>NC_088221.1:8328692-8928692 GCF_036934945.1 Oncorhynchus masou masou | reverse complement strand
GTTTTGGAATCCTGAAAGTTGGGGCAACTTTGACGTCATGGCCCCCTCCCTTCCCAACCAGTTATGGATCTGGAAACACTTTCTATGTTTTCCACTAGATGTCCACATTCAGTAGAGCGTTTAATGGTGCAAATGCTGTGAACTTTGACCCAATGAGGCGCAAAAGTGTGGGTGTCGCGAGGATTTCCATGTGCGTGAGGCGCGCTTTGGACAAAGAGCTCCCTTTTTTTCCAGATAGCCCCAGATGAACTAGGATTGTCCGGTTGGAATGCCATTCGTTTTGTACGTCTATAACATCCTAAAGCTTGATTCTGCACTTAGTTTGACCAGTTTCGTCGACATATAATATGTAATTTGGAAGTTTTGATGCGCAATTATTCTGGACCAGAAGTAATTTTTTGGGCATTTGAGCTGAAAGTGGTAGCATATGCTACTACATGGACACTAGAATTAAACATTATGAAACCAAACAATGTATTGGGTAAGTATGACTCCTTCCACTACATTCTGATCGAAGACCATCAAAGGTAAGGGAATATTTATGTTGTAATTTTGTATTTCTGTTGACTCCAACATAGCGGAGAAATATTGTTTACGTCTGAGCGCCGTCTCAGATTATTGCATTGTGAACTAATTCCGTAACGTAAAAAAATGTGACACAGCGGTTGCATTAAGAACCAGTGTATCTTTCTAACTATATGTAGAACATGTATCTTTAGTCAACATTTATGATGTGTATTTCTGTTATCTGGCGTAGCTTTCGATAATTTCTCCGGACATTTTGGAGAATTTTCTGAACATGGCGTCAATGTAAAACGAGATTTATGGATATAAATTGCATATTTTCGAACAAAATGTAAATGTAGTGTGTAACATGTCATATTACTGTCATCTGATGAAGATTTTCAAAAGGTTAGTGAATGATTTTTCTTTTAATCCTGCGTTTGTGATTGCATCTTTTGTTCGACAAAATGGCTGCATATCGTCTGTGTCTTTGTGGTGGTTTGACATAAATATGTGCTATGTTTTCGCCGTAAAACATTTTAGAAATCTGACACGCTGGGTAGATGAACAAGGTATTTATCTTTCATTTGAGCTATTGGACTTGTTAATGTGTGGAGGTTAAATATTTCTAAGAATATTTTTGCATTTTTCACAGTTTGAGTTGAACGGGGGGGTGTAGTTCCTATAGGGGAACCCATGCCATCAACAGGTTGCAGACCACCATATTGTCTGTGCCCAAGTACACTAAGGTAACCTGCCTAAATGTCTATCGACCCCTCGCACTCACGTCTGTAGCCATGAAGTGCTTTGAAAGGCTGGTCCTGGCTCACATTACACCATCATCCCAGGAACCCTAGACCCACTCCAATGTGCATAATGCCCCAGCAGATCCACAGACGATGCAATCACTATTGCACTCCACATTGCCCTTTCCCACCTGGACAAAAGGAACACATGTGAGAATGCTACTCATTGACTACAGCTCAGCATTCAACACCATAGTGCCCTCAAATCTGATCAATGAGCTAAGGACCCTGGGACTAAACACCTCCCTCTGCAACTGGATCCTGGACTTCCTGACGGCCCGCCCCCAGGTGGTAAGGGTAGGTAACAACACATCCGCCACGCTGATCCTCAACCCACTGGCCCCTCAGGGTGTGTGTTCAGTCCCTTCCCATACTCCCTGTTCACTTATGACTGCACGGCCAGGCACGACTCCAACACCATCATTAAGTTTGCAGATGACACAACAGTGGTAGGTCTGATCACCGACAATGACAAGACAGCCTATAGGGAGGAGGTCATAGGGAGGAGGCCGCATGGTGCCAGGACAACAACCTCTCCCTCAATGTGATCAAGACAAAGGAGATGTTTGTGGAGTACAGGAAAAAGAAGACAGAGCACGCCCCCATTCTCATAGACGAGGCAACAGTGGAGCAGGTTGAGAGCTTCATGTTCCTTGAGGTCCACTTCACCAACAAACTAACATGGTCCAAGCACATCAAGACAGTTGTGAAAAGGGCACGACAAAACCTATTCCCCCTCAGGAGACTGAAAAGATTTGGCATGGGTCCTCAGATCCTTGAAAGGTTCTACAGCTGCACCATCGAGAGCATCCTGACTGGTTGCATCACTGCCTGGTATGGCAACTGCTCGGTCTCCAACTGCAAGGTAATACAGAGGGTAGTGCGAACGGCCTAGTACATCACTGGGGCCAAGCATCTGGCCATCCAGGACTTCTATACCAGGTGGTGTCAGAGGATGGCCCTAAAAATTGTCAAAGACTCCAGCCACCCTAGTAATAGACTGTTCTCTTTGCCACCGCACGACAAGCGGTACCAGAGTACCAAGTCTAGGACCAAAAGGCTTCTACCCCCAAGCCATAAAACTGCTGAACAATTAATTAAATGGGCACTGGACTATTTGCATTGACCCCCTTACACTCCATTTGTTTTGTACACTGCTGCTACTGGCTGTTTATTATCTATGCACTGCACCCTACCAAAATATACAAATTACCTCACTTAACCTGTACCGCCGGACACCCTGTATGTAGCCTCGTTATTGTTATTTTATTGTGCTACTTTTTCATTTTTTTACTTTAGTTTATTTGGCAAATATCTTCTTGAACTGTACTGTTGGATAAGGGCTTGTAACTAAGCATTTCACAGTAAGGTCTACACTTGTTGTATTCGGCGCATGTGAAAAATAATGTTTGATGTGATTTTATTATATGGTGCAATCCTTTAATGAGTGAGTTACTTTTGTGCCATTAATATCAAGCAAACTTCTTAGGTCAAGAACAACATTTTTAGTATTGCAAACAAAAATAATGATATTGAAAGCAAAACGTAAACCCCAAAGTATTAACAGCAAAACAAAACCTTGCATGGAAATCATTTCAAAATGTGAGAACAAATGAATTGTATATGGATGTAAAAAATTATTTTCTCTGTCTTTGGATATCCTACCCTGGCATTTGCTGTCACTGCCTATTTCCCAGTTTGCAAATTTTGGCACATTCATTCCAGAAACATAGCACCCTGCATCCCACTGCTGTTTTGCCTTTGAAGCTAAGTAGGGTTGATCCTTGTTAGTCCCTGGATGGGAGACTCGAAGGAGTGGAAAATACATGTTTGAAACTTCACACATTTCCAAAAATATTGTGTCTGACTTGTGAACATTTTTTTAAGGGTAAGGAGACCAGATGAGATCAGAGCAAAAAAACAGCATGTATTGCTACATATCTAGCTCTAGCATTTTTCACAAAACACTTTACTTGTTTTTACACAATCACATTTCTACCCTAGCTTTATTTATGCACTTAAAATGCTGGCTGAAACCTTGCATCGGGCCTAAATGCTTGCCTGGTTCTAGCATCACAATTTAAGGCAGTATCAATTGTTTCGCACATAAGCAATAAATCATATTCCCATCAATTCTGTAATCTAAAGATTAACATGATTGACCGATTGCTTGATACTTAACTTTTTTGTATCAGACCTGATACATCAAATGTTCAGGCAATGTGTCAAATTATTTTTAAAATAGATTATTGAACAGTTTAGTGAATGTTGCAGCAATTTTGTTACTCTACACAACACAGTGCAATGTTTGAATGCAACAAGTCTTTGTGGTATCATTGACTTGCATTTCAGTTTGTTGAGGTTGAACAGTCAATGCTTCCATGCTACAATCCAACTTATAGGGAGGGGGACCAGTATGTCAGCTGAATATCTTTTGCCCATTGGAAACCACAACCACGAGAAAACCATTTTGGTTTCATGATTTCAATTTGCGTTTTGCCTATTCATCCCCTTACTTTCGAACAGAAGGCAAACAGGTTTGATTCAAGCGCATATAGGATGATAGGGAAAATTAAGTGAATCCTTTAAGTTGAGTGCATTAACAGTCCACCAGGTTTCATTGCTCTTCCAACCCCTGATTGACGTGAGGGTGTTTTGACACAAAACTGATTTATATTTTTCTGGCACTAACTGCATTTTCCCAGATGATTGTTGGGAGATGGAGGTGAGTCAGTCCAGCCTACAGTCTTGAGGAGTGTCTGTTCAGGGAGATAGACTTGTTCCTAATGAACATTTAGTTCCGGGTAGGAGAGGCAGAATTTGCTACCGCGATTACAGAGATCATGTGCTCGCTCTGAAATGATTATGAGAGAGGGAATTCTAAGCAGATGCCTCATGGCTATGCTAATGAACCCACATTTACCTGAGGCTGGAAGAAAATATGCATGCTAATGTCTGTGGCCTTTACAACAACAAAAAACATTCACGTGTGAAAAACACATTTGCTGCTTCACATGTAAAAAAACAACTCCAACTGTGAAAATCTCATTTTCATATGTGGAATTGCAGATTCACATGTGGAGTTGAAATAATGTTATTCCCCTCACATGTGAAAAGATGCTGTAGCAATGTTCCCCCCAGTGGAATTGGGGTGATCACATTTAAAAAGCCTGAGAGAGGGACAAGGAAACGATTTTTCGGGACATACGCAGAACAATGGACAGAATAATTTAATGGGATCACATTCAAACGGTGACATAGTTATGCTTATACGAAGGTCACTGCCTGTTAAAGAGCCATCCTTACTTGCTACATCCATTTTAGACTTATAAATTAAGGATATGTACCCATTAATTCTTGAAGAATATAACAAAGTATAAATTCCCCATGAGCTTATTTCAACTTTCATACCCTATCAGAGGCCAAAATATAAACTTGTTTTACTCCAATGTTTGTAAACACAGTAAATGTAAACAACGAATCTATAGCCTAAAAACATGGTAAAACTATAATTTGATATCATGGATGGTCAGTCCTTGCATCCATTGCGTAGTCTATGGATTTGAGAGTAGTTGCATATCTGCAGCCGTATCCCTTAGCTTTTTACTGAAACTGGGGAA
This sequence comes from Oncorhynchus masou masou, assembly GCF_036934945.1. NCBI lineage: Eukaryota > Metazoa > Chordata > Actinopteri > Salmoniformes > Salmonidae > Oncorhynchus > Oncorhynchus masou. Next base: position 8,923,762 of record NC_088221.1, on the reverse strand, counting down.
GAGAGTACAATGTTTTAAGGTTTAACACTTTAAACACCTTTAATAGAGTAATAGTTTTATGACATGGTGCAATCTTCTAGTGAGTGAGTTACTTTTGTGCCATTAATATCAAGCAAAACCTTAATGTATTTATAGAAAAACAAAATATAGCAAGGAATTGTTTTTGTAGAACAAATTAACTGTAAATGGATGCAAAAAAGTTTTTGGGGTGAAACCTTTATTTAAATTACACGGTTAAAAAAATTCTTCCCTCTTTCCTGCAATTTTCAAAGTTTTGGTTTTGGTACATTTATTCCAGCAACATAGAATCCTGCATCCCACTGTTGGATTTCCTCTGAAGCTATAGAAGGAGCTACAGTATATAGCAGGGTTGGTCCTAGTCGTTCCTTGGATGAGAGAACAGATGTAGCTGGAAGTTGTGAAAAATAAACATGTAGAAAATAAATATCACGAGTAGATTTTTTTCTACATGAGTGAAAAACACATGAAATATGAACATGTGAAACTTCAGACCTGTCCGATTGTATGAAAAAATATATATATTGAGTAGATTGATGGAAAAAATGACAATGAAATCCATTTTAATCCCTCTTTGTAAGGCAATACAATTTGAAGAAATACTTTTGTAAGGCACTGTATTTGTTTGGAACCTATTAATAAATAATTTTATTTAAGAGTGACAATCACATTTTGTTGCAAAACGAGATATATCCGCCTCACTCTCAGAGAAAAAGGTAGCAATGCAAGGGTTTACACAGTCAAATGTTAAAGAACTGCAAGCAGAACCACAATGAGCATGCTAGCTCTGAAACAAAGAGCCTTGCCAATATCAAACACACCACCATTCCTGAGTTGAGTTTGTGGTCCTTCAAGAGGAAGATATCTTTGTTCATTTAATCAGTATTTCAGTAAACCATGAGAGAGGGATGGACTCAGATGTCAAGCTGATCTGAGAGGCTCCCCTCTCAGCAACAATATGGACAGTGAATGCTTTATTACTTCAGAGACCTGGGGAGGTAGGCCTTGATGAAATAGATACCACTACCTTCTGGGTTATTAAAAATACAGTTTGGACCTCCTGAGTGGAGCAGCTGTCTAAGGCACTGCATTGCAGGCGGTTCTACAGCCCTGGGTTCAATCCCAGGCTATATCACAGCCAGTCGTGAGTGGGAAACCCATGAGATGGCGCACAATTGGCCCAGCGTTGTCCGGGTTAGGGGAGGGTTTGACCAACCGGGATGTCCTTGTCCCATCGCACTCTAGCGACTCTGTGTGGCGGACCTGGCGCCTGCAAGCAGACTTCGGTCCCCAGTTGTACGGTGTTTCCTCCGACACATTGGTGCGGCTGGCTTCCAGGTTAAGTGAGCAGAGTGTCAAGAAGTAGTATGGCTTGGCAGGGTCGTGTTTTGGAGGACAAATGGCTCTCGACCTTCGCCTCTCACGAGTCCGTACAGGAGTTGCAGCAATGGGACAAGATTGTAGCTACCAATTGGATATCACGAAATTGGGGAGAAAAAGGGGTAAAGTACAAATAAATAAAAAACATAAAATGTTATTCTAACATTACATAGTTATCACTGGTAATATGGCCTAACTAATGTTTTATAAACAATTATGAGGTTGTTTGCTGTTACCGATATTTACACTTTTTGTTGATTAATAGTATGGTTAATAATGGGCATTCAGAATGATTTATTTATCAACTAGATTTATTTATACCACCAATTTATTAGATCTGGAGTAATAAACTTTAAATGATTATACTGCATGAGAGAGCAAAATGAAAAATAGGACAATGTGCCTAACCAAAAATGTTAACCCTTCTTGCATACAATGTTTGAGAGAGTGTAAAATCTAGAAAAAAAGTCTGGTACAGGACCTTGCAAGTGTATCATTTCAAGGGGCCCTAAGACTGTTTTGTATCTTATTTTATTAAGACTTATTTTATTTCCCTTTCTCCATGAATAAACAGCCTACATCTCCGGCAACTTGCAGCAATTGATTTTCCTTTCTTTCTCAAATCAATCCACCTTAGGCTCTGCCTCGAGCCTCAAGATGAGATTCAAACCATCCCTATGGCCCATAACTGTTCATTCTGTTGGACATGATAGGCATCTGGCTGGGAAAAGGGGGAGTGAGGAGGAGATTCTATTAAATGAGTCTCGCTTGGACATATGAACATGACCTGTGACTTATATAATCGTGGCATCCATTATAGTTTAAGACTTGCTCAGAAATGGTAAAAATATATGTTCAACTCACAATAGGCCTATTGTTCAGGGTGATCTATGTTGTTAATATATTTTATATTACAATGTCTATGAAAGCATTTTGAAAATGTATTTGAAACTTGCCTTGGATGAAGTACTGTCGTGTTCAAAACACTCAGGAGAAAGATATTCTAGTTACAGTTAGCTAGCTGTTGTTCAGTGCACACATTCCATCTAACAAAGCTGGACTTAGACATAGATATAAGATATAGATAGCTTGATATTGAGATGCATGTTGGTTGAGGTATGCCACAGTCCGGACATCATTTTGACGACTACTAGTGCCTATTCCTCAGAGTCAGACCCCATCTCAAACATGTATGGCTGAATAGGTGTCAGTCTTCAGCAAATTATTAAATATATCTACTCTGTAAAGGAAGAAGGGTGGTTCCAGCTTTCAAATCCTGACCATTTAGGGAGCAAGGTAAGTTTCTAAGTTTAGATAACTTTTTTGATAACTTCCCAAAGACCAAAAATGTCAAAACAAGCCTAAATCATGTTTTTGTAACAATAATAACATTCCTATATTAATTCTGGAACGGGTGGAGTGATCCTTTAAATTGTAGAAGTACAGTATTAGTCATTCGATACAAAGCATTTCCCTTGACAGTCATATCCAATTATTATACGCAGGCTAGAGATGGCAGTGTTATAAACTATCAAGGGATTATAAATGTATAGAATGTTTTATGGTTCAGGGGTGAAACTGTATGACAAGTTTTTTATGAGTTTACACAGCACTATGTAGAACCTAAACAGGAAGACATCTGACAAAGAAATGCTTATAGATACTTTGGAAATGACCACATCACCCTGAACGTATAAAAGGTGAGAGAGACACTGCAAGGACACCTTCCTTTAACAACCTTTTCAACAGAAAACAGGGGTATAGGTCAACATGAAAAATACATCCAGAATATGCAGTATAGAAAACACAACAGAATTTCAGTTTTCTCACAAAAATGCCTGATGTAAGGCTATTGTGTGCACATCTTTGGACCATGGATTTGATAGTGACAGAAAAGTTAACTTTGAATCTAACTACATATTAACTTCTACCCTTACAATTAAGAGTTACAAATAATATATTTCTCTAATCTCAGTTTGGCATGTCATATACCTGGCCGAGTAATCCAGTATGCACTGTAGATTTGTCACTTGAAGATAGTGCAGGCAGACATGGCAGCTCTGCTTCTAGCTCTTAAGCAACTTTGCAGTATTTTGTTTTTTTGTGTGTTATTTCTTACATTATTAGCCCGGAACGTTTTTTTTGTTTTATTACATACAGCCGGAAATAACTTTTGGATATCAGAGCTCCGTTAACTCACCAGCATTACGACCAGAAATGCGACTTTCCCAAACTGGATCCTTTTTTTCTACCTCCGAGGGAAGTTGATCTTATCCAAGAGGCTGCTCCACAAGATGACGCAGGCGGAGAAGAGGTATTCAGAGTGGACTTCTACTCCGACTCAGGAGGCGTGCACATCACCCACCACTTCAGAGTTTTTTACGCACTACTGTTCAGTCCTTGGACAATAAAATAGATGAGCTCAGGGCGAGGATCTCCTTCCAGAGAGACATCAGGGACTCTAACATACTCTGTTTCATGGAATAATTGCTCTCTTTGGATTTACTGTCCCCGTCCAAACAGCCCGCGGTGTTCTCAGTACATCGCGCATGTGGTGGTGTACAGTGGTTGCTCCACTAAAAGTTTTGCGATTATGCTGCAGTACTTAGAGGTAATTTGTGGTTTAGCATGGTACCCTGCGTCACTACTCCATTGCTCCAGACCAGCGCAAGGGGGAGATAGAGCACTGATTATGCTTTTGGGTCCCAAGGCGCTACTGTGTCTCTGTAGTACTGTAGCCTACTCCCGACCGGTTACATTGTAGTAATAACGTCTCACTCCATGTTCAAGAAATACCTTTTTCTCGCTCATTTAAGTTATTTGTAAACTAAATAATCTCCAAAATGTTGCGAGGTTCAAGGCACAAGTGCAGGGAGCACGGGATGGGCCGCAGAGCCCATTAAGTTATACTTGAACTGAATTTAATGAAAAATGAGATTGTCAAGCTCTGGCCATAGAGAGGCTTTTATTCTCTATTTTGGTTAGGCCAGGGTGTGACTAGGGTGGGCATTCTAGTTTCTTTATTTCTATGTTTTCTGTTTCTATGTTTTGGCCAGGTATGGTTCTCAATCAGGGACAGCTGTCTATCGTTGTCTCTGATTGGGAATCATACTTAGGCAGCCTGTTTTTCCACCTTAGTTGTGGGTAGTTGTCTGTGTTAGTGGCATGTAGAGCCATAGTCAGCTTCACGGTTGTTTTTGGTGTTTCTTGTTTTGTTGTCGACATTCTTAATAAAGGATAATGTACGCTCACCACGCTGCACCTTGGTCCGGTCATTTCCCTGACGATGTTCGTGACAGAGATGAAAAGCACACATTTGTAAATCCCGAACTATATAGAAGTAATTTGAAAGGTAGATACATATGATTTGTGACATTGTTGTTACAATAAAGAATGTAAACAAGATGCTGTGTTTTTATTTTCAGTACTGATGGACAGCTGATGGCATTTTGAAAACAGGTTTTCAAACACTTGTAGCCCGATTAGCAGGACAATAGACTCTTTATAGCCCGGCTACTGTAGGTGTGAAGTCACACCTTTCCAGTCCTCCTCAACCTGCCCCAAACTCCACCCTTCAGTTAACATTCAAAAACAAGCTGTTTATCTAAAAAAAAGACATTGCGACCAAAGAGAACAGACAAAATTACCATTGTCTTCATCATGCCGGTTTCTTTCTATGTTGCTACCCATTCCAGGTTTAGGACCATAACCACGAGAGGACTTGAAAATGAGCCGGAGCTGAAAGAATCACCAAAACTAAAGGTATTTTGGTTTCAGTGCATTTTCAAAAAATAAAAATTATATAGCCTATCAATGTGTAGGAATACTGTGTAATAAAATTGATAATTAAATAAAGGTTCAATAAAAATAATAAAATAAAATGATTGTGTACTAAAAACGTGAATGTGTTTTTGCAGAGCATACAGCTATGCCGACAACCATCCGTGGAGATCAGAGCACAAAGGGATAGACAACGGGCCGCACCAAACAAATGCATGTTTGCCAAGAAATTGGTTTGTTTTGCTAGATTCTTAAAATATGTTTGCAGCATTTGTGTGTTGGTGTCCCTTTTAATTCTTAATTGATCTGACGTTTCTATCATAGGCCACTGTAATCGATGGGGGCTCAGGGCGGTATCATTCTGCTCATCTGATGAAGGTGCACATGGATCAGAGCCAAACTTTGAACACCGGGATTGGGTCATTGAAGGCAGACCAGCAGAAAGAGAAACATTATCTGAGGGCAGAGATACGGGTGGAGAGTCAGGCGGAGAATGAGACGTTGAAGAGGGCGAGGAACGAGATGGAGTCACAATCCATGCCAGGCACACCTGTGAGCTCTGGAACTCCACCTCCAACAGGCAGAGTCAACATATCTGGTGGGTTCATCAGTTCGTCGGTTCACCCTGACATTTCCATTCCTCTTCTGACGACAGAACTTGACCAACTGCTCACCAGGTACAGCAAGGGCCGTCCGGACCATTATGCTGTTCTGCTATAGCCGAATAAACAAATGCAGGAGGCTTATACAGTGGGGAGAAGTATTTGATACACTGCCGATTTTGCAGGTTTTCCTACTTACAAAGCATGTAGAGGTCTGTAATTTTTTATCATAGGTACACTTCAACTGTGAGAGACGGAATCTAAAACAAAAATCCAGAATATCACATTATATGATTTTTATGTAATTAATTAGCATTTTAATGCATGACATAAGTATTTGATACATCAGAAAAGCAGAACTTAATATTTGGTACCTGTTGTTGTTGTTTTAGCTGATTAGCTCTCCCAATGAACACCTGTGATTACTTACTTCAGCCTCGCTGAATGTCTCTCTCAAATGTCAATATGCCTTGTGTACTGTTGTTTAGGTTAGTTATCATTGTTTTAGTTTACAATAGAGCCCCTAGTTCCACTCATTATACCTCTAACACCTCCTTTGTCCCACCTCCCACACATGCGGTGACCTCACCCATTATAACCAGCATGTCCAGAGATAGAACCTCTCTTATCATCACTCAGTCTCTGGGCTTACCTCCACTGTACCCGCTCCCCACCATACCCCTGTCTGCACATAAATGCCCTGAATCTATTATACCATGCCCAGAAATCTGCTCCTTTAATTCTTTGTCCCCAACTCTCTAGGCAACCAGTTTTGATAGCCTTTAGCCGTACCCTCATCCTACTCCTCCTCTGTTCCTCTGGTGATGTGGAGGTAAACCCAGGCACCCTCATTTGTTGACTTTTGTGATCGAAAAAGCCTTGGTTTCATGCATGTTAACATCAGAAACCTCCTCCCTAAGTTTGTTTTACTCACTGCTTTAGCCCACTCCGCCAACGCTGATGTCCTTGAACTGCCAAAGGGGATGTTAAGATATTTTATCAAGGTTTAAGATAAATGATTAAATAATTCTACCCAGAAACTTAACCATTAGGATTAGAGGTTATGTAGCATAAACAAGGAGTAATTAAAAATAATAAACACAGCTCCAACTAGGTTGGAGGGGGGAAGAGAGGAATGCATGTGTGTGCTTAACGAAAACAAAGAGGATCCTTAACCTATGTTTGAACCGACCCAGCTATAACTCTGTGGGTATAAAATAAGACAACGAGAGCCCCTCCAGGTTTTCCGTATCTGGGGGAGACTGGAACTGTCAGCTAAGTGGTAATAAACTGTGGTGAGACTTCAGGAGATAATCCAGGCGTTATGTGTAATGTATGTTTGTTAGTGGGTTGGAATGGACTTTTGATTCTGCGTTGTCTTTGTGGTATATAAACTGATGTACATGGTATTTTAAGTATAGTGCTCTTGAGAATAAACGCTATTGGCTAATTTTGATTGACTGGTCTGCGTTTTATAGAGTGTTTTTCATCTATAGAGTGTTTTAAATTGAATTGATTAATGAACACATAAGAACTAAATTCATCTAACAATTTGGTCCTTTGAACCGGATCTCAAGACCTGCCTGTGTCGTTCCAAGGAACTGCTGACAACTGTGCACGGGCGGATCCAGGATCCGTAAGACAAAGACCTGACCTCTGACTTGAGGGTTTATTTCAGGCCAGTGGTGAACTGGTACACGACAGAGGTGGTGACGAGATTCAACCTACATTGCTTTTCCAGTCTTCAAGTTAAGGTCGGTAATCTTTATTCTCGAATTTGGGGGGAATGATTAAAGATATCTTTGATTTGATCTTCTAAAAATGCTTAGAATTGATCAATAATAGGAGCTTGGGCATTCCAAACAGATTCACGAGGTTTCTACTTTGTAGTTTAACTTGTTATGGCTGCAATCCCGCTAGCGGGAAAATAGAGGGCGCCAAATTCAAACCACAGTAATCTCATAATTACAATTCCTAAAACATGTGTTTTATATTTATTTTACTAGGCAAGTCAGTCAAGAACAAATTCTTATTTTCAATGACGGCCTAGGAACAGTGGGTTAACTGCCTGTTCAGGGGCAGAACGACAGATTTTGTACCTTGTCAGCTCGGGGAGTTGAACTTGCAACCTTTTGGTTACTAGTCCAATGCTTTAACCACTAGGCTACACTGCCGCCCCATATCATTTTTAAGTTAATCTTGTCGTTAATCCCACCAAAGTGTCTGATTTCAAATATGCTTTTAAGCAAAAGTACTACAAACGATTATGTTTCCACCAAACCACGATTAGGTTTCCACCAAACCACAATAAGCACAGCCATTTTCCAGCTAAATATAATTCACAAAAAGCAGAAATAGAGAGAAAATGAATCACTAACCTTGAATTATCTTCATCAGATGACACTCATTTTGTTTGATAAAGTTAATATTTATATTTAAAAAATCTGAGTTTACATTGGCGTATTAGATTCACTAGTTCCAAAAACATCAAGTGATTTTGCTTAGCCACATCGTTTCACCAGAAATACTCATAATAAATGTAGATGATAATACACATGGAATTATAGATATACCTCTTCATAATGCAACCTCTGTGTCAGATTTCAAATAAAGTTTACGGAAAAAGCAACCCATGCAATAATCTGAGACGGAGCTCAGAACAGTGGCCAAATTAGCAGCCATGTTGGAGTCCTCAGAAACCAGAAAATACATGATAAATGTTTCCTTACCTTTGTTGAACTTCATCAGAATGCAGTCCTATGAATCCCAGGTCCACAATAAATGCTTGATTTGTTCAAAAATGTCTGTTATTTATGTCCAATTAGCTACTTTGGTTATCGCGTTTGGTAAACAATTCCAAAGTCACAAAGCGCGTCCACTGTAACATGACGAAATGTCCAAAAGTTCCGTAACAGTCAGTAGAAACATGTCAAACGATGTACTGAATCAATCTTTAGAATGTTGTTGACATATATCTTGAATAACATTCCAACCGGAGAATTAGAATGACTTCAGATGACCGGTGGAACCCAGGTCCTTTCCCTGTGAACGCGCATGGTGAAAGCATGGTTAACTTGTGGCAGTGGTGACTATTTCCTGTCTCATTCGACCCTCCTTCACATTAGAGTCATCAGACAAAGTTCTATTGACTGTTGACAACTCATCCATATCTCGCTGTAATTTCAATGAGAGCTTGGTTGAAAATCTGCCACCCCCCTCAAAAAATACAAGCAGGAAGTGGAATTTTTCAAGTTTTTTCCTGCAATATGATATCTGTTATACTCACAGACATAATTCAAATAGTTTTAGAAACTTCAGAGTGCTTTGTATCCAATACTAATAATAATATGCATATATTAGCAACTGAAACTGAGGAGCTGGCCATTTACAATAGGCACCTTTTCATCCAAGCTACTCAATACTGCCCCTGCTGCCATAAAAAGTTAACCAAAATCGATAGAAAGAAAGGCAGGCCCGAAAAGACCTGAGGTAACGTGCACTACCACAAAAAATAACGGAAGGAAGGAAGGACGGGATATAGTAGGTGTTGTTAGAGAGGATGGTCGTTTAGTACAAATAGGACAGCCATAAATTTATAAGACATACCTAAATAAAGTCCTAATTACTAAATGGTCTATATGTATAGTGATAGATATATTAAAATAGGTGAGAATATAAACTGGGATTGGTGAGAAAGGAAGGTAATAATATGCGAACAGGATAACTTAAACGAACCAATACTAAAATAAATTAATATCCAAACAGGAGGAGAGGGAAACCTAATCTAGAGGAGTGAGATAAAAGCCAAATCTATAGACAAAAGGTTTCAGGAAGGAGAAACAAAACTATAGTAAAAAAGCACAAACATAGATCATAGAAGCACATACACCTAGATAGGGAAAATAAGCATAGTAACTACAAAGTTAACTAGCAATGGGCAGTAAATCCTCAAAGGAGGTCCCGGAATTAACGGGAGATGAGAAATTATGCAGGGAAGAGATAAGAGAAACACCTATGTTGGCCCGACATGGAGGAGTAAGTACGAATTTGACGGACTTTTAAATATAGAAAAACTGGGATCAATGAAAAACAAATAAATAGGGTTTGTGGGGACAAGGTAGAGAAGCAACGGACAGAAGGGCTCAACACTGCTCGTATGTGGTTAGCCGAAGCGAGGAAGGGACATATTAGAGAAGAAAAAAAAGAGATAGAAATGTTTTAATTGTGATGAGACAGGACATGTTGCCCGGGAGTGTAAGGTTAAATTGTAACCGAGTAGGAGACAACCACCAAAATGACTGAGTAGCGAAAGGGTGAGAGTAAATTTAACTTCATATGGCTGCAGGGGCAGTATTGAGTAGCTTGGATGAAAAGGTGTCCATTGTAAACGGCCAGCTCCTCAGTCTCAGTTGCTAATATATGCATATTATTATTAGTATTCAATAAAAAACACTCTAAAGTTTCCAAAACTGTCAAAATATTGTCTGTGTGTATAACAGAACTGATATTGCAGGCGAAACTCTGAGGAAAATCAAAACAGGAAGTGGCTTCTATTTTGAAAACTCCATGTTCCATAGCCTCCCTTTGCTGGATTTAAAGGGATTTGAACCAGATGCCTTTTCCTATCGCTTCCTCAAGATGTCAACAGTCTTCAGACATAGTTTCAGGCTTTTATTTTGAAAAATGAGCCAGAACGATAACATCGGGCCAAGGGGTCACAAGAGTTTTGCTTGCGCAGCAGAATTTGGACAGCCAATGTTTTCCCCTCTCCTACTGTGAAAGACATTTGCGGTTGATATATTATCGATCATATATTTTAAGAACAACCTGAGGATTGATTATAAAAACATTTGACATGTTTCTGTGGACATAATGGAAATTATTTGGAATTTTCGTCTGCGTTGTCGTGCCCGCTCTTTCCTGTGGATTTCTGAACATAACGTGACAAACAAATGGAGGTATTTTGGATATAAAAATCATCTTTCTGGAACAAAATGAACATTTGTTGTGTAACTGGGAGTCTCGTGAGTGAAAACATCTGAAGATCATCAAAGGTAAACGATTAATTTGATTGCTTTTCTATTTTTCGTGACCGATCTACCTGATGCTAAATGTACTTAATGTTTTATCGTGCGATCGATAAACTTACACAAACGCTTGGATTGCTTTCGCTGTAAAGCATAATTTCAAAATCTGACATGATAGGTGAATTAACAAAAGGCTAAACTGTGTTTTCCTATATTGCACTTGTGATTTCATGAATATAAATATTTATAGTAATATTTATTGTATGTAGCGCTATGCTATTTAGCGGTTGCTGATGACACTTATCCCGATAGGGGGATTGCAGCCGAAACAGGTTAACCTCTTATGGCTGCATCCCTTGTTCTCAATTTCCACCTGAAGACATACCCTAATCTAACTGGCTGTAGTTCAGCCCCAGAGGCTGCATTTTCTTGGTATAATTTGAATGGAAACATTCTGAAGTTTGTAGAAATGTTAATTGAATGTAGATCTGTAGATCTGGTGGAAGAAAATAGAAAGAAAGCGCATACGTTTTCTGTTTTTTTTGTAGCATCATCTTTCACATGTACTAGAATAGACACACAGTCAGATAGGATGCTGGAGATAGTTTTTTGGATAACATAAGAGGGCAACTGTTGGTGTGCAAAGTTTCAGACTGATAACTTCAGGAATGGGTGAGCTGCATGACAATTAGCATGAAGTCACCCAGGTGTCCCACACAAGTTTCCCAAATGTACCCAAGTGGCCAAATTGGTGAAATGACCTATAACTATATACAACAGTGCAAATAACTATATACAACATATCAAAAAGCAATTCTAACACACACACACAAAAAAACATGTTTAAAAAACATTAGAAAATAAATATAAAAAAAAAAACAGTACACCCTTTGGAATATTTTGCTGCCTGTCCCATAGCAGTCTCTTTCTGATGTAAAGCAGAGGCAAACTGAACAAGTGGTGCAGGTCATGTGACACAGAACACAACAACGTCTCCATGCTGTGCCCTTTTGGCCCTGAGGCACAGTCATGCCTGCAGTAATGAACTGTGGCATATGAACACCACTGGAGGCAGGAGTAGAGGGGGCAGAGGTAGAGCGGGCAGCTTGGTACCGGTGAAGTGCTGTCCCAATCAACTCCGGCCATTGTTGTGGGCCGGCCCTCCCCCGAACAGCACCCAATGGCTATTTCATATGGAAATAGAGAGGAGTAGCAGGCGCAGTGGCCATGTGTGTGTTTGCTGTTCTACTCTATTCCATTTGAATAAAAAAAATGGAAAATACAATGCAATACAATAAAGGGAACACTTAGACAACAAATGTTCCTTTTGTTCCATTAAGATATTTTTTATATCCAAATACCTCCGTTAGTTTGGTGCGTTATGCCCAGGAATCCACAGGAAAGAGCGGTCACGTCAACGCAGACAAAAATTCCAAATTATATCCATAATTTCCACAGAAAAATGTCAAACATTTTTTTATAATCAATCCTCAGGGTGTTTTTCAAATATCTATTAGATAAAATATCAACCGGGACAGTTGGCTTCTCACTAGGACCGGGAATAACAATGGCCGCCTTTCTCTTTTGTGCACAACTCACTCTGAGAGCTCCCACCTATTCACTTACACAATGTGGTCGTTCACACTCTTTCTTTAAAATAAAAGCCTGAAACTATGTCTAAAGGCTGTTAACACCTTAGGGAAGCCATAGAAAAAGGAATCTGGTTGATATCCCTTTAAATGGGCAATAGGGATGCATAACAACAGAGAGGTTTCAAAAACAGGGGCACTTCCTGATTGGATTTTCCTCAGGTTTTAGCCTGCAATATCAGTGATGTTTAACTCACAGACAAAATTTGGACAGTTTTGGACAATTTAGAGTGTTTTCTATCCTATCTGTCAATTATATGCATATGCTAGCATCTGGTCCTGAGAAATAGGCAGTTTACTTTGGGAACGTTATTTTTCCAAACATAAAAATAGTACCCCCTAGGTTCAAGAGGATATTATTAATAAATGTATCTCACACACACATCATTTTCCCCTTGCTGATATCCTTCTTTAATGACTTTGGGGATTGCCTGATGCGCAGCCTGCAGAACTGGCAAGTGTCCTTTATCATCCTTCTTATGTGTTCATGTTGTGCTGCACTCATTGGGAGTGCACGTAATAGACTTTAGTTTGTTTAATAGTCTCGTACCTCCTTGTCATCTGCATTTTTTCCCGTAGGATTCCCTATTGAACAAGGCTTTTCTTGAGCTGCTTACACAGGGTTGTTTTAATCTGTGAAAAACGTCTGAGGAATCCTTCTGTATAATGAAAGAAGGTTGCTGCTATGTCTGTATCTTTTGAGATGAAGATCTAGCGAGGCTGGTAATTTAATACAAACCAAAAACTAGATTCCTGTGTTCTATACTTGACAAGTTATCAAAAAATGGTTATTAAATACAATGCACATTAAAAACACTTAAAACAAATAATTATGGATAATTTTGCAGGAGTAAACTACCAAGCCTGAAACTAGATTCCATGGAACATCAACATGGTTTGTACTTACTTTTAGGCATACAATGTATACAATCAATCACATACATCAAGTTGTTTCAAATGAATTTTAGATAAGTCCCATTAAAATAAAAACCAACACAAAACATTTAGTTATTTCCGATAACATTTTTTTAATTTCTTACCCCACACAGAATTCCTGCAATGTCAACAAAACAAATTTGTTCCTTCTGTCACAGTAAATGTATAAGTCAGAGCCTTGTTTTGTCCCAGTTTGCCCAAACAATACCATACTAAAATTGCTAATTTAAGTGCCGGTCCCTGAAATAGATTTTCTGTTGGTGGAATAAGGCTGTTTGAATGCAGATCTCCATTGGCATCTTCTAGTGCTGTATTTATTGTTTGTTTTGGGTAGGTTCTTTTTTTCAAGCAGGAACCTATTACCTGTGCTCAAAGAAGAAACCTCTTTTCCATATAAATGAGGCTATCGTTTCTCAGCGCACTCTCTATTTGTCCTGCTACAGTGTTGGGGGAATCTGAATGCTCAGGGGGGTTTTCTCAATCAATTGGCCAACAATGACCTAGCTAGCTACCAAGCAAAACTGAAGCACTTAAGAGCCATTCACAGGTGTAATTGGGGCCATTACACAAATGGCAAAACCCAGAAATATCATGAAACCCTGCCCATTGAGGTAGATTTACCCTCCAATGCCAGGCTTCCAAACTTGTATGGTTGGTGAGCAAGATTTGGAGCAAGATAGCTAAGGAAATCCTGGTAACACTTTACATAACATTCTTATTCCAAGCCATTTTTTTCGGCATAACTACAACCAGTTATAGGTCTCTTGAACAGCAAGGATTTCCTTTCCAACCATTTCCATTGGAGAAGAACAGGTGAAAACTCAAAATAGCTCAGATTTGTTTTTAAAGAACTTTTGCATGAGGCCTCCCAAGGCCCTGTATCGCAGTGTTGCGGCATCACTACAACCTGGGGTTCGATCCCACAACCGGGCCGTGACTGGGAGTCCCATAGGGCGGTGCACAATTGGGTTAGTGGCTCTAGCCACTCCTTGTGGCGGCCCGGGTGCCTGCAGGCTGACTTCGGTCATCAGTTAAACAGTGTTTCCTCTGACACATTGGTGAAGCTGGCTTCCTGGTTAAGCAAGCGGGTGTTAAGAAGCACGGCTTAGCGGGTCATGTTTCGGAGGATGCATGACTCGACATTTGCCTCTTCCAAGCTCGTTGGGGAGTTGCAGCGATGAGACAATATCACGAAAAAGGGGGTGAAAATTACAACAACAAAAATAACTAATGCATGAGAGCTGATATTGACTTTCTATTTTGAATTGTGGTCTAATTTCCTTGTGTCGAAGGTATCTTACATTAGGGCAAAATCTACAAACACCAAGTGGTGCACCAAATTGTGCTCCCCCTTTGACAATAGCTAAATAAATTGAGACCAAGACTAACTACCTCACCCAAGTGGCAAATCAGACACTAGTACTCTGTTTGAGTAGACATCACCTCTGCAGTCTCAATCCCCTCTTTCCCACTTGTGTGTAAGTGGTCTGGTTCCAAATTGTCTTGAGGACTATGTCCTCACTTGTCAAGAGGACTATGTGACCATGTACACACAGACATGGATAGTTTCTGGTGGCTTCAATTCTCCTGAAGGACAGAAATAGCCCAGAGGTAGGAAAAAGGTTTCCTCCAGCAGTCAGTAAAGCCTTTAATACACTGGGACTTTGTGTCTGAGTATTTCGGATGGAGCCAATGCTTTTTAAATGGGAGTCAACTGTTGATGGATGAACTACAATGGAGATTATTGTCTCTACATCATTGTACATCATTGTCTGTCAAAAGTACAACTAATTTCTACTTTTTTCATACAAGTTCGCAGCATGTTGCATACGTAAAAATATTATTTGTGCGGGGGTTTGTCAGACAATCATCACTGTTGTCTGGCAACGGATAACTCCTGTTGAAAAAGCATTGGCTCCATCCGGAATTCTTGGGGAAAAATCCCTATGTGGCTAATGCTGGCATCATCACCTGTTGTCTGTTTGACATAACTTTCTGATGCAGTATCACTTCCCGATGGAGACCTATGCCTCGTCCCATTCTCCTGTTTTGCGGTCTCTGAACGCATGTTTGAAAAAGTTTCTGGTAGGGGGAATGGGTATCCGTAACTCCAATGAAAATATGGACTTATGAGTAAAACTACAAGGTGTGAAGACAGTGTCAGTCACATCCCATACTTAACAATGAATTATACAAAGGGTGATTTGGAATTCCCATTGTTAGAGCCTATCGTGCCCATGATATACTAGACAACATACACATGGCCGGAACACTTGTAAAAAGTGTCATCTTTTACGTCAATCCCTTGCAACACACTACTATTTTTAGAGATCCACTGTCCAGCCATGCAATATATAAACTTGATCTCCACCGTAAAAAATATCTCGACATCATCTCTGATCTTGCAACATTGTTGCAATATTAAAATATTAAAATTAGATCTGGGACACAGTGGCTTTGCCTCCTGGCTATGTCCACATCACAGCCATGATAGAAATGTCATAATACATGGCCTCATGTATGATTGCTTAATTGATTGCCCTCCACAGTTGAAGTCAGAAGTTTACATACACCTTAGCCAACTACATTTAAACTCAGTTTTTCACAATTCCTGACATTTAATTGTAGTAAGTTAGAGTTGCCACTTTATTTTAAGAATGTGAAATATCAGAACAATAGTAGAGAGAATAATTTATTTCAGCTTTAATTTCTTTCATCACATTCCCAGTGCGTCAGAAGTTTACATACACTCAATTAGTATTTGGAAGCATTGCCTTTCAATTCTTTAACTTGGGTCAAATGTTTCGGGTAGCCTTCCACAAGCTTCCCACATTAAGTTGGGTGAATTTTGGCCCATCCCTCCTGACAGAGATGGTGTAACTGAGTCAGGTTGTAGGCCTCCTTGCTCGCACACGCTTTTTCAGTTCTGCCCACAAATGTTCTATAGGATTGAGGTCAGGGCTTTGTGATGTCCACTCCAATACCTTGACTTTGTTGTCCTTAAGCCATTTTGTCACAACTTTGGAAGTATGCTTGGGGTCATTGTCCATTTGGAAGACCCATTTGCAACCAAGCTTTAACTTCCTGACTGATGTCTTGAGATGTTGCTTCAATATATCCACATAATTTTACTTCCTCATGATGCCATCTATTTTGTGAAGTGCACCAGTCCCCACTGCAGCAAAGCACCCCCACAACATGACGTTGCCACCCTTGTGCTTCACGGTTGGGATGGTGCTCTTCGGCTTGCAAGCCTCCACCTATTTCCTCCAAACATAACGATGGTCATTATGGCCAAACAGTTCTATTTTTCTTTCATCAGACCAGAGGATAATTCTCTAAAAAGTACAATCTTTGTCCCCGTGTGCAGTTGCAAACCGTAGTCTGGCTTTTTGATTGCAGTTTTAGAGCAGTGGCTTCTTCCTTGCTGAGCGGCCTTTCAGGTTAGGTCGATATAGGACTCGTTTTACTGTGGATATAGATATATTTGTACCGGTTTCCTCCAGCATCTTCACAAGGTTCTTTGCTGTTGTTCTGGGATTTATTTGCACTTTTCGCACTGAAGTACATTCATCTCTAGGAGACAGAACGAGTCTCCTTCCTGAGCGGTATGACGGCTGCGTGGTCCCATGGTGTTTATACTTGCATACTATTGTTAGTACAGCTGAATGTGGTACCTTCAGGCGTTTGGAAATTGCTCCGAAGGATGAACCAGACTTGAGGTCTACCATTTTTTTTTCTGAGGTCTTGGTTGATTTCCTTTGATTTTCCCATGTCAAGCTAAGAGGCACATAGTTTGAAGGTAGGCCTTGAAATACATCTACAGAAAAACCTCCAATTGCCTCAAATGATGTCAATTAGCCTGTCAGAAGCTTATAAAGCCATGACATCATTTTCTGGAATTTTCCAAGCTGTTTAAAGGCAAAGTCAACTCTAGTGTATGTAAACTTCTGACCCACTGGATTTGTGATACAGTGATAAGTGAAATAATCCATCTGTAAACAATTGTTGGAAAAATTACTTTGTGCATGACACAACTGACTTGCCAAAACTATAGTTTGTTAACAAGAAATTTGTGGAGCGGTTGACAAACAAGTTTTAGTTACTCCAACCTAAGTATGTAAACTCCAGACTTCAACTGTATAGGCTAGATGTTCTTATTTAAGATGTCTGAGAAATCATTGCACATGAAACAGTGAATTATCAAAGCACTGGACAATTAGAGACAAGGCATACAAGAACCCAGTCAGAAATTTGTCCTAGTTTTGTTTTATCTTGGGCTGGAGCTTTTTATATGACAGTGTGTGGTGTTGATTGTGTTTGTTGCTGTAAAAACAATAGTCCAGTCAAGCACTGAGAAACAAATTTGAGCCTTTATTGGAATGTTGTAAGGCATTAAATACACAAATCCCACATTTTTTGATAATTTGGCATTTAATTAAAAAAAAAGAAAAGGCTAACAATACTGGTCCTACAGTCATTCTCTTTCAATGTCATCATAATTATTTTATGAATAGAGTTCTCTTTTCTTTCTTTCACTGCAATATAGAAGAGGAAATCTGGAATGGTCGAAAATAAAAGCAGAGGCATGTTAATGTAGAATTAAAAGGGAAATAGCAAGGACAGACATGGGTAGAATAATGAGGGAGAGACAAACGTTTTCTAACTTAAAAAAATACTGTGTATCAAAGCTGCATTGTGGGTTAAAATGGTCACTTGCTGATACTGGTATGCATTTACATTTTTCTCCCCGGATATCCCAAGTTTTACATATAAAAAACCTTTGTATGAAATATAAACAAGCTCTTGCTGTGGTACATAAAGTGAAGTGCATTTGAAGCAGAAAAAAAATATGTAAAGGAGACATTAATATGTTCTATAACCTTGCCATGATCAACAAAGGCTTGAGTTGCCAGATATTCCCTGGACTCAAGTTCTACAAACATAAATAATGTTTTATTATCATCAATGTTATTGTCGTCATCATCGTCACCATCAAATCCCCCACCACCATCCCGCTTTCAGTATGTTGCTCGACAGATCCGGAAATTATCTTTTATTGTTTTGGTTTAGAAACCATATTTCCCTCATTTTGGAAAATGAAAAAAAACAACAACAAAAAAAACATTTCCAATACATTTTCCAGCCGGACTGTGTTTGGTCTGGTCTCTTTTTTTCCTTTTTTAAAATTCTGTATCGCCTTCTCGTTCTGTACAATGAACGAGCAATCAAAAATCGCAAACGCACCAACCCTGACCCGCGGCATCCCCCTCCCATGACCACCTCCTATTCTCCCAACCCACCCCATCTAACCATTAGATATTGGAGGGCCACAGTTAAGACATGACTCCGAACACAGGGTTGTGACGACAGATGCTAGGCCCAATCTCCTCATAGTCCTTTTTGGTGTGGCATACCTGGTAGAACTCAGGCTAGAAAAGAGAAAGCAATGTATTGACATTTGGCATACTTGAATAAAAGAGAAAAAAACGAAAAAGTTGAAAACAAATGATCTTAAAAACATTTTTAAAACAGAGTCAAAGAGTGTGGGTTAGAGTTTTTCCATTCTCTTTATCTTAAAAGACATATTTAAGATGCCCGTCTCTACCATACAAATCAAAGGACGTTCCGTAAAAAAAAAAATATATATATCTATCTACAGTATATGTCCTTATTAACCGAAGACTAAAAGCATTTAATGCTGTGCTGTAAAATGTCAGTGATGACACAACCCACTTTACAGTCACAACCTACAGTACCGGAGTTCCTGTTCTAAAAAGGTGTTATTCAGTTGACTCATCATGACTAATGCAATGTTGTAAACTCGCAACAATCACAATGAACATCATCAATGGATGCCACTGATTACATTATGGATGATTCCCTTTGACATTGGAATTATACAAAATTACTTTGGCATTTCAAATTGGGTTACAAGGAATCGAAGATAATATGCCCTTAAGAGTAAACACAAAATGCCAGTAATCATGCTGACAATGCAAATCACTGATATTCAGCTAAAGTGCTGACAGTAACCTTTTATTGCATTATCTTGGACTACATTCTAGGAAGGTAGTTATGCAGATGACACATAAAATATTTTCTGAATTACATTTAAAATCATTAAAATTGTTTTACTGTGTGACAAGTTAGATGTTTCCTTATCATATGAATTTTGTTCCAAAGAACACGGCAGAATTTCTACAATTCCACTTATAATACTGTTTTCCCCCACAGAATAGCAGTACTTACAGTTGAGGCTAACATGGATCCTCCGAACCACACTGCATATCTCTGCATATGATGAGTGATGACTTGCACATCAATTGGTTTGGGCTGAGAAGGCAAAAGCAAAAACAAGAAATAAATCGATGTAAGGGATTTTTCTCGATCAAATAGGCGTGGCAATGGGCACGATCGGCGCGACTGAATTTTAGAGAAAATTTTAGAGGCCCCCCATCTTGGCGGTGTAAAGCCAATTTAATGCAATTCAATTCACATTTAGCCAGTTTCAAAGCTAATTTCCCGCTATTCCAAGCATTTTGCCATGGCTAATGGTGTGTTCATTTGCTCAAAAATGACAAAAATCAATATTGCTAAATAGATTGTTTTTGAATTTTCAATTCCTGTGTCACTGTATAGCTTTAATTTACATGATTGTTAGTTCTCATTATAATTATTATTATTTTTTTAAATAGGTCCATTATCTTTTTTTACATACTGTGAATTCGGAAAGTATTCAAACCCCTTCACTATTTCCACATTGTTACATTTCAACCTTATTCTAAATATGATTAAATTGTTAGTTTTTTTCCTCAATCGACACAAAATATCCCATAATGACAAAGCAAAAACAGATTTTAGAAATGTTTCCAAATATATTACAAATAAACTCAAATATCACATTTACTTAAGTATTCAGACCCTTTATTGAAGCACCTTTGGCAGCTATTACAGCCTTGAGTCTTCTTGGGTATGACACTACAAGCTTGATTCGAACTTGCAACCTTTCGGTTACTAGTCCAACGCTCTAACCACTAGGCTACCCTGCCGCCCCTGTCATGTGCCTTTTACTGAGTAGTGGCTTCCATCTGGCCATTCTACCATAAAGACCTGATTGGTGCAGTGCTGCAGAGATCGTTGTACTTCTGGAAGGTTCTCCCATCGCCACAGAGGATCTCTGGAGCTCTATCCAGTTCTTGGTCACCTCCCTGACCAAGGCCTTTCTCCCCCGAGTTTGGCCAGAAGGCCAGCTCTAGGAAGAGTCTTGGTGGTTCCAAACTTCTTCCATTTAAGAATGATAGAGGCCACCGTGTTCTTGGGGCTCTTCAATGCAGAGATTTTTTGGTACCCTTCCCCAGATCTGTGCCTTGACACAATTGTGTCTCGGAGCTCTACGGACATTTCCACTGTACTTAATATCTGGATTTTATTTGTTTAAGTTTACACTGAAACCATAAGGTCCAATGTAGCAATTTTAAAAAATCTCTATTATGAAATCATTTCTGGGTAACAATGAATTACCTTACTGGCTTCAATTGAAATAGTGACAAATTGTTTGTGAGCATAGAGCAGTGCTGGGGCATAGGAAACTAGCCGTTACTGGCAAAAGATTGGAACTCTTTCTTATTGGTCTATTAACTAAGTCTTTTAAAAAGGCTCTAACATTAAAATAACATTTTCAGTATTATTCCAACCTCAATTTGATATAAAACACAAGTTGACTGCACTGGGCCTTTAATAACGTCTTAAAAATGCTTGGAATTAGGCATCCCCCCCCAAAAAAAATCACTTTAGGTGGTCAGCCCAAGGATTTCAATGGCTGAAAAGTCTCTGGATGATACATTTCTCTGCCAAAACAGTAGCTGGTTACAAGCTCTGACTAATAAGAGCAGGGATTCAGAGCTTGACGGGACCAGTTCTGTAAGGAAACAGGAACAGCTCTCGTAAGGTTACCATAACTAGGTACTGCTCTCACCTTGAGCTTGCCCCCACTCAGCTCCTCACTCATCTTCAGCCTGGCGTCCACAGTCCTCTTCAGGTCCCTCTGCAGGCGCCGCCCAAAGTCCCTGAACATGGTGGAGCCCCCTGACAGGACAATGTTCTGGAGAGGAACATAGTGGGACGTGTCAGATATTGTGGCAAATAAAGAGGGTTCAACTTGTTCACACGCACATACAGAACATTTTGATATTGAAAGGAGTTGCAGACCAGAGAGCTGATAAGTCTGTTCAAGTCAAATCCAAAATGCTTATTGGACATTAATGGGATGTGGTTTTAACCAAGATCTATGTAGTTCCAGGGATAGGATTACCTTGTAAAGAGGACGTCTGACATCAATGGGGCAGTTCTGGATAACCTCGTCCACAACTTCGGAGATGGGCTGGGTGAAGTCAGGATTGGCAAACTGGGGGATTTTAAGGAAGAGTGAAGGGAGAAGAAAAGTATGAGAGAAAGAATTTATAATTGTATACACATCCACGTTCACAGAAACATATCTTTAAGAACATCTTAACCATTTTAAAGATGTCTATGTCCATCATTCACTCCGGCCTCTGCAGCCCTGATCCGCACAACTCCTCTTCTGCCTGTAATTTGTGATTATAGGACATTGTAGGACAGGGTTCCCCAACTGCCCACCCCACATTTTCGGTGAAAAAAATATATATAAAAAATGTTTATTGCTGAATATAAAACTAAAAACACCAGAAAATCAGCTCCAAGTGATTTACATTTTGGAAATCTGTTCCAAAGTACTCCCACACATAAGAGATACAAGTAACTGCCAAATAAAGAAAACACCTTAATAAAGTGTCTTAAAAGGGCAAGTGACAACAGCTTCAATGCACATTGGCATAGATTTTACAAGTGTCTGGAACTCTAATGGAGGGATGAGACAATTCTTCGACGGGAAATTCTACTATTTGGTGTTTTGTTGATGGTGGAAAACGTCGTCTCAGGCGCCGCCCCAGAATCTTCCATTAGTGAGCAAATGGGTTGAGATCTGGTGACTGAGACAGTCATGACATATGGATTACATTGTTTTGATGCTCATCATACCATTCAGTGATCATTAGTGTGCTGTGGATGTGGGGGCATTGTCATCCTATGGGAACATAGCCATGGTAGCCAAAATAATGGCCTGCTCAAAATTTTTAAACATGACCCTAAGCATGATGGGATGTGAACTGCTTAATTAACTCAGGAACCACACCCTGTATCCCTTGTTTACTTTTTTTCCAGGTAAGTGTACATGTGATCGTATACAAATGTAAGCCAGGTTTTAAATTATGATTTTTTTTTTTGTCAAATATTTTATCTGTTTGGGCTTCTTGCGGTCAATTTGCAGTCTACAAATTATTTGTAATTATGTTCCGGCCGCATACCATCTGCTCAAGAAGAAATCGACCCGCGGCTGAATCTAGCTGATGATCCCTGATGTAGGATTATTCTACTTATGATGGTCTTACCACAAATGTTTAGCTACTGTAACCTAGGACCTAGAGGTCAGAGTTAACATTATGCTAATGTTCGATGACACTGAAGAGAACATTTCCCACTCATGGTATGCTAGTCTAATTAGCATAGCGCTAACCTCTTGCTACGAAGCAGTTTAACAGCATAGTGATAACTGCTTACCTCTGGGTGGAAGAAGATCTCAGGGCCAAGGAAGCGTTCGTAGCCCACGTCGACAGTGAACTCCTTCTTGCTGATGTTGTTAATTCCAGTGTACTGCTTGATCCACTTGGAGCCATCCGTGTCGTACTTGTTGAACTCTTTCACTAGGTCAGGACACACGTAGCTGAAACGCTCCTGGTGGAAAAATACATGTATTTTTTTATTTAACCTAGGCAAGTCAGTTGAGAACAAATTCTTATTTACAATGACGGCCTACCCCGGCAAAACCCGGTCGATGCTGGGCCAATTGTGCGCCGCCTTATGGGACTCCCAATCTCGGCTGGATGTGATACAGCCTGGATACAAACTAGAGACTCTAGTGACGCCTCTTGCACTGAGATGCAATGCCTTAGACCGCTGCGCCATTCGGGAGCAAGGTGTGGAGGACAAAGCGTGAGTGGATGCTGAAGTGGTTACATACTGTACGTTACATTCTGTAGGGTCAGTGTGGTCCACAGAACTTACAGAGCTGGACTGAAACTTTTGTTAAAGTTCAATAGTAATTTATTTCCATTTATTTTGTTTTAGTACACATGTTTAAAGGGCTTTGATCTTGGTGAGCAATACAACTCAGGAAGAAATTCATTCCACAGTATCTCTAGAGAGAAATCAGATCAAACCCGAAATGGGCGATGTAGTAGGGAGTTGTAGTTTCCACCAGGCCAATATTCTACATTGTTAGTGCAGAAAACGTGGTAATTTACTTACAATGACCATAATCAATTGTGCACCTACTTGTCTGGTCTGGGTTTCTTTTACACGTGCTACGTTAGTTTAGGGCAGACACAGAAAGGGAGAGAATAGACAGAAAATGTGCAATCGAGAGGGATAGAAAGCGTCGCCTGAAAATACCTGATCTAAGTGATTGATAGCTGGTATTCAGCAGTCATAAAAGTATGTCTTATTTTCTTTGAAGAACTACTAAAATAGTGATTACTTATGATACGCGGTAATGAAGTCACTACCATCATGGTGTATTGCTGTATTCTGTGTTGTTACAGCATTCAACCCATATAATGCATAGTGCATTTAATGTTTTCAAACATGTAATCGAACCAAAATCATTAAATTTGCTCAACACCAGCTATTTTTTAAGAGCAAGAACATAGCATACAAATCAAGCTACCAATTGCAGTCAGTGATCAAGTCTGTGGGATGAAAAGAGTGTATGTTTGCCTCGGGTTGAAAAACAATGACCTTCAACAGTACGCCCAAAAAGGATTTAGGTGAGCCTTTCAATAAAAATGTACTGCTTTGGATCAAGAAGGGAATGGAGGTGAATCCCAAGGTGAAAACAAAGGGCAATTTACAAGCTTGGGGTTAATGGGAACACCACACACCCCTTGAACCACCTGGAGAGTGTCACACCTTTGGAACCACCTGGGGAGTCAAGTCGTCCATCTTGAAGTGTAAACTTAAACAATCAAAAACAGAACTGCATCTGTGTCCCACATTTCAAACTACCTTACAAAAGAGAAGACTGAACATCAAGTTCTTAGCAGGAGGTATTAAACTTACAGGGTAGAACTTTGGCGCCACCTAGTGTTATAGTCAAACTACAGACACGGTCAGAATTACACATTTCCAATTGTAGACATCTTGGTTCATTTATTTCTTCATTTATATTTCAGAAAAAAAATCGGAGTTGTGTTAGCAATGTTCAAATACTCAGTCAACTTCCAATGCAAACAGTGACAAAATCTGAACTGGGTGAGTGATGGTAGAGGAATGCTGTTGGGGCGCATACCTTCATTGAATGAAAGTGCTGGACAATAATGAGAGCGGTAGACTAGTTGTTGGAGAAAGACAAAACAGTGGGACTTCTGCCAAAGTGGTCGGTCCAGGACGCAGGACCAGAGTGACAAGTGTTATGATGCAGTAGCGCGAGTTATGAGGAACTGTCTGACTGTTGTTATCAAGCCAAGCAAGTATGCTACTGCAATGTAGACTTCACCTTGTAAATCGCACCCCAAAACAGCTCTTGTGAAAGCAGACAATATTTTGTTGAATTCTCACAAACTGGCTTAGGGAACCGCAACAGAGTATGTTATTCCTGTGTGTAAATGCCCTTAGGCAACACAGGATAGTTTCAATTTAAAATCAACATTCTGGAAAACCTTGCCTCAGAGAACCAGGGATACGGTTGAGAATTTGGTCTAGGATTGGCTCCTTGACTGTACTATGAACCACAGTGGTTGGTGAGTGGAGTAGTGGTTGACGGGAAACATAGTTCACTGTGACCTACCTTGACTGCCTTGGCCGTTTCCAGGGACTGCTCTGGGGGGATGCCCACCTCCCGCTCCCTCAGAAGCTGCTGGGTGAAGTAGGTGATGTCACGACCCGCGATGGGGATGTGCTTTATACAGCTGCCGATGACGTAGCCCTCAGCCTACAGCAACACAAAAAGAAAGATGGTTCCAGAGCTCACAATGTCTAGGGTGAGGTGACATCACAGCATGTAAGAATAAATAGGTCAAAGTAGATGCATGTGTTTATATAACGCTCATGCCAGATTTACACCATTGTGCTGAACTAAACCGTACTGTGCTGGCCTGGATATTTTCTTTTCACATTGTCCTTTCCAGCAACGATGGTGGATGTGTAGTCAAGCCAGCCCAGTATAGTTTGGCTCAGTAGTTAGAAAAAGGGATCAGTTAATATATAACTGACTATTCTTTTAGCAACATTGAAGGCATATTTTTCTATCATAGATGCTCACATCCTGAATTATGTTTGGCCGACTTTCTGTATGTTAAGCAGTAGCTTGTACATCCTACAAGACGCTGACTTAATCTCCACTGTCCACACACAACGTATGTTCTTGCAATACATTTACTTGCCAGGCAATTGCTCCTGTATCTAAGGCTGTGTGTCAAAAGCATAGTGGCCTACTTTGATAGTTGCCTTCATCTGCACTGATTGAAAAGAAATGAACAAGAGAAAATACTGAACAAAAATAAACACAACATGTAAAGTGTTGGTCCCATATTTCATGAGCTGAAATAAAAGATCACAGAAATGTTCCTTACGCACAAAGCTTATTTCTCTCACATTTAGTGCACACATTTGTTTATATCCCTGTAATTACTCCTTTGCCAAGACAATCCATCCATCTGACAGGTGTGGCATGTCAAGAAACTGATTAAATGGCATGATCATAACTCATGTCTGATGAAGCCTAGATTAAACTCTTTGGCCTAAATGCCAAGCGTCACATCTAGAGGAAACCTAGCACCATCCCTACGGTGAGGCATGGTGGCAGCATCATGCTGTGGAGATGTTTTTCAGCAGCAGGGACTGGGAGACTAGTCAGGATTGAGGGAAAGATGAACAGAGCAAAGTACAGAGAGATCCTTGATGAAAACCTGCTTCAGAGTGCTCAGAACCTTAGACTGAGGCGAAGATTCCTGTTCCAAAAGGACAATGACCCTAAGCACACAGCCTAGACAACACAGGAGTGGCTTCGGGACAAGTCTCTGAATGTCTGAGTAGCCCAGCCAGATTTCTAAAAACCTGTTTATACTTTGTCATTATGGGGTATTGTGTGTAGATTGATGAGGGAAAATAATATTTAAAATCAATTTTAGAATAAGGCTGTATTTGTATGTGAAAAAAGTCAAGGGGTTCTGAATACTTTCAGAATGCACTTTATATGAATCGTAATAATGTAGGTAACCAGATAGTTTAACTGGCAAAAATGACCAAAAACTAATATTATGCAAAATAGCCATGAAGAATTTAACCTCTGGCTAACAGTACTAGTAGCTAGCCCATTTGACTTATTATGGGCTTGTGATCTATGGTACATAGGCAGATAAACATGCCAAAATTAACACAGTATTTATTTATTAACGTATCAAGATAAAATATTGTAGTCAAGCAACATATGAGATGTGAATAGGCAACATTTCTCTCGCTTAAACTCAAATAATGGCCAAAATTGATTTAAAGAAATTTTGCATCATTTTTTACGTGGTTGCGTCATATTTCTTTGCATACTTTCCGTTGAGGCTTGCATCTATGCATGCTTCAAAATATGTACAAACGGAGTACGCATTTGAGAAGTGCCCTCCATGCTCTGTTTCGCCTACTTTAATTTGTACTTATACTCCGACCCTCCTGTGAGCACAGTAGTATGCATTTTGAGAAACACTGTGTGTGTGTGTGTGTGTGTGTGTGTGTGTGTGTGTGTGTGATTGTATAGAGTGTGCACGAGTGAATGTGTGTAATAGATCAGTCTTTTCTGTCAGATGTGATAATGCTTTCCTCAGATCAGGTGTGTTTGTCACTCACCACAGGGATAACGTGGGTGACTCCGTCTCCGCTGTCGATGACCGTCCCCGTCAGTGTCCTCTCCCCCACCTGTCTGGATGTCCAGGAGGCAGCCAGCGCCAGGACAGCCTTGGGTATAGAGAGCACAAGGTCAATGACGCCATTGTAAAACAACAACAGTAAAACAACACTGAGGGTGTCCATGATGTCATTGACCACATTATTTAAACACAACATTAAACAGCAGGGGGCAGTGGCAGTGAGGAAGTCTGTGTTTTACATAAAAGCATAAAGGCTGTGTGTGTGCAAGTGTTTGTTTCTAATAGATATAAATAGTGTTCCCAGGGATGATGAGGCAATACCTGCACTGCAATGTAGAGCCCTGGGACGTTGAAGGACTCAAACATGATCTCTGCTGTATACTCTCGATTCTCTGGTGTGTTCAGAGGAGGCTCTGTCTGCAAGAGGACACCACAGTATTGGGAGTTAGACTTCAACACAGACACACTAATCCAACCAGCATCAGATTTATTAACAACCACATCACCCTCAATTACAGGTAAAAGTCTATGCTATGTACCTACAGAAAAGGTTTTATTTACAACAGCCTTAGTGTTCCCCCTACATTAATTTATCAGCAGCTTAAAATTGAAAAAAATATATGTATATTTTTATTCTCCTGAGACGCGCTTTTAAGATCAGAGTAACAACTTACATCAGACCGTCCAAGAAACCTCCAGATAGGGAGCTTGTAAACCTGGAAGTGTTGCCAACCCTATTAATAGATGTATAGATTTATGCCCCAGAAAGTCCCAAGGTTTTTAGCCCACTGTTATAACCATTTTGTTTTAGTTCCCTTCACTGGGTGTTCTATTTCACTTGGCTCACAGTGCTGATATAGTCCTACTTCCTCAAGTGTACTGGCATTCATGACAGCACTTTTAATCCAGGGGTGCACAACTCAGGACCTCCAGTTCCGCAGACTCATTGGTTTTCATTTCACCCATCAGGTTGTAAAGAGAGCCCACCCTCTTTGACAAGTGTGCCGTCTATCCATCTGTATGGTGTCTTTCTATCCTGTAAATGTCCCATTTGGACCATGGTCCTCTTACCAACAGAAAGTAGTGGTCCTCAGGCTCCGCCCTCAGGTATTTGAAGATCACCTGTTCCATGAACCTCTCCATCAGGTCCCAGTCCTCGACAATGCCATGACGGATGGGCCACTGTGGGCGAGAGGTCAAAGGTCAATCACACTGGCAAACATACAGGGCCCGGTTTGAGGCATGTGTCGATACTGATACGATCAAAAGACATCGGTGTTCTCGGATCAGCTTTCTCCATTAAAATCTTACCTTAACATTCAAATTATTCCACAATACTGATGACGGATCAGCTCCGAAAAACATATAATCCCTGCCTGCAAATATTGAGGTGGGTTATTCTAATGCTTACCCTACAATAATGCACTAAAATCAAGATTTGGCACACTTCTGCCCACGTGTTGAATCAAAATTAAACAGTAGCCTACAATTAGCAAAATATAACTCAATTGAATGAACATGAAATTGATTTGAATATTAATGAATTATACATCCGTATGTATCCTATAATGTAGTATATTTATCTTTTAATGCAGTCATCTCGGTTTTCATTTGAAACATCTTTTCATCCTTCTCGTTTGTAACAATTTCGAAGACATTGGCCACATTGTACTCATGGTTAACTTCTTTGTGAAGCTACCAGTGGTCACAGAGAGACAAATAAACATTTTGAATCTATGTTTAGTGGATCTCATCTGTGGATAAAGTGACTCCGTAGGAGGAAATAACGCATATAATGACGCACTTAGCTGTTCTACAAGAGGTCCGAGGTAGTTGGTAAATAACAAGCATTTTCAAGTGCTACGTTAGTAACGATGGTTTTTGAAAACAGCTCAGAGATGTAACGATTTATGAAGGTTCTAACTATGAAAGCAGCCTTAATACACTTTTGGGAAACTAGGCCTTGGCTTGTAAATTACTTTGCGACTAAGTACACCAACATACATTTTAGTGCATGGTTGAATGACACATCAAGTACAAGACCATAATGAGTAGGCCTGCATGGCCTAGTAGCACATAATGTGCACTAACAAACATTGAGTGCATTGCGTAGTGACAAATAGTCATGTGAAATGAGAGTGACTGGCCGTTGACAGACACCTCTCTGGTGCAGTATACTGGTTTCCGTATTTCCTTGGAATAGGTATCTTTGAAATGCACAGTATGCAAGTTCACATGACAACTTGTAGGCCATTTGTCATGTTCAATTGGTAGGTTTGTACTTTGTATTGGTCACATACAAATGGCTCTTCAGGGCTGTCATGTTTGGCATTGGACAGGTTTGCTTGTGGTATATGTGAGTTTTAATATACTGTATTGGGTGGCCCTGTAACCTTTTTGAGTCATGGGTTTGGTACCTTTGTGGCATAATTGGGCTTGTCTATCCCCTCATCTCCGATGAAGAAGTCCAGGTCATCCACCCCCTTGACCGTCCTTGATCCAACCTTGGCCGACTCTTTGATTGCAATACCTGGTAGGGATGAGAGACGGATGGAGGAAGAAAGAAAAACACACAAAGACAGAGAATCAATTAGACTAAGGCCGTATTTGATGAAAGGGCTTAAGACACAAATCCAGTCAAACACCAAGTGCAAGAGTGACCTACAGTATGCCCTCAATGTTCACTATTCAGCCTTGTATTTCCAAAGCATTGCCCCAAAGAGCTCTAAAATAGAAAAACAGGCCTGAAAATACTTTTAGCATCAACAATATCAGATCATAACCTAGACTCTTTGAAACCGTGTTAGGCTCTGCTTATTAAAATTACTTTTGTCTAGGCAACAGTTAGCCTATCCTCAATGTGAGGTGAATGGAAACATATACCCACATGACGGAACAATGAACTGTGGCTCTGTGTTCCCTGCATACCCCAGCTTAGTATATCTGAAAGAGAGAAGGCACACCATTAGATTGAACATCACTTGATCACATTTTTTTGTGTGGGTGACACTTTGTAAAAGGAGAAAATAATACAAATTGATTAGCAGGCATAGCCTATATTTTGGTTAGGCCAAGCTTCTGTGATTTTTATCAATAAAACCCCTGTTCTTCCACAGATCAGTATAGTGCCAACAACTGCAGCTGAACTCTGAATAGCCTACCCTTCAATAGGAAGAGTGTAAAAGGGAATTTGGAATCTAAGGGGCTATTCATACATTTCCCCAAATCCACCACTTTGAGTAGAAATCTTAGCATAGCATCATCCTACAACTGGTCAGAGTGCCAGAAGTGTCGCAAATAAGGTTCACTTACACACGGCTAAAGCCTTATCGCAGAACGATAAGCTGCATACAACAGTTAAGTTTGTGTCTACTGTAAATGGGTAGCCTAGAAATCTCAGCCCAGCTCATCGTAGTTGAAACATAAGCTACTACCATAAGGATATAAGACATATTGCCTGAGATGCTTTTCAATACCATCGTTTCAGTGCAGTAGGTTAGCCTATAGAAAGTAAGCCTAGTTGCTTTTAAGTCCTATTTTAACCGTATTGTAAATATAACAAGGCCTACCCAATGAGTGAGGAATAACAGAGCTGGTCAGGATTAACATTTTAGTAGCTGCACATGGAAGACACACAACAAAATAGACTTGGGGCTTCATTCCACAGAACAGTCCTCACTTGTCTGGGGCAGCTACCTGCTTCAACAAGCGTGTTTCACTACACTCTTAGCAGTGGACATAACCACAGGAGTGCTCAAATACAAATCGATCCTCAAGCCCCTCCTCACTGAGAGGATCAGATAAGTATAGCCTACAAAATATGACAATGCTTAGGCAACATCCATTCAGTATTCTTAGAAATAGGTCTCTGCAAGTGCCTAAAATGGAGGGTAGGGAATAGAGGTTGATTTGGGATTGGACATTAGGCAAGGCCTGAAATGTAAGCTAGGCTACCTTATTGCTGTGTTTGAAGAAAGACTACAATGTGAATCATTGAATCATCAAGTTTGAATAATGATAATGGCCTTACTGTGTGAAATCAAAACTGTTTGCTGAGCATGATAAGCAAATTTCGACTCCACCATAGCCCCAGGTACTACACTTAGCTGCAAGCCTGGCCTGTAACACCTGCATTTGAAACATTTGTTTAGACCAAAACTGACCCCTACAAAAGAAAAAAAACATACAGTAGCCTACATAAAACAGTGGCTCTTCACAGACCTCCCAACAAAACTGTTATAGAGAAGTGATCAAAATAAGCAGTACAATAACTCTGCTGCTCCATTTCACTGTTGAGTTCTAAGAATAGCGGCCCACTTGTGCTTGAGGTAAGAGGATGTAGAGTTCAGTTCAAATATTTTGGCTGTCGTGAGCATGACTCATGAGCTGTGTGGTGGTGTAGCCTACTCAACCAGACTTCTGCTGGCCTGGTACTTTAGCAACTTGGCTTTTATAGCAGTTTCAAACATCTGCTCTACAAAGGAGTTAGCCTCATTCTCCATCCTCAGCTGTAGTTTTCCAGTCCTCCCTCCCAGTGTGGACCAGATGCACTAGCCTAACTAATAGCCCAAAGGGAGCGGGGAAGATAAGTGGAGAGGTATGTAAGGAAACATGCAGAGTGAAGAATTCAAATCTCTGTATGGATTGCAAACAACGTAGCATATTTAGTTACTATAGTATTAAACATAAATCTAGGTCTCGGCTATATCAAATTAGATATCGCTCCTTAGATTACAATCTGTGCATTTAATAGACAGCAAGTAAGAGAAACAATTAGGGCTGGGAAGCCGAAAATATATTATCAAGATACTTAGGTACCAATATGATATGTATTGTGATTCTCACGATTCTATATGCATTGCGACTCGATACTGTGGATTTATTGCGATTCGATGTTCCAAACATATCGCTCACCAAATGTTTGTTGCAGATGGACAAGAGAAAGCCATGAGAAAACAAGTTTTGATCAGTCATGTAAATAAAAGAGCTTAAAAAGAAGACGGAGAACAAGCTATGAAAGGAAAATACTGGAGTTTTGGTGGAGGTATAGTTGACTAGCGCAAAAATAATATTGCGATCATGTCAAAACGATATATCGTCAAAAAGAATATCCTGATACATAACTGAATCGGTTGTTCCCCCCATTACTTGTAACGAAATGCACAAAAACATTATTGTCGCTGAATAACATTTACCAAAGTGATTAACTCCTAAAAACACCCTTTATTTAACTAGGCAAGTCAGTTAAGAACACATTATTGCAGGCAACTAGAATGATGTGGTGTATTGCACACCTCAATAATGAGGGATTATAGTTTAGGTCCAACTGTTATTAATTCACTGGCTTAAAATAGATATTGGGACGTGCAATCAGCATTTTGGCATTTACAATATTTACAGATGATAAAAAAGGATGGGCATGAAGCAGAAGTATGCACAATCAAAACAAAGTGCTGTAGAACTGTGAGGTCACGCAAATGAGAATCCTCGAACTTTTCTATTGAATACAAACCAATCCTTGTTATTCAGAAAATTATTAATGTATGGTTTCATTTGAGATGGTAAAGGAACGGCTAAATTTAGGAAATTAGAGAAGTATGCTAATAAAAAAAACATGTTCAGTTGCCGAAAACGACCATATATGGACTAAAAACCCTGAATGAGGAAGTCGACAATGTAGGAAGTCGCTCTGCGCATGCTCAAAGCCGGGCATCACTCGTAAGCAAGCACTGTACAATTACTTATGAAATGAATACTATTAACGATACAAAATTCAACTTTACAATAAACATGGAATACCCTTTATACTGTCCATTCAAAGTATTTCCGAAATGCAATATATTAGATCCCCAGCAATGAAGAAGAGATTGGGTGGATATGTTGTATTGAAAATGCCTTTCCAACAGGAAGAAAACATTTTGTGATGATGAAAGCAAATAGCAGGCGTATAGCTAGCCATCTAGTGAATACAGCATACATGTATGTTAAACAGCAGTACAATAACACCCTAATAAAAATCGTTAGTTTTGTAATAAATGGCCCAAGGTTACATTGATTAAATGTATTAGCAAGCTATAGCTAGCACACACACCCAGTTGCTGACAGCGATGGGCTCCGAGTCGGTGACACCCAAAATCTCGGTGCGCTGTCTGCAAGGCGGTCTAGTTTGAATAGCTTACCCTGTACCGCAGTCGACAACACACGCCGGTAATCGTCCTGCCATCTCGTGTGCTTCTGGTAATCACAAATGTTTTCTGTTAATCGATAGCTGTCTGTGTCGGCTGGAGGATATTGCAAACCGTCCACAGGCGGAAACCTGAACCTGCACAAAGTACAGTTTCTAACGTTACTTCCGCAATCGGTCTAGGGCAGGCAAGATGGCTGACGCCGGGGAGCGCTTGAGTGAAGCAGGCAGAGTCAGCTTCACAGCTGTCAATCACAGTGGCCCCTGAGAGTAAAGTATCAACACTGCCAGGGGAATAAAACGTGATACAATAGGTGGTTGTGCCTAAATAAAATCCATCTAACTTTATTAGAACTAATAAAATAATATAATGCTGCAATGTTCAATACTGGCCTAGGGCACATCAATTTAAATGGACAAATTCTCTGGACCAGGATTGAGATCAAATCCAGAATTGGAGTTTTACAGTGCCATACAATTAACCTAGTGCATTCTTATTCAAATATGCATTAGACAGCCTGAAATTCATGAATCTACAATATTATGTCAACATACACTTTATTTCCTTCCAAATTATCTATGTTGCCATATACTGATGTGTGATGCATGTTATTCACTCAATTTCCATATAATTCCATCAGATCAACCATAAATCAACCAAACAATTCTACACAATTTCTTAATTCTTAATTTCTTAGACCTTTTCAAAATTGTCATCAGATACAATGGGTCATCATCATGACCATCATATCATCATCATCAGACAGATACAGTATGTCATTCAGCACTGAGAATATCCCCAAATGATCTGTCTGGTTCCCACTGTCTCTGTTTTTCTGACAAATCCAAGTAAAAGGGCATGGATTATGAGTCTGGATTTCTTAATATGAGCTGCGCTTAGGGCTGTTACGGTGACTGTATTACCGCCACCCCAGCGGACACGGGTAATGACGGCAGTCAAATTCCACGTGACCGTTTAGTCAAGGTAATTAGGCGCCTCCAAGCTCTGATGCTGCTCCTAATATTACGCACATTGCTTCGCTTTACAACAGGAGTATAGCCTACCTGGCTGGCATGAAAATGAACCATGGGAAAAGTGTCCCCCATTCGCAATTTAAGTGCATAGATGACATGTATTTTTTCCCCCTGCTTCGAGACAGGTGCATGAGAATTGTCCATTCTAAATACATACACATTTCCCACATATTATTTAGTGTATGTAAAGACAAGATTAAATCAATAATATTCTGATGGGTGACAATATTAGTCTACCACTTGTGAATTATATATGATCACTTGTGAATGATGCCCAGCTTCAGGCAAGAAAAAAACATTGAATTATTTTGTGACATTTTCAAGTCATAGTCGCACACCTCATGTAGCCTAGCCCATAGGCCTGCCTATATGTTTTGCTTAGAGCTGAGCTCGGGTCCATCATTGATCATCCTCGAGATGTTTCAACTTCTTGGAGTCCACCTGTGGTAAATTCAATTGTTTGGACATGATTTGGAAAGGCACACGACTGTCTATATATGGTCCCACAGTTGACAGTGCATGTCAGAGCAAAAAACAAACCATGTGGTCTTTGTAATTATTCGTAGATTTAAATAATAAAATAAAATAAAAAGCAAGATGGCACAGACAGAGAGGGTCACTCATGGTGAAATTGTAACAAAATACAGGAACTCAAGTACTTCTGTTCACATGACCTAGAATTCCTCACAATCAAATGGCGTCCGTATTATCTACCGAGATATTTCTCGTTGGTTATTGTCACAGCCATGTATATCCCCCCTCAAGCCGATACCACGACAGCCCTCAAGGAACTCCAATATTCTCTATGTAAACAGGAAGTCATATACAGCTGAAGTCTGGAGTTTACATACACCTTAGCCAAATACATTTAAACTCAGTTTTTCACACTCCTGACATTTAATCCTAGTAAAAATTCCCTGTCTTATGTCAGTTAGGATCACCACTATTTTAAGAATGTGAAATGTCAGAATAATAGTAGAGAGAATTATTTCTTTCAGCTTTCATTTCTTTCATCACATTCCCAGTGGGTCAGAAGTTTACATACATTCAATTAGTATTTGGTAGCATTGCCTTTCAATTGTTTAACTTGGGTCAAGCATTTCAGGTAGCCTTCCACAACCTTCCCACAATAAGTTGGGTGAATTTTGGCCCATTCCTCCTGACCGCGCTGGTGTAACTGAGTCATGTTGTAGGCTTCCTTGCTCGCACACGCTTTTTCAGTTCTGCACACAAATTTTCTATAGGATTAAGGTCAGGGCTTTGTGATGGCCACTCCAATACCTTGACTTTGTTGCCCTTAAGCCATTTTGCCACAATTTTGGAAGTATGCTTGGGTCATTGTCCATTTGGAAGACACATTTGCAACCAAGCTTTTTTTCTCAATACTGATGTCTTGAGATGCTATATCAATATATCCACATACTTTTACGGTTGGGATGGTGTTATTCAGCTTGAAAGCCTCCCCCTTTCTCCTCCAAACATAATGATGGTCAATATGGCCAAACAGTTCTATTTTGGTTTCATCAGACCAGAGGACATTTCCCCAAAAAGTACGATCTTTGTCCACATGTGCAGTTGCGAACCGTAGTCTGGCTTTTTTATGGCGGTTTTAGAGCAGTGGCTTCTTCCTTGCTGATCAGCCTTTCAGGATAGGTCGATATACAACTCGTTTTTACTGTGGATATAGATACTTTTGTACCTGTTTCCTCCAGCATCTTCACAAGGTCCTTTGCTGTTTTTCTGGGATTGATTTTCACTTTTCGCACCAAAGTACGTTCATCTCTAGGAGACAGAATGCGTCTCCTTCCTGAGCGGTATGACGGCTGCGTGGTCCCATGGTGTTTATACTTGAGTACTATTGTTTGAACAGATGAACGTGGTACCTTCAGGCGTTTGAAAATTGCTCTCAAGGATGAAACAGGGGTCTACAATTATTTTCTGAGGTCTTGGCTGATTTCCTTTGATTTTCCCATGATGTCAAGCAAAGAGGCATTGCGTTTGAAGGTAGGCCTTCAAATACATCTACAGGTACACCTCCAATTGACTCAAATGATTTCAATTAGCCTATCAGAAGCTTCTAAAGCCATGACATCATTTTCTAGAATTTTCCAAGTTGTTTAAAGGCACAGTCAACTGAGTGTATGTAAACTTCTGACCCACTGAAATTGTGATACAGTGAATTATAAGTGAAATAATATGTCTGTAAATAATTGTTGGAAAAATTACTTGTGTCATGCATAAAGTAGATGTCCTAACCGACTTGCCAAAACTATAGTTTGTTAACAAGAAATTTGTGGAGTGGTTGAAAAATGAGTTTTAATGACTCCAACCTCAGTGTATGTAAACTTCCGACTTCAACTATATCCGGACGCTGCATTTATTGTAGCTGGGTATTTTAACAAAGCAAATTTGAGAACCAGGCTACCTAAATTCTAGCAGCATATTAACTGTAGTACCCGGGCTGGCAAAACACTGGATCACTGCTGCTCTAACTTCCACAATCCATACAAGGACCTCCCCTGCCCTCCTTTCGGCAAATCTGAACACGGCTCAATTTTGCTTCTCCCCTCCTATAGGCAGAAACTCAAACAGGATGTATCGTGACAATGGTCATTCAATGCTGGTCTGACCAATCCGAATCCACGCTTCAAGTTTGCTTTGATCACGCAGACTGGGACATGTTCTGGGTAGCCTCAGAGAATAATATAGATTTATACGGCAATTCGATGAGTGAGTTTATAAGGAAGTGCATAGGACATGTACCCACTGTGACAATTAAAACTTTCCCTAACCAGAAACTGTGGATAGATGGCGGCATTTGCACAAAACTGAAATGGCAAACCGCAGCATTTAACCATGGAAAGACGACAGGGTAAATGGCCGAATACAAACAGTGTAGTTATTCCCTCTGCAAGGCAATCAAACAAGCAAAATGTCAGTATAGAGACAAAGTGAGGTCGCAATTCAACAGCTCAGAGAGGAGACGTATGTGGCAGGGTCTACAGACAATCACAGACTACAAAAAGAATATCAGCCACGTCACGGACACCGACGTCTTCCTTCCAGACAAACTAAACACCTTCTTTGCACGCTTTGAGGATAACACAGTGCCACCAATGCAGGCTGCTACCAAGGACTGTGGGCTCTCCTTCTCTGTGGCCGATGTGGCCGATGTGAGTAAGACGTTTAAACATGTTAAGCCTCGCAAGGCTGCCGGCCCAGATGGCAACCCTAGCCGCGTCCTCAGAGCATGCACAGACCAGCTGGCTGGTGTGCTAATGGACATATTCAATCTCTCCCTATCCCAGTCTGCTGTCCCCACATGCTACAAGATGGCCATCATTGTTCCTGTACCCAAGAAGTTAAAGGTAACTGATCTGAGTGACTGTTGTCCCATACACACAATTATGTCATCATGAAGTGTTTTGAGAGACTAGTCAAGAATTATATCACCTCCATCTTACCTGTCACCACTGCAATTTGCATACCACCCCAATAGGTCCACAGATGATGCAATCCCCATCACACTGCACACTGCCCTATCCCATCTGGACAAGATCAATACCTATGTAAGAATGCTGTTCACTGACTACAGCTCAGCATTCAACACCATAACACCCTTCAAGCTCATCATTAAGCTTGAGGCCCTGGGTCTCAACCCCGCCCTGTGCGACTGGGTCCTGGACTTCCTGACGGGCCGACCCCAGGTGGTGAAGGTAGTAAACAACATCTCCACTTCGCTGATCCTCAACACTGGCGCCCCACAAGGGTGCATGATCAGCCCCCTCCTGTAATCCCTGTTCACCCATGACTGCATGGCCATGCACGCCTCCAACTCGATCATCAAGTTTGCAGACAACACAACAGTGGTAGGCTTGATCACCAATAACGACGAGACAGCCTATAGGGAGGAGGTGAGGGCACTCGGAGTGTGGTGTCAGGAAAACAACCTCTCACTCAATGTCAACAAAACAAAGGAGATGATTGTGGACTTCAGGACACAGCAGAGGGAGCACACACCTATCCTCAACGGGACAGCAGTGGAGAAAGTGGAAAGATTTTATGTTCCTCGGCGGCTTACACATCACAGACAAACTGAAATGGTCCACCCACACAGACAGTGTGGTGAAGAAGGTGCAACAGCGCCTCTAACCTCAGGAACCTGAAGAAATGTGGCTTGTCACCTAAAACCCTCACAAACTTTTACAGATGTACAATTGAGAGCATTCGGTCAGGCTGTATCAACACCTGGTACGGCAACTGCACCGCCCACAACGGCAGGGTGGTCTCCAGAGGGTGGTGCGATCTGCACAACGCATCACCGGGTGCAAACTACCTGACAGCACACAATGTCACAGGAAGGCCAAAAATATCATCAAGGAAAATAACCACCCGAGACACTGCCTGTTCACTCCGCTACCATCCAGACGGCAAGGTCAGTGAAGGTGCACATGGATATGCAGAGAAGAATGGGAGAAACTTCCCAAATACAGGCATGCCAAGCTTGTCGTGTCATACCCAAGAAGAATTGAGGCTGTAATCGCTGCCAAAGGTGTTTCAAGACAACCTGGGCCTTCCTGACCTCTGCTTCTAAGCAGAGCACTGGGTCCATAGTTCCCCTTCCTAAACCCACTCTGATGTGTTGCAGGCTGTTTCTGTATAAGCACTTTGTGACATCTGCTGATGTAAAAAAAAGGGCTTTAGAAATACATTTGATTGATTGATGTGTTGACACTAGCCCCCTGCTCTCCGGGAAGTAAGTTAGTCTCTCCGTAATCATACGTTCCGTAATCTTACATACATGTGATGTTAGGGCTATTGGCCGATAGCTTGTATGCCTCGTTGGGTCCTACCCTGTCTTCCGGATCGACACCACTAATGCCTCCTTCCGGCTGCCCACTAGTTTCCCTTCCTCCCACACTTGTACAGACCCAATACCTTCTCCAGCGCCTCATCAATGAGATGAGCCAACATGACATAGTACACCTCGTCTTCCCCAGGTGTTAACCCAGCCTGATGAATAGTCCTCCATCACCAGGGCCAGCTTATACTCAATTAGATGTTGGAAGTCATTCACCGCCGCGCTCTCGATTCCTCACTCCCCTCAAACTGACCAACAGATGCAGGCCATCAGTCCAGTAAAATAAAATAAAGCAAATTATTATACTCACTAAGCTTTGTAACACAATAAATGACATATTACCAGTGTGATCATATATCTACAATTTTTTTTTAAATATAATTTAAGAACAGTCTGAGAAGAACAAAATTGGCAGGGCAATTCAAGGATAGCCAATATGCATTGATTATGTATTGGGCCTACTGCACAAGCCTCATTACTACATAACTGTTTTTAGTAGATTATTGATGCATAGGCTTATGTTTTTTAAGTCAAGTTTAAAAAAACATCTGAGCGGTAGATCTCGGCTTGCTTTTTGACTCAGAATCAAATAAAATATTGTATTTGTTACATGCGCCGAATAAAACAGGTGTGGACCTTACAGTGAAATGCTTCCTTACAAGCTCGTAACCAAAAATGAAGTTTTAAGAAAAATACAGAAATAAAAATAAGAAATAAAAGGACAAAAAATTACAGAGCAGCATTAACATAACAATAGCAAGTCAATGTGCCCCCGCACAGAGTCAATGTGCGGGGGAACCGGTTAGACGAGGTAATAGATATGTAGAGTTATTGTAGAGTTATTAAAGTGACTTATGCATAGATACAGAGAGAAGCAGATGTGTACAAGAGGGGGGACAATGCAAATAGTCTGGGTAGCCATTTGATTTGATGTTCAGGAGTCTAATGGCTTCGGGTAGAAGCTGATTAGAAGCCTCTTGGACCTAGACTTTGCACTCCGGTACCGCTTGACATGCAGTAGCAGAGAGAACAGTCTATGAATAGGGTGGCTGGAGTCTTTGACTATTTTTAGGGCCTTCCTCTGCCACCGCCTGGTATAGAGGTCCTGGATAGCAAGAAGCTTGGCCCCTGTGATGTACTGGGCCGTACGCACTACCCCATGTAGAGCCTTGCGGTCGGAGGCCGAGTAGTTGCCATACCAGGCAGTGATGCAAACAATCAGGATGCTCTCGATGGTGCAGCTGTAGAACCTTTTGAGGATCTGAGGACCAATGCCAAATCTTTTCAGTCTCCTGAGTGGGAATAGGTTTTATCGTGCCCTTTTCACTGTCATGATTGTGTCCCACTTGTTGTTGATTCTTCACAAAAAAATACAGTTTTATATCTTTATGTTTGAAGCCTGAAATGTGGCAAAAGGTCGCAAAGTTCAAGGGGGCCGAATACTTTCGCAAGGCACTGTATCTATATCTATATATATTTACATAAATATAGTGTATTTAACTAATGAGCTAACTGTAGCTATGCAAACTTTAGCTAGCTAAACTAGCTAGCTAGATTACCTACAATTCAGTTCTATTGTAACTAGCTAGCTCTCACTCACTCACTAGCTAGCTATTTTAGATGCTGGCCTGACAAAAAAGTTACTAGCTAGCATGGAATCTGATTACCACGATATTGTAATTGATTCATGGGGACACTTA
This sequence comes from Oncorhynchus masou masou, assembly GCF_036934945.1. Taxonomy (NCBI): domain Eukaryota; kingdom Metazoa; phylum Chordata; class Actinopteri; order Salmoniformes; family Salmonidae; genus Oncorhynchus; species Oncorhynchus masou. The sequence goes on along the minus strand of NC_088221.1, from coordinate 8,882,599 downwards.
TTAGGTATAGCTAAGTTATAAATTGACCACAGTCCTATGGACTCAGCCAGCCTTAACAGAACCCTTTTAGGTTACAAATAAAGCCAGGGACAAATAGCTTACTAACGATCGTGGCAGAGAGCAATCTAGCCACAATGGAGCCGAGTTGAATGTAATCTAGCTAGCTAGCTAGTTTAGCTAGCTAATGTTAGCATAGCTACAGTTACCTCGTTAGCTATACATCTATCTAGATAAACCAACGAGTTTGTCTTTAGCAGCACGCGATCACAACTCCCGACCTCTTGCCTTCCATTCAGTCAAATAAACTCAGCTAGTCATTCCACCAAAAACCTTTCACTCTTTCTTCCATAGCAGTCTGCGCTGTCAATTCTCTTGCAGTGGGACAGTGCAGTTTGGCACAGTCCATCAGATGCCCCTCCATCACTCCCTCCATTTCTCTCCAATAGTCTTCCACTAAAGTTTCCATTTACAATCGTCCACTCTCCCCTATCAGTTGGTGCTTCTGGTTCTCATTGCATGAGCGGTTAGATTATTTTTGAATATTGCATTATACAATTGAGGAAAAGGCAAGTTTAATAACGTCTCATGTTAGGATGCACTGTAACTAGCTCACTTACATTTTGTGATGCGTTGTGTTGTTGCAGAAATAAATAGGCCTGTGCTAAATTTTTTTTTAATTGTTATGAATTTCGAGATATGAATTATAAATGTGTTTTTGGGGGGGGGGCACTTGCCCCTGAATATCTGCGAATGGTCCTGACTACCATTAGCACCCCCTGTCTCTCTCAGCCACACCTCCACTACCACATATTCATTTTCAGTACCTTTCTCCAGCATCCTGTAAGAAAGTCCTTGCTATATGGAGTTGGCACATCCCTCCACCCCCCTATGTGTCTGTCCCTACAAATCACTACATATCCCTGTATGATGAACTCCAAGGTCAGTTTGATCCATGTTTCCTGAAGACAAATCACATCAGGTTTAGCGGGCATATCCACAATGAACTGCTGGAACTCTTGCCCATAGGCCAACATAGCCTGCCCATTGTAGTATAACCACCATAATTAACCAGCTAGCACATTTGGTTGTGGGAACGTATGTTTTTAGTTTCCTATTGGTTCCATAAGCCATAAGTTTCCTGACCGGTAAAACATTTTCTTTTGAAACATTCTGAGAACAGAAGTGAAAATTTCCAGAAATTTTTTTTTGGGTTGCAGCGAGGTTCTGAGAACATTTTACAATTGTTCCCTGAAAGTTTTCCTGGGATGTTTTATGAAAATCCGCAAAAGTGTATGCCCCCATAGTAATCTAATTACCATAATAAACAAATCCCCATCAAAATCCTTCTTTTTAAGCTAGATACTGTATATGGTTTTTTTTTTGCATGGGCAGCGTCCAAATCCACGGCATCCACCGATGTTGGCCTTCCGTACCTGCTGTGGAAAGTGGCAGAGCTACAGCTGTGTTTATCAGACCAGGAGATGTTCTTGTCACGAAAACGTCTGCAGCGTCCGAACGGTTTGGCATACAAACTAATATGACCAATCTATGGAAGATAATATTCTCAGAAACACAATGGTATTCCCAGCATAAACATCACTGGACTCGTCTAAAGTCGGTACCACCGATCTGTGAATTTCTGTCTGTAGCTTCCAAACAGTTTGGGCGACCCAGTAATGTGTCCCCACCATCGAAGGTAAGAACACAGTAGTCAAACGTTTGGACACACCTACTTATTCCATGGGTTTTTCTTTATTTTTTACTATTTTCTACATTGTAGAATGATAGTGAAGACATTAAAACTATGAAATAACACATATGGAATCATGTAGTAACCAAAAAAGTTTTAAACAAATCAAAATACATTTTATATTTGAGATTCTTCAAAGTAGCCGCCCTCTGCCATGATGACAGCTATACTCTAAAATATACTGTACTGTAGGTGTGAAATTTGTTTTGATTCAGAGTGGACCATTGTCATGCACCTGTCTCGAAACAGGGGCAGCAGAAAAAAGGTCACTGTAATGAGACAGTAATTATCAGCTTTAACATTACAGGCTTCACTGTCATGGTGCAGAGTAGAGGTCAGCACAGGACTGGTTTCTTCATCCCGCTCCTCACCTCACCTGCTGGCTTTCTGTTTGACTTCCACCCGCTACCGTAATAACTGGTCCCAAACCCAACTGCAGTTCCGCAATGTTATTTTAGGCATATGTGAAGCAGCTCACTTGCTAGCCATGATCCCAGCAATTGTGCACCCTATAGGCAATATCAAATGCGCAAAAATAACTTAAAAAATAGGTTTTATTACTAGAGATTCTCACATGGCCCTTACATTGTATTACTGGGCTATATCAGTCAATATGCTAGATGTAGTTTGAAGAGAGCAGAGTTGGAGAGACTTGCTTAAAGATCTTGCCCTTTTTTCCATTTTTTAAAATGACATACCAAAATCTAACTGCCTGTAACTCAGGTCCTGAAGCAAGGATATGCATATTCTTGGTACCATTTGAAAGGAATGTTGGAGAATATAACACAATAGATCTGGCAAAAAAATAATACAAAGAAAAAACAAATGGTTCTTTTGTATTTTTTTGTACCATCATCATTGAAATGCAAGAGGAAGGCCATAATGTATTATTCCAACCTATCTGCAGTTTAGATTTTGGTCACTAGATGGAGTGTATTTGCAATCCAATGGTCCAATGAACTATTGCATTTCTGTTCAAATTTTGTAGCAAGACTGCCCAAATCTGCCTAATTTGTTTATTAATAAATTAATAACTCTCCTCAAACAATAGCATGGTATTATTTCACTGTAATAGCTACTGTAAATTGGACAGTGCAGTTAGATTAATAAGTATTTAAGCTTTCTGCCAATATCAGATATGTCTATGTCCTGGGAAATGTTCTTGTTATTTACAACCTCATGCTAATTGCATTAGCCAACATTAGCTCAACCGTCCCGTGGAAGGGACACCGATCCCCTTAAGCTATTTTTATATCCTATCTTTTAGGACTGGGAAGATATTCAGATGGAGTACTATGGGTTATCAATATTTAGGCCTATTTCTAGGCAATGTAGTAAACTAAAGCCTAATCATAGGCCTATTTAGGAAGAACATTTCCTTGGAAAGATAACTGTCCGGTGCTTCTCCGCCCATGTATACATAAGCTATAGCCTACTCTACTTAATTGAGATCACACGTGCACCTGATCTTGCAGATCTGGCTACCAAACTCATTTTTCGTAATCCTATAGGATGTAGCCTACCTTTTAAGAGGATGTTTACAGGCAGAGACAAATAAATGGGTAATCCATACACTCGCTCAGGATAGTAGCCTAACCTATGGGCACGTTGTGCCTTTTCAATCATGATTACATTCTCTGATTGCACTTCGACTCATGTAGGTTGAGCGCCCTCCACTTTTCATTATCAATATTTATTTACAGACACTGTAGTAAACTACAGTCTAATCATATTTAAGTTCATTTCATATTCAAAAGTCAACTGCCACATGATTCTCCACCCATGTAGGCAGTCTACTCTATTTCAATAATACCACAGATACTAGGCGCACATGAACTTTCACACCCAACTAGGAGAGGTAGGCTACTGAAGTTGAAGCAGCAAATTCTGAGTGTGCGAATAATGCAAAAAATATATGCTTTTAATACAATAGGTAGGCTAACGCATACATATATGAATTATATGAAGGGTGTCCATATAATTCATATTGTAGGCCTAATAGTACTTTAGAGCTTCAGTGTGTCACTCTGTAGGTGTACAGTGGTTCTTCCTTTAAAAGTTTTAAGTTTATGCCACGGCGGTTTGTGGTTGATGGTGGCAGATTGCATCGTTCTGTCATTACACCACACAATCACAAGGGGGAGTTAGAATGTTGATCTATCGGTAGCAAATTGGTAAGAATGTCTCACCCTATGTTCAAGAAAGGCCTTTTTCCCTTTATTCAGATAACAATCACTCACTTTCGGTTATTAGAAAACGAAATAATCTCCAAAATATAGTTATTTTTTAAACAAGCCATAGAAACTTGATTGCCATTTCACACAATTGGCCCAGCGGCACACAATTGGCCCAGCGTCGTCTGGGTTTGGTCGGTGTATGCCATCATTGTAAATGAGAATTTCTTCTTAACTGACTTGCCTAGTTAATAAATAAAGGTTACATGAATTGATACGCAAAATGACACCGGATTTAAAACGCAGAATTTTATTATGCAACATTCTTGCAACCAATAGAATGTTTATATATATGGGGGATACAACCTTCCCAGCTCTGCAGATTCTTTTGAAGCTCGAAGCCACGTCTTATTGAGTTCTGAGTGCCGATTTGTTATCCAACAATTATTATTATTATTAACCCTGCATTATTATTGTATAAAATCCCCTTTGATATTAATTTAGAATCCTTATTGACTTTCATTTAGAAGCCGCCTCTTAAGAGCCGTGTCATACCAAATATAATTGGATTATTCACCATGGCAACCACTTGTTAGTATAACAGATTTAAAAAAAATCGAATTCAATAACATATTTGTATCACTGTAGATGCTGTTTTTATTTACAGTAGTGACAGCTGGAGGCATTTTGAAAACATGTTTTCAAACACTTGTTTTTTCACAAATGTAGCAGACTCTTCATACCTCCATTTATTTACTAAAGGATTCTCACCTTGCTAGGTGTGAAATTTTTTTACAAGTACTCTAAAGTTTTCTACAAACCTCATGCAACTGCAAAATGTCGGATAAGGCATATAATTTATTATTTCGTTAATAAAATAATTATAAAAATACTATTTCAAAATGCAGATGTTTATTTCAACTACTTTACATTTCAGCTACACTTTAGTTGTTCCACATGTAAAACCTTTCAATGTATTTGTTGCATTGTTGTATCATCAGTTTCTCAAGCCAAAAAGTCTTGATGGCCTTCACCAGTTCATCTTTGCTTGTAGGTTTGGCAGTTACAGATTAATGTTTTCAGCTGATGCCAAACAAATTCGATCGGGTTTAAATCAGGAGAATTACATGTAGATATAAAAAAAAACAAATTTTAGATATACTGTAGGCCTACTGTAGGTGCTGTGAGTCTCACTAGTGTTGAGAAATGTGCTGTTAAAAGTGTTGTAGGCCTACTTACTCTGCTGGCGTCTTTACCTAGTTTATGCACTCATTTGCAATGCAAACCCGGACGGCAGTGTGTTTTGGGTCATTGTCATTTGGAGAAAAAAAATGACATTAGGTAAAATAATAGAAATATACATGTAAATAGGCCTAAACATAACATAACACAAATCTACCATGAAAGAAATGATGTGGTCCCAAAAACACTTCTCTGACATATGGTCCAGCATATTTCTTGATGATGTCATTGAATGTCTCACCAGCTTTGATCCTGGGCCTGCACTACGCAAAGTTCTTTGGTAGTTCTTTGGTTGTCAGACAAATCGTTGTGTTGAAACTACAGAACAGTGCAAAACAAGAGGGGGAGAAAAAAGAAAAAGTCTTCTTTTTTTTAACCCCTTTTCTCCCCAATTTTGTGGTATCCAATTTGTAGTAGTCTATTTTAATTTATTTAACCAGGCAAGTCAGTTAAGAACAAATTCTTATTTTCAATGGCAGCCTAGGAACAGTGGGTTAACTGCCTGTTCAGGGGCAGAATGACAGATTTGTACCTTGTCAGCTCAGGGGTTTGAACTCACAACCTTGCGGTTATGAGTCCAACGCTCTAACCACTAGGCTACCCTGCCGCACTAGGCTACCCTGCCGCCCCTACAGTAGCCCTCAGGGATTCTGATGCTGTACAACGTGTACTATCTTGTCTATCTTATCTGACCGTACCTGAGAGTAAACATTATTGATCATGATTGAGAAAAACAGAGGACTAATCCCGCTCCCCTGTACGGATATCCACCAGGTAGCTGCCTGATAGAGACATCCCCACCCTCACCTGGATAGACCTTCCAAACAGGAAATCCTTCCTCCTACCCCCATAATATCAAGCTTGAATAACAACCCCTCATTCCACATCATATCATATGCCTTCTCCACATCAAAAAAGCTACAACAGTCTCCTTGTTCACCTGTCTTCCTGACCTCTGCTTCTAAGCAGAGTACTGGGTCCATAGTTCCCCTCCCCTTCCTGAACCCACTCTGATCTGGAGATACTAGCCCCCCTCTCTCCAGGAAGTAATTTAGCCTCGCCGTAATCATACATTTCATAATCTTACATACATGTGATGTTAAAGCTATTCGTCGATAGCTTGTTGACCTTGTTGGATCTTTCCCTGGCTCCCGGATTGGTACAACTACTGCCTTCTTCCAGCTGACTGGTAATTTCCCCTCCTCCCACACTCTGTTGTACCACACCAATACCTTATCCAGTGCCTCATCACGAAGATGGGCCAACATAACATAGCACACATCATCTTTCCAAGGTGAAGTTAACCCTGCCTTACCTATTGCCCTTTTCACCTCTGTCATGGTAAATGGTGAATTCAACGCATCATTTACATCCTCCCTTCTCTCCAGCACTGCAGGATGCTCCTCTCTCACATCCTCTGCCACTCCTCTGACAAATTTGCCGAGCTATGCCCTTGGACAAACGCTTTGGCCATCATCTCTGCATTTTCCTCATCTGTTACTGCCACATCCTTCCCACTCGTCAACACTGGATAATCCCACTCCCCTCTGACCCCACTCATCCTCTTAATCATTCCCCACACTTCTCCCACAGGTGTCGCAATTCCAATGGTGTCACAAAACCAACGCCAACATGACCTCTTTGCCTGATGAATAGTTCTCCCCACCAGGGTCTGGTGTTAGCCATCAGTTAGCCATCACCTGCTCACCCAACTCCTGAAAATGATCCCAATTTGCCCTTCCAAACACTCACCTGCCTACTCTATCCACTAACGCTTCCTCCTCCCTCTGGCCTACTGTGCATACTATGATCCACTAACGCGTCCTCCTCCCTCTGGCCTACTGTGCATACTATGGGGTAATGATCACTCCCTACTGTTGACTTCTCCCATACCCCCAACTGACAGAATGACCTCCAACTGACAGACTGCCATCACATGAGATACCAGAATGAGGTCCAAGGCAGTCTTTCCCTGTGGCTACATCAAATCCTGGTCCCTCGGCCATCATACAGGCACACCAGATCTTTAATTTCTATCAGATTTTCCATCACTTGTCAATTTCCACCCCCCCCAGAGTACGGAATTGTTGGAATTAAAATCCCCAGCACTTCCAGGTCCAATATCTATATTATAGTAGTTCACCAGCAAGCTCACTCAGTCTTTGTCTTCGAATGGTTTTCTTCTTCTTTGGTGGAATTTTAGTGCAGACTGCATCTATTGGATGCAGAAAACAAAAGGGGGTGAAATCTAAGAGAGTAAAAAACTATGACGTTTAACCCATCAAACATTGGAAAAACATCATACAAAACAAAACCCCAAAAGTAATTCTCAGTCATTGAAACTCACTCATAGCCCTACACAGATCGAGGTACCTGAGAGGACTGAACTGCTCCAGCCAGTATTCCATGTAGCTCCTCGCCTGTGACATTCTTCAAACCCAAGAAGAGCAGCTGCAGATATGATGTTATAAATCTGTCTTGAATTCTTATCCACTCCAGCAGTGCAGTTTATCGCCATAGCAATAAATTCCAAGGGTTTCTGGATCCTGCACCTGCCTTCACCATGGCAACCGACACACTCCCACTTTCTTTCACTCTTTTGCCACCTCAGCATGAGACATTCTGGACAGCTCTAATGGCCGCACTGTTGGCCTTGCAGTGGGTGGAGGAAGTCAAGCTGGACATAGTAGTTATTTGCTCTGACTCGTGCAGTATTGATGAGTAATGCTGTCCTTTAGTACTCGTAGCAGACAATTCCTGCTTTATGAGGTACTACAAACCCAAGGCTGGATGAGACAGATAAGTATACAGACAAGATTTACTTGGGTCCCAGCCTATATGGTCGTAGAGGGGAATGAGGCAGCTGATGTACTAACTAAATAGGCCCTCAACAGTGAGGAGGTGGACTTTAAAGTTTTAAATCAAATCAAATGTCATTTGTCACCGTTGTAGACTTTACCATGAAATGCTTACTTACAAGTCCTTTCCCAACAATGCGAGTTAAAAAGTTAAGGAAAACGTGCTAAATAAAAAAAAGGAAATAGTAACACAATAAAATAACAATAACGAGGCTATATACAAGGAGTACCGGTCAATGTCAATGTGCGGGGGTACGAGGTAGTTGTGGTAATTGAGGTAATATGTACATGGAGGGGTAAAAGGGGGTAAAAGTGACTAGACAATCAGGATAGATAATAAACTGATTAGCCGCTGCGTGTGTGAAAGAGTGCGAAAGACAGGGCTCTAACTCCTTTAGCTCCACAATGAGATAGGGTGCAGGCTAGGCAGCAAGCTGTTAGCCAGCCTGGCAGCTTCGTGGAGTCTGCCACTAGAACAGTCAGTATAGTCAGCTCAGCTATCCCAATTGAGACAGTGTCTGTGCCTCGATCTAGGTTGGGCAAAACTAAACATGGCGGTGTTCGCCTAAGCAATCTCACTGGAATAAAGACCTCCTCCATTCCTTTCATTATTGAAAGAGATTGAAATATCTCACATCTCAAAATAGGGCTACTTAATCTTAGATCCCTCACTTCCAAGGCAGTTATAGTCAGTGAACTAATTACTGATCATTTAATTTTTTACATTTTTTCACCATCATTTCACCGGACAAGTCATCATCTTGATGTGATTGGCCTGACTGAAACATGGCTTACATGAAACAAGCCTGATGAACTTGGTTAAATGAGGCCTCTCCTCCTGGTTACATGACTGATCATATCCCTTGCACATCCCACAAAGGCGGAGGAGTTGCTAACATTTACGATAGAACATTTCAATTCCCCACCAAAAATGACTGCGTTTTTGTCTTTTGAGCTTCTAGTCATGAAATTTGTATTTGTATTTGCATTTATTATGAATCTCCACTCTTCCTGGGGTACAGCAAAATTAAGGCAGTGTCAGGACCCGGTTACGAACCTGGGTCTCCAGAGTGAGAAACAGTCACTTAACCAACTGAGCCACGAATAGTCAGCAGAACCCAGAAGATGAGGCAGACACAGCAGTACTTAAGACGGTGTATTTAATAAAGTAAAAAGGAGAAGTCCTTCAATACAAAAATGGCAAATCCAAAAGGTGGTAGGAATAGCACAAAAAAGCCTCAAGAGATACTCAAAAACAAAAACAGAATTCCACAAGAGCATCCACCGGAATCGACAAGAATACACAGAACACTAGGGCTGGGTGCTAACATACAAACACAGAGCACAGAACTGAGGGAAACTAAGGGTTTAAATACAATCAGGGGAAACGAGGCACAGGTGCAAATAATAATGGGGAACAAGGGAAAAAACATAAGGTCAAAAAGCACAATGGGGGCATCTAGTGACCAAAACCCGGAACAACCCTGGCCAAATCCGACAGGCAGTCTATACAATTTTAAAAACATTACAATACATTCACAGATTTCACAACACACTGTGTGCCCTCTGGCCCCTACTCCACCACTACCACATATTTACAGTACTAAATCCATGTGTATGTTATTGTGTGTGTGTGTGTGTGTGTGTGTGTGTGTGTGTGTGTGTGTGTGTGTGTGTGTGTGTGTGTGTGTGTGTGTGTGTGTGTGTGTGTGTGTGTGTGTGTGTGTGTGTGTGTGTGTGTGCTTGTGCCCATGTTTGTGTTGCTTCACAGTCGCCGCTGTTCCATTAGGTGGTTTTTTATCTGTCTTTTAAATCAAAATTTTCTGCTTGCTTCAGTTACTTGATGTGGAATAGAGTTCCATGTCGACATGGCTCTATGTAGTACTGTGTCTCCCATAGTCTGTTCTGGGGACAGTGAAGAGACCTTTTCAAATCAAATCAAATTTTATTGGTCACATACGCATGGTTAGCAGATGTTAATGTGAGTGTAGCGAAATGCTTGTGCTTCTAGTTCCGACAGTGCAGTAATATCTAACAAGTAATCTAACAATTTCACAACAACTACCTTTTACACACACAAGTGTAAAGGGATGAAAAAGAATATGTACATAAAAATATATGGATGAGCGATGGCCGTGCAGCATAGGCAAGATGCAGTAGATGGTATAGAGTACAGTATATACATATGAGATGAGTAATGTAGGGTATGTAATCATTATATAAAGTGGCATTGTTTAAAGTGACTAGTGCTAGATTTATTACGTCCCGTTATTAATTATTAAAGTGGCTAGAGATTTGAGTCAGTATATTGGTAGCAGCCCCTCAATGTTAGTGATGGCTGTTTAACAGTCTGGCCTTGAGATAGAAGCTTTTTTTCAGTCTCTCGGTCCAAGCTTTGATGCACCTGTATTGAGAGGGCTGAGAACGCACCCTTGTAGGGCCCCAGTGTTGAGGATCAGCGGGGTGGAGATGTTGTTTCCTACCCTCACCACCTGGGGGCAGCCCATTAGAAAGTCCAGGACCCAGTTGCACAGGGCAGGGTCAAGACCCAGGGTCTCAAGCTTAATGATGAGTTTGGAGGGTACTATGCTGTAGTCAATGAACAGCATTCTACATAGGTATTCCTCTTGTCCAGATGGGTTAGGGCAGTGTCCAGTGAGATTTTGTAATCCGTGATTGACTGCCACGTACGTCATCATGTTTGAGCCGTTGAATTGCGACTCTACTTTGTCTCTATACTGACACGTAGCTTGTTTGATTGCCTTGCGGAGGGAATAGCTACACTGTTTGTTTCCCGTCGCCTTGCCATGATTAAAAGCAATGGTTGTGCTTTCAGTTTTGCGCGAATGCTGCCATCAATCCACAATTTCTGGTTAGGGAAGGTTTTAATAGTCACAGTGGGTACAACATCACCGATGCACTTGCTAATAAACTCGCTCACTGTCAGTGTATACATCAATGTTGCTGTCTGAGGCTATCCGGAACATACAGTGCCTTGCGAAAGTATTCGCCCCCCTTGAACTTTGCGACCTTTTGCCACATTTCAGGCTTCAAACATAAAGATATAAAACTGTATTTTTTTGTGAAGAATCAACAACAAGTGGGACACAATCATGAAGTGGAACGACATTTATTGGATATTTCAAAATCTTTTAATAAATCAAAAACTAAAAAAATGGGCGTGCAAAATTATTCAGCCCCTTTCAGTGCAGCAAACTCTCTCCAGAAGTTCAGTGAGGATCTCTGAATGATCCAATGTTGACCTAAATGACTAATGACGATAAATACAATCCACCTGTGTGTAATCAAGTCTCCGTATAAATGCACCTGATAGTCTCAGAGGTCTGTTAAAAGCGCAGAGCGCATCGTGAAGAACAAGGAACACACCAGGCAGGTCCGAGATACTGTTGTGAAGAAGTTTAAAGAAGCCGGATTTGGATACAAAAATATTTCCCAAGCTTTAAACATCCCAAGGAGCACTGTGCAAGCGATAATATTGAAATGGAAGGAGTATCAGACCACTGCAAATCTACCAAGACCTGGCCGTCCCTCTAAACTTTCAGCTCATACAAGGAGAAGACTGATCAGAGATGCAGCCAAGAGGCCCATGATCACTCTGGATGAACTGCAGAGATCTACAGCTGAGGTGGGAGACTCTGTCCATAGGACAACAATCAGTCGTATATTGCACAAATCTGGCCTTTATGGAAGAGTGGCAAGAAGAAAGCCATTTCTTAAAGATATCCATAAAAAGTGTCATTTAAAGTTTGCCACAAGCCACCTGGGAGACACACCAAACATGTGGAAGAAGGTGCTTTGGTCAGATGAAACCAAAATTGAACTTTTTGGCAACAATGCAAAACGTTATGTTTGGCATAAAAGCAACACAGCTCATCACCCTGAACACACCATACCCACTGTCAAACATGGTGGTGGCAGCATCATGGTTTGGCCCTGCTTTTCTTCAGCAGGGACAGGGAAGATGGTTAAAATTGATGGGAAGATGGATGGAGCCAAATACAGGACCATTCTGGAAGAAAACCTGATGGAGTCTGCAAAAGACCTGAGACTGGGACGGAGATTTGTCTTCCAACAAGACAATGATCCAAAACATAAAGCAAAATCTACAATGGAATGGTTCAAAAATAAACATATCCAGGTGTTAGAATGGCCAAGTCAAAATCCAGACCTGAATCCAATCGAGAATCTGTGGAAAGAACTGAAAACTGCTGTTCACAAATGCTCTCCATCCAACCTCACTGAGCTCGAGCTGTTTTGCAAGGAGGAATGGGAAAAAATGTCAGTCTCTTGATGTGCAAAACTGATAGAGACATACCCCAAGCGACTTACAGCTGTAATCGCAGCAAAAGGTGGCACTACAAAGTATTAACTTAAGGGGGCTGAATAATTTTGCACGCCCAATTTTTCAGTTTTTGATTTGTTAAAAAAGTTTGAAATAGCCAATAAATGTCGTTCCACTTCATGATTGTGTCCCACTTGTTGTTGATTCTTCACAAAAAAATACAGTTTTATATCTTTATGTTTGAACCCTGAAATGTGGCAAAAGGTCGCAAAGTTTAAGGGGGCCGAATACTTTCGCAAGGCACTGTATCCCAGTCCATGTGATCGATGCAATCTTGAAGCGTGGAATCCGATTGGTCGGACCAGCGTTGAACAAACCTGAGCACGGGCGTTTCCAGTTTTAGTTTCTGTCTATAAACTGGGAGCAACAAACTGGAGTCGTGGCCAGATTTGCCGACAGGAGGGCGGGGGAGGGCTTTGTATTCGTTGCAGAAGTTAGAGTAGCAATGATCCAGAATGCTGCCATAAAATTTAGGGAGCCTTGTTTGCAGAATAGCTTTGTTAAAATCCACAGCTACAATAAATGCTAACTCAGGAAATATGGTATCCAGTTTATATAGAGTCCAGTGAAGTTCTTTCAGGGCCGTTGAGGTATCAGCTTGTGGGGGAGGGATATACACGGCTATGATTAAAATCGAAGAGAATTCTCTTGGTGGATAATGTGGTCAGCATTTGATTGTAAGTAATTCAAGGTCAGGTGAACTTGTGTTCTGCCCTTCCTCTTACCAGAGAGATGTTTGTTTCTGTCGGCTCGATGCGTGAAGAAACCGGGTGGCTGTACCGACTCTGAAAACATATCCCGAGTGAGCCATGTTTCCGTGAAACAGAGAATGTTACAGTCTCTGATGTCTCTCTGGAAGGCAACCCTCGCTCAAATTTCGTCTACCTTGTTGTCAAGAGACTGGATATTGGCAAGTAGTATATTCAGGAGCGGTGAGCGATGTACCCGTCTACGGAGCCTGACCAGAAGACCGCTCCGTCTGCCCCTTCTGTGGCGTAGTTGTTTTGGGTCATCTACTGGGATCAGATCAATTGTCCTGGGTGGTGACCCGAACAGAGGATCCGCTCTCTGAAAGACGTATTCCTGGTCGAAATGTTGGTTCCTGGTCGAAAGTTGACGTTGCTTTTATATCCAATAGTTCTTCCCGGCTAAATGTAATAATACTTAAGATTTCCTGGGGTAACAATGTAAGAAAAAATACATAAAAAAATAAGAACTACTACATAGTTTCCTAAGAACGCGAAGCGAGGCGACCATCTCTGTCGGCTCCATCTTGCATGATGTGGGGCGGCAGGATAGCCTAGTGGTTAGAGTGTTGGACTAGTAATCGTTGCAAGTTCAAACCCCTGAGCTGACAAGGTACAAATATGTCGTTCTGCCCCTGAACAGGCAGTTAACCCACAGTTCCTAGGCCGTCATTGAAAATAAGAATTGGTTCTTAACTGACTTGCCTAGTTAACTAAAGGTTAAAAAAAATGTGTAATGCATGTATTGTGGCATGTATTGTGGGGAATGCATGGGTGTCCGAGCTGTGTGCCAGTAGTTCAGACAGACAGCTTGGTGTATTCAACATGTCAATACCTCTCATAAATAAAAGTAGTGATGAAGTCAATCTCTCCTCCACTTTCAGCTAGGAGAGATTGACATGCATATTACTAATGTTTGCTCTCTGTGTACATCCAAGGGCCAGCTGTGCTGCCCTGTTCTGAGCCAATTGCAATTTTCCTGAGTACTTTTTTGTAGGACCTGACCACACAACTGAACAGTAGTCAAAGTGTGATAAAACTAGAGCCTGTAGGACTTGCCTTGTTATTATTGTTGTTAAGAAGGTAGAACATCGCTTTATTATAGACAGACTTCTCCCCATCTTAGATATTACTGCATCAATATGTTTTGACCATGACAGTTAACAATCAAGTGTTACTCCAAGCAGTTTAGTCATCTCAACTTGCTCAATTTCCACATTATTTATTACAAGATTTAGTTGAGTGTTTTGTTCCAAATACAATGCTTTTAGTTTTAGAAATATTTAGGGCTTGCCACCCACTCTGAAATTAACTGCAGCTCTTTGTTGAGTGTTGCAGTCATTTCAGTCGCTGTAGTAGCTGACATATATATAGTGTTGAGTCATCCGCATACATGGAAACTCTGGCTTTACTCAAAGTCAGTGGCATGTCGTTAGTAAAAAAATTAAAAAGCAAGGGGCCTTAACAGCTACCCTGGGGAATTCCTGATTCTAATTATATTAGAATTATATTATATTGGATAGGCTTCCCTTAAAAACCATCCTCTGTGTGCTGCTAGACAAGTAACTCTTTATCCACATTCTAGCAGGGGGTATAAAGCCATAACATATACGTTTTTCCAGCAACAGACTATGATCAATAATGTCAAAAGCTGCACTGAAGTCTAACAAGACAGCCCCACAATCATTTTATCATCAATTTCTCTCAGCCAATCAGTAGTCATTTGTGTAAGTGCTGTGCTTGTTGAGTGTCCTTCCCTGGAAGCATGCTGAAATTCTGCTGTCAATTTGTTTACTGTAAAAAAACATTGTATCTGGTCAAACACAATTTTTTCCAGAAGTTTACTAAGGACTGGTAACAGGCTGATTGGTCGGCTATTTGAGCCAGTGAAGAAGGCTTTACTATTCTTCGGTAGCGGATTGAATTTAGCTTCCCTCCTGGCCTGAGGGCACACGCTCTCTGGTAGGCTTAAATTGAATATGTAGCAGATAGGAGTGGCAATATTGTCTGCTACTATCCTCAGTAATCTTCCATCCAGATTGTCAGACCCTGGTGGCTTGTCATTGTTGATAGACAACAATAATTTGTTCACCTCTTCCACACTGAATACAAAAGTACAATTCCTGTCTTTCATAATTTGGTCCGATATACTTGGATGTGTAGTGTCAGCGTTTTCTGCTGGCATGTCATCCCTAAGTTTGCTTATCTTGCCAATGAAGAAGTCAATTAAGTAGTTTGCGATATCAGTTGGCTTTGTGTGCATGAGCCATCTGATTCAATGAATGAAGGAGCCAAGTTGGCTTTCCCCCCCCCCCCCCAAAATGTCATTTAAAGTGCCCCAAAGCTTTTTACTATTTTTTATCTTTATTTTACTAGGCAAGTCAGTTAAGAACAAATTCTTATTTACAATGACGGCCTAGGAACAGTGGGTTAACTGCCAGTTGAGGGGCAGAACGACAGATTTGTACCTTGTCAGCTCGGGGGTTTGAACTTGCAACCTTCCGGTTACTAGTCCAACGCTCTAACCACTAGGCTACCCTGCCACCCCACTATCATTCTTTATATAATTTATCTTTGTTTCATGGCGTAGTTTATTTTAATTTTTATTTAGCTCAGTCACGATTTATTAATTTGCAGTATGTTTTGCCAATCAGTTCGGCTGCCAGACTTAATTTCCAAACTTTTTATCTCATCACTCTCAACAATACAATTTTTCAATTCCTCATCAATCCAAGGGGATTTAACAGTTTCGCAGTCATTTTCTTAATGGGTGCGTGCTTATTAGTAACTGGAATAACCCTGCAGTGGTAGGCTTAATTACCAACAATGACAAGACGGCCTACAGGGAGAAGGTGAGGGCCCTCAGGAAAATAACCTCACACTCAAAGTAGATGCTAGTGGACTTCAGGAAACAGCAGAGGGAGTAGCCCCCTATCCACATTGATGATACAGTAGTGGAGAAGGTGGAAAGTTTTAAGTTTCTCGGCGTACACATCATGGACAAACTGAAATGCTCCACCAACACAGACAGCGTGGTGAAGAAGGAGCAGCAGCACCTCTTCCACCTCAGGAGGCTGAAGAGATTTGGCTTGTTACCAAAAACACTCACAAACTTTTACAGATGCACAATCGAGAGCATCCTGTCTGGCCGTATCACCGCCTGGTATGGCAACTGCTCAGCTCACAACCGTAGGGCTCTCCAGAGGGTAGTGAGGTTTGCACAACGCATCGCCGGGGGGCAAACTACCTGCCCTCCAGGACACCTACACCATCCGATGTCACAGGAAGGCCAAAAAGATCATCAAGGACAACAACCACCCGAGCCACTGCCTGTTCACCCAGTTATCATCCAGAAGGCGAGGTCAGTACAGGTGCATCAAAGCTGGGACCGAGAGACTGAAAAACAGCTTCTATCTCAAGGCTATCAGACTGTTAAACAGCCATCACTAAAATTGAGTGGCTGCTGCCAACATAATGACTCAAATCTCTAGCAACTTTAATCATTAAAAATTGGAGGTAATAAATGTATAACAAGCCACTTTAAACAGTGCTACTTATATAATGTTTACATACCCTACATTACTCATCTCATATGTATACAGTATACTGTACTCAATACCATCTACTGCATCTTGCCTATGCCGTTCGGCCATTCCTCATCCATATATTTTTATGTACATATTCCTTTACACTTGTGTGTATAAGGTAGTTGTTGTGAAGTTGTTAGATTAATTGTTAGATATTTCTGCATGGTCAGAAATAGAAGCACACGCATTTCGCTACACTCACATTAAACATCTGCTAACCATGTGTATGTGACTAATAAAATAACATTTGATTTGATTTGAATAAGTAGTTTCATAAGTGTGTCAAGTGCAGTGTCTGGATGCTCCTCATTACACACCACAGACCAGGAAATATTCTTTACATCATCAACATATGAATCACTACAAAACATATTGCATGACCTTTTAAACAATATTTTAGGCCCAGCCTTTGGAACTTTGGTTTTCCTAGATATGGCTATTATATTGTGATCACTACAGTCTCTGAATTTGGATACTGCTTTAAAGCAAATATCTGCAGCATTAGTAAAGATGTGATCAATACATGTTGATTATTTAATTCCTGTGCTGTTTGTAACTACCCTGGTAGGTTGACTGCCAACCTGCTCCAGGTTGCAGGCACTGGTTACAGTTTGAAGTTTTTTCCTGAATGGGCAGCTTGATGATAGCCAGTCAATATCTAAATAACCCAGAATATGTACTTCTCTGTTGATATCACATACATTATCAAGCATTTCACACATATTATCCAGATACTGACTGTTAGCACTTGGTGGTGTATAGCAGCTTCCCACAAGCATGGGCTTTAGGTGAGGCAGATGAACCTGTAGCCATATTACTTCAACAGTATTTAACGTTAGATTGTCTCTAATCTTTACAGGAATGTGGTTCTGAATATAGACCGCAACACCACTTCCGTTGGCATTTCTGTCTTTTCGGTAGATGTTATAACCATGTATTGCTACCACTGTATCATCAAAGATATTATCTAAGTGAGTTTCAGAGATAGTCAGAATATGAATGTCATCTGTTACAAGCAAGTTATTGACTTCAAGGACCTTGTTTCTTAGGCTACATACTGTATGTTAATATGGGCTATTCTTTGCACTTTTCTTGTCATGTCTTGTTATGTCTGTTCCTGTCCTTTCTCTTCATTCTCTCTCTCTGCTGGTCTTTTTAGGTTACCTTCTCTGTCTCTCATTCCTCAGCTGTTCTACATCTGCCCTAACTAGCTCTTTCACTCTTCCCCACCTGTTCTCTCTTCCCCCTCTGATTAGGTCTCTATTTCTCTCTCTGTTCCTGCTACTTTCAGTGTCTGATTCTTGTTTGTGTTTTTTGATGCCAGAAGCAAGCTGTCGTCTCGTTTGCTTCCACCTTGTCCTGTCCTGTCGGAGTCTGCCTGGCAGGAGCATCCTGCACTATACTAACGTTCTTTTTGTTCCGCTGACATCGTTGGAAAAGGATTTATGCCATTCCTGTATTTTCATTAAAGAACTCTGTTTTCTGTTAAAACCGCTTTTGGGTCTTCACTCAAGTTCATAACAGAAGAATCAGACCAAGAATGGACCCAGCGGCTCCGGACCCTTTTCACTCCGCCGTCGAGATCCAGGGAGCGATGCTAGGCAGACACGAGGAGGAATTGTCTGCTGCTCAACATGCCGTTGAGACCCTGGCCGTCCAAGTCTCCGACCTCACAAGACGGGTTCACCAACTCCACCTCGATCCACCGCCCACTTCCAGGGTTTCCGAGTCGCCGGAGCCCAGGATCAACAACCCGCCGTGTTACTCTGGGGAGCCCACTGAGTGCCGCTCATTCCTCACTCAGTGTGATGTGGTGTTCTCTCTCCAGCCCAACACTTACTCCAGGAGCGCAGCCCGCATCGCCTACGTCATTTCTCTCCTTACCGGACGGGCGCGTGAGTGGGGCACGGCAGTCTGGGAGGCGAGGGCTGAGTGTATTAACCAGTATCAGGACTTTAAGGAGGAGATGATACGGGTTTTTGACCGTTCTGTTTTTGGCGAGGAGGCTTCCAGGGCCCTGTCTTCCCTATGTCAGGGGAATAGATCCATAACGGATTATTCTATTGAGTTTCGCACTCTCGCTGCCTCTAGTGACTGGAACGAGCCGGCTTTGCTCGCTCGTTTTCTGGAGGGTCTCCACGTCGAGGTTAAGGATGAGATCCTCTCCCGGGAGGTTCCTTCCAGTCTGGACTCCTTAATAGCTCTCGCTATTCGCATAGAGCGACGGTTTGATCTTCGTCGCCGAGCTCGTGGAAAGGAGCTCACGTTCTCCGTTGCTCCCCTCTCCACATCACTGCCACCTGCCGCATCACTGCCACCCTCCTCCGCCGGCTCGGATGCTGAGCCTATGCAGCTGGGGGTATTCGCATCTCGGCCAAGGAGAGGGAACGGAGAATCACCAATCGCCTCTGTCTCTACTGCGGCTCCGCTGGTCATTTTGTCACCTCATGTCCAGTAAAAGCCAGAGCTCATCAGTAAGAGGAGGGCTACTGGTGAGCGCAACTACTCAGGCCTCTCCTTCTGGATCACGCACTACCTTTCCGGTCCATCTCCGCTGGCCCGGTTCATCTGCTTCCTGCAGTGCCTTGATAGACTCTGGGGCGGAGGGCTGTTTTATGGACGAGACCTGGGCTCGGGAACATGACATTCCTCTCAGACAGTTAGGGAGCCCAGGGCCTTGTTCGCTTTAGATGGTAGTTCTCTCCCCAAGATTCAGCGTGAGACGCTGCCTTTAACCCTCACTGTCTCTGGTAATCATAGCGAAACCATTTCTTTTTTAATTTTTCGTTCACCTTTTACACCTGTTGTTTTGGGTCATCCCTGGCTAGTGCGCCATAACCCTTCTATTAATTGGTCTAGTAATACTATCCTATCCTGGAATGTTTCTTGTCATGTAACCTGTTTAATGTCTGCTATCCCTCCTGTTTCCTCTGTCTCTTCTTCACAGGAGGAGCCTGGCGATTTGACAGGGGTGCCGGAGGAGTATCACGATCTGCGCACGGTGTTCAGTCGTTCCAAGGCCACTTCTCTCCCTCCACACCGGTCGTATGACTGTAGTATTGATCTCCTTCCGGGAACTACTCCCCCCGGGGTAGATTATACTCTCTGTCGGCTCCCGAACGTAAGGCTCTCGAGGATTATTTGTCGGTTTCGCTCGACGCCGGTACCATAGTCTCCTCCTCCTCCCCCGCCGGAGCGGGGTTTTTTTTTGTTCAGAAGAAGGACGGGTCCCTGCGCCCATGCGTGGATTATCGAGGGCTGAATGACATAACTGTTAAGAATCGTTATCCGCTTCCTCTTATGTCTTCAGCCTTCGAGATCCTGCAGGGAGCCAGGTTTTTCACCAAATTGGACCTTCGTAACGCCTACCATCTCGTGCGCATCAGGGAGGGGGACGAGTGGAAGACGGCGTTTAACACTCCGTTAGGGCACTTTGAATACCGGGTTCTTCCTTTCGGCCTCGTTAACGCTCCAGCTGTCTTTCAGGCACTAGTTAACGACGTCCTGAGAGACATGCTGAACATTTTTGTTTTCGTTTACATGGACGATATCCTGATTTTTTCACCGTCTCTCTCGATTCATGTTCAGCACGTGCGACGCGTCCTCCAGCGCCTTTTGGAGAACTGTCTTTATGTGAAGGCTGAGAAGTGCACTTTTCATGCCGCCTCTGTCCCTTTTCTCGGTTCCGTTATTTCCGCTGAGGGCATTAAGATGGATCCCGCTAAGGTCCAGGCTGTCATTGATTGGCCCGTTCCTAAGTCACGCGTCGAGCTGCAGCGCTTTCTGGGCTTCGCTAATTTCTACCGTCGTTTCATCCGTAATTTCGGTCAGGTGGCAGCTCCTCTCACAGCCCTTACTTCTGTTAAGACGTGCTTTAAGTGGTCCGTTTCCGCCCAGGGAGCTTTTGATCTTCTTAAGAATCGTTTTACATCCGCACCTATTCTTGTTACACCTGACATCTCTAGACAGTTTGTTGTTGAGGTTGACGCGTCAGAGGTGGGCGTGGGAGCCATTCTTTCTCAGCGCTCTCTCTCTGACGGCAAGGTCCATCCTTGCGCGTTTTTCTCTCATCGCTTATCGCCGTCAGAACGTAACTATGATGTTGGTAATCGCGAACTGCTCGCCATCCGCTTAGCCCTAGGCGAATGGCGACAGTGGTTGGAGGGGGCGACCGTTCCTTTTGTCGTTTGGACTGACCATAGGAACCTTGAGTACATCCGTTCAGCCAAACGACTTAATGCGCGTCAGGCTCGTTGGGCTCTGTTTTTCGCTCGTTTCGAGTTTGTTATTTCTTATCGTCCGGGCTCAAAAACACCAAACCTGATGCTTTATCTCGTCTCTTCAGTTCTTCTGAGGTCTCCACCGACCCCGATGGGATTCTCCCTGAGGGGCGTGTTGTCGGGTTGACTGTCTGGGGAATTGAGAGGCAGGTAAAGCAAGCACTCGCTCACACTCCGTCGCCGCGAGCTTGTCCTAGGAACCTTCTGTTCGTTCCCGTTCCTACTCGTCCGGCCGTTCTTCAGTGGGCCCACTCTGCCAAGTTAGCCGGCCACCCCGGCGTTCGGGGTACGCTCGCTTCCATTCGCCAGCGTTTCTGGTGGCCCACTCGGGAACGTGACGCGCGTCGATTTGTCGCCGCTTGTTCGGTCTGCGCGCAGACTAAATCTGGGAACTCTCCTCCTGCCGGCCGTCTCAGACCGCTTCCCATTCCCTCTCGACCGTGGTCTCACATCGCTTTAGATTTTATCACCGGACTGCCTTCATCAGCGGGGAAGACAGTTATTCTTACGGTTGTCGATAGATTCTCTAAGGCGGCTCATTTCATTCCTCTCGATAAGCTCCCTTCTGCTAAGGAGACGGCTCAGATCATTATCGAGAATGTTTTCCGAATTCATGGCCTTCCGTCTGACGTCGTTTCCGACAGAGGTCCGCAGTTCACGTCTCAATTTTGGAGGGAGTTTTGCCGTTTGATTGGGGCTTCCGTCAGTCTCTCGTCCGGCTTTCATCCCCAGTCTAACGGTCAAGCCGAACGGGCCAATCAGACTGTTGGTCGCATTTTACGCAGTCTTTCTTTTCGTAACCCTGTGTCTTTGTCAGAACAGCTCCCCTGGGCAGAGTACGCCCACAACTCGCTTCCCTCGTCTGCTACCGGTCTATCCCCTTTTCAGTGTAGCCTCGGGTACCAGCCTCCGCTGTTCTCATCTCAGCTCGCCGAGTCCTGCGTCCCCTCCGCTCAGGCTTTTGTCCAGCGTTGCGAGCGCACCTGGAAGGGGGTCAGGTCGGCACTTTGCCGTAATAGGGCGCAGACTGTGAGGGCCGCTAATAAGCGTAGGACCAAGAGTCCTAGATATTGTTGCGGTCAGAGAGTATGGCTCTCCACTCAGAACCTTCCCCTTAAGACAGCTTCTCGCAAGTTGGCCCCGCGGTTCATTGGTCCGTTCCGTATTTCCCAGGTCATTAATCCTGTCGCAGTGCGACTTCTTCTCCCGCGCTATCTTCGTCGCGTTCACCCGGTCTTCCATGTCTCCTGTGTTAAGCCCGTTCTTCGCGCCCCCGCTCGTCCCTCCCCCCCCATCCTTGTCGAGGGCGCACCCATCTACAGGGTTCGTAAGATTTTGGACATGCGCCCTCGGGCCGTGGTCATCAGTACCTAGTTGATTGGGAGGGGTACGGTCCTGAGGAGAGGAGTTGGGTTCACTCTCGGGACGTGCTGGACCGTTCGCTGATCGATGATTTCCTCCGTTGCCGCCAGGTTTCCTCCTCGAGTGCGCCAGGAGGCGCTCGGTGAGTGGGGGGGTACTGTCATGTCTTGTTATGTCTGTTCCTGTCCTTTCTCTTCATTCTCTCTCTCTGCTGGTCTTTTTAGGTTACCTTCTCTGTCTCTCATTCCTCAGCTGTTCTACATCTGCCCTAACTAGCTCTTTCACTCTTCCCCACCTGTTCTCTCTTCCCCCTCTGATTAGGTCTCTATTTCTCTCTCTGTTCCTGCTACTTTCAGTGTCTGATTCTTGTTTGTGTTTTTTGATGCCAGAAGCAAGCTGTCGTCTCGTTTGCTTCCACCTTGTCCTGTCCTGTCGGAGTCTGCCTGGCAGGAGCATCCTGCACTATACTAACGTTCTTTTTGTTCCGCTGACATCGTTGGAAAAGGATTTATGCCATTCCTGTATTTTCATTAAAGAACTCTGTTTTCTGTTAAAACCGCTTTTGGGTCTTCACTCAAGTTCATAACATTTCTGGGTTGCTTGATTGTTTTTTATGCTTTACTGGGAAGCTTATCAGAGGTAGACTTACTCATATTATTTACATTGGAGCTGATAGTGCAGGGTGAGCTGCATGAAGTGGTATTCTTACTATTGCACACAGTCGGAATCTATGCAGCCTACTCAATCCCTTTCTATAGCTACTGTTTACATGCCTCCTGGGCCGTATACAGTGATCCTCACTGAGTTCCCTGAATTCCTATCTGACCTTGTAGTCATGGCAGATAATATTCACATTTTTGGTGACTTTAAAATTCACATGGAAATGCCAACAGACCCACTCCAAAAGGCTTTCGGAGCCATCATTGACTCAGTGGGTTTTGTCCAACTTGTCTCCAAACCTACCCACTGCCATAGTCATACTCTGTACCTAGTTTTGTCCCATGGAATAAATACTGCAGATCTTAATGTTTTTCCTCATAATCCTGGACTATCGGACCACCAATTTATTACGTTTGCAATCACAACAAATAATCTGCTTAAACCCAACCAAGGATCATCAAAAGCCATGCAATAAAGTCTCGGACAGGCGAAAGGAATGGAAATGGCGCTTTACCAAACTGGAAGTCTTCCCGACTAGCATGAAAAGACAGTACAGTGCAATATCGAAAAGGCCTCACTGCTGCTCAATCATCCTATTTTTCCACCTTAATTGAAGAGAAAGAGAACAATCCAAAATGTATTTTTGATACTGTCGCAAAGCTAACTAACAAGCATTCCCCAAGAGAGGATGGCTTTCAATTTTGACAAAAAGATCATGATCATTAGAATGCAAATTACGGACTTCTCTTTAACCTGCGTATTTCTGCAAAGCTCAGTTGTCCTGAGTCTGCACAACACTGCCAGGACCTAGGATCAAGGGAGACACTCAAGTTTTTTAATCCTATATCTCTTGACACATTCATGAAAATAGTCATGGCCTAAACCTTCAAGCTGCATACTGGACCCTATTCCAACTAAACTACTGAAAGATCTGCTTCCTGTGCTTGGCCCTTCTATGTTGAACATAATAAACGGCTCCCTATCCACCGGTTGTGTACCGAACTCACTAAGTGTGACAGTAATAAATAAAATAGCCTCTCTTGAAAAAGCCAAACCTTGACCCCAAAAATATAAAAAACTATATCGAATCTCCCATTCCTCACAAACATTTCTGAAAAAGCTCACTGCCTTCCTGAAGACAAACAATGTATACGAAATGCTTCAGTTTGGTTTTAGACCCCATTAGAGCACTGAGACTGCCCTCGTGAAGGTGGTAAATTACCTTTTAATGGTGTCAGACCAAGGCTCCGCATCTGTCCTCGTGCTCCTAGACCTTTTGACACAACCCATCACCACATTCTTTTGGAGAGATTGGAATCCCAAATTGGTCTACATGGACAAGTTCTGGACTGGTTTAGATCTTATTTGTTGAAAATATATTAGTTTGTCTCTGTGGATGGTTTGTCCTCTAACAAATCAACTGTAAGTTTCGGTGTTCCTCAAGGTTCTGTTTTAGGACCACTATTGTTTTCAATATATATTTTACCTCTTGGTGATGTTTCGGAAACATAATGTTAACTTTCAATGCTATGTGGACGATACACAGCTGTACATTTTGATGAAACATGGTGAAGCCCCAAAAGTTCCCTCCCAGGAAGCCTGTGTTTCAGACATAAGGAAGTGGATGGTGGCAAATGTTTTACTTTTAAATTCGGACAAAACCGAGATGCTAGATCTAGGTCCCAAGAAACAAGGAGAACTGTTGGATCTGACAGTCGTCTCAAATAAAACTGTGAAGGACCTCGGCGTTACTCTGGACCCTGATCTCTGTGGAATGGTCTGTCTATCCATGTGAAAGATGCAGACTCGGTCTCAACCTTTAAGTCTTTACTGAAGACTCATCTCTTCAGTAAGTCCTAAGATTGAGTGTAGTCTGGCCCAGGGGTGTGAGGGTGACCGGAAAGGCACAGGAGCAACAAACTTTGCCTGGCCGGTTCCCCTTTCTCCACTGGGATTCTCTGCCTCTAATCCTATTACAGGGGCTGAGTCACTGGCTTACTGGTGCTCTTCCATTCCATCCCTAGGAGGGGTGCCTCACTTGAGTGGGTTGAGTCACTGATGTGATCTTCCTGTCCGGGTTTGGCGCCTCTCTTGGTTTCGTCCCGTACTCAGCTTGTCTCATGGTAGTAAGTTGGTGGTTTGAAGATATCCCTCTAGTGGTGTGGGGGCTGTGCTTTGGCAAGTGGGTGGGGTTATATCCTGCCTATTTGGCCCTGTCCGGGGGTATCGTCGGATGGGGCCACAGTGTCTTCCGACCCCTCCTGTCTCAGCCTCAAGTATTTATGCTGCAATATGCAATTTATGCTTGGTGTTTGGGGTTTTAGGCTGGGTTTCTGTTTATCACTTTGTGACATTGGCTGATGTAAAAAGGGCATTAAAAATACATTTGATTGATTGATTGTGTGTGTGGCATCAATATGAATTTGTGTGTGTGTGAGCATATGTAGTGTGTGTCTTTTTGAGTTTCTGAGGTCCCATATGCCAAATCTTTTCAGCCTCCTGAAAGGGAAGAGGCGTTGTTGTGCCCTTTTCACGGCTGTGTTGGTGTGTTTGGACCATGATAGTTCCTTAGTGATGTCGACACCGAAAGAACTTGAAGCTCTCGACCCACTCCACTACAGCCTCATCGGTGTGAATGGGGGTGTGATTGGCCATCCGTTTCCTGTAGTCCATAATCAGCTCCTTTGTTTTGCTGATGTTGATGGAGAGGTTGTTGTCCTGGCACCACACTGCCAGGTTTCTGACCTCCTCGATATAGGCTGTCTCATCATCGTCAGTGATCAGGCCTACCACCATCGTGTCATCTGCAAACCTAATCGTGCGCGGCCATGCAGTCGTGGGTGAACAGGGAGTACAGGAGTTTACTAAACATGCAACCCTGAGCAAGGCAGAGGCAAATTGCCTGATATGGACAGTGGTGTTACAGAGATGGCAGGAGCAGTGGAACAGATCAAGACACTATTGGCAGGTATCTCTTTTAAATACAGAGAAAAGTTAGGGATGGGAGGAAGACAGCATAAGATAGAAGAGAGGAGTGAAGTTAACCTGTAGTGGACATGTGATATTTGTTTGTGTTTCTTCTGACCAGAGGGAGCGGGCGCTCTGTGTCATGCAACTTGGGTCAAGATCTGTTTCATGCTTTGCTGTTTCTTGCTATGCTCTTAGGAACAGGGCACCATTGAATTACGTGCTTTCTAGGGTAGCGTTAAGTGTGGAGGTGGGGCAATTGAAGTTAAAAAAGCCTTTTGGAGTGGGTCTGTTGGCATTTCCATGTGAATTTTAAAGTCACCAAAAGTTAAGAATATTCCTGGTGTATTTGATGCTCGCCGTTTGGTGCAAACGCAGACCCAGTGGTGAGCGTGGTGAAACATAGTCACTGTCAGTCCTTTTGAGTTTTGAGGCAGAGTCTTTACCCAACAAAATCATGTTAGGATATATCAAGTGTCATGTTAGAGCTTTTGTGCCAAATCCCCTGCGCTGCTTCTGGTGCAACGTTTATGGTCATGTCTCAGCAGTTTGTAGGAGGGAGATTCCAAGATGTGGGAAGTGTTCAGGAGGCCATGGGATAGAGGAATATGTAGTTTTGGTGGATAAAGTTGTGTGTGTCAACTTTAGGAGTGCCTATGATGTTGGGGATTGGAAGTGTCCGGTGAGGGAGACGCAGGTTGAGGTGTGTTGTGGGAATTCAGTACTGAGAAAATGTGTAATTTCTTCAAACAATCATCTATATTTAATATTGATTAATTATTGCAATAATGAGGCTGGTTGACCCCCCACCCTTGAGTGTTGGACCGAGTAACCTAACCTTTACACAAATGCAGAATACTATATATAGCTGACACTAACCATGTTCAGTCATGGTTGGTTCAACCCCCCTTATGCAGACCAAGGAGCATCATTAGCCACTCTGGGTTCATCCTGTCATTATCTGCACATGGTTTGTCGTCTAAACCCCACCCTGGCTTAGTTTCCCAGATGCAAGGATGATTTAGAGACAATGAGGAATTTCTCTAATCTCCTCCTGGCTATCTCTATCACACCCACCACATCTTGTCTATGTAATGCAGTCTTTAACTCATTTGTCAGCTCAAGCCATCTCTAGTGACCATACGCCCAGATAAGCTGCAGGGAACTAGAGTGGAGACCATAAAAACACAGACACTAACAGGACAGAAATATCCCCCTACTTGGTAAGTATTAATCGCTAACTATTCATTTCAAACAAATTAGGTAAATGTGTAATTTTTCTATCACAGGTGGCTAGTCAGAGAGTGCAGAAGGTGAGAGTGCAGAAGGTGTCACATGCTGAGGCAGTGAAGAAAGTAGAGGAGGATGGGCCAGGATGGGATGAGTTCAGAAGACTTCAAAAGAGTTACAGGGTGTGTTGAGTGATGGTGTCCCATCCTCTTTGGTTGTTGTTTTATTTTTCCCTTTCAACATTTGGTATCACAAAGTATAATACATTTATATTATTCTCTAGTTCGTTGCGGTAATGCAACATATTTTTATGCCAACTGCCGTTAAACTTCAAAGAAGAAGAAGAATGATGTAGCTGCAGGAAGTAAACAGCATAGTGGGTAAATTTCTGCAACCACTAAGATCGTTGAAGCGCAAGGCTCAGCTTCTCTGCTGTTTTGGTGCCCTGGCTACCACACTGTGAACAGCATGAAGCGAACCTGTGTGTTACTGTTACCATGTTTCCATCCAACCATTTCATGCGGATGAATTACCTAACACATGAAAAAAGTAAGGATCGGGCTGATGTAAACATTAAATGCCGACAGAAAATTTGTTCATTTGATATGGTGGAATCTTTTTGTGTCGGTAAAATGTATAATGCAAGAAATGGTGATATGACTTTGGAAAGCATGCCTTTATACTCAACCCAAAACTATAATTTAGTAGTTGTTTCATTAGTCAATTGTTGACATAGTCCCAAAATGTTTTGCTTGCCAGCAATCAAGTTTTCAAGATACGTAACTTTGAACATACAGAAATCATCCTTGTATGATGCATTTTGCATCATATAATACTGCAAGACTATGTCAACAATGGTCTAATTAAATAAATACCAAAATATAGTTTTTGTGTGAAGTTTTCCTTTAAGCTACAGATTAAACCAATTATGATGACCTTCATAGGGAGATAAATGTGCAAGGTGATGAGTTTGATGCTCCTTTCCAATAAATATTGAGGGTCTTATTCTGGTGACATGATGATCGATGCTTGGCTGCAGTTTGACAAATACAAATAATATCGCTCTTATCCTTAATAATCTCATAATGTAGGTAGCCTACCTGCACTGTACATGCGAGCTGTTGTTTAAAGCGCATGTGCCAAGACCAGAGTGGGCACATTTGCTATATAACGCAACCGTTTTTGTGACAAAACCATCAGTAGATTTTAAAATGTGATGGAAACCCATTTAACTTGTATTTTTCATTCGGTACATGGGAATTTAATGCACTACGTCATCACTCACAGCGTTTTATCCGTTAACCGCAAAAAGTCAGCTGGATGGAAAAACATCTCTGGTGGAAAATGGGCATGTTGTTTAATGCCGATTTTTGAATATTCACATATTCTGTTTCAAATTGGATGGAAACCTAGCTAATGAGAGCGAAGTCTTGCATCTTGCTCATCTCAATATCTGCGGTGCTGCTCGTGGCAACGTAAATCTGCCTAATCTACCTTTAATTACAAATTGTATTGAATGATAGTGTCCTAGGATCAGAAGGGCCAAAGTAGTGGAATAGTGGTGAGGTTTTAATGGATGTAGGGTTAGTTGGTAGGGATAAAAAAATATTCATTCCCCTACCCTTTTTGTGTCACAAAGTGTAATGAACTAATTCCACACTCCAGAACGGTAGTCGGACACACAGCCCACACAGGTTGGCAACATGCACCTCTAACGTATGCTTGGGGACTGCCATATAGCATAGAACAAGAAGAAGAATTAGGAGCGTTAATGGGAGCCATTAATGTTATGAAGAATCGAGAGACAGGGTGTAGTAGTGCGATTCTGCTGGGTCCCAGACCATAGCGTTGAGTGTAGAGGTGGATCAAATGAAAAGGAATATTCCTAGTGTTTGTGACACCTGCCGTTTGGTGAGATGTAGACCGCAATGTAGGCGCAACTGAGAATACCGTCTCTATTGTTGAGCTTTGACAGAGTGTTTTTACCCGATAAAGTCAGGTTAGGCTATATTTGCTATTCTGTCAGGTCCTATGTTCCGAACTGGCTACGGTGTATTAGGTTCCCACGATGTGAGAAATGTGCAGGAGGGCATAGTTAGAGGAACATTACAGTTGGAATGAGAAAGCACGTGTGTCAGCGTGCCCATGAAGCAGGGGATCCAAAGTGCCCTGTGAGAGAGAGACAGGTTGAGATTACCAGAGTTTGAGAGGGTACGTTTCCTATGGTGAGGCAGTGAAGAGAGTAGAGGACTGAAATGTGACCGAAATGTGCAATTCGCACTCTGACCTGCGAATGACAGCAATATGCAACACAGCGTCTAGTCTGCCGGAAAGCCACAAGAAGAATTTCGCCACAGTTATAAACTGTATATCACAAGTCTCAAAGTCTAAAAACTGGATATTATTGTGGCTGCAGCAGAAACTTTTTGGGGATTTAAGGATTTTACATTTGAAGACCGGAAAAACTGCACTCCCAGGTGCCCCTTGAGCCTGTGTAGGTATCCGATCTGTTTTTATTTTATTTTTTTATTAACAGAAGGGGAATCCTGTTTCCATCCCGCATCGTAGATGGCGGGATGCACATGACATTCTGTGATCTCCAATAATATACCATAGAAGAAGAGAAGGAGCGTTCATGTTTACATCCAAACCAGTTTAGATATTTGTGTTATCATCGCATACTGTACGTTTATTACTGATGATCCAGCAGTTGTATTTCTCTGTAAAGGCGAAGAAGTAACGACCACGCCAAAAAGAACGAAGCCTACTTGCCATCTAACGGTAGCTAGGTAAATACGAATGGTTTGTTGTTGATGTTGCCGGCTAGCTAGCCAATTTAGCCTGCTAAGTTAGCTGTAACGTTAAACTTCGAGGTAGCTAACATTAGCTAGCTAACAATGTCCTCTGTATGTTTCTACAGTACTACAGGTCCTATATTGCAACAAAAAAGACATTGTTAGCTATATTGTAAACTAGCTAGCTAGCAAATGTCTAATTTGCATGTAGCTAACAAGCTTGTGAGTCGTGGTGAGCAGAGGAAGAAATTGTTGCTCTTGCTAGCTCACGTTAGGTGTCGAAAGGTCTTCATTTGAAGATGATGGGGCCTTATGGTTAGAAGGGAATACATGTACCATACGCTGTCAGGAAGGTACAGGAAGCAATCGTTGAAGTGGAGAATCAGGTTTTCTATAGATAACCCAGACAGTGTTCTTTATCAGACTGAATGTACGCCTGAGGGTGGAGACGATCGGGTTCCTAGAGGTGTACTTTGACACTAGGCCAACCTGGGCAGAACGCATCGAGAGACTGGTGAGAAAGTGTACGAAGGTTCTAAATGTGATACGCCGCCTGACAGGGATAGAGTGGGGTCTGGGCGTTCCTCACTTAGGACCATGTATGTATTTGTGGGGAAACCAGTTCAAAAGAGCAATTGAATATATGTGAAAATGTGTTAAATTGAGTTTGTAATGTCACAAAAAAAGACAGTAGCTTTGGTTGATGTTGCTCTGAACAAAAGCCACATGTGTGTGTCCTAGGAACTGTTTTCACCAAACAATTAGGCCTAGCCTATGTCATCTTTCTGGTTTCCAGATGTCCATATGGATTTTCACCCCAACAGCAACTTTCAGCGTTACGTAACAATATTAATTGATAAGACATTGCAGGTGATGAGCTCTGTGCACAGCAGATAGGAGGACTGTTGCACAATTTTTCTCATTATCTACTTTGACACAGTTTCAGATTCCTGCCTGACTGAGGAGAGTCAGAACGTCCAAAACGCTGAAGAATCCTGTATTAGGATTTCCAGGTACTATATCTGTGTCACATCTGAAAACATCTGACATTTTGGTTTTTGGTATTACAGTTTGTGAAAAGTTTTTTTTAAATGTGTTTGTGCAATAACGAGTTTGTGTGTTTGTCAAGCAGTGTCCAGATGGTGTGGGTGTTCCTCATGAACCGCATGGGGTCTCAGGGCAGCACAGTGGCCCAGCGGAGACGCATGGCCCTGGGGGTGGTCATCCTCCTGCTGGTGGACATCATCTGGGTGGTCTCCTCTGAGCTCACCTCAGTAAGACACTAGCACTTCCTGTAGTCCCCTGTTTCCGCAGGCCACAGGCCTACTTATTCTTGTATTTGTATTTTAGCTTGGAACTGATTGTCAGGGGCACTCTCCAGACAGAGGGTGCACAGGGAGACATGAAAACCAGCAACTCTGCAGAACTGGATGGCCTGGGTTAGGCAACCCTTATTTGGGCTAATATGCTAAAGCTTAAGACTAGTGCTCAATTATAAGACAATGCTTGACCCCTAACCCCTACCCGATAGATTTAAAATGAATGAATAAGAATATGGTAGTAGCTTCACCTTGCCTTCCAGTGGGGTCATGGTTTCACTATGTTGCTAATAATATCTGTCCAGCCTTTGCAGAACTACACAAGTAGGGACTAGGTGGCAGTTTTGAGTACTTGGATTAGTCACATCTCATTAGTTTCAAAGTGACCTCTCCCTATTTATTTAAAAAGAAAAATCTGCACTGGATCGGTTTTAAGTTCCAGCCATTCATACAGTAAGTCATGAGTATTTTCTCTATTCCCCCCCCAGTACATATTCAAGCGGCAGGAGTATAACAAGCCCTTCTTCAGCACGTTCACCAAGACCTCCATGTTTGTGCTCTATCTGTTGGGGTTCCTGCTGTGGCGGCCATGGAGGCAGCAGTGCACGGGCAGTCTCCGGGGACGACACGCAGCCTTTGTACGTCTTGCACTGATGTCTCAGGGGGGGCAACAATACATTGTTGTTTCCATCTAAAGATGAATTGTTGCTTAGTGCAGTATCTTAGTAGTGGTCGTTGATACTATGTTGATATGCTATGATAAAACAGCCCAGTCTAACCTATAGCGCCTCTCTCCACAGTTTGCTGATGCCGAGGCCTACTTTACCCCCTGTATCAATGACACCAGTTTGAATGACCATACCCTAGTAAGTATAATTGATTTGCTTTTTGTATTCTCTCTTACTCTCAATTTGATTTTACTGTTGGCTGGCTGAATATACTGTAATGAAAATAAATGGGATGATAAGTAATGCTTTTAGTTGAGTGCATTAGTTGAACTCTATATTTCTTTCTTCAGAGTGAACCCTTGTATGTTCCAGTGAAGTTTCAGGGTCTTCCGACTGAACAGACAAACTGTGCCATTGGAGATTCCAGTGAGTATTACAACTTTTTTAAAATAGAGAAATAACATCTTTAGAAGACTAACCAACAGTCTGATCTATAAATAATGCAATGTATTGCCTTTTTCTGCTGGTCAATGAAGCTTTCAAACTGATACAGTGCATTCGGAAAGCATTCAACCCCTTTTGCTTTTGTTACAAAGCTGGATTAAAATGGATTTAATTGTCTTTTTTTTTGTCAACGATATACACAAAATGTCAAAGTGGGGAAAAATAAAAGTAACACTCATAACTTGATTAGTATTCAGCCCCCAGAGTCAATACATGTTAGAAACACATTTGGCAGCAATTATAGGTGTAAGTCTTTTTTGGTAAGTCTCTCTAAGAGCTTTGGACTAGAGGTGACAACTAGACCCGTACCTTGTCAGATCCAGACCTGATCCAAGTGAGGGAAGGAGCAGAAAAGTTATTTTTTTAATCTACTTTATGAATAGGAGCTGATAAAGCACGAGAGGAGGGAGAGAGGTGCCACTCAAGCAGGTGTGGGAGTGAGTGACACAGGGAGGAGGGAGGAAGAGACAAGACAGCAACCAACCAAGCCGATTAGCACTATACTAGACTAATAGCTGCCATAGGTTATTTATAATCAAATATAATTATGTAGTACCTGTCTGTGACTGTAGCCTATTGCTGCTTTATGAATAGCCAACAAGAACAACAAGCTACACGCGCCACACTTCACTCTCTTGAAAAGCAAGAGCATCTCTGTCTACTGCAGCAGTCTTGTTCGGATCTGTACGGGCCCTTCTGGACAAGTCAGTTAAAATTCCACATACCCGATACCCGTGACAATCAGATCCGACACAGACCCGTGACATTATTTAGAATTCTGGATCCGTCTTTCAATGGTTTGTATTCGGGATAAAAAGTAACTTTTTTTGCCACATTCTTTGCAGTATTACTTTACTGCCTTGTTGCAAACAGGATGTATGTTTTTGGAATATTTTTATTCTGTGTAGACTTCTTTATTTTCAGTCTATCTTTTAGGTTAGTATTGTGGAGTAACTACAATGTTCATGATCCACCCTCAGTTTTGTCCTATCATAGCCATTAAGCGGTGTAACTGTTTTACAATTACTTTTGGCACATCGTAAAATCCCTGAGCAGTTTCCTTCCTCTCAGGCAACTGAGTTAGGAATGACACCTGTATCTTTAGTGACTGGGTCTATTGATACACCATCCAAAGCCCAATTAATAACTTCACCATGCTGAAAGGGATATTCACTGTCTGTTACTTTTTTAATATATTTTTTTACCCGTCTACCAATCGGTGCTCTTCTTTGCGAGGAATTGGAAAACCTCCCTGGTCACTACGCGACTGAGGGACCTTAAAGCACATTTTTACTCCTGAACTTATTTAGGCTTGAATACTTATTGACTCAAGACATTTCATCTTTTCATTTTAATTATTTTGTAAAAATTTGTCAAAACAAAAACCCACTTTGACATAATTGGATATTGTGTGTAGATTGTATATGACTAATCTCAATTTAATCATTTTAAATTCAAGCTTTAGAAGTCGTCAAGCCAATGTGGAAAGGGTACTGGGGTTAAACACTTTCTGAAGGCACTTACATTTACCAGATAGAAATAATGAGTGTTGTTGAAAGAAACCCTTCAATAATATATTTTTTTTATCACTTTGGAGAATAGGAATCCTGTGAACTGTCTTGGTATTTGATTTATTTCATAACATTTCAAGAAAGCATAAAAAATTATAGGTTTTCCTAGGAAGAAACATGTAAAGACCTTAGCAAATAATGAAGTTGTAGAATGGAAAATACACTTTGCGGTGTTGACCAACAGAGGGGGCTGTTGAGCTGTTCGATGTAATGGCCCTCCCAGATTTGACTCAGGAGAGTGAGTCGATAAACAATGTGAAAGGAAAGGTTGTCTCATAAGAACTCTGTCTGACCATTGAGTGACACTGGAGCTTAGTTTTCTATGACACAATTACAGGATTTCATATTTCTGTCTTTGCTGATCGATATTGGCTGATTACAGTATGTCGCTAGAGGGCTGCCCTGACAGAGATCATTGTGGCGCGGTCATCATTTTTCATGCTGCAGGCGGGACCGGGTGGTCAGACTGACAATTTTAGGATTAACATATTTATAGACCTGCAGATTATTTGGAAACTGTCGTCTTTCCGTTTTGTATGCGTTAACCTATCTATTTTAAGCACATCTATGTCACACTATTCACAAACTCTCATCATTTGCTGCTTCAAGTTAAGTAAGCCAATCTATCGCAACAGTGGTAGGCCTATTTGGATCATCATTCTTTGCACCTTTTCCTTTTCAATAAATAGCCTATTACCATTTATTTGTATCTGCCTGCAAATCATTCCCGCTCCTACAGGTAGGCTATTTACAAAACGTAGCTCAAGAGAAAGTCAGTGTCCGCTTTCATCATTCTTACTGCTTCAAGTTCAATAGCTTACCTTCACTCTCCTAGTTGGACATGCGAGATCAGGTGCTCATGTGGTCTCAATTCAATAGAGTAGACCTATCGGCACTAGGCTATGTATGGGTGGTGAAGCACGGGACGGTTATCTTTCCATGTACTTCATAAACTTGATTAGGCTAAATCATCCCACTCCTAAAAGGTAGGCTATGTGCAAAATGTAGCTCAAGAGAAAGTGCAAATGTCCGTTCTCCAACTTTGGCTCTCTTTCGTACTATGTTTAGCCTATTGGTTGATATAGCCCATTAGGCCTAATACCGATAGCCTAATACAATGGGCTGAGCGATAATCTCTGGTAATTATTGTGTTTCTTAAGTTATGTTTGCGCATATAAGGCCCAAAATTGCTGGGACCAAAGCTGCCAAGCGAGCTGAGTCAGATACACCTAAAATAACATTTGCAGGACTGTGAAACCTGTTTTTGTGGGTGTGGGTGGGAGTGGGAGTCAGACAAAAAGCCATCGGGAGCGGGCAGGTGATGTATGAAAAGCTGCAGGAAGAAGAAATCAGTCCCGCAAAGACCTCTAGGGGTCTCACACATTCAAGTCAATCAATCAATCAAATCACATTTATTTATGAAGACCTTTTTACATCAGCAGTTGTCGCCAAGTGCTTATACATGAACTGAGCCTAAAACCCCCAAAGAGCAAGCAATGAAGATGTAGAAGCACAGTGGCTAGGAAAAACTCCCTAGAAAGGCAGGAACCAAGGATGAAACCGAGAGAGGAACCAGGCTCTGAGGGGTGGTCAGTCCTCTTCTGGGTGTGCTGAGGTGGAGATTATAAGAGTACATGGCCATTAAGGCCAGATTGTTCTTCAAGATGTTCAAACGTACATAATGACCAGCAGAGGAGGGTCGTAACAGCAGGTCTAGGACAAGGTAGCACGACCTGGTCAGGGTTCCATAGCCACAGGTAGAACAGCAGAAACTGGATCAGCAGCACAACCAGGTGGACTGGGGACAGCCAGGAGTCGTCTGGCCAGGTTGTCCTGAGAAATGGTCCTAGGGCTCAGGATCTCCGGGAGAATTACACCAGATATGACAGTATTAAAACATAGGTACTGGGGACTGAGACAGGGGTGGTCGGAGGACACTGGCCCCATCCAAAGTTAAGCCCGGACAGGGTTTCCCGGCAGGATATAACCCCACCACTTGCCAAAGCACAGCCCCCCACACCACCAAAGGGATCAACACACTAACTTACTACCCTGAGACAAGGCCGACTATAGCCCACAAAGATCTCCCCCACCGCACAAGCCTGAGGACAGGAAGTATGGGAGAGCACGAGCAAGCCAGTGACTCTTGTAATAGGGTCAGAGAATCCGAGGGGAGCCGGCCAGGCAAAGACAGCAAGGGTGGTTCGTCACTTTAGTGCCTTGCCGTTCACCTTCGCACCCCTGGGCCATACTGCACTCAATCATAGGACCTACTAGAAATGTTTATGATGGCCCTGGAGGGGATGGCTGCAGTCTTATCGGTTCTTAACCAACCAACCATGCTATTTTGTTAGTTTTTTCATGTTGTTCGTAACTTGTTTTGTACATAATGTTGCTGCTACCATCTCTTATGACCTAAAAGAGCTTCTGGTCATCAGAACCATTACTTACTTCAGATTAGACAGTTTTTCTTCAATGAGTCAGACGGGAAGGATATACTACAGACACCCGACCAGGCCCAGAACCCCTCCATTCGCTGGAGGAAGAAATTGAGATTTTGCGTACAAAGATCAGGGTGCCTTGTGAGGATCAGCCGGGGAGTGGCTAATCTGCCTTTGCCTTTTGTCCTGCTAGCCAACGTTCAATCGCTGGACAATAAATAGAACGAACCACACTTTCTACCTAGAGTGTTTTCATCTGTATTTTTCGTAGTTGTCTACATACCACTACAGACCGATGCTGGCACTAAAACCACACTCAATGAGCTGTATACCACCATAAGCAAACAGGAAAAAGCTTATCCAGAGGCGGAGCTCTTAGTGGTCATGGACTTTAATGCAGGAAAACTTAAATCCGTTTCACCTCATTTCTATCAGCATGTTAAATGTGCAACCAGAGGTAAACAATTCTAGACCACCTTTACTCCACACACAGAGACATGTACAAAGCTCTCCTTTGCCCTCCATTTGGCAAATCTGACCATAATTCTATCCTCCTGATTCCTGCTTACAAGCAACAATTAAAGCAGGAAGCACCAGTGACTCGGTCTATAAAAAAGTAGTCAGATGAAGCAGATACTAAGCTACAGGACTGTTTTGCTAGTACAGATTGGAATATGTTCTGTGATTCTTCCGATGGCATTGAGGAGTACACCACATCAATCACTGGCTTTATCAATAAGTGCATTGAGGACTTCGTCTGTTCTGGACGACTGTGTTATCATGCTCTCTGCAGCCAATCTAAGTAAGACCTTTAAACAGGTCAACATTCACAAGGCCGCAGGGCCAGACGGATTACCAGGATGTGTACTCCGAGCATGTGCTGACCAACTGGCAAGTGTCTTCACTGACATTTTCAACCTCTCTCTGTAATACCAAAATGTTTCAAGCAGACCACCATAGTGTCTGTGCCCAAGAACACTAAGGTAACCAGCCTAAATGACTACACGTCTGTAGCACTCACGTCTGTAGCCATGAAATGCTTTGAAAGTCTGGTCATGGCTTGCTTTTTGGTTTCTAGTTAACATTCTAGCAGCCATTTTTAGCACTAACAGGTTTATTTAGTGCCTTATCCAGGTAGCCATGAGTAGAGCATTGACGTAGTCTAATCTTGAAGTGACAAAAGCATGGATTAGCTTTTACGCAGTGCTACGAAGATGAAAAAGGGAGAGATCAGGGTCAAGAGTAACGCAGAGGTCCTTCAGTTTTATTTAAGACGACTATACAACCACCGAGATTGATTGTCAGATCCAATAGCAAGATCTCTTTGTTTGGATCTAGAACTAGCATCTCTGTTTTGACTGAGTTTACGTGATGGGTCACATTTTGAGGAAAGTGGTAATTGTGGTTTTAATTCGAAAGCTGCCTTATTCAATCCCAGGCTATTGTGCCTAAAGCACAGTATAGGGTATGAGATGCTTTTCAGAGAATGACTGTGCAAAAATATTTCATGGTTGTGGTTCCTAAAACAATGACATCTAACGCATGCTTTATTTCTACTTAAAGTTTTCATTGTCTGGTTCATTCTATTGGTCATGCTGTGACCCATCTACCACTTTACCCCCTGTCCTTTCCCTCCAACCTCTCAGCCTCTAAAAAGCAACGGGTGCGCTTCAGCAACATCATGGAGGTGCGCCAGCTCCCGTCCACACAGGCCCTGGAGGCCAAGCTATCGCGCATGTCCTACCCCGCCGCCAAGGAGCACGAGTCCATGCTCCGCACAGTGGGAAAGCTCACCGTCACCGACGTGGCCAAGATCAGCTTCTTCTTCTGCTTTGTGGTAAGTTAATTCAAATAACTTAATTTTTTTATCTGTTTGAGGGGAACTTTTTTTGTCAGTGTGTGTAGACATATGACTTGTTAGACTCTCAGACATTCTGTATACTAGTTTGGAACTTCCGTATTAAGTTGGAGGGGGGACAAATTTATATCTAAAATGAGTCTTTGGAGTACCTGCATTTTGGAGCTTTTTGATGATGTCTCTCATTACTGACATTACTGTCAATTTGCTAGGTAAATTAACCAAAACCCTTCTGTTATTATCATTGAGTTATTGCTGGTGATACTACTAATTTTGCTGCAGAGTGTGTTTTCTGTACGCTCAACAAGTCATGGCTTTGGACTTCTCCCTTCATGAATAGTATAAATGAGTATAAATTAACACATTATGCATGTAAGAATCTTCAACTCGTTTGTCTTACTAACTTTGGGATTGTAAACAAATCTTTGTATCACAACTCATTTCCCACATGAGCAATGACCCAGAATTGAGGGTAGACCACACACGATGAGTAATAGTAAGTAAACTACCATCTTTGGTACAAATCAGAGGTGTCATGCTGACACTTCTCTCTCTCCTACTTCTCTCCTTCACAGTGGTTCCTAGCAAACCTCTCCTACCAAGAGGCCCTGTCGGACACGCAGGTTGCCATAGTGAACATTCTGTCCTCCACTTCAGGTGAGTGCAAATACTAAATGTGATTTTACTCAGCGAAATGTACATTTAGGATCTTAAAATGAATAGAAAAAACACTGATGATTTTTTATTTTTTATAATACAGTCATTATGGACCTTTTTAATAATATTGTTGCAAATAAATGTTCCAATGTTGGAAAATCACAGCATAAGTATTTAAAAATTTCACCTTGAACAGGTTGAACTCAGTACAGGACGTGTTGTGAACAGTCTCGCTGATATTGTCCTCCTCACCAGGTCTCTTCACCCTCATCCTGGCGGCCATATTTCCCAGTAATAGCAGCGACCGCTTTACTCTGTCCAAGCTCTTAGCTGTGGCTCTGAGGTAAGCCTTGACATCAGCTGAATTATTGTAGTTACTCTGGGTTGCTACTCTGTAGTTACACTGTTTCTCTGGTCTCTTTCCCTGTAGCATGGGAGGAGTGGTTCTTGTCAGTTTCTCCAGCATGGACAGCCCTGACGGAAAAGGCACTATAGGTAACCAGGGAGATAAAAGTGCTGCAGATGATAAACTTCTTTCCTCAAAATGTTTTGTTTTTGTTAGGCTTTTTTCCCCACCATATTCCTTATTCCTGCCTCCTGTTTACCCTCCTATCTCACTTCATATTGGTTGTATTTGTCATGTCTTGTGCTGTACTTGATGTACTACTTTAACGTGTCCTTATGTCATATTAATATGCTATATAAAACAATGTATTATTAAACCATTAAATCTAATCTGAAAGTGCAAGCCATGCCACAATGTCACATTTGCTTGCATTGCTAGCAGGAAAACCCTTTGGAGTGTAACCATGAGAGTTGTAACTCATGATACAGGGATGTATTAGCGTAAGATAATGTGATGATGAAGTCGTGTTGTGTTCAGGCTCTCTGTGGTCATTGGCTGGGGCTGCTCTGTACGCAGTCTACATCGTCATGATCAAGAGGAAGGTGGACCGGGAAGACAAGCTGGACATCCCCATGTTCTTTGGTATGTAGATCATAGTTATATCTATGACCTTTCTTACTAGAGTCAACTGTGGCAGCTTGGTCTGCTGCTGATTTTCAGATGCTCTTTTATTTCCTATGTACTCTATGTAATGATCCTGAATTGATTATAGGTATATACAGTGCCTTCGGAAAGTATTCAGACCCCATGATGTTACAGCCTTATTCTAAAACGGATTAAAGGAATAAAAATCCTCAGCAATCTACACACAATACCCCATAATGACAATGCAAAAACAAGTTTTTGGAAATTCTACCAAATGTATTAAAAACAGAAATACCTAAGTATTCAGACCCTTTGCTTTGAGACTCGAAATTGAGCTCAGATGCGTCCTGTTTCCATTGATCATCCTTGAGATGTCTCTACAACTTGATTGGATATTCCACCTGTGGTAAATTCAATTAATTGGACATGATTTGGAAAGGCAAACAACTGCCTATAAAAGGTCCCACAGTTGATAGTGCATGTAACAGGAAAAACCAAGCCATGAGGTCGAAGGAATTGTCCGTAGAGCTCCAACCCCCGATTGTGTCGAGGCACAAATCTGGGGAAGGGTACCAAAAGAAAATGTCTGGACTTGAACCCGATCGAACATCTTTGGAGATACCTGAAAATAGCTGTGTAGCGACGCTCCCCATCCTACCTGACAGAGATTGAGAGGATCTGCGGAGAAGAATGGGAGAAACTCTCCAAATAAATGTGTGCCAAGCTTGTAGCGTCATACCCAAGAAGACTCGAGGCTGTAGTCACTGCCAAAGGTGCTTCAACAAAGTACTGAGTAAAGGGTCTGAATACTTATGTAAATGTAATATTTCATTTTTTTTATTCTTATAAATTGGCAAAAATTTCGAAACTATTTTTGCTTTGTCAGTATGTGGTAGTGCGTAGATTGAGGTTTTTTTATAAATATATTTTTTATCCATTTTATAATAAAGCTGTAACGTAACAAAAATGTGAAAGAAGTCTGAATACTTATCGTATGTACTGTTTAAACATAGCCAAAAAAGTCGGTGATAAGGTGTTTCCTTGTTTTACACCCGAAGGTGTGGGAAACCAATCTGTATGATATTAATTTACATGCACACAAGCAATTGGTACTTTGTAAAGAGACTGGATTGCGTGATAAAATTTCCCATCAACCCCTACCTTTAACAAACTCTAGGCTAAAATATCCCTATTTACAAAATCATAAGCTATTGGGAAA
The DNA here is from genome assembly GCF_036934945.1 of Oncorhynchus masou masou. Taxonomy (NCBI): domain Eukaryota; kingdom Metazoa; phylum Chordata; class Actinopteri; order Salmoniformes; family Salmonidae; genus Oncorhynchus; species Oncorhynchus masou. The sequence goes on along the minus strand of NC_088221.1, from coordinate 8,841,357 downwards.
TCAAGTAAGAATGCAAAAGTTTAGCTTCATGTAATCTATTTCTGATTATTGTACAGACCGAGAATATATGATCTATACATACTCTGGATTGACGAAACCATTTTGTTCTTCCACAAGAATGGGGATCGATGAATCTGCAATAACTGCCCTCGCTGATATCTCCATTTCAATAGGAACAGTCTTTTATCAAACACATGCTGTTTTTTCTTGAATTCCTTCTTATGCTGTTCTGTTGTATTCCTATCTTCACACTGTAAAAAATAAGTACTCAGCCTTGAGCATTACAGACCGTAGGTACTGTAACTCATCATTCCAATAAGGCTTGTAAACTTTCCTGGACTTGGGGGTGTATTCTTTATTCGCATCATTTTCCTCATTTCAGAATATATAATATCACAAAATGTTTCATACCACACATCTAAATCAAATGTTGTTTCTTGGCATCTTTGCAGAGTTTTGATGAGTTCCACCAGAGCTCTACATTTCAGAACATAGTAATTTGGCACATTTATTTTCTTAAATGTAGGGATATGTATCTGTTGCCCCAAATAATGCACAGTAATACCTGGTTGATAAAGTTTGTGGCCAACACAAAATAATAATAATAAATGAGAATGATCTTTACATAGTTGAATGTGTAGTTGAATGTTCTGACAACAAAATCACACAAAAATGATCAATGGAAATCAAATTCATCAACCCATGGAGGTCTGGATTTGTAGTCACTCAAAATTAAAGTGGAAAACCACACTACAGGCATATCCAACTTTGATGCAATGTCCTTAAAACAAGTCAAAATGAGGCTCAGTAGTGTGTGGCCTCCACGTGCCTGTATGACCTCCCTACAACACCTGGGCATGCTCCTGATGAGGTGGCGGATGGTCTCCTGAGGGATCTCCTCCCAGACCTGGACTAAAGCATCTGCCAACTCCTGGACAGTCTGTGGTGCAACGTGGCGTTGGTGGATGGAGCGAGACATGATGTCCCAGATGTGCTCAATTGGATTCAGGTCTGGGGAATGGGCGGGCCAGTCCATAGCATCAATGCCTTCCTCTTGCAGGAACTGCTGACACACTCCAGCCACACGAGGTCTAGCATTGTCTTGCATTAGGAGGAACCCAGGGCCAACCCCACCAGTATATGGTCTCACAAGGGGTCTGAGGATCTCATCTCGGTACCTAATGGCAGTCAGGCTACCTCTGGCGAGCACATGGAGGGCTGTGCGGCCCCCCAAAGAAATGCCACCCCACACCATGACTGACCCACCGCCAAACCGGTCATGCTGGAGGATGTTGCAAGCAGTAGAATGTTCTCCACGGCGTCTCCAGACTCTGTCACACGTGCTAAGTGTGAACCTGCTTTCATCTGTGAAGAGCACAGGGCGCCAGTGGCGAATTTGCCAATCTTGGTGTTCTCTGGCAAATGCTAAACGTCCTGCATGATGTTGGGCTGTAAGCCCAACCCCCACCTGTGGACGTCGGGAACTCATACCACCCTCATGGAGTCTGTTTCTGACCGTTTGAGCAGACACATGCACATTTGTGGCCTGCTGGAGGTCATTTTGCAGGGCTCTGGCAGTGCTCCTCCTTGCACAAAGTCGGAGGTAGCGGGCCTGCTGCTGGATTGTTGCCCTCCTACGGCCTCCTCCACGTCTCCTGATGTACTGGCCTGTCTCCTGGTAGCGCCTCCATGCTCTGGACACTACGCTGACAGACACAGCAAACCTTCTTGCCACAGCTTGCATTGATGTGCCATCCTGGTGAGCTGCACTACCTGAGCCACTTGTGTGGGTTGTAGACTCCATCTCATGCTACCACTAGAGTGAAAGCACCGCCAGCATTCAAAATTGGCCAAAACATCAGCCAGGAAGCATAGGAACTGAGAAGTGGTCTGTGGTCACCACCTGCAGAACCACTCCTTTATTGGGGGTGTCTTGCTAATTGCCTATAATTTCCACCTATTGTCTATTCCATTTGCACAACAGCATGTGAAATTTATTGTCAATCAGTGTTGCTTCCTAAGTGGACAGTTTGATTTCACAGAAGTGTGATTGACTTGGAGTTACATTGTGTTGTTTAAGTGTTCCCTTTATTTTTTTGAGCAGTGTATATACTCCACCACAGCTTTTCCTTTGCCAGATATGGATGTAAAGTTATCGCTTCAGGGGCATATCCTTCCATTAATGATACACATTTTAGTGTCCTGAAGGAATTATATTCGGGTTTGCCCATGATGATTAACAATGTCATCCAAAGCAACACGCAATGGAATATTATCAATATAATTTATAGAGTCAGCTAACCTCCAAATTGGAGTAAATATCTCTGCTTCTATATGTACAGTACCAATCTGAAGTTTGGACACACCTACTCATTCAAGGGTTTTTCTTTATTTTTACTATTTTCTACATTGTAGAATAATAGTGAAGACGTCACAACTATGAAAGAACACACATGGAATATGTAGTAAACAAAAAAGTGTTAAACAAATCTAAATATATTTATATAGTAGCCACCTTTTGCCTTGACAGCTTTCACGTTTATCGTCGAAGGAATGAGCATTACACCGAGGCCTGTACTCTGGAGCGGGATCGATTTGGAGGTGGAGGGTCTGTCATGGTCTGGGGCGGTCTCTCACAGCATCATCGGACTGAGCTTGTTGTCATTGCAGGCAATCTCAACGCTGTGCGTTACAGGGAAGACATCCTTCTCCCTCATGTGGTACCCTTCCTGCAGGAACATCCTGACAGACAATGCCACTAGCCATACTGCTCGTTCTTTGCATGATTTCCTGCAAGACTTGAATGTCAGTGTTCTGCCATGGCCAGCGGGATCTCAATCCCATTGAGCACGTCTGGGACCTGTTGGATCGGACGGTGAGGTCTAGGGCCCCCCCCCCCCAGAAATGTCAGAGAACTTACAGGTGCCTTGGTGGAAGAGTGGGGTAAAATCTCACAGCAAGAACTGGCAAAACTGGTGCAGTCCATGTGGAGGAGATGCATTGCAGTACTTAATGCGCCGAGGAACTTCCACCTTCTCCACTGCTGTCCCGCCGATTTTGATAGGGTGGTTTCCTGAAGTCCACGAACAGCTCCTTTGCTTTGTTGAAGATGAGTAAGGTTATTTTCCTGGCACCACACACCCAGGACCCTCACCGCCTCCCTGTAGGCTGTCTCATCATTGTTGGTAATCAGGCCTACCACTGTTGTTGTCTGCGAACTTGATGATTGAGTTGGAGGTATGCGTGGCCACTCAGCCATGGGTGCACAGAGAGTACAGTAGGGGGCTGAGGACGCACCTTGTGGGACCCCAGTGTTGAGGATCAGCGAAGTGGAGGTGTTGTTTCCTACCTTCACCACCTGGGGGTGGCCCGTCAGGAAGTACAGAACCCAGTTGCACAGGGCGGAGTTCAGACCCAGGCCTCAAGCTTAATGATGAGCTTGGAGGGTACTGGCATGACTGTCCTGTGAGGATCACAATTGACAATAACCAGACCTTTTCTCACTCACAGAAAATAGGAAGAGGGAACTGGGCCTTTTTGACAGTTCACACTCTGTTGTAAATCACAGGAGGAGGTGGGCTCTTTCTCCCCCTTCAGTATCAACCAAAGGAATATATTTGTTTCACAGACAGTTTTCCCTCTTAAACTCTAACACGGTCAAATGTGAATACTGGAACAATATTTATAACATTGTGGGGAATGGTCAGTGGGGAGCTATGGAAAATGAATGTAATATTGCTTTTTATTTTGTGATTAAAAACTGTATGAATGAAATACTTTAACTTATTTCCAACCAATACGTTGTGCATATAATATGAAAAATTAAAGTATTTTGTTAAGATAGGAATGTGATTTTAGGAGGTATGAGAGAATATATCTCCTATAAACTGTACATAAAGTTGAAGTCAGAAGTTTGCATACACCTTAGCCAAATACATTTAAACTCCGTTTTTCACAGTTCCTGACATTTATTCCTAGTAAAAATTCCCTGTCTGAGGTCAGTTAGGATCACTATTTTAAGAATGTGAAATGTAGCAATGAGACAAGATAGTAACTACTAACAATTGGATACCATGAAATTGAGGAGAAAACGGGTTCAAATTATTTTTTTAAAGAAGAAAGAAAAAAAAGAATGTGAAATATCTGATTAATAGTAGACAATGACTGACTTATTTCAGATTTTATTATCACATTCCTAGTGGGTCAGAAGCTTACATACACTCAATTAGTATTTGGTAGCGTTTCCTCCTGACAGAGCTGGTATAACTGAGTCAGGTTTGTCGGCATCCTTGCTCACACACTTTTTCAGTTTTGTAGGATTAAGTTCAGGGCTTTGTGATGGCCTCTCCAATACCTTGACTTTGTTGTCCTTAAGCCATTTTGCCACAACTTTGGAAGTATGCTTGGGGTCATTGTCCATTTGGAAGACCCATTTGCGTCCAGCTTTAACTTCCTGACTGATGTATTGATGTTGCTTCAATATATCCACATAGTTTTCCGTCCTCATGATGCCATCTATTTTGTGAAGTGCACCAGTCCCTCCTGCAGCAAAGCACCCCCACAACATGATGCTGCCACCCCCGTGCTTCACGGTTGGGATGGTGCTCTTCGGCTTGCAAGCCTCCCCCTTTTTCCTACAAACGTATTGATGGTCAGTATGGCCAAACAGTTATATTTTTTTTCATCAGACCAGAGGACATTTCTCCGAAAAGTACGAGTTTTGTCCCCATGTGCAGTTGCAAACCATAGTCTGGCTTTTTTTATGGCGGTTTTTGAGCTGCCTTTCAGGTTATGTCAATATTGGACTTGTTTTACTGTGGATATAGATACTTTTGTACCTGTTTCCTCCAGCATCTTCACAAGGTACTTTTGCTGTTGTTCTGGGATTGATTTGCACTTTTCACACCAAAGTACGTTCATCTCTAGGAGACAGAATGCGTCTCCTTCCTGAGTGGTATGATGGCTGCGTGGTCTCATGGTGTTTATACTTGTGTACTATTGTTTGTACAGATGAATGTGGTACCTTCAGGCATTTGAAAATTGCTCCCAAGGACGAACCAGACTTGTAAATGTCCTAACTGACTATAAACTATAGTTTGTTGACATGAATTTTGTGGAGTCGTTGAAAAACACGTTTTAATGACTCCAACATAAGTGTATGTTAACCTCCGACTTTAACTGTAAGTAAGTAGCCATGCCCTGAGTGAGGTCGGAGAGTGTGTCAGACGGACGGAGCTGTCCCCATCGGCCAGAGTCCGTAAAAAGCCTTGGTAACGAAATTAACGTTAAAACCAGGAAACGTGAGGGGAGAGTTACGTGTTTGAAATGATTGGAACTTTACTTCTTCACCTCGTGTTGAGATTCAAACTCACCTTCCTTTAGACCAGGAAAGACTGGGAGCTGCAGCCCACGTCTAAAGTGGTTTAAATCCTGACTATCAACATGAGGCGGAAGAGGCAAGAAGCTCACCTCAGACAATCGCTGGTACAGCTGATTAGATGTCCTAAGTCATATCAAGAAAAGTGAATCTAAGTGAAACTATCCTACTATGCTCATCAACAATGGGAACTGTCGACATGGCTGGCTATCTTCCAGAGTGAACAACCGTAGAAGACGGGAAAGGGGAGACCCCTTTCTGGTAATCAGTGCCATACAGCTTGCCGCTGAAATGCCAATAATCTTCATAAAGAGGGCTGGTTCCGATCTAACAGATTCTCGCACGTAAATTCAAAAACATTCATGATTTCTTATTCCAAATGGGCGGCGGTCCATTTGCAAATGATATTATTAATGTGAGAATGGTTCTAGAATTTATCCACGATAAGTGTGCCTTTTTCTACCCCGCTCCCCTTCATCTTTTTGTATCAAGCCGTCATATGGACCTTTGTCTCATGTAAAAGGTGCATGTTTATTCTGTGTTATTATTTAGTTAGCTAGTAAATAAATAATTCAACCAATTTGTGTACTACTGATTCATGAGTAAGGCTGAGGTTTTTACAGATGAATGAGGTTACGACTGTTCAGAATTATGATAAGAGGTAATGATTAATAAGATGTCTGTTTATCGATTGTAATAGGAAAAGTTTAATTCGGGAGATGGTAACTCTTTAAACAACCTCTTCTGTGGTGCCCCAAATCCCAAATGAGTTAGTTGTTACATGATTCATTTAAATTGGGTAACAATTAAACATAGTTAGTGGATTAAATAAATGACAGTCATCAGATTAATCAAAGTAAAGTCACGACAGTAGTATGGATTTGAATGCTGACCTATGGTCAATGAACAGCATTCTTACATAGGTATTCCTCTTGTCCAGATGGGATAGGGCAATATGCAGTGTGACTGGCTTTATGCATCGTCTGTGGATCTTTTGGGATGGTAAGCAAATTGAAGTGGTTCTAGAGTGTCAGATAAGGTAGAGGTGATATGATCCGTGGCTAGTTTTTCAGAGTACTTCATGATGACAGAAGTGAGTGCTATAGTAAATTATTTCAAGTTAAATTTGGTCTTTTGTGGGTGCAGGACCAATGGTGGCCACCTGGAAGCATGTGGGGACATTATAGGTTGAGATCAAGTATGTCCGTAAACACTCCAGCCAGCTGGTCTGCGCATGCTCTGAGAATGCGGCTAGGGCTGCCATCTGGGCCGGTAGCCTTGCGAGGGTTAACGCACTTAGATGTCTTACTCACATCGGAGGAGAGCCCACAGTCCTTGATAGCAGGCAGCGTTGGGGGCACTGTGTTCTCCTCAAAGTGGGAGAAGGTGTTTAGCTTGTCCGGGAGCAAGATGTCGGTGTCTGTGACGTGGCTGGTTTCCTTTGTAGTTCGTGTCTGAGCCGTTGAACTCCACTTTGTCACTATACTGATGTTTTTTTTACCTTTCAGAGGGTACGCTTTGAGTGCCTTACAGAGGGAATAACTACACTGTTTGTATTCGGCCATATTCCCAGTCACTTTGCCATGGTTAAATGCGGTGGTTCGCGCTTCGCTTTGAGTGCCTTACAGAGGGAATAACTACACTGTTTGTATTCGGCCATATTCCCAGTCACTTTGCCATGGTTAAATGCGGTGGTTCGCGCTTTCAGTTTTGCGCGAATACTGCCATCTATCCATGGTTTCTGGTTAGTTTAGGTTTTAATATTCACAGTGGGTACAACATCTCCTATACACTTCCTGATAAACTCAGGCAACGTGTTAGTGTATTCGTCGATGTTATTCTCGGAGGCTACCCGGAACATATATCAGTCCGCGTGATCAAAACAATCTTGAAGCTTGGATTCTGATTGATCTGACCAGTGTTAACTAGTCCTTAGCACTGGTACTTCCTGTTTGAGTTATTGCCTATAGAAGGGAGTAGCAAAATGGAGTTGTGATCAGATTTGCCACAGGGAGGGCTGGGGAGGGCCTTAGGCATCTCGGAAGTTGGAGTAGCAGTGATCGTGTTTTAGCAGCGCGAGTACTACAGTCAATGTATTGATAGAACTGCGGTAGCATTTCCCCATTTGCTTTGTTAAAATCTCCAGCTACAATAAATGCGGCCTCAGGATATGTGGTTTCCAGTTTGCATAAAGTCAGGTAAAGTTATTTTGAGGGACGTTGTGTTATCTGCTTCAGGGGGAATATACTTGGCTGTGAATATAACCAAAGATAATTATCTTGGGAAGTAATACAGCATTTGATTGTGATGTATTCTAGGGTTCCTGTATGTTATCACAATCACACCATGAGAAGTTAATCATGAAACATACACCCCCACCCTTTTTCCCAGAGAGATATTTATACCTGTCTGTCGCACTGAACTGAGAACCAAACTGGCTGTACGGACTCAGACAGTATACCCCAAGGGAGTCATGTGTTTGTGAAACTGAGTATTTTACAATCCTTGATGTCTTTCTGGAAGGAAATCTTCGCCCTGAGCTCGTCAACTTTATTATCCAGAGACTCAACATTCGCGATCAATATACTCTGAAGCGGTTGGTGGTGTGCATGCCTCCTGAGTTGGACTAGAAGTCCACTCCGAATACCTCTTCTCTGCCGGCAGAGTTTTGGATCAGCCTCTGGAATCAGTTCAATTGCCCTGGGGGGTGCAGACAAAGGATCTGATTCGGGAAAGTCGTATACCTGGTCGTAATGCTGGTGAGTTATCGCCTCTTTGATATCTGGCTGTATGTAATAACACAAAACAATTCTGGTCTAATAATGTAAGAAATAACACATTAAAAATCAAAATGTGGCAAAGTTGCCTTGGGGCTAGAAACACGGCTTCCCTATCTATCGGCGCCATTTTCCCTAAACCCTCAACCCTTGCTCTCTCTCCATGAAGCATGCAAGCATCACATTTATGTGATTAATAGGACCTGACCTATAGCTTATCATATCACATCAATAAATTGGTTATAACAAACTCCGAACACAGTAACGTGAAAGCAAAATGGATGTGAAGGACATGAAAAATAAACTCAATGGGAGAATGTTTACTGGTTGCTCAGGGGGGTAAGGGGAAGTCATCTGTGGAAGACGTCTGACTTAGTTGTGGAAACTACTGGTAGTTAATAAAAAGGAGGGTACAGGAGCAAGCGTTGTTTGAGTATTATGTGTGCCAAACAGTTGCTGTTCGATTACAATATTATTCTGACATTTTGGAACAGTGTAAACAACACTAAATAAATTAGTGTACCGGAGTCTGTTCTAATGATGATGAAAAAAAAAGCCTTATTACAGCAGACTAAAAACAGTTGCATGCATTCATGAATTGTGGTTTATTTTTTGTTTAGACTAATTATTCAAAGCTCCCTTTTTGTTATTTAATTTTAAAACTAAAATTCTTGATTACATTTCAAATCATGAATCTCGTATCCTGTGTGATTGCATGAATGAATGAGTGAGCAAGATGGCGCCGACAGAGATGGTCACCTCGCTTCGAGTCCTTAGGAAACTATGCAGTATTTAGTTTTTTTATGTATTATTTCTTAAGATTTCCTGGGGTAACAAGTGTTTTTACATATAGCCGGTAAGAACTATTGGATATAAGACCGACGTCAACTTACCAACATTACGACCATGAATACGACTTTCCCGAAGTGGATCCTCTGTTTGGACCACCACCCAGGACAATGGACCTAATCCCAGAAGCCGACCCCAAAACAACGGTGCCGTAGACAGAGATGCCTCCTGGTCAGGCTCCATAGACGTGCACATTGCTCACCTCTCCTGAGTATACTACTCGCCAATATTCCAGTCTCTTGACAACAAGGTGGATGATATTTGAGCAAGGGTTGCCTTCCAGGGAGACATCAGAGATTGTAACATCCTCTGTTTCACAGAAACATGGCTCTCTCGGAATATGTTGTCGGAATCGGTTCAGCCACTGGGCTTCTCCATGCATCGTGCCGACAGAGAGAAACTCTTCTCTGGGAATAGGAAGGGCGGGGGTAAATGCCTCATGATTAACAACTCATGGTGTAATCATAACAACACAGGAACTCAAGTCCTTCTGCTCACCTGACCTAGAATTCCTTACAATCAAATGCCATATTATTTTCCAAGGGAATTATCGTCAGTTACGTTACAGTGGTCTACATTTCTCCTCAAGCAGACACCAAGGAACTTCACTGGACTCTATTTAAACTGGAAACCATATATCCTGAGGTTGCATTTATTGTAGCTGGGGATTTTAACAAAGCAAAATTGAGAACAAAGCTACCTAAATTTGATCAGTTTATTGATTGCACTACGCGCGTGTCTAATACACTCGATCGCTGCTACTCTAACTTCCACGATGCATACACAGCCCTCCCCCACCCTCCCTTTGGCAAATCTGACCACGACGCCATCTTGCTCATAGGCAGAAACTCAAACAGGCTGTACCAGTGACTAGAACCATTCAATGCTGGTCTGACCAAGCGGAATCCACGCTTCAAGTTTGTTTTGATCATGCGGACTGGGATATGTTCCAGTCAGCCTCAGATAACAACATCGATCTATACGCTGACTTTGAGTGCATTGGGAATGTTGTACCCACTGTGACTATTTAACCTACCCTAACCAGAAACCGTGGATGGATGGCGGCATTCGCGCAAAACTGAAAGCGCAAACCACCGCATTTAACCATGGAAAGAGGTCTGGAAATATGGCTGAATATAAACAGTGTAGTTATTCCCTACGCAAGGCAATCAGACAAGCAAAATACCGGTGTAGGAACAAAGTGGAGTCGTAATTCAGGGTCTGCAGGAAATGGCAGGCTCTACAGGAAATAACGGACTACACAAAGAAAACCAGCCACGTCACGGACACCAACGTCATGCTTCCAGACAAACTAAACACCTTCTTTGCCCTACTCTGAGGATAATACAGTGCCACCGTTGTGGCTCACAAACAAGGACTGCTCCCACCCTCCGTGGCCGATGTGAGTAAAACATGTAAACATTTTAAACCTCGCAAGGCTTCTGGCCCAGATAGCAGCCCTTGCCCGCATCCTCAGAGCATGTGCAGACCAGCTGGCTGGTGTGTTTACAGACATATTCAATTACTCCTTATCCCAGTCTGCTGCTCCCACATGCTTCAAGATGGCCACCCTTGTTCCTGTACCCAGGAAGGCAAAGATAACTGAACTAACTACACCTGTAGCACTCACTTCTGTCATCATGAAGTGCTTTGAGAGACTAGTCAAGGATCATATCACCTCCACCTTACTGGCCTCCCTAGACCCACTTCAGTTTGCGTACCGCCCCAACAAGTCCACAGACGATGCAATCGCCATCACACTGCACACTGCCCTATCCCATCTGGACAAGAGGAATACCTACGTAAGAATGCTGTTCATTGACAACAGCTCAGCATTCAACATTCATCATAGTACCCTCCAAGCTCATCGATCTGGAGGCCCTTGGTCTCAACCCCTCCCTGTGCAATTGGGTCCTAGACTTTCTGACGAGCCGCCCCAGGTGTTGAAGGTAGGAAACAACATTTCCACTTCGCTGATCCTCAACACTGGGGCCCCACAAGGGTGCGTGCTCAGCTCTCTCCTGTACTCCCTGTTCACCCACGACTGCGTGGCCATGCCCTCCTCCAACTCAGTCATCAAGTTTGCAGACGACACAACAGTAGTGGGCTTAATTACCAACAATGACGAGACAGCCTACAGAGAGGAGGTGAGGGCACTCAGAGTGTGGTGTCAGGAAGTGTGTCAGTCTCTCACTCAATGTCAACAAAACAACGTCAACAAAACAAAGGAGATGATCATGGACTTCAGGAAATAGCAGAGGGAGCACCCGCCTATCCACATCGAAGGACAGCAGTGGAGAAGTTGGAAAGATTTTAAGTTTCTCGGCATGGAGGGCAGGTAGTTTGCCCCCAGTGATGCGTTGTGCAGACCGCACCACCCTCTGGAGAGCTGTTGCGCCTTCTTCACCACACTGTCTGTGTGGGTGGACCATTTCAGTTTGTCCATAATGCTCCACTGAAATGGTCCACCCACACAGACAGTGTGGTGAAGAAGGCACAACAGCTCTCCAGAGGGTGGTGCGGTCTGCACAACGCATCACCGGGGTCAAACTACCTGCCCTCCAAGACACCTACACCACCCGATGTCACAGGAAGGCCAAAAAGATCATCAAGGACAACAACCACCCGAGCCACTGCTTGTTCACACCACTACCATCAAGAAGGCGAGGTCAGTACAGGTGCATCAAAGCTGGGACCGAAAGTCTGAAAAACAGCGATCTCAAGGCCATCAGTCTGCTAAACAGTAATCACTAACACAAAGAGGTTGCTGCCTACATTGAGACCCAATCACTGGCCACTTTAATAAATGCCACTTTAATAATGTTTACATATCTTACATTACTCATATCATATGTATATACTGTATTTTATACAATCTACTGCACCTTGCCTATGCCGCTCGGCCATTGCTCATCCATATATTTACATGTACATACACCCCTTTTAGATTTGTGTGTATTAGGTAGTTGTTGGGAAATTGTTAGATATTACAACACTGTTGGAACTAGATGCACAACATTTCACTACACTCGCATTAACATCTGCTAACCATGTGTATGTGACCAATACGATTTAATTTGATGATTTGGTTGATACAGTAGCCTATGTATTGAAATATATAAATAAGTAAGTTACGGTACTAAGACTGAACAGGACACGCCTACAGCTCGATGGTGGTTATACAAGGTTACTATACAAAACCTACTAATGACAACAACATTACTTATTATTATAATGATGATCATAATAATAATTGTAATAATAACAATAAGAAGGAGATCAAGAAAAAGGAGGGTATAAGAGCGAGAGCTGCGTGCTTTTATTGTGTGACAAACAGGTGATGTTAGATTGCCTATTTAGAACAGTGTAAATAACACTAAATAAATAAGTATTACCAGTTTGTTCTAATGAAAGCCTTTATTACAGCATAGCAAAGAGCATAAACAGCCAAATCTGTGAAATTGCTTTATCATACATTTTACCGTCGCATGAGGCCTGGTGCTCTTGGAATCAGTAGGCTATTAAACAACCACTCAAACAGGCAACAGGTGCAAGATCTGTCTTATTTTTGTAGAGATATATGGATGATCATTAAGCAAGGCATATTTACCAGTTAGGCTATTGATTAAGTTAGGCTACCTAATTAAGTTTGGTTTTCCTACATTTTCTTAGACAGGCTAAGTCGAGCTGTTTCTTGGCCTGTGCTGCTCTTCCTCCTCCTCACTGTTCTCAATCCCAATATACTGGTTAACTTTGCTATTATGCACATGGCAACGTAAGGAAAGACACCACTGGATTAGCAGCTGGGTCTGGTTTGCTTAGTTCACGTGCTGTAATGTAACCAGACATGTGATGAGTGGAATATCTCTCTTCCTCTTCCGTCTCTGCTGTGTGCGCTCGGTCTCTGCAACTAACAGCTGCTGTATAGCTGTCAGTTTCTCTTGTGATGCTTAAACATCCACTATGCGTGCAGCTTTGAGCAACAATCTTGAACGAAAACGTACAGAAAGTTCATCCATCAGCACATTCCCAGGCATTTCTTTAGATAACAGCAAAACTTTTGAATTCCTCTTGTTTCAACTCTAAATTTCCCACAATGATTTTAATCAGAATATCTATTCCATTTAGCTACATTTTTTGTTCTTGTTCTCATGTCAAATGATTTAAGCCAATTATCCCAGTTCTAGTAGTATCATCTTGCAACTAGTGCATGTTGAAGAACATGGATAAGTAGGCTAGATCTATTAATAGTTGTATGATATTTTACAAGAACTTAGACCTGATCTGTTGTTATTGTCTTAGAATAGAGTTTATTTGGTGTTTTCTTCCCCTATAATCAAAAGACACAGTGTACAAAACATTAGGAACACCTTTCTAATATTGAGTTGCACCCACTTGCCCTCAGAATAGCCTCAATTCGTCGGGGCATGGACTACAAGGTGTCGAAAGCATTCCATAGGGATGCTGGCCCATGTTGACTCCAATGCTTCCCACAGTTGTGTCAAGTTGACTGGTTGTTCTTTGGGTTGTGGACCATTCTTGATACACACAGGAAACTGTTGAGCATGAATAACCCAGCAGTGTTGCAGTTCTTGACACACACAAACCGATATTTTGTCATGCCCATTCACCCTCTGAATGGCACACGTACACAATCCATGTCTGAAAGCTTAAAAATCATTCTTTAACCTGTCTCCTCCCCTTCATCTACACTGATTTTTGTGGATTTAACAGGTGACATCAATAAGAGATCATAGCTTTCACCTGGAGTCACCCTGTCATGGAAAGAACAGGTGTTCCTAATGCTTTTTCCACATTCTGTTACATTGGAGCCTTATTGTAGAATGGATGAAAAAAAAAAACGTTTTTTTTTTTTTTATCAATCTCCACACAATACCCCATAATGACAAAGAAAAAACAGTTTTAATTTTTTTTTGCAAATGTATTAAAAATAAAGAACTGATTTCACATTTCAAAAGTATTCAGAATCTTTACTCAGTACTTTGTTGAAGCACCTTTGGCAGCGATTACAGCCTCAAGTCTTCTTGGGTATGACGTTACAAGCTTGTGTTTGGGGAGTTTCTCCCATTCTTCTCTGCAGGTTCTCTCATTCTCTGTCAGGTTGGATGGGGAGAGTCGCTGCACAGCTATTTTCAGGTCTCTCCAGAGATGTTGGATTGGTTTCAAGTCTGAGCTCTGGCTGGGCCACTCAAGGACCTTCAGAGACTTGTCCCGAAGCCACTCCTGTGTTGTCTTCACTGTGTGCTTAGGGTTGTTGTCCTGTTGGAAGGTGAACATTCGCCCCAGTTTTGAGGTTCTGAGCGCCCTGGAACAGGTTTTCATCAAGTATCTCTCGGTACTTTGCTCCGTTCATCTTACCCACTATCCTGACTGTCCCTGCCGCTGAAAAACAATCCCACAGCATGGTGCTGCCACTCATGCTTCACCTTGGGGATGGTGCCAGGTTTCCTCCAGACATGGCATTCAGGCCAAAGAGTTTCATCTTGGTTTCATCAGACCAGAAAATCATGTTTCTCATGGTCTGAAAGTCCTTTGGGTGTGTTTTGGCAAACATCAAGTGGCCTGTCGTGCCTTTTACTGAGGAGTGGCTACCGTCTGGCCATAAAGGCCTGATTGGTGGAGTGCTGCAAAGATGGTTGTCTGTCCTTCTGGAAGGTTCTCCCATCTCAGCAGAGGAACTCTGGAGCTCTGTCCTTCAATTCTGCAGAATTTTTGGTACCCTTCCCCAGTTCTGTGCTTTGACACTATCCTCTCTTGTTCTATGGACAATTCCTTCAACCTCATGGCTTGATTTATGCTGTGACAGGCACTGTCAACTGTGGGACCTTTTTAAAGACAGTTGTGTGCCTTTCCAAATCGTATCCAATCAATTGAATGTACCACTTGTGGACTCCAATCAAGTTGTAGAAACATCAAGGATGATCAATGGAAACAGGATGCACCTGAGCTCAATTTTGAGTCTAATGGCAAATGGTCTAATTTACTTATTTAAAAAAGGTATGTTTTAATTTTGTATAAATTTGCAAAAATTTCAATAAACTGTTTTCGCTTTGTCATTAAGGGGTATTGTGTCATGCTGCTAGGTGACCTAAACTGTGATGCTCTCAATCTCACACAAATTATCACCTAACCTACCAGGTACAACCCCAAAGCCGTAAACACGGGCACCCTCATAGATATAATCCTAACCAACTTGCCCTCTAAATAAACCTCTGCTGTTTTCAACCAAGATCTCAGCGATCACTGCCTGCATCCGTAATGGGTCAGTGGTCAAATGACCTCCACTCATCACTATCAAACGCTCCCTGAAACACTTCAGCGAGAAGGCCTTTCTAATCGACCATGCCCGGATATCCTGGAAGGATATTGACCTCATCAAGAAATTTAGAACCAGGAACAGATATAGCCCTTGGTTCTCTCCAGACCTGACTGCCCTTAACCAACACAAAAACATCCTGTGGCGTTCTGCATTAGCATCGAACTGCCCCCGTTAAATGCAACTTTTTAGGGACGTTAGAAACCAATATACACAGGCAGTAAGAAAAGCCAAGGCTAGCTTTTTCAAGCAGAATTTTGCTTCCTGCAACACAAACTCAAAAACGTTCTGGAACGTTGTAAACTCCATGGAGAATAAGAGCACCTCTTCCCAGCTGCCCACTGCACTGATGATAGGAAACTCTGTCACCACCGATAAATCCACTATTATTGAGAGTTTCGATAAGCATATTTCTACGGCTGGCCATGCTTTCCACCTGGCCACCCCTACCCCGGTCAACAGCCCTGCCCCCCCCCCCCCACAGCAACTTGCCCAAGCCTTCCCCACTTCTCCTTCTCCCAAATCCAGTCAGCTGATGTTCTGAAAGAGCGGAAAAATCTGGACCCCCACAAATCAGCCGGGCTAGACAATCTGGACCCTTTCTTTCTAAAAAATGATCTGCCGAAATGGTTGCAACCCCCAAAATTGTTTCAACCCCTGATAATTTGTGTGAGATTGAGGGCATCAAGCTTAGCCTGTTGAACCTCTCGTGACGTCTGAGATTCCCAAAGATTGGAAAGCAGCTGCGGTCATCCCCCTCTTCAAAGGGGGGGACACTCTTGGCCCAAACTGCTACAGACCTATACCTATCCTACCATGCCTTTCTAAGGTCTTCGAAAGCCAAGTTGACAAACAGATCATCGACCATTTCGAATCCCACCATACCTTCTCCGCTAAGCAATCTGGTTTCAGAGCTGGTCATGGGTGCACTTCAGCCACGCTCAACGTTCTAAACGATACATTAACCGCCATCAATAAGAAACAATACTGTGCAGCCGTATTCATTGACCTGGCCTAGGCTTTCGACTCTGTCAATCACCACATCCTCATCGGCAGACTCAACACCCTTGGTTTCTCAAATGATTGCCTCGCCTGGTTCACCAACTACTTCTCCAACAGAGTTCAGTGTGTCAAATCTGAGGGCCTGTTGTCCGGGCCTCTGGCAGTCTCTATGGGGGTGCCACAGGGTTCAATTCTTGGGCCGACTCTCTTCTCTGTATTTATCAATGATGTCACTCTTGCTGCTGGTGAGTCTCTGATCCACTCTGATTGGCTTCCTATTTCCCAACAAAGCATCCTTCACTCATGCTGCCAAACTGACCATCTTACCGATCCTCGACTTTGGCGATGTCATTTACAAAATAGCCTCCAACACCCTACTCAACAAATTGGATGCGGTCTATCACGGTGGCATCTGTTTTGTCACCAAAGCTCCATATACTACCCACTACTGCGACCTGTACACTCTCGTTGGCTGGCCCTCGCTTCATACTCGTCGCCAAACCCACTGGCTTCAGGTCATCTACAAGACCCTGCTAGGTAAAGTCCCCCCTTATCTCTGCTCGCTGGTCACCATAGCTGCACCCACCCGTAGCACACGTTCCAGCAGGTATATCTCACTTGTCACCCCCAAAGCCAATTCCTGCTTTGGCCGCCTCTCCTTCCAGTTTTCTGCTGCCAATGACTGGAACGAACTACAAAAATCTCTGAAACTGTAAACACTTATCTCCCTCACTAGCTTTAAGCACCAGCTGTCAGAGCACTGCACCTGTACATAGCCCATCTATAAATAACCCAAACAACTACCTCTTCCCCTACTGCATTTACAGTGCCTTGCGAAAGTATTCGGCCCCCTTGAACTTTGCGACCTTTTGCCACATTTCAGGCTTCAAACATAAAGATATAAAACTGTATTTTTTTGTGAAGAATCAACAACAAGTGGGACACAATCATGAAGTGGAACGACATTTATTGGATATTTCAAACTTTTTTAACAAATCAAAAACTGAAAAATTGGTCGTGCAAAATTATTCAGCCCCTTTACTTTCAGTGCAGCAAACTCTCTCCAGAAGTTCAGTGAGGATCTCTGAATGATCCAATGTTGACCTAAATGACTAATGATGATAAATACAATCCACCTGTGTGTTATCAAGTCTCCGTATAAATGCACCTGCACTGTGATAGTCTCAGAGGTCCGTTTAAAAGCACAGAGAGCATCATGAAGAACAAGGAACACACCAGGCAGGTCCGAGATACTGTTGTGAAGAAGTTTAAAGCCGGATTTGGATACAAAAAGATTTCCCAAGCTTTAAACATCCCAAGGAGCACTGTGCAAGCGATAATATTGAAATGGAAGGAGTATCAGACCACTGCAAATCTACCAAGACCTGGCCGTCCCTCTAAACTTTCAGCTCATACAAGGAGAAGACTGATCAGAGATGCAGCCAAGAGGCCCATGATCACTCTGGATGAACTGCAGAGATCTACAGCTGAGGTGGGAGACTCTGTCCATAGGACAACAATCAGTCGTATATTGCACAAATCTGTCCTTTATGGAAGAGTGGCAAGAAGAAAGCCATTTCTTAAAGATATCCATAAAAAGTGTTGTTTAAAGTTTGCCACAAGCCACCTGGGAGACACACCAAACATGTGGAAGAAGGTGCTCTGGTCAGATGAAACCAAAATGGAACTTTTTGGCAACAATGCAAAACGTTATGTTTGGCCTAAAAGCAACACAGCGCATCACCCTGAACACACCATACCCACTGTCAAACATGGTGGTGGCAGCATCATGGTTTGGGCCTGCTTTTCTTCAGCAGGGACAGGGAAGATGGTTAAAATTGATGGGAAGATGGATGGAGCCAAATACAGGACCATTCTGGAAGAAAACCTGATGGAGTCTGCAAAAGACCTGAGACTGGGACGGAGATTTGTCTTCCAACAAGACAATGATCCAAAACATAAAGCAAAATCTACAATGGAATGGTTCAAAAATAAACATATCCAGGTGTTAGAATGGCCAAGTCAAAGTCCAGACCAGAATCCAATCGAGAATCTGTGGAAAGAACTGAAAACTGCTGTTCACAAATGCTCTCCATCCAACCTCACTGAGCTCGAGCTGTTTTGCAAGGAGGAATGCGGAAAAAATTTCAGTCTCTCGATGTGCAAAACTGATAGAGACATACCCCAAGCGACTTACAGCTGTAATCGCAGCAAAAGGTGGCGCTACAAAGTATTAACTTAAGGGGGCTGAATAATTTTGCACACCCAATTTTTCAGTTTTTGATTTGTTAAAAAAGTTTGAAATATCCAATAAATGTCGTTCCACTTCATGATTGTGTCCCACTTGTTGTTGATTCTTCACAAAAAAATACAGTTTTATATCTTTATGTTTGAAGCCTGAAATGTGACAAAAGTTTGCACAGTTCAAGGGGGCCGAATACTTTCGCAAGGCACTGTATTTATTTTGCTCCTTTGCACCTCAGTATTTCTATTTCTACTTTGCACACTCATCTACTGTCAAATCTACCATTCCAGTGTTTTAATTGCTATATTGTATTTACTTCGCCACCATGGCCTATTTATTGCCTTTTACCTCCCTTATCTCAACTCATTTGCTCACATTGTATATAGACTTATTTTTCTGCTGTATTATTGCCTGTATGTTTGCTTTACTCCGTGTGTAACTCTGTTGTTATATGTGTCGAGCTGCTTTGCTTTATCTTGGCCAGGTCGCAGTTGTAAATGAGAACTTGTTCTCAACTTGCCTACCTGGTTAAATAAAGGTGAAATAAAAAATAAATAAAAAAATTCTAACATTTATTAAATAGTCAAACAAAGTATGGAAAAAGTCAAGGGGTCTGAATACTTTCCGAATGCAACTCAATGGGATGTTTATTTATTTTTTTGAAACATCTTTAATTAGGGTCAAATTTGAACAATTAAAAAAAAAGAGTGATGGAGTTAATCGCACAGAAAAGCATGTGATTAACTAGATACTTAAAAAAAAATCCTATGGCAGCCCTAATTATATTATTGAATGTTAGTAATATGTAACTTGTAACATTTTTACCTGTGAATAGTGCTAAATGTTAATAATATATAAGTAGTAATATAGTTGTTATTTTCTGTTATCTGTATCTCTTAGGGTTTGTGGGTTTGTTCAACCTGCTCCTCCTGTGGCCAGGGTTCCTTGTGCTTCACTACACAGGCTTTGAGGCCTTTGAGCTGCCCAGCAAGCTAGTGTGGATCTACATCCTCATCAACGGCCTCATCGGTACCGTGCTCTCCGAGTTCCTCTGGCTATGGTGCGTGTCGGTTGATGGATGGATTGAACAGCCACATATTATGTGTACTACACCTTGTCTGCTCTGATATTCACACTGTGTGGAAACACACACTGTTCAAAAACCTGTTTCTTTAATCCAAACTTGATATTTATGTGCATAAATTGGCCTTGCATGTAAATCATGATTTCAATGGGAGATATTCACGAAAATTCGAGTTACCCGGACAGATCTCGAGTTAAGATTCGGCCCCATGTCTATAGGGCAGGGGTATTCAACCGGGGGTCTGCGGCCTACAAGAGAGCAATTGGAGCCTATTACACTCACTGGAATATTTCACATGGGCTTTGTTTAACCAGCTAAACAGCTGCTCTTAGCGAAAATGTGTTTGGAGTTACCTTTCTTGCAAATAGGCTGTTAGAGTTTTGATTATAATGTGGGGACTGGAGGTCAAAATTATCTACCATATTTGTATTTTTTTTTACCTTAATTTAACTAGGCAAGTCAGTTAAGAACAAATTCCTATTTTCAATGACGGCCTAGGAACTGCGGGTTAACTGCCTGTTCAGGGGCAGAACGACAGATTTGTACCTTGTCAGCTCGGGGGTTGAACTTGCAACCTTCCAGTTACTAGTCCAACGCTCTAACCACTAGGCTACCCTGCCGCCCCTCTTCTCATTACACCTGATAAGACAAGATGCGGGAATGTTTTAATTTTGCTAATGTATGTGGTTCGCCGGTGTGCCTGGGAAGGGGTCCCTGGCCAAGAAAAGGTTGAAGACTGCTATAGGATGTTATGCAGAGTTGTGCCCGAGTGATAAACATTTGATTTATTGCTTAAGGCTAGCATTTGATTGAATTGCTTGTGTTCTTTATAATGTTGTCTGTTACTTCTTTCCATAGGGGCTGCTTTCTCACCTCCTCCCTAATAGGCACACTGGCCCTCAGCCTCACTATCCCACTCTCCATCATAGCAGACATATGCATGCAGAAGGTAAGAGGGGGCACTATTATTGTCGGACACACATGTTGCCGTCACACTCTTTAGCATGACTGGTCTACCAAAGGTGTTGTGTAAAAATGGTTAATTGGTCAAATAGTGGGACTGGGTTGTGATGGATGCTATGTCACATGCCACTTAGCGTAATTCTGTTTTGTGACAGGGTATCACCTAGCAATGTGATGAGAGAGCTTTGTCTGTATATGCTAAGTTTCAAATTAGCATATATTTTTGTGTGGCAATAGTTTAAAAAGTTGATGTCAAGACAATGCACTACTCTTCTATGAATCAGTCCTGAGATGGTTGGGATTGCTATACCTGTAGCTTTTCTTAAAAGCGTAAGTTCATTGCAAGTATTGGATAATGTTTCTGACCCATTGTTAGGTAACTGGCCCTTCCATCTATAAATGTGCTATTTAAGCAGCTATCACTGCTATGTTTCTGTCCCCAGGTGCGTTTCTCCTGGCTGTTTTTCGCTGGAGCAGTTCCCGTATTCCTCTCCTTCTTCATCGCCACTCTGTTATGTCACTACAACAACTGGGACCCTGTTATGGTGGCGCTACGAAGAGTGTTTGCCTTTATATGCCGCTCGAAACACCGGATTCAAAGGTACAGGGAAACCACTTGCTACTCTTTGTATTATGCTGTTAACTTGGACGATGCTTTGCAAGGTTTTACTTTCACAATAATTGTAAACACACACATGCATGTACGCACACACACAGAATCACTCTTATATTATCCAAATCTTTGTTAAAAAGTCTCTTCCCTGACATTGAATCAAGGACAATGGATAGCGTTAGTTACTTTTAGGCTTGTGGAGATCGTTGTATTTCAATTGGTTTGCCTTTATGACGTTAATTTATTTGCATTATTGTGATGGCCCTCAATTTTAAACTGAATGCTAGTTGTTCCCATTCAGATAGTGATTATGATCATGATAATCCTCTTCCGTCAGATTGCCAGAAGACTGTGAACAGTGTGAAAGCCTTATTCCCTTACACACCGTCTCCCATGACAATGAAAGCTTCTGCTTGTGATGCACCAGCCAATCACAAGGTAAGGAGACATCCAACTTCCTGTTTTTTTACGTCCTGTTACAATCTAAGGTTACCTGTGAAATAATAATGAATGTTTTTTATTTTTATTTAGAACTGTTATTTACAAACTAGTGTTTCCAATCAAGTAGTATACAGAGAATTGTCAATTTACAGTATTGATGAATAGCTGCATAAGAGACACAAACATGATCTATTTTTGTCCAATGCTATTTGCCACATCATCAGGAAAACACTGGATTAACTCGCTTCTTATAATCACAACTTGTTTGTCTTTGAGCATCTGTTATGCATTTATCTAGGCCTACTTTATTAAATGTTTATACATAGTGTCGAGTGAGAGAGGTAGGACATGACGTAGAGGATGTTCATAATGTAAATATTTTAGATTAGACCATCGCCCACCCACTCCAAGTAATCTGGATTTTACCATGAAAAAAAATATATTATTTGTTTTCCCTGTTATTGGTTTTCGATACATTGTAAATGAAGACATGGTGTCTCATAGATGTGCCATTGGTGAATGCTGTATTAGAGCTACCCAAGGATATTATTCCTGTCCTATTCTGAGGTTCCAGGCTTATCCAGGATTTGTCTGATAAGTACCCTCCTAGTATTCTGCTGGATTTATGCTGATAATGATGTAGCTAGGTTTTTATCAAAGAAACCAGCTGAAGGCTCTCAGTGGTTTCCATAGCAAAAATTATGACTTATGATTATGATCAAAATGTAGGAGTACATCCATTTGTACCCTTCTTGGGACATCAAACAGCCCAACCACCGGCAAGATGAAAAATGTGATCATTTGAGTCAATAACGGACACACGAAATGGCTGTCTCTCATCTCGCCCATTTTATAACAGAGTAAAGTCCATTACAGAAAAATGTGCGGTGCATGGGTGAGTCTGTTTATATTGGTCTCCAATAGAGAAAACTAGGTATACTCCTCAAATGTGTGTCTTTCTCTCACCAGATGGTGAATACAGCGCAGAGCAGCGCGCGGAAGGTGAAGTGACAATCTCAAAACGACCAAACAGAGACCTTACCCCAGTGCCTCTCATTCAACCTATATATTCTCTGCAGTGTGGAGATGACCGATCCATCTCTACAAGATGAACTCTTTTTCCTTTGTACAACGTTGACGCGACTCGTGTGTTTTGTTATGTCGGATTACGTTGTGTAAAAAGAAGGACTTTATGGTACTGAAAGTGCCAGCCTTTTATCAATGGCTCATACTGTCATGTGGCCACTTGAAATGGTACAGGTTTAAATAATGAGACAGAGGCTTCAGTCAGACCATAAGGAGAAAAGCAAAGGTATTGTTTTTGTTGTGAGGGGAAAAGTGCTCTGATTGGCTAATATAGATGTATCCTCTTGTTGGTTGGCTAATGTAGATGTATCCTCTTGTTGGTTTTCTATAGCCTCACTGCTTGTTCACAGGTGTGGGTTTGGAGCAAGCACAATCAGACCTGTTAATCTAGAAATAGTATGGGTGGAAAAAGTTGGTCATGTACTTCATTATCAGGCTGTTTAGGTGATTTACGAATCCGATTTACAGATCTGTCCATATTCATAAATGGTCTCAGAGTAGGAGTATTGATATAGGAATTGTTTAGCCTTTTAGATCATAATGACTATGATTATATGGATACAGATGACCTGCACTACATCAGCAATGCTACTCTAGGACACTTTTTTTAATACAGGTCCATTTGTGCAGTGCCTGCTCAGAATCACTGTGAACAAGCAGTATCTGAAGTTTGAGATTAGAAGAGAGCTGAGCACAGCTGTTGACTACAGCCTTTGATTTCTCCCTCATACTCTATATCCCTCTATCTCTGGCCCCTGGCAGCCAGGCAATGCTGGATCATGAAGGAAATCTGTGATGAAGACGTTTGTATGCGTTCTAATGTGAACTAAGACTAACCCCTCAACTAAACTAAGCTGCAATACAAAAGTTATAATGCTGCTGCCTTTTCAACTGAAATCAGATGCCATCTCCAAACCGGTGTAAATACTGTACTACGCCATGAAATGCAAATAAATTATTACTTTAGTTTCTATTTCACATAATGACCCTTCTATACAAATAATAGCTTAGATGTTCTCAGATGTTTTACTCCACTTGTTTTTGTAAATCTTAACACGTTATGACACTAAAAAAGGTGGCATGGATTTAAGACAGACCAAGTAAATAGATTTTGCAGTATGTTTAACAAAAGCACTATTTACCATCCAATTAAGTTCCCTTAGTCTTAATAGAGACCATTACCTAATAATGTTCTGTTTTATCATTTCTACCACTCCTCAGTGGGCATTAGGAGCCATGAATGGAGACTTTATCTAATTTGATTATCTTTCAACAATTATGTTTAATGGTAAAATTTATGCCATGATAATGTTTGTATGTCCAACAATTGTATTTTAGACACATTTTGTTTGATCACCACCTACAATGCAAATCAATCACCCACTCACTCTTATTCTGCTGCTGATTTAATTTGATGAGTAAAAGCATATATTTTTAGTTTTTTTTTGTCTCTGTAACCCTTGATGTACACCATGACAAGGAGCATGTTATCAATATTTTTCCATCAACTGTCAACCTGTGTACAGAACTTTATGGAGTGTTTTCCCAGTGCTCGGTATGGATAGGACACATTTTGACTGGTGATAATTGCAGGAAGTAATTACTTGCCCTGTAAAACTGTTAAAAAAAAAAAAAAAAAAAAAAAAAAAAAAAAAAGTTCAGCCCCTTGAGCCATCTTTAACTTTGTCTAACTCAGTTTTTACTTTCACATTGTCAAAAAAAATGTATACCTTAGCCAATAGCTTTTGTCACTATCAGCTGTGATTAATGCACAAAGGAAATCAGCTGTGAGATGTATTTGGTTGTTTATTAATTCATGGGGTTCCTGTAGTCTATTTATATTTGCAAAAACAGGAACTCTGGAACTGTACATCCTATGATAATTGGTAAGCTAAAATGTAGATATGAAACAAATGATTATATCATCCATTTATGGAGTTTCTTATCGATGGGCAGGGTGCCAGATACATAAGTGCATTGTTTGTAATTTTTTCAAAACTCATGTTTTTAAAATGTGTGTGTTTTCAAAAAAGCAATCAATGGTGCTTATGGAATGTGCATATATCGTGTAAAGTTGTTTTTTTTTCTCAGGTACTTTTACTTAATTTTCCTTTGTCCAATCAGATTTTGTTTTGATAATGTCCCTTCCTTTATTAATGGATCTCTTTTTAAAAGATGTATGCTGATTTATAAAAGTGTGATTATCATAGTTTACTGTGTCATCACAAGCTCTTTTGATGTGAAGATTCACCCATTTTGAATGTTATATCGTTTTTGTGCATCTCTGAGCGATGTTCTATTTATTCTTGGTATCATGCACAAAAACAATGTAAAAAAAGAATAATAATAATAAATGGGTGAATGTGAAGCTTTCTTTTGTCTTTGTTCCGTAAGTCCCTTTTCAATGTTATGCTGCACTATTAAAACTATGTGAAGATGTATTTTCATTCTTGTCTCTGCCATGATTGTCTTTTCAATGTAGGCATGATGCCAGTGCTATTTTTTTGTAAGAATGATGTCTTAATAGTGATTTTTGTCCTGGTATCCCCACCTTCTCCCTAAATGAACATACTTATTTTTGCCATATCATTTACTATTGTGATCTTAAAATATAAACCTATTTAAATAATATCACAAAAAATGTTGACTGGTCAAAAGATGGAAAAGCTAAGAAATTCAAATGAGCATCACATCCTGAAATTCACATATGCACTAGGAAGGTTTTCCAGCAGCTTTGACACCTGCTAAATTACTGTAGTTGTATTGGTCTACTGTGCTTCAAACAACATGTACTCACGACATGGCAGGTTGCTTAGGATTTGTTAGCCACAGTTTTGTGTTGTGTGTGTTGGTTCACACTTTTCAATTTTGTGTGTGAGGTGTTCTGTATCTGTTATTGGACACAGGGCGGCCTACAAAAGACCCAAGGCTCAACTCAGGACGAGTGTTGTACACGATAGAAGAGTCAAAGCGAGCTAACTTTGGTCAACTGACTTTAACTCGGGATAGCTGGTGACACGAAAGTGGTTTACCTTTTAGACATTTTTATATGGCAACGAATCCTTCAGAACTCAGGGCTAACCCCATTTACCCTGAAAGAAGTATCTGAGCCACGAGTTGAGGACCAACATTCCCTCTGTCTCGCAATGATTGCGTCATCATTCCCTTCATGAGGAAGACGACTCATCTTGGAATAGCCTGCAGAACTCCTTGCATCTTGATTCCTTGTTGCTGCCAGGGCAATTTGAGACTAGTATTAAATGTGTTGAATGAGAGGTGCATATGTTTTGACTGAATTAAGAAATTGTGGTTGTAATTTGGGGTGGCAGGTAGCCTAGTGGTTAGAGTGTTGGGCCAGTAACCGAAAGGTTGCAAGAACGAATCCCTGAACAAGGCAGTTAACCCATTGTTCCTAGGCCGTCATTGTAAATAAGAATTTGTTCTTAACTGACTTGCCTAGTTAAATAAAAAATAATGTTGAAAGTTGTAACTTTTGTTTTATTTTATTTCATCATTTTACAGTTGTATTGCTCAGCTTGGGCACCTTTGATAATGAGACCCTAGTCTCTGATTTCCCCTAACTAAATAAATAAAATAAAATTATATGGTATTAATCAAGAACTTAGGCATTTTAATATTACTGTTAACAAAAAACCGATGAAATCCAATCTAATCCATCCACGTGCGCTGAATACAACAGGTGTAGCTCATACAGTGAAATGCTTACTTACAGGCTCTAACCAATAATGCAAAAAAAGGTATTAGGTGAAGAGTAGGTAAAGAAATAAAACAACAGTAAAAAGACAGGCTATATACAGTAGCGAGGCTACAGACACCGGTTAGTCAGGCTGATTGTGGTAGTATGTACATGAATGTATAGTTAATGTGACTATGCATATATGATAAACAGAGAGTAGCAGCAGTGTAAAAAAAAGGGGTTGGGGGGGCACACAATGCAAATAGTCCGGGTAGCCATTTGATTACCTGTTCAGGACTCTTATGGCTTGGGGGTAAAAACTGTTGAGAAAGCCTTCCCAGAAGAGTGGAGGCTGTTAAATCAGTAAAGAGGGGGGGGGGGGGCCTCAATATTAATTCCAATGATTTTGGAATGAGATGTTCAACAAGCAGGTGGCCACATACTTTTGGTCATGTAGTGTACCTTGAAGAGATCCTGAGGCCCATTTTTTTCCCCCAGTCATGTGAAATCCATAGATTAGAGCCTAATGAATTTATTTCATTTGACTGATTTACTCATATGGACTGTAACTCAGTAATATCTTTGAAGTTGTTGGATGTTGCATTTATATATTTTTTTCAGTATAGTTTAAATGTATGTAAATAAGCCTAAGAATAATAACATGACCTTAGTTGAGTTGTTCTGGCCCGTAGTCTCCTCTACATATAGGCTAAGGCGTATTCACCCAAATGGGAGGTGATAATGTTCGGGTAAGGAACAACTCTGTATGACTAAAGAGATGTGTAGAAACTCTTGGTCCCGCCTACACACAATCACCCTTTACCTTGAAGTAGAACCATACTAGACTTGAGTAGTGGTAACAGAACAAGGCTGTGATCTATCTCCCCTGCTCTGAAGTTTAATGTTTAACTAGTAGGAGGGAGGAGATCAGTGCCTGCTGTCAGAGTGCAGCTTGAAGCATGGTCCAAGCCATGTAAATCCACATTCTGGAAGAAGAACTGCACGGACGACCTATGGCTGCCTACAAAACTCAAGTCCTGCCACTTTGAGAGCTTATTCACAGGGGTGTTTCTCTGAAAACCTGAAACGAGGAAGAAACTTTCTGGTATGGCTAATATGATCCTAATATTCTTCTGTGATATAGTTTATCTGGGCAACCAATTGGTCCATGGTGAGAAATGTATTGTGTCGCAACAAACCTGGGATAATTTACTTTTAAATCAATCACAGTTTTAGACGAAGTTGTCTGAAATCTATTATTTTATCTCTGAAAAATACATTTCTCCCTGGCTATTTGGATTGGATTTCCTCTTGGAATTCATTACAAAGACTCTGCCCTGCTGATCTGAAAAGCTTTTTAAAAAAAGTATATATTTGGAAATCGAAACTCTTAACAGATAAATCCGTTACTATGAATGAGGGGGAGGCCGAGATTTCTAAGGAGAAAGACTGGAAAGATCTGGAGCCCAACTATGCCATTAAAATCTTCCTCACCGTCCTGTACAGCCTCATCCTGCTCACAGGCATTGTGGGTAATGGAGTCACCATCCAGGTGATGCAGGTGCTGCAGCATAATGGCTACATGCAGAAGTACGTGACGGACCACCTGGTGAGCCTGGCGTGCTCCGACCTTCTGGTCCTCCTCATAGGCATGCCCGTGGAGGTCTACAGCGCCACATGGTTCCCCTTCACCTCCACCTCGGGTGACGCTTCCTGCAAGATCTACAATTTCCTGTTCGAAGCCTGCAGTTATGCCACTATCTTGAACGTGGCGACACTCAGCTTTGAACGCTACATGGCCATTTGCCACCCATTCCGCTTTAAGGCCCTGGCAGGAGAGCGAACAGGGGGCCTCATTGCTCTCGCCTGGGTCACGTCTGTGTTCGTGGCTATCCCGCTGCTGTTCACCACGGGAATGGAGGGCCACGTCATAGAGCCAGACGTTGGGCCAGTCCAGAACCTGACATTCTGCACCAACCTGAGGGAGAGGTGGGGGGTGTACAGGGCCAGTATCTTTGTGGCGTTCATCGTGTACATGGTGGTGCTGGTCAGCGTTGGTGTCATGTGTCGGGGCATGATCCTGGTCCTTCAGAAAACCATGAGGCCCATGGGAGGAGGGGTCAACGGAGCAGAGGGCACACCAAAACACGAGAGTGCCCGGGTCAAAGCCGCCAAGAAGCAAACCATACTTTTTCTAGGTATGTTAACACTTACAGTATATACTCTACCCAAAATATCTAAAATGTTACCGATTGCAATTTGGAATGGATGTTGATACATTTTGTTAAGCCAGCTGCCGATTGCAATTTGGAATGGATGTTGATACATTTTGTTAAGCCAGCTGGTGGCCACAATGTGTGCGCATGTGCATGTTTGTGTTACAAAGGGGGTGTACACCATTGCATTCCAACTGGAGTTGTTGAGATATGTCTGTCTGACTTCACCTTTGTTTACCTAACAGTGGAAACACCACTCTGGGCCATAACCTCTGATTGACTCCACAAGACACATGTTGAAACAAACCATTTTGAAATGTTATGACCATTCAAATGATTGATTTCCCACACGTCTTCTGTTTGGGGTGGTCTGTGCCATTACCGTCCACAGATAATCTCAAGGGAACTCACACAAAGAACATTCTTTGTTTTGGTCATGTTATATTGATTTTACATGTGGAAATAAATATAGTGCATTTGGAAATGATTCAGACCCCTAAACTTTTTCCACATTTTGTGACGTTCAAGTCTGGGATCTGGCTGGGCCACTTCAGGACATTGAGATTTGTCCCAAAGCCAGTCCTGCATTGTCTTGTCTGTGTGCTTAGGGTTGTTGTCCTGTTGAAACCTTTGCCTCAGTCTGAGGTCCTGAGTGCTCTGGAGCAAGTTTTCATAAAGGATTTCTATGTACTTTGCTCCTTCGACCTCATGGCTTGGTTTTTGTCCTGACATGCACTGTCAACTGTGAGACCTTATATAGGCAGGTGTGAGCCTTTCCAAATCATGTCCATCAATTGAATTTACCACAGGTGGACTCCAATCAAGTTGTAGAAACATAACAATGATGATCAATGGAAGCAGGATGCACCTGAGCTCAATTTCGAGTCTCATAGCAAAGGGTCTGAATACTTCTGTAAATAAGGTATTTCAGTTTTTTAGGGTTTAATCCATTTGCAAAAAATTCTAAAAACTTGTTTTTGCTTTGTAACAAAATGTGGAAAAAGACTTTATACCATTTTAAAGGACACCGATCCCTTAGAGGTTAACAATGTCTATAGGATTAACATGTGCGGCTACGTGCAGTCAAATCAGCATGTACTTAAGTGTAAACTGTTTGCTCTAAATTGGTTACAGGGTTTCCAGGCAATAGTTTATCCCAACAGCAAATATTACCGCATGGCGAAGGGAATCGGAAGCCAATGTGAACATAAAGTATGAAATTACAGGTTCAGTAGTTCTCTATGGGGGTACTTGCTGTGTAATCTAAATGAAAATGGGCAGATTTACTTCAATTTGGCACTTGATAATGTAGATGGAGAATTGTTAACCTCATATCTCCTCATAACTGCTCTCTACTCTTCTCAACCACCTATTCGACCCATTCAGAGTGGAAATATTAATATTGATTTGTTTGCAGGATGTCCAATATTCTAAGAAATCAAATGTAGCCTATGCTTACAGTAGCATCCAAGCTAACCATATTGTGTAAGCTTGTAAACCAGCCATGCTAAATCATCATTGTATTCACATTAGAAATTAGTATTCTCTTTTGTTACCTTGTACCTGTTTATCTTAAGGCTTCTCCATTCCTAAATCCCATCACAGCCCTTTCAGGCGACAGCAATCTCCACAATTGGTGGTGCCATCTCGGCTTCCATTCCACTACTAGCCCAGTGATCACTACTTGAAGGTTTAACAGCTCATTGAGTGGTGCCTGAAGAGCTGTGTTTCAACTGATTGCAAGGTATAGATTTCAGTGCCGAGCTGGTCTGCTGCCTCTTGACAAGTGACAGGTCTCACTGTGCATTTGTTTTCAGAGTGGTGTGGTTGTATTCAGCAGCTAGTATTGAAACAGCATCCTTGAGTTTGTATTCCACTCAGAATGTAGTTAGCTTATGTACCAGTCTATGGTCAAAATAAATAAACAGTGTCATGGAGTAAGTGCCATTTTGGGAAAAACTGTAAAAACAGTCCCTGGTTGATGGTTGCTGGTCTTGGGTAAAATTCTAGTCTGGGCTTCCATCTAAATTTGCTATGGGGTGTTCATAAAACCCTCATTGTCTCATCTAGTCTTAATTGTGTGGGATGATTTATCCTGTCAGGATTTGTACCATCTGCTCCCTCTTTTCATTAGAAAGGGCTTGAGTACATAATGTTCCATTAGCTTGACTGCAATTTAGCCAGTAGCTTCAGTAATTTATCAGCCTCCCAGTAAGTTGGGGAAGGAAGAATTCCTCAGCCAGTCTACAACAGTGTTTCTCACGAACTAGGCTAATGTGAGAGAATAACTAATGCAACCAGCCTGCTGATTTAAGTAGAGGGTGCAATGCTACCATTTCTAGCCACTTTACCAGTAACAAGATGCTGTCGTATCAAACACTTGTGCTTTTACTGTGTTAACACAAGACAGACACATTGATGTACAGTAGCACATTGGTTTTAAGAGTTGCATCCTCTTTTGAAACCTTATCCTAAACTTGTGCAGCTAATTCAGCAAAAAATATAAATGTATTAGCAGCTTCCCCCAAGCTCACTCATATGTGCACATATCACATGCATTATGCAATATATAATAGTTTATTTTATTATTATTATTCTATTTTTATTTTTTATTTTTCAATTGGGAATGTGTACTTCTGACTATTCTCTTCAAGAGGTGATAATATTAAAACCAAATAGTTATGCGATTTATTTAACCATTCCTTGAAAATGGCACATCGTTGTCAATGGTTTTAATGGAGTTGGTGGTCTCCTTGCCCCCCAGCAGCCAAATTGAATGCTATTGTGACTTTTTTATTGATAACGACCTTTTGAAACAGGATGGGGCTTTCTTACGAGTATCTTACGACACTGATCAAAAAATTAGTTACAGTTCATATAAGGAAATCAGTCAATTGATATAAATTCATCAGGCCCTAATGTATGGATTTC
The DNA here is from genome assembly GCF_036934945.1 of Oncorhynchus masou masou. NCBI lineage: Eukaryota > Metazoa > Chordata > Actinopteri > Salmoniformes > Salmonidae > Oncorhynchus > Oncorhynchus masou. Next base: position 8,809,739 of record NC_088221.1, on the reverse strand, counting down.
CCATGACTGTGAATACAGATATGCATCTGTTGGTCACAGATACCTTAAAAAAGGAGAGACGTAGAGATCAGAAAACCAGTCCGTATCTGGTGTGACCAGCATTTGCCTCATGCAGCGGATAACATCTCCAATGCGTAGAGTTGATCAAGCTGTTGATTGTGGCCCGTGGAATGTTGTCCCACTCCTCGTCAAAGGCTGTGCGAAGTTGCTGGATATTGGCAGGAATTGGAATTGGAATTGGAACATGTTTGGTGAGTATGCAGGCCATGGAAGAACTGGGACATTTTCAGATTCCAGGAATTGTGTACGGATCCTTGCAACATGGGGCCATGCATTTTCATGCTGAAACATCTCTGTGCATTCACATTGCCATCAATAAAATCTAATTGTGTTCGTTGTCCATTGCTTATGCCTGCCCTTACCATAACCCCACCACCACCACCATAGGGCACTCTGTTCACAACTTTGACATCAGCAAACCGCTCGCCCACACAACACCATACACGCTGTCTGCCATCTGCCCAGTATAGTTGAAACCGGGATTCATCCGTGAAGAGCACACTTCTCCAGCATGCCAGTGGCCATCGAATGTGAGCATTTGCTCACTGAAGTCGGTTACAACGCCGAACTGCAATCAGGTCAAGACCCTGGTGAGGACTACGAGCACGCAGATGGGCTTCCATGAGACAGTTTCTGACAGTTTGTGAAGAAATTCTTTGATTGTGCAAACCCAGTTTCATCAGCTGTGCGGATGGCTGGTCTCAGATGATCCCGCAGGAGATCCTGGGCATTGATGGTCTGCGGTTTTGAGGCCAGTTGGACGTACTGCCAAATTCTATAAAACAATGTTGGAGGCGTCTTATGGTAAAGAAATGACCATTAAATTCTCTGGCAACAGCTTTGGTGGACATTCCTGCAGTCAGCATGCCAATTGCATGCTCCCTCAAAACTTGAGACATCTGTGGCAATGTGTTGTGGGACAAAACTGCACATTTTAGAGTGGCTTTTTACTGTCCCCAGCAAAAAGTGCACCTCTTTAATGATCATGCTGTTTAATCAGCTTCTTTATATGCCACACCTGTCAGGTTGATGGATGTATGCACAACATTTGAGAGAATTTTTTTTGTTGGCATATGGGTAATTTCTAGGGATCTTTTATTTCAGCTCTTGAAAAAATGGGACCAACACTTTACATGTTGTGTTTATATTTTTCTTCAGTATATTATCGGTGTTAGTAGACATAATATTGCTTATCAGTAAGTTACTACACAGACAAGGGTGACAATATAAAATTGACACCAGCTTTAATTAATTTAATTTAATTTCTAAGTATAATAAACCAATCATAAGTTAATAGGCAAATATATCGGAAAGAATTAAGACATTGTTTTCATTATTTAGCCTTTTTTCTCCTGAACCACATGGTCTATGTATAAGAAACACATGGACAACATGGACACAAATATAAAGTTCATGAAAAAAATATGAATACATAAAATAAATATGAAATTATAAATTACCAAACTTGTCATCCCTTTTGCATCCCTAGGTATTAATAATGATATCCCTGATAGCATCATTTATACTAAACTATATCTATCATCTATTTCATACAAATGTATTTACATAATGATACATTTCTTGTTTTAACAGTCAAACTGATTGTTATACATTTTAATATATACTTAGCAAATAATGAAAAGGATGATTAAGAATATTCTCTCAATCTGCTATTGCCTTAAAAGTCATAGCAGCTAACTATGAATTACAAATCCAAATATCCATCCAAACCTGCTACATCTTCGATGGAAGCCAGTGCAGTGCTCTCGCTGTAGAATTTATGACTAGCTGTGCAGTTCATCAGGGTGTTGACGTTGAAGAGCTCTCTCACCAGACCAGAGGCCAGTCCACAGATACTGTAGCTGTGATGAGGAGGCCAGTGAATCTGCTCTTCCCCTGCATGGTACCTCGGTTTTATGATGCCCCTTTGTCTTCTTCCTCTCTTACCGTAGGTCACTGCCTTTGCCTCCAGCCTCGTCCCTTAAGCAAATCGCCCCTCTGACTCTCTGGCAAATTCTTGGACTCATACTCCTGACGAGTATGTTGGATGGACATGGGGGGAGAAATGACCTGGAACCTATTTTAAGTGATGATCTGTACATTCGTCATGCTTCTTTGACAAAACTAACTTTGTCAATGAGTTCGGTGTAGTCCTGGTAAAATATTTATTTTGGAGTCGTCTTAGATTGGGCATGTTTACTTTGGATTAATCTAGCAGGTCTAATTGTACTGCTTCACTTTTAAGAGAATGGTATTTTATGAGTAAAAATTAAATTACAGTAGTATACACAATTATTGTTGCCTAATAGTATGTTGCATTAATTGCTGTCTGATCATCTTCACAGGAAATCTAATCTTTGAACAAAACCTCAGTGTTTGTTAGGGCTGATGAATTCTGAGATTGTTCGAAAAGCACCACTATTCTCTCAAGTGGAGATCAGAGATGAACAGTTGTTCTCATTCAGATTACGACAGATACTCAATCAGACTAATGTCCCCCACTTGAGAGAGAACAGCAGGCAAATCACAGCTATGTGTGACGTTTGTTGGAGAATATGCAAAACGCCACTTAACCAAATTAGAAAAGTATTTTATGCCACTTTTCAGCAAGTTTTTACAGTGATACTGTAGTTCAGTCGTATAGTTCCATACCTTGAAATTAATGCATGGAAGAGCACTGTTTATGTCCCATTGTTTCTTTACCTGGCTATATGTTGTAAATGGTTAATGGGGTTAATGTTTGCCTAACTCTTAAATAGCAAGAAAACTGTAAAAATACACACACACACACACACACACACACACACACACACACACACACACACACACACACACACACACACACACACACACACACACACACACACACACACACACACACACACACACACACACACACACACACACACACACACACAAAGTCATAGGCCATATTTGCAAAGTCATGACCATATATTCCCCCTAGAGTGTGTTGTGTTTTCAGTATATTTGATTTACAGCACCGGAGCAAAACAGTTCTCCATTAGTATTCTCCATTAGTATTCTCTTGCTAAATCATTTACTGTATATACTCTGTCAAGCTCATGCATGGGAAAAATAATCTTCCAAGTTTGTATTCTTTACTAGAATTTGTTGGACTTTTTTGCGTGTCAATTTGCCTTGTGCAAAGATGTTGATCCTTGTCTCTTACGTTGTAAACTGATCAATCATTCAGAATGCTTTTTTTGTGCTGTATCACTGTGTTTTGTGTTGAGCGGTTGAGGGACTTGCTTTACTCTGCTCCTATAAACTAACATAGTACATTAGTCAATCTCGACTGTTTTTAACCAGAAGATATAATAGATATAATAAACTCTCTATAATAAACTTCAATTGAAAAAATATAAATTGTCTATGCATGTGTAGGCTTATGTATTTGTGTGAATGTTATCAGTAGGTCTTTATTAGTGCCTTTTCCTAGGCCTACTTTACTAAAATGTAGGCATATATACATCCCTATGTACTGTATATTAGTTGATAACAGTATATAGTAATGTTTAATTTTAAATGGGTGGCACATAGGCCTACAATAGCCTTAATCTGTACCTTTCTTCCCCATGAATCAAAGTACAAAACAATCAAATTATGCATTGCTAATTAGAAAGATACTGAATCCAACAAGTTTTGCTGAAATTCAATTGGATTTACAGCTTAAGTGCAACTAAGCAATATTAAGCAACTGGAATATTACAAGAACCACTACACAGACCCTCAGTGCAAATGATGGCCATGGGTCAAAAAAAATGGGTGCCGTTGCCTCCGGCTTATTTTAATCAATCTACTTCACCTGGCTTTTCCTCGCTCACCTCAGCATCATAGAATTATCATATCACTCTCAGCTACTTTAAAATTCATAACTGCATAATATTGAGAGACAGGAAGTGCAGCAGCAATACATTCAGAGATGCATTGCACCATTTTCCTCCGTGTTATCGAGTGTTATTGAGTTTAGGGCCAACTTTGTGCTTGCGTTGATTTTTTTTTTATAACTCAAAGCGACATCCTTCTACAGGAGACTTACACATTTAAATATGTTTTAGCTTTGTGTATCATAGTATATTTCTCTGCTAGGATTTCAACTAAAGTTAATCAAGCTGACATGACAATATTGTAGTGAATGGTAAAAGCGTAATGCTGCATGCAGGTTTCGAATGCAGTTCTCCCATCTCGTAGGCAAACTTGCTTACTACTGGTCCAATATGGTTAAATGCCTTTGAGATGATTGTAGTGAACCTACAGTATACACTGAGTGTACAAAACTTTAAGAACACCTTCCTAATATTGAGTTGCTGAAATATTTTGTCTTGCCTTCCCTTCATCTACACTGATTGAAGTGGATTTAACAAGTGACATCAATAAGGGATCATAGCTTTCACCTGGTCAGTCTGTCATTGAAAGACCAGGTGTTCTTAATGTTTTGTACACTCAGTGTACTGTATAGGCAAGGCCTATATAAGAGCTCAGATGGTGAGAGTAGTCAAAATGTATCTGTAAGTGGTTATTCGACGAGCTCACTGAAAAAAACCTGGCTGTGGTGATTACCGTTGTCAATTATCTCTGAAAGGGCGAGTCACGCCCCTGTCACTGTGCCACTTTACCTCCAAAATAACTTTTAATCTCGAGCCAACTGTGACTTTGGAGAGTAATTAAAAGCAGTGTGCCACCTTGTTAAGTTGCCCACAAATCACAGCCAGGACACAAGGTTAATTGCTTTAAATATTTTTTGTCAGTCACAGGCAGCTTGCTTATCTGAAACGAATATAAATTTTGTTTTGCCGCCTTTAGCCTTTGACACGTGCCCTGATGTGAACATTCTCTTTCTGTGTATTATCTCACACTGGTCGAATAGAGATGTGGAGTGGTGAAAGCTGTAAGTGCTTTGAGGCATAGACAGACAGAGTGGTTGGTTTGATTCTCTCAGTTGGTGGCTTCAATATTATTATTTTTATAGTAGAGGGCAATTCCACGGTAATAAAATTAAACGTTGACTCAGATTTTTCCATTTAAATGTATGCTAAACAACAACCCAATGATTTCAAAGTTTAACAAACCATACCAACTATGTACAAGGACTATCTTGAACAATTTACACAGAAAATGTCACAAAAACACATGTACTGGAAGAACTGTGCAGATGCAAATTTGCTAACAGAATTACGATAAAATCTCCCTCAGTTTTTTATGCAACCACATTTTCCAAAAACTCTGTTATATATCTGCTCTGAATTAGGATTCAAAGATGTCTGCAGAAAGAATGAGGTGTCGGCGATGACATGACATCTTAAGTTAGAAAACATTTATTTTGGTTATTGAACTACAGTAGGCAAAGTGGATTTACATCCGGTAACAGAATTAAGATAATGGAATTGCATCATGGGTCCCTGATCTGTATTATACAGAAATTCATAATTATGGATATGAATGTCATTCTCTTCATGGTGATGTATCCTGAATAGGTACACTAAGGTAGAAATATGCAATATCCTTCTTTTGCGTATTTGAGTATTGTTCAACACATTGGCAATTATTTTAATGAGTTCAGCCCCCAAACAAGACCACAAGACCAAATCTTAGAGTAGAGTATAGTACAGGGAAGTAGATATGTACAGTACAGTACAATTATTATCTATCTTGTTGCCTAGTCACTTTCAGATATTTTTAAAGATATGTGGGTTTTTGGTAACGGACTATCATGGCAACGTTTCTTAGGCAAATAATTTTCCCCAAATTTCCTAAATGTGTAGATATTAGTTGGCTGGGGTCTTTACTACAACATTATTGTGTTTCGATTTACAGTACCAGTAAAAAGTTTGGACACACCTACTCATTCAAGGGTTTTTCTTTATTTTTTACTATTTTCTACATTGTAGAATAATAGAGAAGACATCAAAACTATGAAATAACACATAAAAAAAGTGTTCAACAAATCAAAACTTATTTCATATTTGAGATTCTCTAAAGCACCCTTTGCCTTGATGACAGCTTTGCACACCCTTTAGTAGTGGTTTCTTTGCAGCAATTTGACCATGAAGGCATGATTCACGCCGTCTCCTCTGAACAGTTGATGTTGAGATGTGTCTGTTACCTGAACTCTGTGAAGCATTTATTTGGGCAGCGATTTCTAAAGCTGGTGACTCTAATGAACTTATCCTCTAGAGGCAGAAGTAACTCTGGGTCTTCCTTTCTTGTGGTGGTCCTCATGAGAGCTAGTTTCATCATTGAACTTAATGGTTCTTGCAACTGCACTTGAGGTCTGTTTTTGAAAAATAAGGCCCGTTTTTCTTTTGAAGCCAAAAGGAGGCTAGTATTAGGTACATTTATACCTATTGTAGACTATGGTGATATTTTATATATGAACGTTTCCGCTCAGTGTTTGAGATCAATTGACACCTTTTACCATGGATCATTGAGATTTATTTTAAACTGCAAAACTCTTACGCACCACTGCACTTTATATACCAGGGTTGGCTCACTCGTAGGCTCAGTCACTGATATCATTTTATTTACAAAGCCATATTTGGTTTATTACCCTTTTATTTGGGCATTTTTATTCTTCACAAATGTGGTGGGTATTGTCTTTGTTCGCAGGACTTTATCCTGCTAACTGTTTCAAATGTCCAAACTGAATTTGGTAAAAGGGCTTTTATGTACTCTGTGCCATCAGCTTGGAAGCCTTACAAAATAGTTTTAAACTGGAAGAACTTGTCCCGATTGATGTTTTTAAATCATTGATGAAGGATTTTGAGGCTGATTCCTTGACCGGACAATGTTTTTAATTGGTTGTTTACGTATTTCGTTATGCTCCCTGTGATTTCTATGGTTTTTACTAGATTACTTGTATAGTTTTTCATGTTGTCTGTCTGTTTATTTTTATTTATTTTATTTAACCTTTATTTAACCAGGTAGGCCAGTTGAGAATAAGTTCTCATTTACAACTGCGACCTAGCCAAGATAAAGCAAACGAGTGCGACAAAAACAACAACACAAAGTTGCACATAAACAAACGTATAGTCAATAACACAATAGAACAAATCTATGTACAGTGTGTGCAAATGTAGGAGAGTAGGGAGGTAAAGCAATAAATAGGCCATAGAGGCAAAATAAATACTGGAGTGATAGATGTGCAGATGATGATGTGCAAGTAGAGATACTGGGGTGCAAAAGAACAAGATAAATAAGAATAATTGTAATTGTGTAATGACTTGGTGCTCTCTATCTTGGCCAGGAAACTCTTGAAAAATATATTTAAAATCTCAATGAGCCCTTCCTGGTTAAATAAAGGCAAAATAAATTCAATAAAAAAATTAACCCGGATTGACTGACCTTCATTTCTTAAAGTAATGATGGACTGTCGTTGATGGAGTAATGATGGACTGTCAAGGAAAAGGGTGGCTACTTTGAAGAATCTCAAATATAACATTTGTTTAACAATTTTCGGGTTACTACATGATTCCATATGTGTTATTTCATACTTTTGATGTCTTATTCTACAATGTAGAAAATAGTAAAAATAGTAAAAATAGTAAAACAAATAAAGAAAAACCCTTGAATGAGTAGGTGTGTCCAAACTTTTGACTGGTATTATATATATTGTACATGTGATAAGGTCACACAGAGGGCCAGAGATAATTACAGACACCAGTGAAATTCTGAAGTACCTAAAAAGGTCACTAGATGTCCTCTAATAAAATGCCATATAATTCATTGAAAGTTACCAACATTCTCGTAGTTTACTTATAAATGTATACAATGTCCAGTAATATACTGTAACCTTCCTTTGCAACCCTACCTCTGCCAGGAAGCTGAAACTTGGTTTCAGAATAACTGGTTATTCCAGCAAAACAATAACTCCAAGCACAAATCAAAATCCACAAAGAAGTTGATAATTGACCCTCTCAGTATCCGGACTTGAAACCCACTGAAAACCTGTGGTTTGAATTGAAGAGGGCAGTCCATAAGCGCAGACAAAGGATATCATGGATCTGGAAGGATTCTGTATGGAGGAATGGTCTAAAATCCCTCCCAATGTGTTCTCCAACTCATTTGAGAAAAACGCTCAGGGCCGTTATCAGGGCCATTGTAAGGAATTGAAAAGTATTGACATATGGGGTGTTAATAATCTTGACCCCTACCTTTTTGAGAAAAAAAGTATTACTTGTTATTAAAGGCGACACATACACTTATATGTTAATGTTCTCGTTTAACGGAGAGTCCTGTATACCTGCTGTGTTTTTCGTAGATATGATTCAAGTCTTTTCCTTTGTGGGTAGATTTTTGAGAATATCAATCTTGTCTAGTCAGATATGAAGGAGTAAATAATAGAGACGAAACACATCAATATGGTCGAGGCAGATGGTCAGCTCCAGTCATGCAACAGGTAACATAGTCTAATTTTCTGCATCATGGAACAGTCCACAGTGTTAGTAGCTTAGCATTGAGCAGTGTTTGCTAATTTTTCTGTTGGCATGTTCAATTAGTCCTAAAGCTTTATAGTTGAGATGTATCATACCTACCAGAGCACTTCTGGAAGTCAAAGCTTTAAACAGACAAAAGGTGTGTTTTATGCCTTTAGCTTCATAGTTGGCATATCAGAAGCGTCTAGCAAGATGGTCGTAAACTTACAAACAACTTTTATCCACTCTTTATTTATTTCCTTCTCTCGCTCCTGACATCCCTTTCGCCTTCAGGCTGTGACTATGAAATGACCTGGAAATAAGAATCTGTTCCTTATTGCCACTCAGCTGTAAAATGCCTTGAGGACCAGCATGAGTCATATTGAGAGATGAATGGATGGAGCAAGGGAGGCATTCTTCTTTTTGCTTTGGACTGCAGCAACCCGCAGTCATTGTTTTCCATAAAGCATTGTTATGGGCCTCCTGTTTTAATCAGGGTAAAACCAATGGAAGCCAGGGCCCAGGTTCCCTCTACAGCATTAGCATGATTAATAATACAGAGCCATACTCCTCTCTGTTCATTTTGAGGTGTGAGGTAGTTAGGTGTTTTAATATACTTTATATACAGTGGGGCAAAAAAGTATTTAGCCAGCCACCAATTGTGCAAGTTCTCCCACTTAAAAAGATGAGAGAGGCCTGTAATTTTCATCATAGGTACACTTCAACTATGACAGACAAAATTTGAAAAAAAATCCAGAAAATCACATTGTAGGATTTGTTATGGATTTATTTGCAAATTATGGTGGAAAATAAGTATTTGGTCACCTACAAACAAGCAAGATTTCTGGCTCTCACAGACCTGTAACTTCTTCTTTAAGAGGCTCCTCTGTCCTCCACTCGTTATCTGTATTAATGGCACCTGTTTGAACTTGTTACAAGACACCTGTCCACAACCTCCAACAGTCACACTCCAAACTCCACCATGGCCAAGACCAAAGAGCTGTCAAAGGTCACCAGAAACAAAATTGTAGACCTGCACCAGGCTGGGAAGACTGAATCTGCAATAGGTAAGCAGCTTGGTTTGAAGAAATCAACTGTGGGAGCAATTATTAGGAAATGGAAGACATAAAAGTCCACTGATAATCTCCCTCGATCTGGGGCTCCACACAAGATCTCACCCCGTGGGGCCAAAATGATCAAAAAGAACGGTGAGTAAAAATCCCAGAACCACACGGGGGGACCTAGTGAATGACCTACAGAGAGCGGGACCAAAGTAACAAAGCCTACCGTCAGTAACACACTACGCCGCCAGGGACTCAAATCCTGCAGTGCTAGACGTGTCCCCCTGCTTAAGCCAGTACATGTCCAGGCCCGTCTGAAGTTTGCTAGAGAGCATTTGGATGATCCAGAAGAATATTGGGAGATTGTCATATGGTCAGATGAAACCAAAATAGAACGTTTTGGTAAAAACTCAACTCATCGTGTTTTGTGGACAAAGAATGTTGAGTTGCATCCATACCTACTGTGAAGCATGGGGGTGGAACCATCATGCTTTAGAGCTGTTTTTCTGCAAAGGGACCAGGACGACTGATCCGTGTAAAGGAAAGAATGAATGGGGCCATGTATCGTGATGGAAGGAGTGAAAACCTCCTTCCATCAGGAAGGCATTGAAGATGAAACGTGGCTGGGTCTTTCAGCATGACAATGATCCCAAACACACCGCCCGGGCAACGAAGGAGTGGCTTTGTAAGAAGCATTTCAAGGTCCTGGAGTGGCCTAGCCAGTCTCCAGATCTCAACCCCATAGTTGAAGTGTACCTATGATGAAAATTACAGGCCTCTCTCATCTTTTTAAGTGGGAGAACTTGCACTGTTGATGGAGTAATGATGGACTGTCAAGGAAAAGGGTGGCTACTTTGAAGAATCTCAAATATAACATTTGTTTAACAATTTTTGGGTTACTACATTGTTGTCATGGAGGTCTGATTGAGCTTTTATTAATGCCATATGTTGCATTTGCTATCGGCATTTTGTTTACGTTTTTTTGTTAACACTTTGATAACTTGACGGTATCAAAACAGCACAAGTTTTAAGTCTGTTCAGCACGAATTAGATTGAGCAATAAAAGCCACACTCGAGGTCATTTTTGACAGTATGTGGATCACAATACCACTGAGAAGTTTACAAGGGAGGAAATCCCTCAAACTTTTATTTGATAGCTTGGGATCCGCACTATGCAGCTGTTGCAAGAGAACATTTTTCACTGGCTGTCCAATAGTCTCACAAACAATGACTGATAGGCATCTTAAACTTCTTTACTTCAACCTTTAAAATACACATATACGACCTCTTGGGTGGCACAGTGGTCTAAGGCATTGCATCGCAGTGCTAGCTGAGGTTCTGGGTTCGAGCCAAGGCTCTGTTGCAGCCGGCCGCGACCGGGAGTCCCATGGGGCGGCGCACAATTGGCCCAGCGTCGTCCGGGTTAGGGAGGGTTTGGACGGCAGGGATATCCTTGTCTCATCGATTCCTGTGGCGGGCAGGGCGCAGTGCACGCTGACCAGGTTGCCAGGTGTACAGTGTTTCCTCCGACACATTGGTGTGGCTGGCTTCCGGGTTGGATGTGCATTGAGTCAAGAAGCAGTGCGGCTTGGTTGGGTTGTGTTTCAGGGGATGCATGGCCTTTCGACCTTCGCCTCTCCCGAGTCCGTACGGGAGTTGCAGCAATGAGACAAGACTGTAACTACTACCAATTAGATACCACGAAATTGGGGATAAAAAGGGGTAAAAAATACATGAATAAAAAAAGAAAATACACATATGGAGTGCATTCGTGAAAGAATTCAGACCCCTTGACTTATTCCACATTCTGTTACATTACAGACATATTCTAAAATATATATTTTTTTAAATGCCTCATGAATCTACACTCCCCATACTAAATAAGCAAAAACAGGTTTTTAGAAATTTTAGCAATTGTATAAAATAAAATGTAAATATAATTACTTTATTTACGTAAGTATTCAGACCTGTTGCTTGTGAGACTCAAAATTGAGCTCAGGTACATTCTGTTTCCGCTGATCATCCTTGAGATGTTTTTTACAACTTGATTGGAGTTCACCTGTGGTAAATTCAATTGGATTGGACATAATTTGGAAAGGCACACACCTGTCTATATAAGGTCCTACAGTTGACAGTGCATGTCAGAGCAAAAACCAAGCCATGAGGTCAAAGGAATTGTCCATAGAGCTCCGAGACAGGAATGTGTCGAGGCACAGATCTGGGGAAGGTTATCCAAATATAGACTCTTCCTTGATCTTGGCCGCCCGGCCAAACTGCAATCGGGGGAGCAATCGGGGGAGAAGGATTTGGTCAGGGAGGTGACCAATTACCCGATGGCCACTCTGACAGAGCTCCAGAGTTCCTCTGTGGAGATGGGAGAACCTTCCAGAAGGAGAACCGTTGCTGCAGCACTCAACCAATCAGGCCTTTATGGTAGAGTGGCCGCTTGGAGTTTACCAAGAGGCACCTAAATGACAAAGATTCAAAGATTCTCTGGTTTGATGAAAGCATGATTGAACTCTTTGGCCTGAATGCCAAGCGTCACGTCTGGAGGAAACCTGGCACCATCCCAACGCTGAAGCATGATGGAAGCAGCATCACACTGTGGGGTTGTGTTTTAGAGGCAGGGACTGGTAGACTAGTCAGAATAGAGGGAAAGATGAACGGAGCAAAGTACAGAGAGATCCTTGAAGAAAACCTGCCTCAGAGCGCTCAGAACCTCATACTGGGATGAAGGTTCACCTTCCAACAGGACAGGACCCTAAGCACACAGCCAAGACAACGCAGGAGTGGTTTTGAGACAAGTCTCAATGTCCTTGCAATGGCCCAGCCAGAGCCCAGACTTGAACGCACTTGAACATCTCTGGACAGACTTAAAAATAACTGTGCAGCGACACTCTCCATCCAACCTGACAGAGCTTGAGAAGATCTACAGAGAAGAATGGGAGAAACTCTTCAAATACAGGTGTGCCAAGAAGACTCAAGGCTGTAGTGGCAAAGGTGATTCAACAAAGTACTACTGAGTAAATGGTCTGAATACGTATGTAAATGTGATATTTCATATCTTCTTATCTTTTTTATTTTTATACATTTGCAGAGATTTCTAAAACCTGTTTTTACTTTGTCATTATGGGTTTGGTTGTGTAGATTGATGAGGGGGGAAAACAATTCAATCCATTCTATAATCAGGCTGTAACATAACAAAATGTGGAAAAAGTCAAGGGAATACTTTCCGAATGCACTGTACACTGAGCATACCAAACATTAGGAACACCTTCCCCCCTTTTGCCCTAATAACAGCCGGAATAACAATAATCGTCTGGGCATGGAATCCACAAGGTGTCGAAAACGTTTCACAGGGATGCTGGCCCAGGTTGACTCCAATGCTTCTCACAGTTGTGTCAAGTTGGTTGTATGTCCTTTGGGTGGTGGACCATTCTTGATACACACAAGAAACTGTTGAGCATGAAAAACCCAGCAGAGTTACCATTCCCCGCACCTACTACCATACCCCATTCAAAGGCACTTAAATGTTTGTCTGTCCCATTCACCCTCTGAATTGTACACATACACAATCCGTGTCTCAATTGTCTCAAGGCTTAAAAATCCTTCTTTAGCCTGTCTGCTCCCCTTCATCTACACTGATTGAAGTGGATTTAACAAGTGACATCAATAAGGGATCATAGCTTTCATCTGGATTCACCTGGTCAGTCTGTCATGGAAAGAGCAGGTGTTCTTATTGTTTTGTATACTCAGTGTACATTTGTGAACAGCCATCCACAACAACCACAATCAGTAAGCCGCAAATATTCAATCTGTCTTCAGCTGTCTTCATCTTCAGCGTTACAGATTAAACAACGGAAATATAAAGGTAATTTTTGATTGAGCCCGACATATGCAGTGTTTACCATGAATGCAGTCTCCGCTAAAATAGAACAGTTGCCTTTAAATTTCAATCATGCTGTAAAGCTGAACTTCCGCGTTGCGAATTCAATAGAGCCCTGAATGAGAGAGCAGCAGTATAATTCACGTCAATTCGCTATGTAGATATCAATAATAATTTATATCTGTATCGCAGATAGACTACAACACTGCTGTCATCCTTACCTGCAAGCGTTTATTCAAGTTGGATAATCTTTGGATGCCGACAGCAGTCGCACCATTAGAAGACATAGCTTAGATTTACTCCTGCACTTTTCCCTCAATTCATCAAACGCATTCGGTGTGTCACCATAGTAGTCTCTGTCTTGTGGTCAGACCGATGATGTAAATAAACCCTGGATTGTTGATCCAATGTATTGGCCATTGAGAGGCTTTGAAGCCACCCAGTAAGAACAGTTCTAGCATATCTGTTTTGTCCAAGTTTAAAAGCAAAACATTTGTCGCCATCCACTTCCCATGTTTGAACACAGGCTTCCAGGGTAGGCAATTTTGGGGCTTCACCATATCTCATCAAAATATACAGCTGTGTGTTGTCCGCATAGCAGTGGAAATTGACCTTGTGTTTCCGAATGACATCACCAAGAGGCATAATATATAGAGAAAACAATAGTGGTCTTAATTAAAACGGAATCTTGAGGAACAACAAAACTTACAATTGATTTGTCAGAGGACAAACCATCCACAGAGACAAACTGATATCTTTCTGATAGATAAGATCAAAACCAGGCAAGAACTTGTCCGCGTAGACCAATTAGGGTTCTCAATCTCTCCAACAGAATAAAGTGATCGATGGTGTCAACAGCGGCACTAAGGTCTAGGATTACAAGCACAGGTGCAGAGCCTTGGTCTGAAGCCATTCAAAAGTAATTGATCACCTTCGTGAGAGCAGTTTCAGTATTATGATGGGGTCTAAAACCAGACTGGAGCATTTCATATACATGATTTGTCTTCAGGAAGGCAGTGAGTTGCTGCGCTAGGGCTTTTTAATACATTCCAGGTCAATGTTTGGCTTTTTCAGTAGAGGCTTTATTACTGCCAAATTTAGTACACATATGGAGGATAGGGAGCCGTTTATTATCGTCAACATAGGAGGGTACAGGAAGTAGCTCTTTCAGTAGTTTAGTTGGAATAGGGTCCAGTAGGCAGCTGGAAGGTTTAGAGGCCATGACTAGTTTCATGAATGTGTCGAGAGATCCAGGATTTAAAAACTTGAGTGTCTCCATTGATTCTAGATCCTGGCAGTTCTGTGCATACTCAGGACAACTCAGTTTTGGATTCATATGCAGATTCAAAGAGGAATCCATAACTTTCTAATAATCATGATCTTTTCGTCAAAGAAATTAATGAATTCATCACTGCTGAAGCGAAGGCCATCCTATCTTGGGGGATGCAGCTTTTTAGGTAGCTTTGCGACAGTATCAAAAATAAATGTTTTATTGATTTTATTAAGTTTTATTAAGTTAAAAAAGTAGACTGATCGAGCAGCAGTGAGGGCTCGTTGATATTGCACGGTACTGTCTTATCAAGCTAGTGTAATGAACACGATGGGAGACAGAGAGCTGGTTTCAAGCGCAGGGCGCCGCAGGTGTATATTGTAGGACCACAGGGGGCAGGTAGCTGGGTCCAGGGGCAGGCAGAAGGCCATACACAACAAAGCCACAGTACAGGCAGGGAAAGGCTAGTAACGTCGTCCGGGAGATTAGGCAATAGGTTGATAACAGGAAATCCGATAGGCTAAGGTACAGGCAGGGAATAGGCAAAAGGCGTCATTCATGAGGCGGCAAAAACTATCATACACAGGAAGATTATATTATGGGGAAACCAGCGCTCTTAAATAGCAGTGTGTCACAAAACAAACAATACCTCACAATGATGTGGTGCAAAGAACTGAACTAAATAGTGTGTGATAATGACATACAGGTGTGTGAACAGGTGATCAGAATTCAGTTGATCGGGATCTGGAGAGTGAGCTGCGTTCAGGAGATCTATGTATTTGAGAGTGTGAGTTGGAAACTGGGTTGAAAGTGAGCTGCGTTCAGGGGATCTACGTGTTTGAGAGTGTGAGTTGGAAGCAGACGTTACAGCTAGTTTTTCTATTTTTATTTCTATTTCTTATATTTTTTGGGAATTTTCTGGAAGCTTGCCTCAGCGCTCGGTTATTTGCTATATACCAGGGAGCTAATCTCTTATGACATGTGTTTTTGTTTTTAGAGGTGCGACTGCATCTGGGGTATTATGCAAGGTTTAATTTGGATCCTTGGTTAGGTGGTTAACTGATTTTTGTACATGGACGTCCTTGGTGGAGGGAGTCTAAGAGGGTATCTTGGAGTCTTTAGGTTGTCAAGAATTGGGTTGTCCCAGCTTTTGATAATTCTTGGTTGGATTATTTGTTATTTGTGATCCGATAGTCCAGGATTATGAGAAAAACATTTAAATACACAATATTTATTCCACAGGACAAAACTACAGTAGATGTTGGACCAAAACTTTTGGAGTTGGTCTGTGGACTTTTCATGTGAATATTGGAGTCACCAAAATGACTACAAGGTCCATGAAGAAGTGAGGAACGCTGTATACGGCCCAGGAGGCCTTTGAACAGTAGATATAAAAAGTAATTGAGTAGGCTGCATAGATTTTATGACTAGAAGCTCAAAAGACGAAAACCGTCCATAAAAAAAATTACTGTCGTAAATGTTATACTTCTGCCTTTGTGGGATATGGTCATTAGTGTAACCAGGAGGGGAGGCCTCAATTAACACAGTAAATAAATCAGGCTTGAACCAAGGCAGGACAATCTCATCAGGTTATGATCAGTGATTAATTCATTGACTGACTGCCTTGGAAGTGAGGGATCTAACATTAAGTAGTCCTATTTTGAGACATGAGATATTCTCACAATCTATTTCAATAATGACAGGAATGGAGGAGGTCTTTATTCCAGTGTGATTGTTAAGGTCGAACACCGCCATGTTTAGTTTTGCCGACCTAGATCGAGGCTTAGACACGGTCTCAATGGGGAAAGCTGAGCTGACTACATTGACTGTGCTAGTGGCAGGCTCCACTAAGCTGGCAGACTGGCTAACTGCCTGCTGCCTGGACTGCACCCTATATCATTGTTGAACTAGACCCATATATATGTTGATAGATAAGATGAGAACACCCCTCCAGCTTCGATGGAGTCTGTCACTTCTCAGCAGGCCAGTTATCTACAAATTCTCTCTTTTGGGAGGGACAGAAAAACAGTTGTCAATCAGCAATTGAGCTGCTGTAGAGCTCACCACTCCCTCTTACTGGGAGGGGGCCAGAACAATTACTCGATGCCAACACAACTTTCTAGCTAAGTTACACGCTGAATGTTGCGCTTGGCTAAAATGGCTTCAACACAGCACCTCCCTATCAGTCATCTAGTGTATATATAAAACACACTGGTGGAGCCAGAATATGAGTGTGTGTTTTGCCAAGTACTCGCTTTTAGGATGATAATGGTGATGATAATGGTGAATGGTGGTGGTGTACAGTGTGTGGGGGGAGGGGGTGTGTGTGTGTGTGTGTGTGTGTGTGTGTGTGTGTGTGTGTGTGTGTGTGTGTGTGTGTGTGTGTGTGTGTGTGTGTGTGTGTGTGTGTGTGTGTGTGTGTGTGTGTTCCTACATGTGCATGTGTGTGTAGATGTGCACCATGTGTGTACCTTTTGTGTGCCTTGACAACCAAATCTTACTACAAATGTTTTGAGGTGTATGTGTGTGTGTTTTTGGCATTATGTGTTATATTGTTATGGCATAAGACAGATACTAGTCACTGTATTCAACCAAAGACCCACAACACAAAAATACATAAAAATAAAACATCAATCAACAGTCATTGACAACTACCATTATGGAAGCTATAACATTTTAATGTTTTACAGTTTAATTCTATTATGGTTTTACTGCACCAATCCATGCTGGCCCAATGCCAATTTTCCAGGTGACTGGCCACTAGAATGAGGAAGCCTTGGGAAAGGAAGAACCAAACTCGAATCGATCTCCTCCCCAAGAATTTGGAGCAAATAGCTGTCGGGAATTGTCTTCATGGTTCTCTGCTCAAAATTTGGACATGGTATTAGTTAAAAG
The DNA here is from genome assembly GCF_036934945.1 of Oncorhynchus masou masou. Lineage (NCBI taxonomy): Eukaryota > Metazoa > Chordata > Actinopteri > Salmoniformes > Salmonidae > Oncorhynchus > Oncorhynchus masou. Next base: position 8,792,135 of record NC_088221.1, on the reverse strand, counting down.
GTCACGCGAAGGATAGACTTAATCGATTCTACAAGAATGGTAAACCTGTCAGGGAGAACCAGTGTTGACATCCAAGGGGCTCCGTCTGATAATAGTGTGCCAACACCTGGACTAGGCACTGGCAGAGCCATGTTGTTCTGAATAGGCGGCCTTGGTATTTCATAGCCTGTGCAGAACTAACAAAAACAAATATTCCACACAAAGGGGGTTAAATCATTTTCAGACTTCATAGATGTCGCCACAATCAAATAAATTAGTAATTATGTTCCATCAAACATGAGTGGTGCATTTCCATGTCCCAAAACCCACCTCCAGCAGTTTCACTGGGTCTTATGCCAAGCTCCAGTCCCATATGTATGATGAGTAATGTGTGTATGTGTAGGAATAAAGCACAGGAGCAGTGTATACAGTGCTTTAATTCCAGCCCCATTTGTCCTTTTGCTGCATTGTTGGAAGGGTGGCCACTGATGGCATTTGGTAGCTGTCTGCATGTTGTGTGTTGACTAGCTCAGGACCTTGCTGTTAGGAGGGAAAGTATAAGTCAAGTAGTGGCTTTTATGAGCAGATTAGACTCGTTCCAGTTCAGGCATTGTTCTCTAATTTCATTACTTGTCTGTAAAAATTATATGGCTCATACCACATGACAGTTGAATGAGAGGAATGAAAAACACCTCTCAGGATTATAAAGCTAATTTTAAATTATGAAGTAAAGGCCAACTACCACAAGAACAACTTGGTCTGCGGAAAACAAATAGCCAGATCTATTATTGATCGTCAAATTACCACAAAAACCTTGGATATAATGTAACATAATGTTTGTTATAATAATGTCAAGGTATCTCTTAAATATTAATACACAGTTGTACACACTGAAAAACTTGACACATTTTGACAAAACTGTCTTACTTTAGGACTCATAACAGCATTCATATCCATTCATTATTAATGTGTATATTCAAAATGTAAGAAAGTTTCTAACACCATTGGAGTCTTTTTGATGAAATAAGCAAATCCTGCTTTGAAAGTTTTGATATTCATATGTTCCCGCTGTCGTGGCGTTGTATTAGTTAATGTGACGACTGTTGCTCATCGAATGATTAAAGGTTTCTAATTGCGTGATTAACCAAATCAAGCAATTATTAACCTGGGGCACCATGGGAAAATTAGTTTTATTGAGTTTCTATTTCCCAAATTAACTCAAAGAATATCAGAATATCGATTTTACAACAGTCGCTAATTAATCAGTTTCCTCTACAGTCTCATTCTGAACGTTGCATAATCCGGGAATCTGCACGGGCCCGGGTCTCACCAATGAGTTCGGACCACACCAATCTTAGTTGAGTATTTATTTACTAGAAAGCTAATATAAAGATACATATACACAAAACACATTCTAGGCTATTGATTAGAATTTAGCTGACACACTATGGAGCGTTACCCAAAATGGGGATTTAAAAGAGAGATAAAAAGAGAAAGTACACGAGAGAAATATACATTTGAGTGCATTTGTCAGCTACGCTTATTTTAACCCTAGCCTTGCCCCAAACTGCCACACTTATGGGTCAGAATATAATGATGTAATTACGTGTGGGAGGTCTCAGATGGAAAAGCTCCGCGTGGGCCGTTCAGGCTTCTCAATGACGCACTTCTCCGGCGCAACTCTCTGGTCGTCCTCACAATGTCAGTGTCCTTTTGGTCTGATTCCTCACCCTTGCTCCGGCAGGGCTCTTCTGAGGACAGACAGCTCTGTAGCTCAGGGCTCACAGCATAGGAATGAAACAGTGTAGATACCACGATTCCATGGGTAGTGGAGGTTAGGTGGTCTGGCTTGAATTCACTCGCTTAGACACAGCTACTCATCAGTAGCATGGGTAAAAAAATATTTCTTTGTCTTCAATCTTGGGTTGAGTTTTTATACCCTCGGGTCAGAAGTGGGCGTAACCGCCTTTAGGTCAATTCTCTGGGCGTACCAAGTTAAGAGGCAAGGTCTAGATTTGACTCAAATCCAATTTTAGACAACTAACTTCACATTTTATCTTTACCAAAACATTCTCTTTGATTTGGACATTTTACACGCAACGTATAATGTATAAACATCAAGCATATCCTAGGAAAACTCTTACAGTTACAATGTTTTTGCAATAAAGTCATCTATTAACCTTTAATAACAAAACAAAAATTACATACATTGTCATATTCCATCTATCGTCACGACCACCATTGTGGCTGACGGAAACCATTGTTCCAAAGTCCCTTTATTGCATGTTTAATGTTCTGAGGTTGGTTCTCCATAGTGAGAGGACACAGGAATGTTGTCTGTGGCCTAAGATTACCATGGCCGTGAGGGGTCATAAAACCCCCACATCTTCAGAACCCTAGATCTCTCCTCCTCTGTTGGGGTTGAGAGATAATCTGTAGGGTTGTGACCTGATCAGGACAGTCATGACATTGCTAAATATTCTGTGAGAAGTTTCCATTTGACTTATAGTATCTCTATGAGTTTTCTGTTTACCCCTTTAGGCATGCATTGTCTTGAGACATGTTTGAGAAATTAATAAAATATTTGAGTAAAACCAGACGGGTTTTTTTTGCCTCCGATGTAACTTGACTCGCCAATTTTTATTTCCTTAACTTGATTTCAGTTGGGAAATTGTAGCCCATCGACCTGTTACGTTTGAGTTTGTGATGCAGTGGATCAATGCTCTCAGGAATGTGTCTCTTCAGGAGGCATTTGTTGATGTGGAACTAAGCATTATTCATTTAGCATTAGAAATATGGTTGAGTGTGGATATTGTATCTTCAACACAATTCCGGCATGTTTGTAGGTAATAGAATAGCTTAGCTATAAGAGTCCAATCTCACTACCACCAAGGGTTGGAGTTTAATCTCCACATACTTTACTGTCAGCTTAGTCTACTTTAGCTTGAGGCTTAAAGCATATAATAAATGTGTGCTGAGACCAAGCTTCATGGTTTATGCACCTGCTATAGCATACACATGACATAACAGGCTGATTCCATATAATCTAAGCCTACTTTCCATACTGTACATTTCACATTTAAAGTTTCTCTGTCTGGAGTTTTCTGAGACCCATTCCTGACACTTGCTACTGTATGACTTTGCCTCATGGTGCATTCACACTTTGGAAGAATTCTGTAAGATCAACCTGCATTCAAGTCTGCACAAAAAAAAAGATGTATAAGCCAAAGGGACCCATATGCAGTGAGATTTGACCAATTTGCATGTGAATTTTTAGATAAGCAGCATAGCATGTACTCGAAATAAGAACAGTACAGATATGTATGTCTAGAATCAACAACTTCATGTACATGTTGGTAAGCAAACTAAACAGTTTAAATATTTCAACACTTAAAAAGTGTTAGTTAATTAAACAGTGTTACACATGTATTGTAACACCTAAAAATAGTTAGACTACAGTATATTTAATACTTATTTAATGTAAACACTAAAAAAATCAATTACGAAGATAGGTAACTGTGTGTGCGAGAGTTATTCTACCACTTTTTCATGCAGAGTATAACCTATTCATGAGTGTTTTCCCCAAAGAGTACATACAACATTAGCCAGGGAGGAATGTTTCTAGAACCTGAACCTCATCATCACAGAGAACTTTTTCATTCTTATTAAAACCCCATTTTATTTATTTTGGCAAGGATAATGTTCAAACAATGTTTTTCAGCAGTTGCCTTTATTCTGGGGTTTTCTTTTAAAATAATTGTTACACATCAAATAACACCCCCATGAATGAAAACATAAATTGGATAAAAAGACATTTCCCCGTTGATGTTTTTTCTTTATATGTTGTATAATTTTTACCATTAGAATGGGCACTGTTGTAGTCTTGAGATTCACTAAAACAATCAAGGAGTCAGTAAGAATGTGTAATTACCCTCTCTAATGGACTACTCACTGTCGACCTATAATGCACCTCTTCTACTCTCAACTCCACTTCACTGTGACACAGGGCTGAATAAAATATTTACGTAGCTCATAATTTATTTTCAGATTTCACAGCATTTCAAGCCCTCAATTCATAATCAGTGGACCATTTAGTAGTATGCCAATATGAATATAAATACAACTAAATTATTGAAATGTAATTTGAAATCAACGCAATCCCCTAAGAACTAACCTGCTGTTTTTTGTACACCAGCACAGACCTCCATGCACTGACATTTATTAGCATTATTCATTAGTCTACTTCCCTATTCTTAATTACTTACTCTCCCTCTCTCTTCTTCCCCCTCTCTCACTCCCTGTCTCATCTCTCTTTTCTCAGGTTTAATAGTGGGCTCCCTCACCGTCTGCTGGCTTCCCAACCAGGCACGACGCCTGATGACCGCCGCCGTGCCCAAGTCCAGCTGGACCATGCCCTACTTCCGCAGCTATGTGGCGCTGCACCCTGTGGCCGACACCTTCTTTTACCTCAGCTCCGTGCTCAACCCCTTCCTGTACAACCTCTCCTCCAGCCAATTCCAACAGGTCTTTGTCCAGGTGCTGCGCTGCCGCCTCACCATTGAGCATGTCAACAAACGGACTCTGAGGAGCTCAGAGGAAAACTCGACCCGCTCGTTGCGGCCCCTGCTAAAGTCGCTGCGTTGTGGTCATGGCGGCAGGTCTACTCAGACTCAGAGCATGGAGTTCAAGATGCCTACGTTCACTACCTTACATATTCCTAAGGACACTCCAGCTCCCAGCCCTGAGGAGGCCCTTCCCACAACCGATGAATCACGCTCGATTTCGGTGCGAAAGGGAAATGAGCCTGATGAGACTGAAATATAAGGGGACGCATTCGGTGCTTTTTGAAGATTATTCAAATCCGAACGAGATGATCCGATCTCTATCTGATTGAGATTTGTTGCTTCGACACATGGTAATAACATTTAGTCCGTATTGTGACCAGATTCCCTGGTTCCCTCCCTGTATGCAAATTAATCCAACCTGCCGATATGACACAAACTGTACAAATCGACAAAACAGCGCACTTTTATAGTCAATAGTTTTATACTCTCATTATTAAAGCCTAATTTTGTTATCCACAGTTCAAGACTGAGCGTAATAGCCCACTGGGCAAACCACGTCATTTCAACATGGATAATTGGGTAATATTTGGTTGAGACGTTGATCAATGAGATTGCAACCTTTATTCATCCACTCCAAAGACAGTCAAAAGTTATTTGAATTTCCAGTGTGTTATCACTATGCTTTCAACCATCTGCAATCGGGTTCATGTTATCAATCAACCAACCAGAGTTACAAAGCCTGGGCCTAAAATTGTGTATAAATTATAATTTTGCAATGACATCGAAGATGTGAAAAATATTTGTTAGTCTGATGAGTGTTGTAATGAGGAACATCCTGAATTTGCACCTGAAGCATTTATGAAACTACTTCTTCCGGTTAATGATAGGCATGGGCCCATCAAGAAACACTGTTAGAACTGATAAATCCCCATGGCTAGATGAATAAATGAAAAACTGTATGGCTGAGAGGGATGAGGCAAAGGGAATAGCAAATAAGTCTGACAACACAGCAGACTGGCAAACATACAGTAAATTGAGAAATCATATAACTAAACCGAAAGACGAATAAACTATACTATGGAACAAAGATAAATGATATGAAGAATGATAGTAAAAAGCTCTGGAGAACTTAAAATGAAATTCTAGGCAAAATAGCAAACTCGGCTCCATACTTCATTGAGGCAGGTGGCTTCTTCATAGCAAAACCTTTTGATATTACCTACCAGTAAGATTTTTTTTTTAAAGCTTAGCAAACATAGGCATGACATGCAAACAACAAATGCTGAGCCTTCATATTCATGCATAATGGACCAAATAATGAAAGATGAACACTGCAGTTTTGAGTTCCACAATTTGGGTGTGGAAGAGGGGGAAAAAAATGTTCCTATCTATAAATAAGGACAAACCACCTGGTACCGACAACCTGGATGGTAAATTGCTGAGGTTGGTAGCGAAATAAATTGTGACTTCTGTTTGCCACATTCAATTTAAGCCAAGAAGACTCAGACATGGAGGGAGGAAAGGGTCACTTATCTACTCAAGAAGAGCAGAACACCCTTTAATGGTTCAAACAGCTGACCAATTAGCCTGTTACAAGCGCTTAGCAAACTGACACAAATGACTGATGATTCGCTGAATTCAAATTGTGATTCATTTCAGGACACTAGGCATATGTCATTACTTCACAGGAGAGCCATTTGAATGTAAACTTTTTTTTTTTTTAATCAAAAGCGTTTTTGGGCAGAAATGCCTTCTGGAACATGTGAACTTTTTGCGTGCCTTAATAACAAACTTTTATGCCATCTGTAAATACGAATACAATTGTTAAATTACAAGTTTCAGAAAAAGACAAGAACCTTCCCGCTAGCCATGAGTTTTGAAATCAGTGGAATTGGAGTATGATAGCTAAGGAGATGGAGAAAATTCTGGCGTTTGATTGCAAATATGCAGAGGGAGTCGAAAATAGAACACATAGAAGGCTGTTGTATAAAACACCTGTTTCCAGATTACATCTTCAAACTAAGGACAACCATGGCATCGGAGACAGAGGGGGAGAAGCGTCCACACATGTAAACGGGTAAGATAGCTAGCTACATTTTCAGATATTACATATTTCTAATTTTGTCAGAAAGTTGTTTCATTTCAAGTTAAAGCGTACTGTTAGCTAGCTAGCTAACGTTAGCTGACTGGCTCGCTAGCTAACGTTACGTGTATGATCTGTGTAGTAATATTATTCTTATCTCAGAGCCATTTGCATTGCCAGTTATTGCCTAATGTTAGATAGCTAGCTATCATTGAACCTGGTTGGTTAGTTACCTGCAGATTCATGCTGGGATTATGGTTCATTGTTTAGCTAGCTAGCATTTTTTTACAGACTCCACTATGACAGTAACTATTTCAATAGAATGTTCATGATGTCACTGCGACAACTGTCGATAGACGTAGCTGGTAAATTCACTCTGGCTATCTAGTCTAAGAGCAGTCTCGTCTGAGTGTGCCAGAGCACAGAATAACTGACAAATTTATGAACGATCAACACTTGTTGAATATGGTGTTGTAAAAAAAAATGTAATTAAATTGTTGCCAGCAGCACAGTTACAGTCACCAATGCTCTGGATAACATATAAACTGCCCAACCAGCTCTGCTACGGAGAGTAAAATGGTCAGCTTGTGCTGTTCTTTCATTTGTGTCTGGAAATAGCTATCAAGCTAGCCAACGTTAGCCAGTTAGCTTGGGTGCTTGACTGTTGTTTGGTCAGAACGCTCAGATCAACTCTACTCCTCGGCCAGAGCATCCAGTGTGTGCTCTGATCACTCCAAGAGCGAAACACTCTGAGTTTACGAACACCCAGAGCACACTCTGCCGCCTTTGCCTTCTTATGGATTGAGAGTTACCGATCTAATAGAACACAGAGGCTTTTTGTTATGGAAGCCTCTCTCATGTAAATTCAGTTAAGTGTGGTGTACCGTAGGGCACCCAGCTAGGGCCATTATTGTTGTCTGTTTTTAGTAATGACCTTCTACTGACCTTGAATAAAGCCAGTGTGTCTATGTATGCTGACGACTCAACAGTATACACGTCAGCTGCAAAAGTAAAATAAATAACTTAATAGAGCTCCAGTCAGTTTTAGAATGGGTAACTAACAATCGGCTGGTGTTAAATATCTACAAAACTAGAAGCATATTTTTGGGGGATAAATCACTTAATTTAGATCTGTTATTGCATAATGTGGCAATTGAGCAAGTAGAGGAGACTAAACTGCTGGGTGTAACCCTAGATAGCAAGCAATCATGGTCAAAACATATAGACTCAATTGTTGCTAAAAATGGGAAGAGGTGATGATACCCTAGGGCGTAGATGCCTTCTTGACATCTTAGTCGACCAGACAGGTCCTACAGGCCATAGTTTTGTTACCTTGACTACTGCTCAACTGTGCAGCAAAAAGGAACATAGATAAATTGCAGTTGGTTCAGATCAAAGTAGCACATATCCCTCTTAGATGTACATGAAGGGAACATGTCAGTCTCTAATTGCTCAAAGTTGTGAAGCGATTGACTGCATCACAATTGGTCTCTGTGCAAGGTTTTGATGTGTTGAAGGTACCGAATTTTCTGTTCAAGCAGTTAGCACACAGTTTGGACACTCATTGGTACAACACATGACATACAACCAGAGGTCTCTTCACAGTCCCCAGGTCCAGAACAGAGGCTGGGAAACGCACAGTATTAAATAGAGCCATGACTATATGTAACTTTCTACCACCCCAGGTAACTCAAACTAGCAATAAAACCAGATTTAAAAAAACAGATAAAATAACCTTGCTGCACAAAAAGGGGACTGTGAAGAGACTCAACTATTTTATATATATTGTACTGTAATTCGAACTGTATTATGTATTAATATGTAGGCTGTGTGAAATGTTTTAATTGTATGTAGTTCAGTCCTTACTAATAATATTCTGTACTATGTCATGTTTCATGTGGACACCAGGAAGAGGAGCTGCTGTTTTTGCAGCGGCTAATGGGGATCCTAATAAATACCAAATACCAATCTAAAATCTTTCTCCGGTACTTCGGCGTCTAAGAATTGTTTTTTTTTAAACCTCCTGCGTTGTGCTAGATGTGTCAATGTGTAGTTCATGCCTAATCCATGATCAGAATTTGTGTTTTATCTCAATGAGCCACAAAAATCCTAGTTTGAAAGAGTATGTTTTCTTGAAGCTGTGCCACGCCATTCTCCCTACATTTCCCCACACGTGGGCCAGCTCCTAGCAATTCCAGTTCTAGCCAATGGGCTTCAGCACCTCGATTTTGAGTGACAAGTTGGCCTGCCTCATTGCATTATCCAATGAGGTTGCAGGGTGGGCCCAACGGCTCAGTGGACACAACAGAGAGAGAGAGAGAGAGCAATGACGTGGTGCACATATGTGACATGGTATGCAGTGTTCACAGCCAAATTCACATGTATTTTTTGTGCTTTCAACCATTTAAAAGCACATCAAAGTTCAAATGGGAATACGATGTCAGATGTTTTGTTTATTTATGGGATAAACGCCTACATTACCTTGGAAATAATGGATGATGACCGCCTCGTCCCTTTGCAGAGTTCAACTTTCTAAAGTAATGTACAGAACGGTGGCATTTATCACGCTTGTACCACAGTTGCCAAATAAAACAACATGAAAGCACACATTTTCTGGTAGAAATCCTTCTTATTTATTTATATAAGCAAATTCATACCTTCTTATCTTTTGGTTGCTAGAGATGCGACCCAGTCATTCGTTCGATATTTGTGAATGTGTCACGACTTCTGCCGAAGTTGTTGCCTCTCCTTGTTTGGGCGGTGCTCGGCGTTCGACGTCACCGGTCTTCTAGCCATCATTGATCCTTTTTTCATTTTCCATTGGTTTTGTCTTGTCTTCCCACACACCTGTTTTCAATCCCATTCATTACCTGTTGTGTATTTAACCCTTTGTTTCCCCTCATGTCTTTGTCAGAGATTGTTTTGTCAGTATAGTGTGATTGTTGCATAGGTGCGCATCGGGTCCTCGTACCCATGTTTGGTTTGTTTGTTCATTTATTGTTATGGAGCATACTCGTGGAACTTTATTAAAAGACTCCATTTTACACTCAGTTTGACTCTCCTGCGCCTGACTTCCCTGCCACCTATTACACCTATGCATGACAGAATGCGACCCAGTCATTCGATCTTTATGTTCCATTGCCATGCTCAGTGGCAATGTTCATATCCCTTGCTTGCTGCTAGCTAGCTACAGGTAAACAACTTCTTCAGCCAGAATAGCAGTATATTTTATTCTGTTGCGTTTATTTAAGCTTTTATCCCGCTTATAACACAGTTGCCAAAGAAAACAATATTATAAGCATACATTTACCAATACAAATAAAAACATTCCGTTGATATTTTCATCTTTTGGTTGCTTGAGACGTGACCCAGTCGTTTGTTCTAAATATTTGGATACAATGTCTCTGCAAAAACTAAATATATGTTAGCTAGCTACATTTTTTTAGTCGTTGGACCTGCGTTTATAATGTATCCAATTTCAGTTTGTGTGATTGTTGGTTTTGCTTTCTGTAATTTTGGAGCAAGTATGGTCTGCGTGTAGGCACTTATTGCGCCATGATTGCAAGGTGTCCCAATATGTCCCAATATCTCTTCGAACTGTCCTGTTATCTTGCTTTAATGTACATTCTAGATTGCCCTTCTAGCCAATCAGAAACGAGTATTCAACAAAGTGGTCATCAAATAGCAGAACCATGATTGCAGTTGAGATTAAATTAAAATTACATAGTACAAGTGCTCATTGTCCTTTGAGATTCTCTACAGATTATTACAGCAATTGTGAAGATCTCCACAGACCTGCGATGACCTATGCATGCTATCGTGAACATGCACGCTTTATGAAGAAATTAATAGTTTGAGTGACCTCAAAATGTGTCCATGGATGTGTTACTCATTTTAAGGTTGAATGTTACATTAGTCTTAACTTTAGACTATTTTCTGTATTACAAAAGTAATATTGAATTGTGTTTGGTTAACACAACCAACTATCAACATTTAAAGAATATTTATCTACTGCTTAGATGGTGCCATCTGAGCCACTGGCTTAATCCCATTTTTTAACCTTTGTTTTTAGCTAAATTGCAGACGTTAATCCAACAAATAATTGGTTAACAAGTTAGTAGGCTATTTATTGAATTTCATAAATTATATTGAATTGTGTTTTGTCAATTTAACCAAATATCAACATTTGAAGGAGTCGGACTAAGTCAAATCAAACTTGAAATGCAAATTAAATAAAAGGTTGATTTGATTTAGTTCTATTCTTTAACTGTTGATATTTGGTTGCAGTGACAACCAAACAATTAAATATAATTAAATATCCTTCAATTTAAAATCAACCAGAATTTGAAACCCTAGGCCTATTGTATTGTTTATTTATAGTTTAATTCTGGGGTGAATTAAAACAATAGCTGTTGATGGCTGTGATATACTTTCTTCAAATCCAATACATTTGCTAAGCAGATTCAACGTCACAATGCGTTGACAAATTACTTTCAAACAATGTTGATTCAACCAGTTTGTGCCCAGTGCGAGGCTACTGTCCCGATAACCGCGACCTGTCCACAGCCGTGCAAATAAATATTCAGAGTATCTCTCCCATTCATCAAAATATTCACCACACAGATGAGCTGAGTATCTGGTGTGTGTACAAAGTACAATTACTGCACAGTATAAATAAAAATGACATTTAGGACCTAATGCACAGAGTAGAATAGGCTACAAAGTGTATCTCCAAATGACGCAATTGTTACGGCTTTCTAGGTGTGAAGGAGAGTCGGACCAAAATGCGGCGTGTAGATTGCGATCCATGTTTAATAAACAAACGTAAAACACGAATCAATTACAAACACTACAAAACAAAGAACGTAACGAAAACCGAAACAGCCTATACTGGTGTAAATAAACACAGACCAAGGCCATCAGGACACTAAGGACAATCACCCACGAAACACTCAAAGAATATGGCTGCCTAAATATGGTTCCCAATCAGAGACAACGACAAACACCTGCCTCTGATTGAGAACCACTTCAGACAGCCATAGACTTAACTAGAAAACCGCACTAAGCTACAATCCCAATACAAACACACCACATACAAAAACGCATGCCACACCCTGGCCTGACCAAATAAATGAAGACAAACACACAATACGTCAACCAGGGCGTGACAGCAATGCATTATCCAAACAGGTCTGGACAGGTTTGTTCTTTTCGCATGTATGTTTACATACACTACTGTTCAAAATGTTGGGGTCACTTAGAAATGTCCTTGTTTTTGAAAGAAAAGCACATGTTTTGTCCATTAAAATAACATCAAGTTGTAAATTAGCATTGTAGCTGGAAACGGCAGATTTTTAATGGAATATCTACATTATCAGCAACCATCACTCCTGTGCCACGTTGTGTTAGCTAATCCAAGTTTATCATTTTAAAAGTCTAATTGATAATTAGAAAACCGTTTTGCAATTATGTTAGCACAGCTGAAAACTGCTGTGCTCATTAAAGAAGCAATAAAACTGGCCTTCTTTAGACTAGTTGATTATCTGGAGCATCAGCATTTTTGAGTTCGATTACATGCTCAAAATGCCAGAAACAAACAACTTTCTCCTGAAACTCAGTCTATTCTTGTTCTGAGAAATTAAGGCTATTGCATGCGAGAAATTGCCAAGAAACTGAACATCTCATATAGAGCTGTGTACTACTCCCTTCATAGAACAGAGCAAACTGGCTCTAAGCAGAATAGAAAGAGGAGTGGGAGGCCTCAGGTGCAAAACTGAGCAAGAGGACAAGTACATTAGAGTGTCTAGTTTAAGAAACTCACAAGTCCTCAACTGGCAGCTTCATTAAATAGTACCAGCAAAACACCAGTCTCAACGTCAACAATGAAGAGGCAACTCTGCGATGCTGGCCTTCAAGGCAGAGTTGCAAAGAAAAAGCCATAGCTCACACTGGCCAATAAAAATCAAATATTACGATTGACAAAAGAATGCTGGACAGAGGAACTCTGCCTAGAAGGCCAGCATCCCGGGGTCGCCTCTTCACCGGTTGCTGATAATGGGCCTCTGTACGCCTACGTAGATATTCCATTAAAAAAAATCTGCCATTTCCAGCTACAATAGTCATTTACAACATTAACAATGTATCAATTTGATGTTATTTTAATGGAGAATTTTTTTTGCTTTTCTTTCAAAAACAAGGACATTTCTAAGTGACCCCAAACTTTTGAACAGTAGTGTACGTTGTCTTTATATTATTGTAATCTTGTCTTGAGAATAAACTTTAGTATATACTGTACCTAAAGAGTACCAACAAGAAAAAAAGGGACATGTTGGGAGAATGACGTGGTTTACTTTCCTCCAAATCATTGATAATTCACTAATGGAACCTTAATATGATAACCTACTGTCGGCATGTGGTCACATTATGAAAATGCATGGAAAGTAGCGTCAAATCGATAAAAAGTGCAAAGGAGCAGGCATGCATTGCAAATGGATTTATAAAAGGAATAAAGTGTAAATCTAAAAGTCATCTAAAGGTTCCTTTATATTGAAGCCTACATTAGCGTATATTAGACAGTGGCCGCACTCATGCTCACAAAAAGCTATTTACTTTTACGCATTAGTTTGGACAATTTCTGCACTTTATTGATCGCTGCAAAATACCCCCAAGCCATAAGACTGCTGAACAATTAATCAAAAGGCTACACGGACAATTTGCATTGATCCCCCCCAAATTACCTCAACTAACCTGTACCCCCCCCCCCCCCCGCACATTGACCGGTACCCCCTGTACATAGCCTCGTTATTGTTCTTTTATTGTAACTTTTTTAAACTTTAGTTTATTCAGTAAATATTTTCTTAACTCTTATTTTCTAAAAAAATGCATTATTGGTTAAGGGCTTGTAAGTACGCATTTCATGTTGTATTTGGCGCATGTGACAAATACAATTTGATTTGATAAACGTGACAAAATATGCTTCTTGGCTTCGGTTATGAAGTAGAATTGATCGGGTGAGTCAAACACAGTCAAGAATGACTTCTAGGTGACCATGAAAATTGAACCCAAGGAGAGCCACTAAGCTGTCTTCTCTATTACAGTATTCAATCAATCAATCGGAGAGGAATACAGCATATCCTCCAACAAAGACTGCAACAATCTGTCACAAGCTGATAAGTGTGGTGCCTCTACAGACTAAAGACGTGAGGAGTCTAACATATTACATGCAGTCATGCACAGTCAGGATCATTTTTACCAATTTCATCTCATACTGTACATTTTAAAAGTTTGAGCATTGGAAAAGGTTCGTATTGGAAGTGTTGATTACAGTGATTTGTTTCCTTGACAAGAGATAAACACTTCTCCATACTGTAACTCATATTATCACATTCACAAAATGTTCTCAACACTGTTCATCATGACCTGGTGACTGCATTGTACATTGTGTCCAAGGTATTCTTGTCCATTGATTTGCATGGCATCCATAACTGACCACTGACAGAGTTGACGACTTCCAAAAATGGATGTCGTAATACAAAAAATGGTCAGTTACTCTTTGTTGGTTTATTTGTGTTTTTGTTCATTTTGTGACTGTTGTCCAGTTCAGCTTTAAAGCATGATTCACAATTTAGAGACAACGTTCCCGCTGTCGCAGAGACTCAATCAGAAATTAACATTTGTACAGTAGCACGCAAAATGTTGTGCTTCAGCGATACCGATTGAATAGAGTCCTTGCTGTACAAATATACCTCTTCCAGCTCATCTACAAATATACAGTTGAAGTCGGAAGTTTACATACACTTAGCTTGGAGTCATTAAAACTCGTTTTTCAACCACTCCTCACATTTCTTGTTAACAAACTATAGTTTTGGCAAGTCGGTTAGGACATCTACTTTCTGCATGACACCAGTAATTTTTCCAACAATTTTTTAAACAGATTATTTCACTTAATCAAAATTCCAGTGGGTCAGAAGTTTACATACACTAAGTTGACTGTGCCTTTAAACAGCTTAGAACATTCCAGAAAATGATGTCATGGCTTTAGAAGCTTCTGATAGGCTAATTGACATCATTTGAGTCAATAGGAGGTGTACCTGTGGATGTATTTCAAGGCCTACCTTCAAACTCAGTGCCTCTTTGCTTGACATCATGGGAAAATCAAAAGAAATCAGCCAACACCTCAGAATTCTTTTTGTAGACCTCCACAAGTCTGATTCATCCTTGGGAGCAATTTCCAAATGCCTGAAGGTACCACCTTCATCTGTACAAACAATAGTACGCAAGTATAAACACCATGGGTCCACGCAGCCGTCATGCCTCTCAGGAAAGAGACATGTTCTGTCTCCTAGAGATGAACGTACTTTGGTGCGAAAAGTGAAAATCAATCCCAGAACAACAGCAAAAGACCTTGTGAAGATGCTGGAGGAAACAGGTACAAAAGTATCTATATCCACAGTAAAACGAGTCCTGTATTGATATAACCTGAAAGGCCGGACAGCAAGGAAGAAGCCACTGCTTCAAAACTGCCATAAAAAAGCCAGACTACAGTTTGCAACTGCACATGGGGACAAAGATCGTACTTTTTGGAGAAATGTCCTCTGGTCTGATCAAACAAAAATAGTTTGGCCATAATGACCATTGTTATGTTAGGAGGAAAAAGGGGGTAAAATGTGACCCATTAGAAGTGATATTGCTCCATGGCCACCTCACCACTTCCACTCGCCAAAGACCTTTCCTGTGGTGCATATGACTGACACTATAAACACATTTGGGAGGTTCCTTCAGAACCTTTCTTCAATCAATGCCCTTCGACCTTTAGTTGCTGTCCTTATTAAGACATCATCTAAATACAGTGTCTATGTTAGGACAGCGTCATACATCAATTGACGATATGGACACAGTATCAAGCCTAAAATTTTTAAAACAGTCTTGATGAGACCAAACCAGTCAATCATAGGCTCTCAGCTGAATATGGAGGGTGGGCGCAGGAGGAAGGGAAGAAAAAGGATGGAGAGGCTGTGTAGTGGGATTAGGGACGAGGCGGCAGAGGGAACTCTGTTTCTGGAACTCTGTTTCTTCTGACGGGGTCCATTACAGAGTGGAGTGTTGCAGCAGCTGATGCACACAGAGTAGAGCTTCCCTGTGCAGAACTGCTGGTAGCCAGAGGAGGCGATGAGGCAGGCCCCAGACGATGCGCAGGACTTGCGGTAGTGCTTCCCTGGAACAAGAACAGAAACGCAGCCATTAGATGCTGTTTGCGCAGCACGGGTGTAGTGCTGCCAGAGCGCGGGGGAGTGGCACTCCCTCACTTTTTTACATTTGAGGACACACAGAGCAAGTAAAACTAATAAATACTATTTAAAGGGAAACTTCACTCTGGCTCAGCCACGGCATATAGTCATTACTATATTAACATTATTACGTTATCACAAACATAAAAATGATCGTAACCACAACCTAGAACGAACACATTATCATTTCATTGCAAGATTTGAGACGTTTCGACTTCCTAGGTATTTGGCTGCTCATAGTGAACCACAAAGTCCGGCATTTGTAATGAATGCAGATACCACTCCTAGATGGAACGTGCCCACAAACTTGGATGATGGCATTGTTTACTTTTACAACACAATAATCTCATTAGTTCTCTAGGCAATTTTTGGGGAAAATTTCTCTACATTTTGTCACATGCCCATGTTATGTTCTGTGTCTGGCTATGCTAATTACAAACAAGCGCAACATGACTTATGTTTCAGCATTCTACATTCCAGAGATTTACCCCGATGCTGCCAGTGGCTTGCGGCTATCAAGAATGATGTTGCAATGTTCATGATATCGGGCTCTTGAGAATGATTTAGTAAAACATTTTCTTCATGATTAATTTGCTACACATAGTCAGTTGTAGTATAATCATGTTGTGAGAGAACAATGCTTATCTTTTAGACCTCAATGTACATGTAGGCCTGTGGCATACAATGTCGGAAAGACAATTTGCCATATCAGACTGATACTTATTCAAAGCATGAAATGCAGTAAATCGGTAGATGCCTAATACGCAGGGGCAACCCGTCGTTCGGGGTCGCCACTGTTTTGAGCCCCACCTGTTTAGCTAAAAAATAAATACATATTTTACATGTTTTGAATGTTATTTGGCATTAATACGTGTCACATATCAGTTTGCAAGCAATTAAGAAAAGCATTTTTTGTTAAAAAAGCCGCATACAAACATTCTTATTTGTTTTCTTGAATAAGGCAGCTCCAAAATGCAGGTGTTTCAGCCTAGCTCAGTGCTTTCTGTAATGGTGGGGCAGCCAGCAGAAAATACGGAGCATAGGGGTTAGTAATGTTCTCTAATTGCACCGCTCAGTGTTCAAATCACGTTATATCTACAATAGCTTTGATTGGACTGGACTCAACATTAATCTTCCAAAATATTAGCTAGCAAGCATCATCATGAATCAAGTCGACAATCTACTGGCAAATCCTTTTCAATCCTTGTCATATGAAGACAAATTATGATATGAAGACAAATTATGAAGATAAATTATATATAAAACGTATCGGTGCTCATCAGCCATTGGACATAAACATTACACAACAAGTTGGATATCGCAAATTAAACAATGACTGATTTGGAATAAACTCAGCAAAAAAAGAACATATTTGCTAAATTGTAATTACTTTGCTACTATGGCCTATTTATTGCCATACCTCCTCATGCCATTTGCACCTACTCTATATAGACTTTATTTTTTTTCTATTGTGTTATTGACTGTACGCTTGTTTATTCCATGTTCCTGTGTTGTTGTTTCTGTCGCACTGCTTTGCTTTATCTTGGCCAGGTCGCAGCTGTAAATGAGAACTAGCTTTCCTGGTTAATAAAGGTTAAATAAAAAATGTACAGCTATGTTTTTTTACTATTTCACTGCCAGACAAAGCTCCGCTGATAGCCAGGTGTAACAGTGGTAAGGTGTTGGGACTTCCGTTTGGACTGCCGTTTGCCACTGTTATAGTGCAATTAATATATTGTTTAGTGTTGTGTTGTGGCTTTGCTGGCATGCATCTAAAACCATTTTTTTTTTAGATTGCCCCACGAAGATTTACATGCTAAAATCGCCACTGCTAAAACGCAAAACAATGTCATAAAGAAATGGTTCACAGTTGGCAGCTATATTTAAAGATACTATTGTAAATCCACTTCTCTCCCCAACTGGTATCAAACATTCAATTCTGAACAGATGAAGTATAGCCTACAACATTATGGCTTTGTGGGCTAAAAACAAGGGGATATCCTACGACACCACAAAGACACTGGGTCATCAAACCTGACTCACATCTTAACATAACAAACACATCAGTGTAAGTTACATGCAGAGCTGTCAGGTGGTGGAACGCTGTGCTTAAATGCAAGACAATAGCGTTCTCCTTTTAGAAAGCGGCGATTTTAGCATGTAAATCTTTGTGGGGCAATCTCCCCAAAAAATGGTTTGAGATGCATGCCAGCAAAGCCACAACACAACACTAAACAATATATTAATTGCACTATAACAGTGGCAAACAGCAGTCAAGTAAACAAGGCATCTGAAAATTGACTTGAAAGAGGCAACAATAGATATTTCTTATTCCAGGACTCACATTCTTTAAAGAAGCATTTTACAAAAAAAAAATCATTTTTCAATTCCTGTCAGTTCACTATATCCCCTTATTGTCTCAAAATAGCATTATTTTACCAATACAAATATCATTACAGCTAAATATCATTATCATGTTCCACTTCCCAAAAAAGTATGTCAAAACGTATCATAAAGACCTTTTGCTCTTATTTGATGGCTATCTATTCTTCTGAATAGAAAGTATCCTGCAGCTACAGACTCCATATCAAAGGTGACCCAGTTTATTAAAACCATCTTTTTGAAAAACTTGTTGACTTACCTTCGCATTTAACTCACAGAGAGACGTTCTGTGGTACTTCGTGGCGGCATATTTCGGACTACAAAACCAGCTGAGTGGGTGAATTTCTAACATTTGATATGTCTTTTTATTTAAAGTCTTAAGCCCTAAATTGTTATGACTGTCACCATTACACAATCTATTGATGAACCACAGTTCATTCTGTCACAAACATTATTTACACGTCATTTCAACAACAACAAAAATGAAATGTGATGGTTGAATCAACTTGGAAAAGTGATTGGATTTGCAAAAAGTAATCAACGTATAAGGAATTTAGTATTTTCTTTCACCCAACTTTTAGCCTAAATCCAATGACATGGTGATATTTTTTGGTTATTTCACGTTGAATTCATGTTAGTTGACAACTCAACCGAATAAAAATCAAAACTAGACGTTGAACTGATGTCTGTGCCTATAGGGAGACTTCATTTCAGATGACAATATGTTAGAAAAGACACATGAAAAACACTGTCTCGCAAAGTGACAAATGTTTAACTAAGACTTAAAACTATTCCTATTACGATATATTGAATACGCTAAATATGAGGAACAATATATTATGAATAAAAACTTCATCTGCAGAAAAGGATGTTGGGGAATATGCTCATTTTTGTGCACATACGTTTCTGAAAATATACTTTAAATATATTTAGTGGGCATTTAAGTATACTTTCAAAACGTATATTTAAGTATAATTTCTTGAGATATGAAATAGAATACTCGCAGGAGTGCCTGCCAAAGTATTCATACGCCTTGGATTTATTCAAATTGTCAGGACCCGGTTACGAACCTGGGTCTCCGGAGTGAGAAACAGTCACTTAATCAACTGAGCCACGAATAGTCAGCAGAACCCAGAAGATGAGGCAGACACAACAGTACTTAAGACGGTGTATTTAATAAAGTAAAAAGGAGAAGTCCTTCAATACAAAAATGGCAAATCCAAAAGGTGGTAGGAATAGCACAAAAAAGCCTCAAGAGATACTCAAAAACAAAAACAGAATTCCACAAGAGCATCCACCGGAATCGACAAGAATACACAGAACACTAGGGCTGGGTGCTAACATACAAACACAGAGCCCAGAACTGAGGGAAACTAAGGGTTTAAATACAATCAAGGGAAACGAGGCACAGGTGCAAATAATAATGGGGAACAAGGGAAAAAACATAAGGTCAAAAAGCACAATGGGGGCATCTAGTGACCAAAACCCGGAACAACCCTGGCCAAATCCTGACAGAATCCCCCCCCTAGGAACGGCTCCTGACGTTCCTACCAGCTCTTTCAGGGTGGAGGGCCCTGAACTGACGAATGAGGTCAGGGTCCAGGATGTCTTTGGCAGGAACCCAGGAGCGCTCCTCGGGACCGTAGCCTTCCCAGTCCACCAGATACTGCCAGGACCGCTGCACCCAGCGGGAATCCAGTATCCGATGGACGGTATAAGCCGGCTGGCCTCCAATGACACGAGGCGGAGGGGGAGGTCTGTCTGCCGGGACAAGGGGAGAAAAACAACAGGTTTTAACAATGAAATGTGAAATGTGGGATTAATCTTAAGGGATCTGGGTAAGTGTAGGCGATAAGAAACTGGGTTAACTCTCCTGGCAACCTTGAAGGGACCGATGTATTTTTGGGACAGCTTGCGAGACTCCACCCGTAGAGGTAAGTCTCTTGTGGAGAGCCAGACTCTCTGGCCGGGGCGCAGGGTAGGCCCGGGACGGCGACGTCTGTTGGCTTGTTGTTGGTCCCTCTGTGAGGAACGCATAAGATTAAGACGGGTCTTCCTCCACATAAGCCGACAGCGTCTGACGAACTTCAAGGCTGAAGGCACTCTGACTTCTGCCTCCTGGTCCGGGAACAATGGAGGAGCATAGCCAAACTGACACTCGTGCGGGGACATACCAGTGGAGGAGGAGCGCAAGGTGTTGTGCGCATATTCGGCCCAAACAATAAAGGATGACCATGTGGACGGGTTGTCACGAGTCATACATCGGAGGGTGGTTTCCAGCTCTTGATTCATCCTCTCTGTTTGGCCGTTGGACTCCGGATGGTACCCTGAAGATAGACTGGCAGAAGCCCCCATGAGTTGGCAGAAGGCCTTCCAAAACCTTGAGGCGAACTGGGGACCTCTGTGAGAAACCATATCTTGAGGAATGCCGAAGACTCGGAACACATGATTAATTACCAACTCAGCCGTTTCCTTGGCAGAAGGTAACTTAGTCAGAGGGACGAACCTGGCCGCCTTTGAAAACCTGTCGATTATGACTAGGATAGTAGTATTGCCATGGGATGGAGGAAGTCCAGTAATAAAGTCCAATGAGATATGGGACCAGGGTCTGTGGGGAACAGGTAAAGGGTGAAGGAGTCCTTGAGGGCGGAGGTGAGAAGATTTGCCCTGGCAGCACACGGGACAGGCATTGACGAAAGTGGCAACGTCTTCTCTTATGGTAGGCCACCAGAACTTACGCTGGATGAACTCCAAGGTGCGACCTACGCCCGGATGACAGGTGAGGCGAGAGGAGTGCCCCCACAGAAGGACCTGAGTCCTCACTGCCTTGGGGACAAACAACCGATTGGCAGGACCTCCTTTCGGGTCCGGTTCGCTAGCTTGAGCACGTCTCACGGTATCCTCAACTTGCCACGAGATCGGAGCCACAATCTTAGCAGCAGGAAGGACAGGCATGTCCGTGTCATCTCGAATGGCAGGAGCGTAGACTCGGGACAGGGCATCCGGTTTGAGATTCTTCGACCCGGGCCGATAGGTGAGGATAAACTGGAATCGATTGAAGAAAAGAGACCATCTAGCTTGTCTAGAGTTCAACCGCTTCGCCTGCTGGATATACTCCAGATTTTTGTGGTCCGTAAGCACTTGAAACGGGTGAGAAGCCCCCTCGAGCCAGTGTCTCCATTCCTTCAATGCCATCTTAACCGCTAGGAGTTCACGATCCCCCACATCGTAGTTCCTCTCAGTCGGGGTAAGCCGGTGTGAGAAGAAAGCGCACGGATGAAGCTTCTTGTCTTCACCCCTCTGAGACAGGACAGCTCCAACACCAACCTCTGATGCGTCTACCTCCACCACAAATGGTTCATCCGTAGTCGGTAGTATCAGGATGGGAGCAGAGAGAACGCGCTGCTTGAGTCCTTGGAAGGCCGTCTCAGCTTCTCTTCCCCACAAAAACCTTGCATTGCCACCCTTGGTTAAAGCTGAGAGAGGGGCTGCCACCAAGCTGAAGTCTTGATGAACTTGCGGTAAAAGTTTGTGAATCCCAGGAAACGCTGAACTTCCTTAACGGATTTGGGGGTGGGCCAATCCGCTACCGCCCCTACCTTCCTGGGGTCCATTTGGACTCGACCGGGTTCCACTACAAATCCCAGGAATTGTACTCGGGATGAATGGAATTCACATTTTTCCGGCTTAACGTACAGATGGCTGTCCAGGAGGCATTTGAGTACTTGTCTGACATGCTTAGTGTGTTCTTGAAGGGAGCTCGAAAAGATGAGGATGTCATCCAAGTAAACGAACACAAATATGTTAAGCATATCCCTAAGCACATCGTTTATGAGCGCTTGGAACACCGCTGGGGCGTTGGTCAGGCCGAAGGGCATCACCAAGTATTCATAGTGACCAGTAGGCGTGTTGAAAGCGGTCTTCCACTCGTCACCAGGTCTGATCCGCACAAGATGGTATGCGTTCCGCAGGTCAAGCTTGGTGAAAACAACTGCTTCCTGGAGCAGCTCGAAGGCTGTGGCCATAAGGGGTAGCGGGTAACGGTTACGGACGGTTATGGCATTGAGTCCCCGGTAGTCGATGCAAGGACGTAATCCACCGTCTTTCTTGGCCACAAAGAAAAACCCTGCTCCCGCCGGGAGGTGGATGGACGCATGAGACCTGCTTCCAGAGCGTCCTTGATGTAGGTATCCATAGCAGCTTGTTCGGGTGGAGATAGGAAAAGATCCGACCCCTGGGGGGCAAGTGCCCGGAAACAGGTCGATGGGGCAATCGTAAGGTCTATGGGGTGGTAGCATGGTGGCCCTCTGTTTGCTAAACACCAGTTTGAGGTCATGGTAACACTCGGGAACTCGGGTCAGGTCGATGGATTCTAAAGACTCGGGAGTAGAACTCGGGAATTCTGGAAAATACAAGTAGCTTGGCACGTAGGACCCCACTGCTTGATAGTGCCCACAGACCAGTCGATGTGAGGGTTATGGCTGTGAAGCCAGGGGTATCCAAGGACGAGAGGGAACTCGGAACAGGAGATCAAATGAAAGTTCATCAATTCCTGGTGTTGTGAAACTGAAAGTCGCAAGGAGGTAGTGACATGAGTGACAAGTCCAGATCCCAAAGGGCTTCCATCCAATGTAGTGACCCTCATGGGTTCACTTAGAGGTTCAGAGGGAACGCCATTCTCCTTCGCCCAGACACCATCCATGAAGTTACCTGTGGCTCCAGAGTCTACCAAGGCTTGAAGGTGAAGCTTGTGGTTGTCCCAGGAGAGGGTGACTGGAATGAGCAGACGGGAGTTGGACGGATGGGAGGAGGTTATGTTTCCCGTTACAGTTCCCCCGGTCTGTACGGGACAGAGCGTTTCCCTGGAGCCCGGGACACGTGGAACGGAAATGGCCCGGTTTGCCGCAATATAGACAGCGTCGCTCCCTCATCCGGCGGTCTCTCTCAGCCTGGGAGATGCGTCCAATCTGCATGGGTTCCGATGGAGCCAGCGAGGATAAAGGTGGGGACTCGGAGCTGGGACTGATAGGGGCTAGAGGTCTACGGTTGAGTTCTCTCTCTCAGACGCTGGTCAATGTGTGAGGCCAACTTGATCAGGGACTCGAGATTGTCCGGTGGTTCCCGAGTGGCCAGTTCATCTTGGATAGTGTCGGAAAGGCCTTTCAGAAAGCACACCGTGAGCGCCTCGTTGTTCCAGCCACTTGCTGCTGCCACCGTGCGGAACTGGATGGCATAGTCCGTCACGCTGCACCAACCTTGGTGGAGAGTCAGGAGCTGTTTGGCTGAGTCAGAACCACTGCTTGGGCCTTGAAACACTCGTTTGAATTCCTCAGCAAAGGCAGAGTAGCTGGCACAGCAGGAACTATGGGCATCCCACACAGCAGTAGCCCAGGCCAGGGCTTTTTCCGACAGCAGGGTGATGATATAAGCGATCTTAGACCGGTCGGTGGGAAACGACGAGGGTTGTAGCTCAAAGGAGAAAGAACATTGGGTGAGAAACCCTTTACAAGCACTTGGATCACCTGAGAACCGTTGGGGAGGTGGAAGACGAGGTTCAGCCAGGGGGTTAACTGCCATGGGTACGTGAATCTGAGGTACTGGGACGGGAACTGTTGCCGGGGTAAGACGATCAGATATTTGCTTAATGGAAGTCAGCATCTCCGACAGAAGATGAGAATGTCTAGCCATTAAGGCCTCTTGCTGAACCAGGGCGGCTTCGTGGCGTTGGACAGTCTCCTGGTGGTGGGACAGCATGGCAAAAGGTCCCGGGAACTGGCTGCCTCTGGGTTCATTTTGGCTCTGTGTTTCTGTCAGGACCCGGTTACGAACCTGGGTCTCCGGAGTGAGAAACAGTCACTTAACCAACTGAGCCACGAATAGTCAGCAGAACCCAGAAGATGAGGCAGACACAGCAGTACTTAAGACGGTGTATTTAATAAAGTAAAAAGGAGAAGTCCTTCAATACAAAAATGGCAAATCCAAAAGGTGGTAGGAATAGCACAAAAAAGCCTCAAGAGATACTCAAAAACAAAAACAGAATTCCACAAGAGCATCCACCGGAATCGACAAGAATACACAGAACACTAGGGCTGGGTGCTAACATACAAACACAGAGCCCAGAACTGAGGGAAACTAAGGGTTTAAATACAATCAGGGGAAACGAGGCACAGGTGCAAATAATAATGGGGAACAAGGGAAAAAACATAAGGTCAAAAAGCACAATGGGGGCATCTAGTGACCAAAACCCGGAACAACCCTGGCCAAATCCTGACACAAATGTGGTTAAAAAGTTGGATTAAAATGGATTTAATTGTAATTTTTGTCAACAATGTACACAAAAATACTTGAATGTCAAAGTGGAAGATTTCTATTTATTTTTTAAAAGATTGATAGAAATTTAAGTAACTAAAATTGTCATTGCATACATGCTAGAAACACCGTCAGCAGCGATTACATCAGTGAGTCTTCTTGGGTAAATCTCTAAGAGCTTTACACACCTGGATTATGCAATATTAGCCCTTCAATATTTTCATAATTCTTCAAGCTCTGTCAAGATGTTGGTGGTCATGCCTACACAGCAATTTTAAAGCAAGCAGATTTTTGTCACAACTGTAACCATTCAGGAACCTCCACTGTCTTCTTGATAAGCAACTCCAGTGTAGATTTGACTTTGTGTTGTAGGTTACTGTCCTGCTGAAAGGTGAATTCAAATCATATCAAACTTTATTGGTCACATACACATGTTTATCAGAGGTGATTACGGATGTGGCGAAATGCTTGTGCTTCTAACAAGTAATATCTAAGTATTTCACAACATATACCCAACACCCAAATCTAAGTAAAGGAATGGCATTAAGAATATATAAATATATGGACGAGCAATGTCAGAGCATCATAGACTAAGCTACAGTACAATAGTATAGAATACTGTATATACAGTGCCTTGCGAAAGTATTCGGCCCCCTTGAACTTTGCGACCTTTTGCCACATTTCAGGCTTCAAACATAAAGATATAAAACTGTATTTTTTTGTGATGAGTCAACAACAAGTGGGAATGTCGTGGAACGACATTTATTGGATATTTCAAACTTTTTTAACAAATCAAAAACTGAAAAATAGGGCGTGCAAAACTATTCAGCCCCTTTACTTTCAGTGCAGCAAACTCTCTCCAGAAGTTCAGTGAGGATCTCTGAATGATCCAATGTTGACCTAAATGACTAATGATGATAAATACAATCCACCTGTGTGTAATCAAGTCTCCGTATAAATGCACCTGCACTGTGATAGTATCAGAGTTCCGTTAAAAGCGCAGAGAGCATCATGAAGAACAAGGAACACACCAGGCAGGTCCGAGATACTGTTGTGAAGAAGTTTAAAGCCGGATTTGGATACAAAAAGATTTCCCAAGCTTTAAACATCCCAAGGAGCACTGTGCAAGCGATAATATTGAAATGGAAGGAGTATCAGACCACTGCAAATCTACCAAGACCTGGCCGTCCCTCTAAACTTTCAGCTCATACAAGGAGAAGACTAATCAGAGATGCAGCCAAGAGGCCCATGATCACTCTGGATGAACTGCAGAGATCTACAGCTGAGGTGGGAGACTCTGTCCATAGGAGAACAATCAGTCGTATATTGCACAAATCTGGCCTTTATGGAAGAGTGGCAAGAAGAAAGCCATTTCTTAAAGATATCCATAAAAAGTGTCATTTAAAGTTTGCCACAAGCCACCTGGGAGACACACCAAACATGTGGAAGAAGGTGCTCTGGTCAGATGAAACCAAAATTGAACTTTTTGGCAACAATGCAAAACGTTATGTTTGGTGTAAAAGCAACACAGCCATCACCCTGAACACACCATACCCACTGTCAAACATGGTGGTGGCAGCATCATGGTTTGGGCCTGCTTTTCTTCAGCAGGGACAGGGAAGATGGTTACAATTGATGGGAAGATGGATGGAGCCAAATACACGACCATTCTGGAAGAAAACCTGATGGAGTCTGCAAAAGACCTGAGACTGGGACGGAGATTTGTCTTCCATCAAGACAATGATCCAAAACATAAAGCAAAATCTACAATGGAATGGTTCAAAAATAAACATATCCAGGTGTTAGAATGGCCAAGTCAAAGTCCAGACCTGAATCCAATTGAGAATCTGTGGAAAGAACTGAAAACTGCTGTTCACAAATGCTCTCCATCCAACCTCACTGAGCTCGAGCTGTTTTGCAAGGAGGAATGGGAAAAAATGTCAGTCTCTCGATGTGCAAAACTGATAGAGACATACCCCAAGCGACTTACAGCTGTAATCACAGCAAAAGGTGGCGCTACAAAGTATTAACTTAAGAGGGCTGAATAATTTTGCACGCCCAATTTTTCAGTTTTTGATTTGTTAAAAAAGTTTGAAATATCCAATAAATGTCGTTCCACTTCATGATTGTGTCCCACTTGTTGTTGATTCTTCACAAAAAAATACAGTTTTATATCTTTATGTTTGAAGCCTGAAATGTGGCAAAAGGTTGCAAAGTTCAACGGGGCCGAATACTTTCGCAAGGCACTGTACATATTAGATGAGTAAATGCAAGATATGCAAACATTATTAAAGTGACATCAAAGTGACTAGTGTTCCAGTTATTAAAGTGGCCTATGATTTCAAGTCTGTGTATATAGGCAGCAGCCCCGCTGTGCTAGTGATGGCTATTTAACAGTCTGATGGCCTTGAGATAGAAGCTGTTTTTCAGTCTCTCGGTCCCATCTGGGATGCACCTGTACTGACCGCGCCTTCTGGATGATAGCAGGTGAACAGGCAGTGGCTACTGTGGTTGTTGTCGAGTGGAGGACAGAGGAGCCTCTTAAAGAGAAGTTACAGGTATGTGAGAGCCAGAAATCTTGCTTGTTTGTAGGTGACCAAATACTTATTTTCCACCATAATTTGCAAATAAATTAATTAAAAATCCTACAATGTGATTTTCTGGATTTTTTTTCTCATTTTGTCTGTCATAGTTGAAGTGTACCTATGATGAAAATTACAGGCCTGTCTCATCTTTTTAAGTGGGAGAACTTGCACAATTGATGGCTGACTAAATACTTTTTTGCCCCACTGTACATGCCTGAATGTCAAAGTATAAATACTACCGGTGCTAGCAAACCTTTGAACATTGTGTCAAAACAAATGTTGGTGCCGAAAAAGTGCTCAGCTGACACCTTGTCTCAGAAAGCCCATCTAGCATTCCTATTAGTGTGCCAGATCAACCATAGAATTTACACTTTCACGGTGCCTTTCCATCATAAAAGTGGAAACTGAGGCTGTGACATAATTACAATTAAAGGTCTTTGTCCACATATTTGTCATCGCAGTGGCATCCTAAGCAGGTAAACATGACAGTTTTTGAAAAGTTCTGGAAAAAAAGAAGAAGATCTTCGATGAGTAGTCCATGGCAGCATAGCATACAGAGAAGTATGCAATAGTTTGTTTTCTATTGTCAGGCTACAACAGTGCAACATTAAATAAACAAAATTCAAGAACTATTCAAACTGTCACCTTGTGTTTGTGTCTGATGTACGTACCTAATGTCCAATAGTTGGTACCTCGTGAGATCATAGAAATATGCATAACATATTTTTAAGCTATTATTTCAATAATATGGATGACTAGATGTATTATGCTGAACTTTATATACAATTACTGAGGCACTGTTTGCCATCATTTAGATAAGAAGTCAAATAAAATAAAATCACATTTTCAGCAGATGTTATTGCGGGTGTAGAGAAATGGTTGTGTTTCTAGGCCAACACATGCAGTAATATCTAACAATTTCACAACAATGCACACATATCTAAAGTAAAGGAATGGAATTATGAATATATAAATATTTGGACGAGTAATGTCGGTGCGGCATAGACTAAAATGCAGTAAAATAGAATACAATATAAACATATGAGTAATCCAGTTAGCGGGATCATTTTCATCAACAGCTGCTGAATTGCAATGCACCATATTCAAATAAAATTACAAAACATATTTAATTTTCATGAAATCACAAGTGCAATATAGCAAAACACAGTTTAGCTTGTTGTTAATCCACCTGTCGTGTCAGATTTTGAAAATATGCTTTACAGTGAAAGCAATCCAAGCTTTTGTGTGAGTTTATCGATCACTAGACAAAACATTATGAACACCTAGCATCAAAGTAGTTTGGTCACGAAAAGCAATAAAATGAATCGCTTACCTTTGATGATCTTCAGATGTTTTCACTCGCGAGACACCCAGTTACACAATAAATGCTCCTTTTGTTCCATAAAGTTTATTTTTATATCCAAAATACCTCCATTTGTTTGGCGTATTATGTTCAGAAATCCACAGGCTCGAGCGGTCACGACATCGCAGATGAAAATTCCAAATAGTATCCGTAATGTCCACAGAAACATGTCAAACGTTTTTTATAATCAATCCTCAGGTTGTTTTTAAAATATATAAATCGGTAATATATCTACCGGGACAATCGCTTTTTCAATAGCTTTTTCAGCTATCCACTGAGGCATTGTTATGTTTCTCGCTAATTTTTCAAAATAAAAGCTTGAAACTATGTCTAAAGACAGTTGACAACTTGAGAAAGCGATTGGAAAAGGAATCTGGTTGATATCCCTTTAAACGGAGCAAAGGCAAACTATGGAACATGGAGCTTTCAAAATAGAAGCCACTTCCTGGTTTGATTTTCCTCAGGCTTTCGCCTGCAATATCAGTTCTGTTATACTCACAAACAATATTTGGACAGTTTTGGAAAGTTAGAGTGTGTTCCATCCTAATCTGACAATTATTTGCATATTCTAGTTTCTGGGTCTGAGAAATAGGCAGTTTCAAATGGGTACATTTTTCATTCAAAAAATCTAAATACTGCCCCCTACACTCAACAAGTTAAAGTGACTAGTGTTCCATTATTAAAGTGTCCAGGAATATTAAGTCTAAATAGGGCATCAGCTTCTAAGGTGCTAGTGATGGCTATTTAACAGTCTGATGACCTTGAGATTGAAAAACAGATTCTGTCTCTCGGTCCCAACTTTAATGCACTTGTACTGACCTCGCCTTCTGGATGATAGCAGGGTGAACAGGCAGTGGCTCAGGTGGTTGTTGTCCTTGGTCTTTTTGGCCTTTCTGTGACATCCTGTGCTGTTGGTGTCCTGGAGGGAAGGTAGTTTGCCCCTGGTTATGCGTTGGGCAGACCGCACCACCCTCTGGAGAGCCCTATGGTTGCGGGTGGTGCAGTTGCCGTACCAGGCGGTGATACAGCCCAACAGGATGCTCTCAATTGTGCATCTGTAGAAGTTTGTGAGGGTTTTAGGTGCCAAGCCAAATTTATTCAGCCTCTAAGGTTGAAGAGGTGCTGTTGAGCCTTCTGAACCACACTGTCTGTGTGGGTGGACCATTTCAGTTTGTTAGTGATGTGCAGGCCAAGGAACTTGAAGCTTTCTACCTTCTGCACTGCAGTCCTGTCGATGTGGATAGGGGAGTGCAACCTCTGCTGTTTCCTGAAGTCCATGATCAGCTCCTTTGTTTTGTTGACATTGAGTGAGACGTTAATTTCCTGGCACCTCCTCCTTGTAAGCTGTTTCATCATTGTTGGTAATCAGGCATACTACTTTTGTGTCGTCTGTAAACTTCAAGAGTTGGAGGCGTGCGTGGTCACACATTCATGGGTGAACAAGGAGTACAGGAAGGGGCTGAGCACACACCTTTGTGGTGCCCCTGTGTGGAGGATTTGGTTTTAGTCTCCTACCTTCACCACTTGGCGGCGGCTCGTCAGAAACTCCAGGACCCCGTTGCAGATGGCGGGGATCATACCCAGGGCCCCAAGCTTAATGATGAGTACTATAGTTTTGAATGCTGAGCAGTCAATGAACAGCATTCTTACATAGGTATTCCCCTTGTCCAGATGGGATAGGGCAGTGAGATGGCGATTGCATGGTCTGTGGCTCTATTGGGGAGGCAAGCAAATTTAAGTGATTCTAGGGTGTCAGGTAAGGTAGAGGTTATATGATCCTGACTCGTCTCTCAAAGCACTTCATGATGACAGTGGTGAGTGCTATGGGGCGATAGTCATTTAGTTCAGTTACCCTTGCTTTCTTGGGTACAGAAATAATGGTGGACATCTTGAAATATGTGGGGACATTGAATATATCCGTAAACACTCCAGCCAGCTGGTCTGCGCATGCTCTGATGACGCGATTAGAGATGCCGTCTGGGCTGGCAGCCTTGCGAGGGTTAACACGCTTTAAAGTTACTACACCTTTATGTATTATGCATTATGATTGTATTCCATACCACCAGTAATGCAGTTGTAACTCAAAAAGTGTGTGTTTGATGAGCCGGGTATGTTTGGTCAGTATCATTACAATAAATCTCACAACACAAGGCAATGGTGAAACACTCAATTCATATTGCATGAACGACCATAAAGATTTTAGAAGCATTCGTGTTTAGACCATTTTTCTGCTAGAGGGATTTCTTTCCAATTTCAGAGCGGAACTCCAAAGTGTCTGTAGCACTACCCAGTCTAAAATATAATGTTGAGGTGTTGTGGGCAAAGAGTAAACAAATGAACCAAGTGCCCCCTAACACTAATGAGAAATGCTATGGTTGGCTGCGCGAACAGCAGCAAAAAACAATACATCTCAACCCTTGTGTAGATTGGTAGGATTTAACTTTTACATGAGAGTTCTGCTGATTCATTAAGGCAGAGAAGCAGACACCCCTACTCAATGGCCAAACTAGCCCCCCCCCCCCAAAAGCATGTGGCTAGAACATCTACTGTGGTTTAATAAAGGCACTGCAATGTATTTCAGCACAAACGATCAATATTCAATAGTTATAGTAAATGTCATCTCTGAGCTGGCTGAGACATCCTTGAAGGACTCACTGTGTAAAAACAAATTCAGCAAATAAATTAAAAACGTCCTCTCACTGTCAACTGCTTTTTTAGCAAAATAAACATTTGTAAATATTTGTATGAACATAAGATTCAACAACTGCGACATAAACTGAACAAGTTCCACAGACATGTGACGAACAGAAATTCAATAACGTGTGCCTGAACAAAGGGGGCCTCGGTGTAACGCTCATTATTTCGACAATAAACGCAAATACAACCATCCCTCCTGGTGAGACAAAACTGCGACTCGTCAGTGAAGAGCACTTTTTGCCAGTCCTGTCTGGTCCAGCGACGGTAGGTTTGTGCCCATAGGCAACGTTGTTGCCGTTAGGTCTGGTGAGGACCTGCCTTACAACAGGCCTACAAGCCCTCAGTTCAGCCTCTCTCAGCTGATTACGGACAGTCTGAGCACTGACGGAGGGATTGTTCGTTCCTGGTGTAATTGGGGCAGTTGTTGTTGCCATCCTGTACCTGTCCTGCAGGTGTCATGTTCGGATGTACCGATCCTGTGCAGGTGTTGTTACACATGGTCTGCCACTGCGAGGACGATCAGCTGTCCGTCCTGTCTTCCTGTAGCGCTGTCTTAGGCGTCTCACAGTACGGACATTGCAATTTATTGCCATGGCCACATCTGCAGTCCTCATGCCTCCTTGCAGCCTGCCTAAGGCAGGTACACACAGATTAGCAGGGACCCTGGGCATATTTCTTTTTATATTTTTTCAGAGTCAGTACAAAGGCCTCTTAGTGTCCTAAGTTTTCATATTGTCACCTTAATTGCCCACCGTCTGTAAGCTGTTAGTGTCTTAACAACCGTTCCACAGGTGCATGTTCGTTAATTGTTTATGGTTCATTGAACAAGCATGGGAAACAGTGTTTAAAACCTCCCTAGGGCAGGCGTTCCGCTAGCAGAACCCCTCAACAACATTCCGCTGAAAAGGCAGTGCGTGACATTTAAAAATATTTTTTTTAAATATGTAACATTCACACATTAACAAGTCCAATACAGCAAATGAAAGATAAACATCTTGTTAATCTACCCATCGTGTCCAATTTCAAAAAGGCTTTACAGCGAAAGCACAACATATGATTATGTTAGGTCATAGCCAAGTAAAAAAAACAGCCATTTTTCCAGCCAAAGATGGAGTCACAAAAAACAGAAATATAGATAAATTAATCACTGGTCTTCATCAGATGACACTCATAGGACATCATATTACACAATACATGTATGTTTTTTTTCCGCTAAATGTGCATATTTATATCCAAAAATCTCAGTTTACATTGGCAGCTTACGTGCAGTAATGTTTTGATTCCAAAACATACGGTGATTTTGCAGAAATACTCATAATAAACATTGGTAAATGATACAAGTGTTATTCACAGAATTAAATATAGACTTCTCCTTAACTTCTTGGATATAGGGGGCGCTATTTTAATTTTTGGATGAAAAACGTTCCCGTTTTAAACAAGATATTTTGTCACGAAAACATGCTCGACTATGCATATAATTGACAGCTTTGGAAAGAAAACTCTGACGTTTCCAAAACTGCAAAGATATTGTCTGTGAGTGCTACAGAACTGATGTTACAGAAACAACCCAGATAAAAATCCAATCAGGAAGTGCCGCATTTTTTGAAACCGCATCATGCCAATGACTCCTTATATGGCTGTGAATGGGCCACGAATGAGCTTAGGCTTTCTGTCGCTTCCCCAAGGTGTCGACAGCATTGTGACGTATTTGTAGGTATATCATTGGAAGATTGACCATAAGAGACTACATCTACCAGGTGGTCGCTTGGTGTCCTCCGTCGCAATTATTGCGTAATCTCCAGCTGCAGTATTTTTCCGTTTGCTTCTGATGAGAAGCCAACTGCCACCACTGATAGATTATCAAATAGATATGTGAAAAACACCTTGAGGATTGATTCTAAACGTTTGCCATGTTTCTGTCGATATTATGGAGCTAATTTGGAAAAAAGTTTGCCGTTGTAAGTGACTGCATTTTCCAGTCTTTTTCTTAGCCAAAACGTGATGAACAAAACGGAGCTATTTCGTCTACACAAATAATCTTTTTGGAAAAAATTAACATTTGCTATCTAACTAAGAGTCTCGTCATTGAAAACATCCGAAGTTCTTCAAAGGTAAATTATTTTATTTGAATGCTTTTCTTGTTTTTGTGAAAATGTTGCCTGCTGAATGCTAGGCTTAATGCTATGCTAGGCTATCAATACTCTTACACAAATGCTTGTGTAGCTTTGGTTTAAAAGCATATTTTGAAAATCTGAGATGACAGTGTTGTTAACAAAAGGCTAAGCTTGTGTTTGAATATATTTATTTCATTTCATTTGCGATTTTCATGAATAGGAAACGTTGCGTTATGGTAATGAGCTTGAGGCTATGATTACGCTCCCGGATACGGGATTGCTCGTCGCTAGAGGTTAATGCAACCGCTGTGTCAGATTTCAAAAAAACTTTACGGAAAAAGCATAATCTGAGAACAGCGCTCAGAAATAATTTTTCCAAGATGGCGTAGCAGTCAGACGTGTCGTGTCCCTTGTATATATCGTTTTTTATATATATTTTTCTTCGCATATCTTTTAAAACATTTTTGCTAAACCTCAACATCTAAATACTCTCCTGCAACCCGCCTCACCCAATGTAGCGTGGATCTGCTTTTTTTTCTAAAGTATTTATATTTACTTCGGATCCGGAACCCCTCAAATGAAGCAAGCCTGCTAACTACCGGAAAGCTCTCGCCAGTTTGAACAACTCTAAACAGAGCATAACGGACCTATTATTATTATGTTTTTTATTATTATTTTTATCTCCGGATTCCCACCGCAAACGGAACATTCTCATCTGGATCTTCACAACTAGCTAACTAGCTAACCGCAACCCCGGATGATTACTCCTGGCTAGCGTTTTCATCCACTTAGCTTGAAGCTAGCCCGGCCAGAGCTCCTGTGCTACCACCGGAGCATACTCCTGGGCTACAATATCAGGACCCACGACAGGTCTATCGATGTCACCGCATGAAGAGGCAAAAACAGAATTAACTCCTTGCTATCTGCTTGCTTACTAATTTGGCCTGCTAACTGCTAGCTTGCTCAGCCCCTGTCTGTTAACTGCTAGCTTGTTTAGCCCCGGCCTACTAACTGTTAGCTTGTTAGCACAGGCCTACTAACTGTCTGAATCGCCGTGTCACCAGCCAGCCCAACCACTCACTGGACCCATATTTACTTTCAATCTCTTTTCGATTTTTAATTCGATTATACCTCCCGGTAACCTGCCTCATCCAATGTGATACGGAATCGCTATTATTTTAAATTTTTAGAACACATTCAAGAACCTCCAGAAGCTAACTAGCTACAAGCTATTTAGTCATTCTTAGCCACTGCTAGCGGCTTTTATCTTCTGCACAACCAGCCAGTTTTTTTTTACCTGGATAATACTCGCCAGTCTAGATTCCCTGCCCCATCCACCGCTGCCCCCTGGACACTGATCACTTGGCTACATAGCTGATGCATGCTGGACTGTCCATTAATCACGGTACTCCATTCTGCTTGTTTATGTTTTATCTGTCGGCCCCAGCCGCACTCAGGCTCTGTGTGTAGTTAATCCGACCCTCCCTGCCGAGTCAACGCCATTTTACCTGCTGTTGTTGTGCTAGCTGATTAGCTGTTGTTGTCTCACATACTGTTTTAGCTAGCTCTCCCAATTCAACACCTGTGATTACTGTATGCCTCGCTGTATGTCTCTCTCAAATGTCAATATGCCTTGTATACTGTTGTTCAGGTTTGTTATCATTGTTTTAGTTTACAATGGAGCCCCTAGTTCCACTCTTCATACCCCTGATACCTCCTTTGTCACATCTCCCACACATGCGGTGACGTCACTCATTTACAACCAGCATGTCCAGAGATACAACCTCTCTCATCACCCAGTGCCTGGGCTTACCTCCGCTGTACCCGCACCCCACCATACACCTGTCTGCGCATTATGCCCTGAATATATTCTACCATGCCCAGAAATCTGCTCCTTTTATTCTTTGTCCCCAACGCTCTAGGCGACCAGTTTTGATAGCCTTTAGCCGCACCCTCATACTACTCCTCCTCTGTTCCGCGGGTGATGTGGAGGTAAACCTAGGCCCTGCATGTCCCCAGGCACCCTCATTTGTTGACTTCCGTGATCGAAAAAGCCTTGGTTTCATGCATGTCAACATCAGAAGCCTCCTCCCTAAGTTTGTTTTACTCACTGCTTTAGCACACTCTGCTTACCCTGATGTCCTTGCCGTGTCTGAATTCTGGCTCAGGAAGGCCACCAAAAATTCTGAGATTTCCATACCCAACTATAACATTTTCTGTCAAGATAGAACTGCCAAAGGGGGAGGAGTTAGCCTGCAAAGTAATGTCATACTTTCCAGGTCCATACCAAAACAGTTCGAACTACTAATCTTAAAAATTACTCTCTCCAGAAATAAGTCTCTCACTGTTGCCGCATGCTACTGACCCCCTCAGCTCCCAGCTGTGCCCCCCATCTAGCTTCAGAGTTTGTTCTGTTAGGTGACCTAAACTGGGATATTCTTAAGACCCCGGCAGTCCTACAATCTAAGCTAGATGCCCTCAATCTCACACAAATCATCAAGGAACCCACCAGATATAACCCTAAATCTGTAAACAAGGGCAGCCTCATAGACGTCATCCTGACCAACTGGCCCTCCAAATACACGTCCGCCGTCTTCAACCAGGATCTCAGCGATCACTGCCTCATTACCTGTATCCGCTACGGAGCCGCAGTCAAATGACCACCCCTCATCATTGTCAAACGCTCCCTGAAACACTTCTGTGAGCAGGCCTTTCTAATCGACCTGGCCCGGGTATCCTGGAAGGACATTGACCTCACCCCGTCAGTTGAGGATGCCTGGTCATTCTTTAAAAGTAACTTCCTTACCATTTTAGATAAGCATGCTCCGTTCAAAAAATGCAGAACTAAGAACAGATATAGCCCTTGGTTCACTCCAGACCTGACTGCCCTCGACCAGCACAAAAACATCCTGTGGCGGACTGCAATAGCATCGAATAGTCCCCGCGATATGCAACTGTTCAGGGAAGTCTGGAACCAATACACGCAGTCAGTCAGGAAAGCTAAGGCCAGCTTCTTCAGGCAGAAATTTGCATCCTGTAGCTCCAACTCCAAAAAGTTCTGGGACACTGTGAAGTCCATGGAGAACAAGAGCACCTCCTCCCAGCTGCCCACTGGACTGAGGCTAGGTAACACGGTCACCACCGATAAATCCATGATTATCGAAAACTTCAACAAGCATTTCTCAACTGCTGGCCATGCCTTCCGCCTGGCTACTTCAACCTCGGCCAACAGCTCCCCCCCCGCAGCTACTCGCCCAAGCCTCTCCAGGTTCTCCTTTACCCAAATCCAGACAGCAGATGTTCTGAATGAGCTGCAAAACCTGGACCCGTACAAATCAGCTGGGCTTGACAATCTGGACCCTCTATTTCTGAAACTATCCGCCGCCATTGTCGCAACCCCTATTACCAGCCCGTTCAACCTCTCTTTCATATTCTCTGAGATCCCCAAGGATTGGAAAGCTGCCGCAGTCATCCCCCTCTTCTAAGGGTGAGAAACCCTGGACCCAAACTGTTACAGACCTATATCCATCCTGCCCTGCCTATCTAAGGTCTTTGAAAGCCAAGTCAACAAACAGGTCACTGACCATCTCGAATCACACCGTACCTTCTCCGCTGTGCAATCTGGTGTCTGAGCCGGTCACGGGTGCACCTCAGCTACGCTCAAGGTACTAAACAATATCATAACGGCCATCGATAAAAGACAGTACTGTGCAGCCGTCTTTATCGACCTTGCCAAGGCTTTTGACTCTGTCAATCACCATATTCTTATCGGCAGACTCAGTAGCCTTGGTTTTTCTGATGACTGCCTTGCCTGGTTCACCAACTACTTTGCAGACAGAGTGCAGTGTGTCAAATCGGAGGGCATGCTGTCCGGTCCTCAGGCAGTCTCTATGGGGGTGCCACAGGGTTCAATTCTCGGGCCGACTCTTTTCTCTGTATATATCAATGATGTTGCTCTTGCTGCAGGCAATTCCCTGATCCACCTCTACGCAGACGACACCATTCTATATACTTCCGGCCCGTCCTTGGACACTGTGCTATCTAACCTCCAAACAAGCTTCAATGCCATACAACACTCCTTCCGTGGCCTCCAACTGCTCTTAAACGCTAGTAAAACTAAATGCATGCTTTTCAACCGTTCGCTGCCTGCACCCGCACGCCTGACTAGTATCACCACCCTGGATGGTTCCGACCTTGAATATGTGGACATCTATAAGTACCTAGGTGTCTGGCTAGACTGTAAACTCTCCTTCCAGACTCATATCAAACATCTCCAATCGAAAATCAAATCTAGAGTCGGCTTCCTATTCCGCAACAAAGCCTCCTTCACTCATGCCGCCAAACTTACCCTAGGAAAACTGACTATCCTACCAATCCTCGACTTCGGCGACGTCATCTACAAAATAGCTTCCAACACTCTACTCAGCAAACTGGATGCAGTTTATCACAGTGCCCTCCGTTTTGTCACTAAAGCACCTTATACCACCCACCACTGCGACTTGTATGCTCTAGTTGGCTGGCCCTCGCTACATATTTGTCGCCAGACCCACTGGTTCCAGGTCATCTACAAGTCCATGGTAGGTAAAGCTCCGCCTTATCTCAGTTCACTGGTCACGATGGCAACACCCACCCGTAGCACGCGCTCCAGCAGGTGTATCTCACTGATCATCCCTAAAGCCAACACCTCATTTGGCCGCCTTTCGTTCCAGTTCTCTGCTGCCTGTGACTGGAACGAATTGCAAAAATCGCTGAAGTTGGAGACTTTTATCTCCCTCACCAACTTCAAACATCTGCTATCTGAGCAGCTAACCGATCGCTGCAGCTGTACATAGTCTTATCAGTAAATAGCCCACCCAATTTCACCTACCTCATCCCCATGCTGTTTTTATTTATTTACTTTTCTGCTCTTTTGCACACCAATATCTCTACCTGTACATGACCATCTGATCATTTATCACTCCAGTGTTAATCTGCAAAATTTTTATTATTTGCCTACCTCCTCATGCCTTTTGCACACAATGTATATTGACTCTTTTTTCCCTACTGTGTTATTGACTTGTTTATTGTTTACTCCATGTTTAACTCTGCGTTGTCTGTTCACACTGCTATGCTTTATCTTGGCCAAGTCGCAGTTGCAAATGAGAACTTGTTCTCAACTAGCCTACCTGGTTAAATAAAGGTGAAATAAAAAATGAAAAAAAAAAAAAAACAGCCAGAGGAATATCTGCCATTTTGCAGTCAACAGAAGTTAAAAATAACATCATAAATATTCATTTACCATTGATGATCTTCATCAGAAGGCACTCCCAGGAATCTCAGTTCGACAATAAATGACTGATTTGTCGATAAAGTCCATAATTTATGTCCAAATAGCCACTTTTTGTTTGCGTGTTCAGCTCAGTAATCCATCTTCATGAGGCGCAGGCACTTCGTCCAGACAAAAACACAAAAAGTTCCATTACAGTCCTTTAGAAACATATCAAACGATGTATGGAATCAATCTTTAGGATGTTAACATAAAACATTAATAATGTTCCAACCGGAGAATTCGTTTGTCTGAAGAAAAGTACTGGAACGAGAGGTAACTCTGTTGGGAGTGCTCGTCATGAGACAAAGGCACTCTGCCAGACCACTGACTCAAAGAGGTCTCATGAGCCCCTCCTTTATAGTAGAATCCTCATTCAAGTTTCTGAAGATGGTTGACATCTCGTGGAAGCCGTAGGAAGTGCAACTTCCATATCTCCATATCTCAATGTGTATTCGGTAGGCCAAGCTTTGAAAACTACAAACCTTAGATGTCCCACTTCCTGGTTGGATTTTTCTCAGGTTTTTGCCTGCCATATGAGTTCTGTTATACTCACAGACATCATTCACACAGTTTTAGAAACTTCACAGTGTTTTCTATCCAATACTAATAATAAAATGCATATATTAGCATCTGGGACAGAGTAGGAGGCAGTTCACCCTGGGCATGCTATTCATCCAAAAGTGAAAATGCTGCCCCCTATCCCAAAAGAGTTACACCCTTTACAATGAGATTTGTGAAGTTAATTGGATTTTTACGAATTATCTTTGAAAGACAGGGTCCTGAAAAGTTTCTTTTTTGGCTGAAATTATTTGGAAGGCTATATTTCACACTTTCAAGTGTTTACTATCAGTTTTATATCAATCTTGACAAAGCATTAAAATTATATAGCATTAATTTCATTACATCAATATAAATCTGTAATCTTGACATATACAGTCTGTATGGGAATTAATAAAAGAGGGCGGCACAGTCTGTAGTTAGACCAAATGAAGGTTTGTTCACAAATAGGCTGATAAGGCTTCATTGTCTCTGGGACCAGACACTTCACAACCCAACTGCACATTGATCCGCCAATGGTAAATCATACACGATGGACAAGGCTGCAAAGATTTAAGTCTACAAAAAGCAATAAGGACTGAATATACAACAAGCACAGTAGCCAACTCAAACTTTAAAATAAATCATTCATTGATGTTATTATGGGATTTTTACAAAGGTTTAGGCAGGTATTGAAATAGTCAAGTTCACTTATGAGCACTGCCTACTCCTGAGACAGATGGGTCCAAGATGTTCCAAGATGTTGGAAAGTATATTTTCTGGGTATTGACCGAGTAAACATGAAATAAGACAGTAGAAATTCGAGAAAAAAAAAACCATTTCGGACAAAACTAAAATGACTTCAGACCAAAATGGGGCTTAAACCCTATTCGGGAAAAGGGGATACCGAGACCGGACCATAGCCAAATTTGGTGAGCGTATGAAACCGGTACGGCCATTCTATCCTGCCAAAGGTCTTCTCGGGCAAGGATGCTGCCATCACTGGGGTTTTAAGAGAGTTAGCCTTTGACATGACATGAAGTAGCCTTCAAATGTTTTTCGCAGAGAGACGACCTGGGATGAACCCAAACTGGTCTA
Organism: Oncorhynchus masou masou; assembly: GCF_036934945.1. Classification (NCBI taxonomy): domain Eukaryota; kingdom Metazoa; phylum Chordata; class Actinopteri; order Salmoniformes; family Salmonidae; genus Oncorhynchus; species Oncorhynchus masou. Next base: position 8,751,828 of record NC_088221.1, on the reverse strand, counting down.
GATGGATTATCGTCTCTAAGGGTTTGGGGAGAGGGTCTTGGCTAATATCTTACAGTCACTGTTCAACAAATTTGAGGGTCGGAAACTTCCTGGCTCAAGGTTCTTTACCAGGCAGAGAGATAGTGGCCGTGTCTGAATACAGGTACTTGCGTTCTAAATAGTAGACATTTTGGGTACACACATTTTTTTTGTTTTATAGTATGTGAAATTTCAAAAATCGAGTATGCTTAAAATGCCAGTATGTTATACTCATTTCGGCTTTTCAGCTAGTAGAAGTCACTGCACACATTTTGGGAATTTCAAACCCACACAATGCATTGGAACCTTATAAAAAGGTGGGGTTTCGAGTTTTGATAAACAACAAAACACACCATGATATCATAGGAAAATGTCATCCTGGCACGTTTTTTGCACATTAGCTGACATTTTTATCAATACATTGAAGTCAATGGGAAAAGATCAGTGTCACGTGGTTTACATTTCTCATGTCAGTCTCTCTCCCTCCTCTTTTTCCCCTCATTGTCTTCTTTCTCAATCCCCTTCTCACTTTTGTCTCTCTCCTTCTCTCTTCTCTCCCTCCCTCCCCTCCTCTCTCTCTCTCCCCTCTCCCAGACAGACAGGCAAATAATTTCAAGTCAGTCTTAAACAATGTGGCCAATATCCTCTACAAGGCTCTCAAAATGTCATTTGTCGGGTCCCCCGGTCACAAATATGTACAATTTGGGAAGAGTAATCTTTTTAACCCTTTGAAAAGCCCCTATGACCCCCAATTAAGTCACTTCCTGTATACGCAGGAAGCTGAAATACATATACGCAGGAAGCTGAAATACATGCATGCAATAGATTTGCATGCATGTTTTATGATCACTAGCTAGATTCTCATTTGGCTACCCTCAGCTGTGCTATTGAGCTAGCAAGCTAGATACTGTTTTTTGTGCCTCTATTGTTTGTAAATGGTTGTTGTTGGTTTTCCTTCTGAAGTGTCAGTTAGTCTGAGAAATATATCCAACATTATGGGCCACTGAATCTAGGTTGATAGACATGAGTGATTCATGTTGTTTAGACCAACTGTAGCTACATTTGACATATGCTGTATATCTAGTTATTTAAAAGACATTGGCTGATTCAAAACCTCTCAAGTGCCTTCAGAAAGTATTCACCCCCTTGAATTTTTACACATTTTGTTACAAAGTGGGATTAAAATTGTCCTTTGTCAACGATCCACAAACAAACAAAAACGAATGTCAGTGTAATACAAATTCTATGACAAAAAATAAAAAACAATACTCTCTCGATTAGTCAATACATGTTAGAATCACCTTTGGCAGCTATTACAGCTGTGGGTGTTTTTGGGTAAGTCTAAGAGCTTTTTGCATACTTGGATTGTACAATATTTTCCCATTATTTACATTTTCATTGTTCAAGCTCTCAAATAGGTTGTTGATCATTGCTAGACAGCCATTTTCAAGTCTTGCCATATATTTTCAAGCCAATGTAAGTCACACCTGTAACTAGGCCACTCAGGAACTTTTGTCTTGGAAAGCTACTCCAGTGTATACTTGCCGTTGTGTTTTAGATTATTGTCCATTGTCTGTTGGAAAGCAAACAACCAGTTTTTCCTCTAGGATTTTGCCTGTGCTTAGCTCTACTCTATTCCATACATACATTTAAAAACAATGACAACCTAGTCCTTGATGACAAGCATACCATAACGCAGCCAACACTATGCTTGAAAATGTGAAAAGTGGTAGTCAGTGATGTGTTGTGCTTGCCCCAAACACAATGATTTGTAGTCAGAAGAAAAAGGTACATTTCTTTGCAGTATTAAACGATGCATGATATTTATTAATTCTGTTCAGGCCTCCTTGTCATGCTGTCATTTAGTTTAGCATTGTGGAGTAACTGCAATGTTGTTGATCAATCCTCAGTTCTCCAATAACAGCCATTAAACTCTGTAACTCTTGAAGTCACCATTGATTCGCATCACGGTGAAATCCCTGAGCGGTTTCCTTCGTCTCAGGCAGCGGAGTTAGGAAGGACACCTGTATCTTTGTAGTGACTAAGTGTATTGATACACCATCCAAAGCGTAATTAATAACTTTACCATGCTCAAAGGGATATTCAGTGTCTGCTTTTTTACTTTCTCCCATCTACCAATAGGTGACCTTTGTGAGGCATTGGAAAACCTCCCTAGTCTTTGTGGTTGAATCTGTGCTAGAAATTCATTTCTCAACTGAGGGACCTTACACATAATTGTATGTGTTTGGTACAGAGATAATAGTGGTTAACATGATCACCCTATTACACACAGAGTGACTCCATGCAACTTGTGACTTGTTAAGCACATTTTTACTCGTGTACTTATTTAGGCTTGCCACAACAAAGGGGTTGAATACTGATTGATGCCAGACATTTCAGCTTTTAATTTTTTATTAATTATTAAAATTCTAAAAACAAAAATTTCACTTCGACATTAATCCATTTTAAATTTAGGCTGTAACACCAAAATGTGGAAAAAGGGGTGTGAATACTTTTTTGAAGGCACTATATACAGTATTCTCATTTGAATGTTATTGGTTGAAGTGACATACTGTATATGATTTGTTATTGTTTCTCTCAGTGCCTGAATTTTTGGGATGAACTTAGGGGAGACCTGGGCAAAAAGGATCGGCGGACTGGGGCGCTTCTGGAATACTGTTCTGGAGTTCTGTTATGTGGTTCTGAAGGTATGAATGACACACAGTATACATTTGGATAATTGCAATGTTGAGAGCAGACTATTTCAGTTACCTGCATAATGGCTTCTATATTTTGGTTGAAGGCTTCAAGGACCGAAATGTAAAAAAAAAAACATTTGACGGCCCAGTTTGTTGAAGACGCAAGAGTGGAACCTCTATCCTTTTCATTTGTGTTTTTTTGCACCCAGTTAAAGGGCCGGGCCAGTAACTGAAAGGTTGCTTGTTCAAATCCTTGAGCCGACAAGGTGAAAAATCTGTCGATCTGCCCTTGAGGCACTTAACCCTCATTTCTGCAGCGGTGCCGTTCATAATGGCTGACCCTGGGTATGACCACACTCTGAGGGGGTCTCAGGGAGAGTGAGAGATGCAAAAAATACATTTCGAATACACATGTATAAATTACAAACTTGTGAAATAGGATGAATATAAACACACATGAGAGGAGGAGGGCAGGCAAGAGCGAGGCAACCATTGCATCTGTATTTACTCTAGTTCTGATAAACAGATTTACGTTTTGGAATGGGTGACTTTAATGCCGATGTTATGATTGCATGTTCGAAAAGGCCAACATCCTATTTTATTATTTTAAGAGAAGGCAAACAAGTAATTATATGCTCAACTGGATGTTATTGTCTAGAGTCCTCTTGCATAGCTCTTTTTGTGGTCCAGCCTATTCCTTTTGCCTTAAATAAAAATGTACTGGTCATTCACGTATCCACAGACTCTCCATATTTGTGTGGTAATATACATTAGACTGATATGTACATATACTCTATTTTCACTGTAGTCATTCTAGACAAAGGTTATACTGTGCTGCCAGGAATACTGTAAATTCATAAAATACTGTAACTTACTGTTTTTTATATTGGCAGTATCATCCTGTAAATTTTGGAGACAATGAATATACTGTACATTTAAAGTAATTAACTGTAAAAGATTGGACTTTTTTTACGGTGTGATTTGTAATGTCTTGATTTGTCATGTCCGTTTATCTGTGTTGAGCTGACTGTAATGTTCATGTTATGCAATATTAGTTGCTGAAAGCTATCATTTTCCATCATTTCAGAAGTTGAAAGCTCCCCAGACGTGGAGGTGGGATCCTTCAGTCCTCCTAATATAATAAAAATAATAAGGAACCAGAGTGGATGGCCGTGCTGAAGGAAATGGAGAATATGGAAGGTTGGCAGCGGTAAAGGATGCCGAAAGTAGGCCAAAAGGACGGAGGAGGCACGGCAGCGTGAAGAGCAGAGAGAAGCGGAAGAAGGCTTTTGTGCCATTATTGACTCAGTGGATTTTGTCCAACATGCCTCGGGACCTATGCATTGCCACAATCATACTCTGTATCTAGTTGTGTCCGTGGAATAGATAGTGTGGATCTAAAAAAAAATCCCATAATCCTGGACATAATCGAACAACCATCTTTTCAATCGCAACAAATCATTTGCTTACACCCCAACCAAGGATTATCATAGATGCCCTTCCAGACTCCCTTCAGCTACCCAAGGACGTTGGAGTACAAAAATCAGTTAACCATCTAAACGAGGATATAAACGTAATAATCTAGATGTGATTGTATCGCTAAAAACAAAAGATAAAGGGTCACAAGAAACGAGCTCCCTGGTGTACAGAAAATTCAGGAGCCCTGAAGAAAGCTTCCAGAAAATTGGAATGGAAATGGTGCTCCCCCAAATTAGAAGTCTTCCGGCTAGCTTGGAAAGCCTGTACCGTGCAATTTCAAAAAACCCTCACTGCTGCTCGATCAGCCTACTTTTCCAACCTGATTGAGGAGGATTAAAAACAATTCAAAACTTAAATGTTGATATTGTCCCAAAGCTAACTAAAATGCAGCATTCCCCAAGTGAAGATGGCCTTCACTTCAGCAGTGATGAATTAATGACGAAAATATCATGATCAGTAGAAAACTAATTACGGACTCTTTGAATATGCATATTTTAAAACTCAGTTGTATTGAGTCTGCACAGAACTGCCAGGAACACGGATCAATGAAGACGAGTTTTAAAAAATGTCCTGCATATCTTGACACATTAACTAAAATATTCATGGCCTCTAAACTTGTCAGTCTACTGTACACTATTCCAACACCTACTTTTGAAAGAGCTACTTCCTGTGCTTGGCCTTCCTATGTTGAACATAAAACTGTTCTCTATCCTTCAGATGTGTAACCAAACTCCCTTTTTAAAAGCAACTTACTGCCTTTCTGAAGACAGATCATGAATACGAAATGCTCCAGTATGGTTGTAGAACCCATTATAGCACTTAGACCGCACTCTTGAAGGTGGTAAATTACCTTTTAATGGCGTCAGACCAAGGCTCTGCGTCCGTCCTGGTGCTCCTAGTCCTTAGAGCCGCTTTCAACACCGTCGATCAAATTATTTTGGATAGATTGGAAACCCTAATTGTTTTTCCCTGATTTAGATCTTATTTGTTGAAAAAATAAGTGTGTCTTTGTGGATGGTACGTACATTGGTGTTCCTCAAAATTCTGTTCGAGGACAACTATTTTTTTCACTATACAGTCGTGGCCAAAAGTTTTGAGAATGACACAAATATTAATTTTCACAAAGTCTGCTGCCTCATCAGGGTCTTTAGATATTTTTGTCAGCATTGTTTGTCACCAAAATGTTCCTGGATGGTTGGGATAAGTTGCTCTCGGAGGATGTGTTGGTACCATTCTTTATTCATGGCTGTGTTAATAGGCAAAATTGTGAGTGAGCCCACTCCCTTGGCCGAGAAGCAACCCCACACATGAATAGTCTCAGGATGCTTTACTGTTGGCATGACACAGGACTGATGGTAGCGCTCACCTTGTCTTCTCGTGACAAGCTTTTTTCCAGATGCCCCAAACAATCGGAAAGGGGATTACCCCAGTCCTCAGCAGTCCAATCCCTTTAACTTTTGCAGAATATCAGTCTGTCCCTGATGTTTGTCCTGGAGAGAAGTGGCTTCTTTGCTGCCCTTCTTGACACCAGGCCATCCTCCAAAAGTCTTCGCCTCACTGTGCGTGCAGATGCACTCACACCTGCCATTCCTGAGCAAGCTCTGTACTGGTGGTGCCCCGATCCCACAGCTGAATCAACTTCAGGAGACGGTCCTGGCACTTGCTGGACTTTCTTGGGTGCCCTAAAGCCTTCTTCACGACAATTGAACCGCTCTCCTTGAAGTTCTCGATGATCCGATAAATGGTTGATTTAGGTGCAATCTTACTGGCAGCAATATCCTTGCCTGTGAAGCCCTTTTTGTGCAAAGCAGTGATGACGGCACGTGTTTCCTTGAAGGTAACCATGTTTGACAGAGGAAAAACAATGATTCCAAGCACCACCCTACTTTTGTAGCTTCCAGTCTGTTACTCGAACTCAATCAGCATGACAGAGTGATCTCCAGCCTTGTCCTCATTAATACTCACACCTGTGTTAACGAGAGAATCACTGACATGATGTCAGCCCGTCCTTTTGTGGCAGTGCTGAAATACAGCGACATTTTTTGGGGGGGATTCAGTTCATTTGCATGGCAAAGAGGGACTTTGCAATTAATTGCAATTCATCTGATCACTCTTCATAACATTCTGGAGTATATTCAAATTGCCATCATACAAACTGAGACAGCAGACTTTGTGACAATTACAGTGGGGGAAAAAAGTATTTAGTCAGTCACCAATTGTGCACGTTCTCCCACTTAAAAAGATGAGAGAGGCCTGTAATTTTCACCAAAGGTACACTTCAACTATGACAGACAAAATGAGAAGAAAAAAAATCCAGAAATTACGTTGTAGGATTTTAATTTATTTATTTGCAAATGATGGTGGAAAATAAGTATTTGGTCAATAACAAAAGTTTATCTCAATACTTTGTTATATACCCTTTGTTGGCAATAACAGAGGTCAAACGTTTTCTGTAAATCTTCACAACGTTTTCACACACTGTTGCTGGTATTTTGGCCCATTCCTCCATGCAGATCTCCTCTAGAGCAGTGATGTGTTGGGGCTGTTGCTGGGCAACACAGACTTTCAACTCCCTCCAAAGATTTTCTATGGGATTGAGATCTGGAGACTGGCTAGGCCACTCCAGGACCTTGAAATGCTTCTTACGAAGCCACTCCTTCGTTGCCCGGGCGGTGTGTTTGGGATAATTGTCATGCTGAAAGACCCAGCCACGTTTCATCTTCAATGCCCTTGCTGATGGAAGGAGGTTTTCACTCAAAATCTCACGATACATGGCCCCATTCATTCTTTCCTTTACACGGATCAGTCGTCCTGGTCCCTTTGCAGAAAAACAGCCCCAAAGCATTATGTTTCCACCCCCATGCTTCACAGTAGGTATGGTGTTCTTTGGCCTGCAACTCAGCATTCTTTGTCCTCCAAACACGACGAGTTCAGTTTTTAACAAAAAGTTATATTTTGGTTTCATCTGACCATATGATATTCTTCCAATCTTCTTCGGGATCATCCAAATGCTCTCTAGCAAACTTCAGACGGGCCTGGACATGTACTGGCTTAAGCAGGGGGACACGTCTGGCACTGCAGGATTTGAGTCCCGGGCGGCGTAGTGTGTTACTGATGGTAGGCTTTGTTACTTTGGTCCCAGCTCTCTGCAGGTCATTCACTAGGTCCCCCCGTGTGGTTCTGGGATTTTTACTCACCGTTCTTGTGATCATTTTGACCCCACAGGGTGAGATCTGGCGTGGAGCCCCAGATCGAGGGAGATTATCAGTGGTCTTGTATGTCTTCCATTTCCTAATATTTTCTCCCACAGTTGATTTCTTCATACCAAGCTGCTTACCTATTGTAGATTCAGTCTTCCCAGCCTAGTGCAGGTCTACAATTTTGTTTCTGGTGTCCTTTGACAGCTCTTTGGTCTTGGCCATAGTGGAGCTTGGAGTGTGACTGTTTGAGGTTGTGGACAGGTGTCTTTTATACTGATAACAAGTTCAAACAGGTGGCATTAATACAGGTAACGAGTGGAGGATAGAGGAGCCTCTGAAAGACGAAGTTACAGGTCTGTGAGAGAGCCAGAAATCTTGCCTGTTTGTAGGTGACCAAATACTTATTTTCCACCATAATTTCCAAATAAATTCATAAAAAATCCTACAATGTGATGTTCTGGATTTTTTTCTAATTTTGTCTGTAATAGTTGAAGTGTACCTATGATGAAAATCACAGGCCTCTCTCATCTTTTTAAGTGGGAGAACTTGCACAATTGGTGGCAGACTAAATACTTTTTTGCCCCACTGTATTATCGAATAGATATTTGAAAAACACCTTGAGGATTGATTATAAAAAACGTTTGCCATGTTTCTGTCGATATTATGGATCTAATTTGGAGTTTTTTTTTAGCTTTGCCGTGACCGCAATTTCCGGTGGATTTCTCAAAAAAACGTGGACAAGAAAAAGAGGTATTTCGGTATTTCCTTTTATGGAACAAAAGGAACATTTGCTGTCTAACTGGGAGTCTCTTGAGTGAAAACATCCGAAGCTCATCAAAGGTAAACAATTTAATTTGATTGCTTTTCTGATTTTCGTGACCAAGCTTCCTGCTGCTAGCTGGACATAATGCTATGCTGGGCTATCGATAAACTTACACAAACGCTTGTCTTGCTTTGGCTGTAAAGCATAATTTCCAAATCTGAGATGACAGGGTGATTAACAAAAGGCTAAGCTGTGTTTCACTATATTTCACCTGTGATTTCATGAATCTGGATATTTTCAAGTAATATTTTTTGACTATTGCGCTATGCTAATTAGTGTAGTTGATGACAATTCTCCCGGATCCAGGATGGGTAGTTCTATTAACCTCTTACACCTATGGTGGCGCTATTTCATTTTTGGAAGAAAAACGTTCCCGTTTTAAACAAGATATTTTGTCACAAAAAGATGCTCGACTATGCATATAATTGCTACTGTTCGAAAGAAAACACTCTGACGTGTCCAGAAATACAAATATCTTCTCTGTGCGTGCCCTTTAACGTGAGCTTCAGGCAAAACCAAGATGACTTGGCATCCAGGAAATGACAAGGATTTTTGAGGCTCTGTCTTTCATGATCTCCTTATATGGCTGTGAACGCAAGAGGAATGAGTCTGCCCTTTCTGTCGTTTCCCCAAGGTGTCTGCAGCATTGTGACGTATTTGTAGGCAGATCATTGGAAGATTGACCATAAGAGACCACATTTACCACGTGTCCGCCCGGTGTCCTGCGCCGAAATTGGTGCGCAAAAGTCACCTGCCAGTATTTTTCCATGGGGCACAGAGAGAGAAGCAAGCTTCCACGAACTGCATGTCAATGAAGAGATATGTGAAAAAACACCTTGAGGATTGATTCCAAACAACGTTTGCCATGTTTCGGTCGATATTATGTAGTTAATCCGGAAAAAGTTTCACGTTGTAGGTGACTGCATTTTCGGTTCGTTTCGGTAGCCAGGCGCAATGTAGAAAACGGAACGATTTCTCCTACACACAGACGCTTTCAGGAAACACTGCGCATCTGGTATGTGGCTGGGAGTCTCCTCATTGAAAACATCAGAAGCTCTTCAAAGGTAAATGATTTTATTTATTTGGTTATCTGGCTTTTGTGAAAATGTTGCGTGCTACATGCTACACAAAATGCTATGCTAGCTTAGCATACTCTTACACAAATTAGTCAATTTCTATGGTTCAAAAGCATATTTTGAAAATCTGAGATGACAGTGTTGTTAAGAAAAGGCTAAGCTTGAGAGCAAACACATTATTTTAATTTTATTTGCGATTTTCAGAAATCGTTAACGTTGCGTTATGCTAATGAGCCTGAGGCTTAGTCACAATCCCGGATCCGGGATGGGGAGTTTCAAGAGGTTAACTGACTATGTGGAGTGGTTGACATTTGTGGTTGAGAAACAAGTTTTAAAGACTCCAACCTAACTCTATGTAAACTTCCGACTTCAACTGTCGGTCACACACGCTAACAGAACAGGACCGCCAAGTGCTGAAGCGCATTTTGAGTAAAAATAGTCTGTCTTCGATTGCAACACTCACTACCGAGTTCCAAACTGCATCTGGAAGCAACGTCAGGACAATAACTGTTCATGGGGAGCTTCATGCAATGGGTTTCCATGGCTGTTTCCATGCGCAATGCCAAGTCTTTGCTGGAGTGGTGTAAAGCTCGCTGCCATTGAACGCTGGAGCAGTGGAAACGCGTTCTCTGCAGTGATGAATCACGCTTCACATCTGGCAGTCTGATGAACAAATCTGGGATTGGCGGATGCCAGGAGAACGCTACCTGACCCAATGCATAGTTTCACACCAGCCTTCGCTTTGGCTCCCACCCGCCGGCCAGCTCAGGCATCTCTCACATGCAGAGACCAAAGCCAGGATGCCTACGTCCAGGAGGCGCAGGCCCAAGGATTCATCCGTCCGTCCAACTCTCCTACCGCCTCCAGCTTCTTTGTCATGAAGGAGGGAGGTCTCCGCCCTGTATCGATTACCGGACACTGAATAAGGCTAGTGCTAAATTCAGTTATCCCCTGCTTTTCATAGTATTGTGCATCTATTCAATCACAGTGGGTAAGTACTTTATTAAATTGGACTTACGCAGTGCCTACAACCTGGAAGCGCATCAGAGAGGGGGATGAATTGAAGACCGCCTTCAGCACCAGCACCGGGTAATACGAATACAGAGTAATGCCCTACGGCCTGACAAGTACACCCTCTGTGTTTCAATAATTAATTAACGAGGTGTTTAGAGACATGTTGGGTAGCTGTGTAGTGGTGTACATGGCCTGTTCCATCCAACATCAAGGCGGTGCAGCGCTTCCTTGGTTTTGCAAAATATTTCAGGCATTTCATTAGGGGTTTCAGCACAGTGGTGAACCCCTCTCACCTCCCTCCCGAAGGGAGGTCTTCGACAGCTGGGCTGGACTAGGGAGGCCAACGAAACCTTCCGTGTGCTCAAGGAACGTTTTACTAATGCACCTGTTCTGGCTCACCCTGAACCGTCTCTGCCCTTCATCTTGGAGGTGGACGCCTCCGAGGTTGGAGTAGGGGCTGTTCTCTCCCAATGCACTGGATCACTGCCTAAACTCCATCCACGCTCCTTCTACTCAAGGAAGCTGTCTCCTGCGGAGCGGAATTACGACGTGGTGGATCGTGAGTTGTTGGCCATCAAGAAGGCGCAGGAAGCATGGTGGCACTGGCTGGAGAGTGCTAAACACCCATACATTGTCTGGACGGACCACAGAAACTTGGAGTACATTTGAGCAGCGAAGGGGCTCAACCCGTGTCAGGCCAGGTGGGCCCTATTCAAATTTTTCTGTACCCTCTCCTACCGGCTGGGGATCAAAGAATGTTAAGGACGATGCATTGTCCCGGGTGAATGACACAGAGGATCGGAGGGAGAAAGTCATACCCATTATTCCCCTGTCCCGCATTGTGGCTCCTATTGTGTGGAATGTGGACGTGGATATCCGTCGAGCCCTGCGACAGGAGCCCTCACCTGACTACTGTCCCAAGGGGCGTATCTACGTGCCCTCTGATGTGCGTCTCCTCGCCTAGGCACACACAGCACCTGTGTCGGGGCACCCGGGTATAGCCCATGCTATCGACGGTCTCTCCACCAAGTACTGGTGGCCCAACTTGGCCCGGGATATCCGGGTTTGTCACAGACCTTCCCCCCTTGGAGGGGCATTGTGGTTTTTCCAAAGCCTGTCGTTTGATTCCTACAAGCTATTTAGTCATTGTTAGCCACTGCTAGCGGCTTTTACCTTCTGCACAGCCAGACAGTTTTTTTTTTACCTGGATAATACTCGCCAGTCTAGCTTCCCTGCCCCATCCACCGCTGCCCCCTGGACACTGATCACTTGGCTACATAGCTGATGCATGCTGGACTGTCCATTAATCACGGTACTCCATTCTGCTTGTTTATGTTTTATCTGTCGGCCCCAGCCGCACTCAGGCTCTGTGTGTAGTTAATCCGACCCTCCCTGCCGAGTCAACGCCATTTTACCTGCTGTTGTTGTGCTAGCTGATTAGCTGTTGTTGTCTCACCTACTGTTTTAGCTAGCTCTCTCAATTCAACACCTGTGATTACTGTATGCCTCGCTGTATGTCTCTCTCAAATGTCAATATGCCTTGTATACTGTTGTTCAGGTTAGTTATCATTGTTTTAGTTTACAACGGAGCCCCTAGTTCCACTCTTCATACCCCTGATACCCCCTATGTCCCACCTCCACACATGCGGTGACCTCACTCATTACAACCAGCATGTCCAGAGATACAACCTCTCTCATCATCACCCAGTGCCTGGGCTTACCTCCGCTGTACCCACACCCCACCATACACCTGTCTGCGCATTATGCCCTGAATATATTCTACCATGCCGGGAAATCTGCTCCTTTAATTCTTTGTCCCCAATGCTCTAAGCGACCAGTTTTGATAGCCTTTAGCCGCACCCTCATACTACTCCTCCTCTGTTCCGCGGGTGATGTGGAGGTAAACCTAGGCCCTACATGTCCCCAGGCACCCTCATTTGTTGACTTCTATGATCGAAAAAGCCTTGGTTTCATGCATGTCAACATCAGAAGCCTCCTCCCTAAGTTTGTTTTACTCACTGCTTTAGCACACTCTGCTAACCCTGATGTCCTTGCAGTGTCTGAATCCTGGCTCAGGAATGCCACCAAAAATTCTGAGATTTCCATACCCAACTATAACATTTTCCGTCAAGATAGAACTGCCAAAGGGGGAGGAGTTGCAGTCAACTGCAGAGATAGCCTGCAAAGTAATGTCATACTTTCCAGGTCCATACCAAAACAGTTCGAACTACTAATCTTAAAAATTACTCTCTCCAGAAATAAGTCTCTAACTGTTGCCGCCTGCTACCGACCCCCCTCAGCTCCTTGCTGTGCCCTGGACACCATTTGTGAATTGATCGCCCCCAATCTAGCTTCAGAGTTTGTTCTGTTAGGTGACCTAAACTGGGATATGCTTAACACCCCGGCAGTCCTACAAACTAAGCTAGATGCCCTCAATCTCACACAAATCATCAAGGAACCCACCAGATACAACACTAAATCTGTAAACAAGGGCACCCTCATAGACGTCATCCTGACCAACTGGCCCTCCAAATACACCTCCGCCGTCTTCAACCAGGATCTCAGCGATCACTGCCTCATTGCCTGTATCCGCTATGGAGCCGCAGTCAAACGACCACCCCTCATCATTGTCAAACGCTCCCTGAAACACTTCTGTGAGCAGGCCTTTCTAATCGACCTGGCCCGGGTATCCTGGAAGGACATTGACCTCATCCCGTCAGTTGAGGATGCGGGCGGCAGGGTAGCCTAGTGGTTAGAGCGTTGGACTAGTAACCGGAAGGTTGTGAGTTCAAACCCCCGAGCTGATAAGGTACAAATCTGTCGTTCTGCCCCTGAATAGGCAGTTAACCCACTGTTCCCAGGCCGTCATTGAAAATAAGAATTTGTTCTTAACTGACTTGCCTGGTTAAATAAAGGTAAAAAATAAATAAAATGCCTGGTCATTCTTTAAAAGTAACTTCCTCACCATTTTAGATAAGCATGCTCCGTTCAAAAAATGCAGAACTAAGAACAGATAGCCCTTGGTTCACTAGAGACCTGACTGCACTCGACCAGCAAAAAAACATCCTGTGGCGGACTGCAATAGCATCGAATAGTCCCCGCGATATGCAACTGTTCAGGGAAGTCAGGAACCAATACACGCAGTCAGTCAGGAAAGCTAAGGCCAGCTTCTTCAGGCAGAAATTTGCATCCTGTAGCTCCAACTCCAAAAGGTTCTGGGACACTGTGAAGTCCATGGAGAACAAGAGCACCTCCTCCCAGCTGCCCACTGCACTGAGGCTAGGTAACACGGTCACCACCGATAAATCCATGATTATCGAAAACTTCAACAAGCATTTCTCAACGGCTGGCCATGTCTTCCGCCTGGCTACTCCAACCTCGGGCCAACAGCTCCGCCCCCCCCCACAGCTACTCGCCCAAGCCTCTCCAGGTTCTCCTTTACCCAAATCCAGATAGCAGATGTTCTGAAAGAGCTGCAAAACCTGGACCTGTACAAATCAGCTGGGCTTGACAATCTGGACCCTCTATTTCTGAAACTATCCGCCGCCATTGTCGCAACCCCTATTACCAGCCTGTTCAGCCTCTCTTTCATATCGTCTGAGATCCCCAAGTATTGGAAAGCTGCCGCAGTCATCCCCCTTTTCAAAGGGGGAGACACCCTGGACCCAAACTGTTACAGACCTATATCCATCCTGCCCTGCCTATCTAAGGTCTTCGAAAGCCAAGTCAACAAACAGGTCACTGACCATCTCGAATCACACCGTACCTTCTCCGCTGTGCAGTCTGGTTTCCGAGCCGGTCACGGATGCACCTCAGCCACGCTCAAGGTACTAAACAATATCATAACGGCCATCGATAAAAGACAGTACTGTGCAGCCGTCTTCATCGACCTTGCCAAGGCTTTCGACTCTGTCAATCACCATATTCTTATCGGCAGACTCAGTAGCCTTGGTTTTTCTGATGACTGCCTTGCCTGGTTCACCAACTACTTTGCAGACAGAGTGCAGTGTGTCAAATCGGAGGGCATGCTGTCCGGTCCTCTGGCAGTCTCTATGGGGGTGCCACAGGGTTCAATTCTCGGTCCGACTCTTTTCTCTGTATATTTCAATGATGTTGCTCTTGCTGCAGGTGATTCCCTGATCCACCTCTACGCAGACGACACCATTCTATATACTTCCGGCCTGTCCTTGGACACTGTGCTATCTAACCTCCAAACAAGCTTCAATGCCATACAACACTCCTTCCGTGGCCTCCAACTGCTCTTAAACGCTAGTAAAACCAAATGCATGCTTTTCAACCATTCGCTGCCTGCACCCGCACGCCTGACTAGTATCACCACCCTGGATGGTTCCGACCTTGAATATGTGGACATCTATAAGTACCTAGGTGTCTAGCTAGACTGTAAACTCTCCTTCCAGACTCATATCAAACATCTCCAATCGAAAATCAAATCTAGAGTCGGCTTCCTATTCCGCAACAAAGCCTCCTTCACTCACACCGCCAAACTTACCCTAGTAAAACTGACTATCCCACCGATCCTCGACTTCGGCGACGTCATCTACAAAATAGCCTCCAACACTCTACTCAGCAAACTGGATGCAGTTTATCACAGTGCCATCCGTTTTGTCACTAATGCACCTTATACCACCCACCACTGCGACTTGTATGCTCTAGTCGGCTGGCCCTCGCTACATATTTGTCGCCAGACCCACTGGTTCCAGGTCATCTACAAGTCCATGGTAGGTAAAGCTCCGCCTTATCTCAGTTCACTGGTCATGATGGCAACACCCACCCGTAGCACGCGCTCCAGCAGGTGTATCTCACTGATCGTCCCTAAAGCCAACACCTCATTTGGCCGCCTTTCGTTCCAGTTCTCTGCTGCCTGTGACTGGAACGAATTGCAAAAATCGCTGAAGTTGGAGACTTTTATCTCCCTCACCAACTTCAAACATCTGCTATCTGAGCAGCTAACCGATCGCTGCAGCTGTACATAGTCTTATCGGTAAATAGCCCACCCAATTTTACCTACCTCATCCCCATACTGTTTTTATTTATTTACTTTTCTGCTCTTTTGCACACCAATATCTCTACCTGTACATGACCATCTGATCATGTATCACTCCAGTGTTAATCTGCAAAATTGTAATTATTTGCCTACCTCCTCATGCCTTTTACACAAAATGTATATAGACTCTTTTTTTCTGTGTTATTGACTTGTTTATTGTTTACTCCATGTGTAACTCTGTGTTGTCTGTTCACACTGCTATGCTTTATTTTGGCCAAGTCGCAGTTGCAAATGAGAACTTGTTCTCAACTAGCCTACCTGGTTAAATAAAGGTGAAAAAAAAAATAATAATAATAAAATATGTACTCCCTCTGCCATTTTTCTTTGTAAATGTTACTTGTTTTCCTGAGAGGAATCTCTCCTACTATGTCCTGAATATTTTATAATATGCACTTTGCATTCGCCCTGTGCCTTTTTGTTTATGAAGATATATTTTGAGCACAACAGAGTTTGGGTTTTGTCCCGCTTTGATCTATGGTGCTTAAATAAATTCAGTAGTTCTAAACGTGCGACTGCCTTTTGCCTTCTCCTTTCCACACCAGTGACACATAGTGCCAACTGTAAAGTTTGGTGGATGAGGAATAATGGTCTAGGGCTGGTTTTCATGGTTCGGGCTAGGCCCCTTAGTTCCAGTGAAATTAAACTTAACACTACAGCAACTCCGTATTAATTCCCATGATTTTGGAATGAGATGTTCGCCGAGCATGTATCCACATACTTTTGGTCATGTAGTGTAAATTAATTTAAAGTTATGCAATTTGGTTTATGTAAATACAACATTTCAATGTTGTTAACACACAGTAAACAAAAAACTGATTTTGTTGGCAAATTCATACTGCGTTTGCAGCAAACAATGTTCGCCACAAATTTCCCAGAATTGTTTGCCAAAAGTTCTCAAGTTGCCGCAACAGTTTGCCACAAGACTAATTTGCATGCAAAAATATGAGATTGCCGCAAATTGGCCTAAGGTTTGCCACAACTGTTTGCCAGAAGCATGTTTTTTTCCGGTAAGAGCGGGCATTCAATTTGCAGTTTATACAGTTTCCACAGTAACATGTATTTACATGACGTGATGAAACATTGAATCTAAGTTGCAAATTACTTTTGTAGCAAGGTGTTGTAGAACGAGTGTCTTATGAATGTTATAACGGTTTGACAGATATCAGCTAGTTAGGATAGCTAGATGCAGCTATCACCAAGCTATGCTAGCTAGCTGAAGTCAACTTGGCGAAACAAGATCAGCGCATGCTTTTAGCCTTCATAGAATTTAATTAGCTGACCATCTTGAGGTGGTGAGTCAGGAGGAGAAAGTCCTCAACTTCAAAACTGAATTCTGAATTCCATAGCAAAGATAGCTTAGCGAGCTGTACTTACTACTTTTGTTGAGATTGAATGACAAAGTTACACCCTAGAAAAACCCACATCAAAACAACTCTGCTTTGTAGTCAGTCGTGGCTGCTAGCATTTCTTAGTGAGCATTGATGAAAAAGAAGGCCAAATCAGGAAGTAAAGTCGCCCTTTAAAAAGGTATTTGTATTATCTATGACTCTATTCAAACAAAGAACCCCAGCAAATTAGTTGAATAATCAAATATACCAAAACAACTTATCAACAACCTTCACAAGGAAATAGGATTCTGAATCTCAGCCAGACTAAATTACAAAGTACTGTGCTCACATTACCACAGGGTGAACCTCAATAATAATTTCAGGTCTTTACAACCTAAGTAAACAGTGGACTTGACACCTTGTGACTAACTGCATTCTAATTTGACTTATACGGTAAATTAATCCTTATAAATAGTAATTCCTCATTTAGATAAACTGCAAAATAAGGTGGGGTATTTCTGCTGAGAAGCTAGTCCGTGCTCTGTCCAGGAGTCTACGATTTCACAATGGCACAAACTACAACGTTTTCTGAGTGCATAGTAAATTGTATTAACACAAAGAGGATGTATGCTTCCCCAAATACATATGACTATCAACAAGGTGACCTTCGCTTCTGTGCATTACTCTTTACTTGGATCGGATTACAGGACCAACACAAAATATACAGAAACTTTTCTCACATCATATGGTATTTTGAACCAAAATGCCTCCTTTTAGGTAAGCCTATAGCTGATTATTGACAGAACAATCTATGTCATAATAGCTATAATTGTAATTGAAAACGTATTGAATGGAGCAAATCTGTATAAGCACCCCCGTTACATTTATTTTCTTCTGCCCGGCTGGTGGCACGGTACTTCTCTATGGATACCGGTACCACCTGGAAAGCCTCAAAGCACAAGTGATTCACTGCTATTGCTTGGTATTCAGATTGTCCTTCAGCCAAATCGAAAGGGAATCATTACACTTATTTGTCTTGTCATCAAAGCCGCTCTTAGCACACCGCCACTCCCAGTTAATATTCACAAGTGACAATAGAATGAACAGATCCCTTAGAATAGACAAGCTGAACAAGTGACATACTGTATACACAGCAAATAAGGCAGACTAATTGTAAGCATTTCACTGGTCTGTATGTCATAAAACATGTATATGAAACAGTCGTAATTGATGTTACTGCTGCTTACCATGTACATTAAATCACATTGTATGAATTAAGGAGTTGACATGTTAATGATCATATGTTATGCTACCTTTACTGCATGTGGAGTACATACATAGCAAGATCTACCATATAAAAGTAATTAATGGACCACATCAGTAAATCTGTAGCCTACAGCTCCGAATGGTTGTCAGGAATGTTTACCTTGTTGTAAGGCAATCAAATTATCTTTCAGTAATGTCGTATACTGTCCAAAAATAATACATACATGTCCCGCAGCAATAACCACATGGGTAGGAGAATTGAATTTTATCAAAGCCTATAACAAGCAGCACTTAATTAAACAAGACATGAGCATTCTATGTTGAACCACTATTAACAATATGCCCACTCAGAGAGAGGCAGGCAGCATCCATCAATTTTACATTTATGCCTTGATTTCCCATCCTGTTAGTATGATTATACTGAATTATTTACAAGCTATTGTAAAGATGGCTGCCAACATACTGTATGATGGGTGGCCATTTCTCCTAAATAGAAATTCCAATTAAAGTAACCCAAGAAGTGGAAAATGTTGAATTCAATTAAAATTTCAATTAATATTCAAGTTGGGGCGGCAGGGTAGCCTAGTGGTTAGAGCGTTGGACTTGTAACCGGAAGGTTGCAAGTTCAAAAAAAACCCCCCAGAGCTGACAAGGTACAAATCTGTCATTCTGCCCCTGAACAGGCAGTTAACCTACTGTTCCCAGGCCATCATTGAAAATAAGAATGTGTTCTTAACTGACTTGCCTGGTTAAATAAAGGTAAAATAAAAAATTTAAAAAAAATAAAAAGTATGGAATTTAAGTTATATTTTTTCCAATTCAAACAAATCTGTATTTTTGGAATTCAATTTTTGCACATTTCAGAGTGCATTTCCCAAAATATTGTATTTTTAGCCATTTGAAGCTGGGTTACAAAACCAAAAGACGCAAAAATAAAACTTAAACACAGGAAACTTAGAAATAGAGTACATCTTCTAAGACTTACATTTCAATGAGAATGACAGAAATATAAATCACATTTCTATGTGAATTTGGTCGAGTCGCATAAAAAGTTTCATAATTTTAACGGAATGAATGCACTTGGGAAACTCCAGCTCCAGGCCAAGGGAAACTCCAACTCCAGGCCAAGTGAAGCAGTCGCACACCCTGTAATTTCTCAAGACCTAATCAGAGGTGGGCAAGGAGGGGGCATGGCTGAATATGACCATCCTTTGAATATGAAGTGTTGAAAGAAATGTTTTCCTCAGATGGATTTTCTTCATAGATGGCTCTTTTGGGCGATGTCCAATATTCTACCATCAGCCACTTGGCTGAGAAGAATTGGGATTGTTCATGGAAGTAGACAGATTAAGGACTAGATCCCAAGCCAGGTACTAGAACACACACTTCAGACACTTCCATCTTTCTATGAAGCTCTTTCTAGGAAGCCAATGAAATGCTGGAGCTAAGTTAACTTACCTAACTCAAACAGACTGATTGTGGTTTTTATGTGTTACATTTCAAACAGTGATAAGGCTTAAGCTGGTCAGAGGAATTCCCGAACCTTGTGGCACAGCAGAGTCGATAATGATAAAAACGTAAATATACATGAGCATTCATGTGGACATTTTCTTATTAAAAGAGCAGTCAACTCCGCAGTACAATGTTCATGTCCTTTGGATCTGGAATCACGTCATATAGATGTAGGATCTTAATTTGAGCCAGTTTGCTACAGCAGGAAAAAAATCCTGCAGCAACAGCAAATGTGAATTATTATGTAGATTATAATTAATGGACATTTTCAGTAGAGGTTGACACATTTTTCATTAGGGCATATCAAGTTTGACATTTTCAGCACCAAAAAGAGTGATCAAATTAAGATCCTACATCTGTACATTCAAAGACAGGCGTTTATTGCTTTTGTTCATCTGGAGGGGAAAATGCCCCCTAACAAAATTACCCAATTTCAAGGAGTGTGATAACAAAGCAGACCCAGGGCTAAGAAACAGATGATAGACCAAACACCAGGGAGAAACAAACATCCCAAAAGAACAACATACCCATAGGAAAGATAACAGCAAAAAAAATTGTGTTGGAGTCATCTTGGAATCTGGTTTATGTCTTATTGTCCTCAGTACTATTTAATTTATTTTTCTCTATTTAATAGGTTCTTACTTCTTCATCCCCCCTTTTCCTTTATTTTGTTATGTGGCTGAAGAGGAAGGAAACCGCTCAGGGATTTCAACATGACGCTAATGGAGCCTTTAAAAACAGTTAGAGTATAATGACTGATAGGAGAAAACTGAGGATGGATAGACATAATAATAATAACCTAATTGACAGAGTGAAAAGAAGGAAGTTTTTACAGAATGAAAATATTCCTGAACAGGCATCCTAACGTAGAACTGCACAAAATGTGGCAAAGCAATTCACTTTTTGTCCCGAATACAAAGTGTTGTATTGGATTAGCCCCAAACATATTACTTAGTATCACTCTCCATATTTTCAGCATAGTGATTGCTGCATCAAGTTGTTGGTATGCTTTTAATCGTTAAGGACTGAGGAGTTTTTCAGAATAAAAAAAGAAAAATGCAATAGAGCTTAGCACAGGCAAAATCCTAGAGGAAAACATTGGATAAGAAATTACCTTTCAGCAGGAAAATAACCTAAAACACAATGCCATATCTACACTGGAGTTGCTTACCAAGAAAACAGTGTTCCTGATTGGCAGTTACAGTTTTGACTTAAATCTGCTTGAAAATCTATGGCAAGACTTGAAAATGGCTGTCTACAAATGATCAACAACCAATTTGACAGAAATTTTAAAATAATGTGTAAATATTGTACAAACCAGGTGTGCAAAAGCTCTTAGAGACTTACCCAGGAAGACAGCTGTAATTGTTGCCAAAGGTGATTCTTATATGTATTGACTCAGGGGTGTGAATACGTATGTAAATGGCATGTTTCTGCATTTCATTTTCAATACATTTGCAAACAATTCTACATTGTCATTATAGGTTATTGTGTGTAGATGGGGGAAAAAAGAAGATTCAACACATTTTGAATGGAGGCTCTAATACAACAAAATGTGGAATAAGTCAAGGGGTATGAACTTTCTGAAGGCACTGTAACTGTTATTGAATCTCCACATGGGTAGGGGAATTTAATTTTATCAAAGCCTACTAGATGACAAGCAGCACTTGCACAGAAACGTGTATGTCAGCAGTATGCATTGTGTTAAACTAGACTAGGAAATATGATTTAATCAGCCACCAACAGCCTTCCTAATTTATAAACTGACTTTCCCTTGCATAACATAGGTACAGTATATCCCCTTTTTATGGGATACTTTTAAATGTGCCATTAGAGGCCATGAAATTCAATACTCAATTTAGGTCAAAAGAGATTAGTGTCACACCCTGATCTGTTTCACCTGTCTTGTGCATGTCTCCACCCTCCTCCAGGTCGCCCATCTTCCCCATTATCCCCTGTGTATTTATACCTGTGTTCTCTGTCTGTTGCCAGTCCGACTTGTCAAGCATACCAGTGTTTTTCCTACTCCTTGTTTTCTTAAGCCCCTGTTTTCTAGTTATCCTGGTTTTGATCATTCTGCCTGCCCTGACCCTGCTGTTCTGTACTTTTTGACACTGCCTTGGATTACTGACCTCTGCCTTCCCTGACCCTACCTGCCACTCTGTATTTTACGGACTCTTACGGACTCTGCCTGCTCCGTTTTATAGTAAACATTGGTTATTCGAAATGTCTGTATCTGGGTCTTATCCAGAGTCTTGATAGTACGAACTGGCCATGGCGGACCCAGCAAACTCGGACCAGCTCCACAACGCCATCTCGTCCCAAGGAGCCACTATTTGAAGGCACGAGGAGTTGCTTCGTTGTCTTATGGAAGGTTTCCAGACCTTGGCAGAATGCCATGACCGCGCGTTGAATACATTGCTGGAGCAATTCCATGGGTTGTCTGTTAGGCAGACACGACTGTAACCTTACCACGACTGTAACCTCCCAGCCCCTCAGTAACCCAGCTGTCAGCAGCTCGTTTCTCCCGGCCACCCTGGCTTCCTGAGAACCCCATTTACCTCCCCCAGAACACATTGCTGGAGAGTCGGGAACCTCTCGGGAGTTTCTCTCTCAGGGATCCATCATCGAGCTGCAGCCCTCCGTCTGCTCGGACCGCTCGAAGATAGAATACCTCATCATGCTAATGACGAGGAGGGTTCTCGTCTGGGCTACAGCAAGTGTGGGAACAACAGCCTGCCGTGTGCTTCAGTCTGGAGGAGTTTGTGGCTGAGGGGAAAGTTTTTGATTCTCCGTTGTCCGGTAGAGAGACTGCACGACTGTTACTCTGTCAAGACTCCTGCAGTTTGGCAGTCTATGCGGTGGATTTCCGCACGTTGGCTGCCGAGAGTGCCTGGTACCAAGAATCCCTGTTCAACATGATCCTTAAAACGGATTGTCGGAGGAAGTTAAGAACATGCTCGCAGCCCGGGAACTGCCAACGGACCTTGACTCACTCATCGCCTTGACCAACCGGATCGGTGGGCGGCTACGGGAAGATGGGAAGGAAAAGAGGTCCGATTCCTGTCCCCCTCGCCCACCCAAGTATTCCACCTCACCTCAGAGGCATCCCGGAAGTCCCCGATGTCTACGTTTCCGAGAGAATCCGAGGCTACCCGAGTTACCCATAGAGTCTCCGAAGTACCTCTTCCTGAGCCGATGCAACTAGACAGAGCTAGACTGTCCACAGCCGAATGGCTATACAGGTGTCACACGAAGAGTTGCCTGTATTGCGGGACTACTGGTCATTGTGGCCACAATCCAGTTCCTGTTTATTAAGTCCTCCTCAGGTTCCCGTGGTATTGGGATTTTCCAGGAACTCGGAGGTGTTTAGTAAGGCCCGAGCCACTTCGCTTCTGCCGCACCGACCCTATGACTGCAGGATCAACCTTCTCTCCACCCCGGGGACGACTGTACTCTCTGTCGGGTCCGGAGGCCAAGGCTATGGAGAACTACACTGAGGACTCCCTAGTTGCAGGGTTCATTGTCCTTCTGCTTCCCCCGCAGGCACAGGGTTCTTCTTTGTGGAAAAGAACAAAACCCTGCGCCCGTGCTTCGACTACCGGGACCTCAACAACATCACGGTGAACAACCGATACTCTCTACCGCTCTTCTCCTCTGCCTTCGAGCCGCTCCAGGGGGCCACCGTGTTCTCCAAGCTGGACCTACGGAACGCCGACCACCTAGTGTGAACACGGGAAAGGGATGAGTGGAAGACTTCCTTCAACATGGCCAGTGGTCACTACAAGTATCTCGTCATGCAATTTGACCCGGTTCGTTTTTGTCTATCTCGACGACATCCTCGTTTTCTCCGAAAACACGTGCTCCACATCCAACAGGTTCTCCAACGCCTCCTGGTGAACCAGCTTTTTGTGAAAGCAGAGGAGTGCAAATTCCATCATCCCCTTCTTGGGTTCCTGGGTGGTGGATTGGCGTAGGGAAGCATGTTCATGAGACGCAGCATTCCCAGCCAAACCCCGGGGGGTGGTGGGCCTATTAACCGGATGTTTGTTCCTGACGCTGTGCGCTCCTCGGTTCTGGAGTGGGCCCACTCCTCCAAGCTTGCTGCCACTCGGGCTCCTGTCGGACCCTGCCTTTGTGCGACAACGCTTTTGGTGGCCTACCAGGTTCCTGACGCGTCAGCGTTCGTCGCGGCATGCACGATCTGTGCGCAGAACAAGACTCCCTGGCTGGTCTCCTTCAACCTCTCCCTGTTCCTCACAGTCCCTGGTATCACATATCCATGGACTTTGTCACGAGTATTCCCCCGTCTGATGGCAACATCCCCATCCTGACAGTAGTGGACCTGTTTTCCAAAGCCGTCCACTTCATTCCTCTCTCCAAGCTACACTCTGCCAAAGGGATGGCCCAGCTCATGGTGCAGCACATCTTCCAGATCCATGGACTCGCAGTGGACATGGTCTTCAACCGGGGTCCTCAGTTCCTCAATGATGTCACCATTGCTCTTGATTCTAAGCAATGTTGCCCTGCTATTTTTATTGACTTGACCAAAGCTTTTGATACGGTAGACAATTCCATTCTTGTCGGCCGGCGAAGGAGTATTGGTGTCTTTGGCCTGGTTTGCTAACGAGCTCTCTCAAAGAGTGCAGTGTATAAAGTCAGAACATCTGCTGTCTCAGCCACTGCCTGTCACCACTTCCTGTCACTATCAACAACATAGTTCAGGCAGTAGGAAGCTCTCACCCATTTATATGCAGATGATAGGGTCTTATACTCAGCTGGCCCCTCTCTGAATTTTGTGTTAAATGCTCTACAAAAAGCTTTCTTCGTGTCCAGCAAGCTTTCTCTGCCCTTAACCTTGTTCTGAAAACCTCCAATACAAAAGTCATGTGGTTCGGTAAGAATAAGGCCCCTCTACCCACAGGTGTGATTACTACCTCTGAGGGTTTAGAGCTTGGGGTACAAGTACTTGAGAGTATGGCTAGATGGTACACTATCCTGCTCTCAGCACATATCAAAGGTACAGGACAAATTTAGAGGAAACCAAGTCTAGATTAATCATAAATCGCTCCTCTTTCACACCAGCTGTCAAACTAACCCAGATTCAGATGTCCATTCTACCCATGCTAGATTACGGAGATGTAATTTATAGATTGGTAGGTAAGGGTGCTCTCGAACGGCTAGATGTTCTTTACTATTTGGCCATCAGATTGTCCACCAATGCCCCTTATAGGACACATCACTGCACTCTATACTCTAAACTGGTCATCTCTGTATACCCGTCGCAAGACCCACTGGTTGATGCTCCCCCATATTTGAGATATCTACTGCAGCCCTCATCCTCCACATACAACACCCATTCTGCCAGTAACATTATGTTAAAGGTCCCCAAAGCACACACATTCCTGGGCCGCTCCTCTTTTCAGTTCGCTCAAGCTAGCGACTGAAACGAGCTGCAAACACTCAAACTGGACAGTTCTCAATCTCTTCATTCAAAGACTCAATCATGGACACTTACTGACAGTTGCGGCTGCTTCAAGTGATGTATTGTTGTCTCTACCTTCTTCCCCTTTGTGCTGTGGTCTGTGCCCAATAATGTTTGTACCATGTTTTGTGCTGCTTCCATGTTGTGCTGCTGGCATGTTGTGTTGCTACCATATTGATGTGACGTTGTGTTGCTAACATGCTGTGTTATTGTCGTTTTAGGTCTCTATGTAGTGTTGTGGTGTCTCTTGTCGTGGTGGGTTTTGTCAAAAAAAGAATTACTCAGCCCCTGTCCCCGCAGGAGGCCTTTAGGTAGGCTATCATTGTAAATAAGAATTTGTTTAACGGACTTAAATAAATATGAATATTTTAAAAAGCACACAGTCAAACGTTGACACCTACCCAAGTTCTGTTTTGTTTATTTGTACATTGTAGAAGACATCAAAATGATGAAATAACATACTGTATGGAATCATGTAGTAACCAAAAGGTGTTTATTTGTTTATTTCAAAATATTTTTTATTTGAGATTCTTCAAAACGTAGCCACTCTTCGCCTTGACAGCTTTGCACACTCTTGGCATTCTCTCAACCAGCTTCTTGAGGTAGTCACCTGGAATGAATTTAAATTAACAGGTGTGCCTTGTTAAATGTTAATTTGTGGAATTTCTTTCATTCTTAATGTCTTTGAGCTAATCAGTTGTGTTGTGACAAGGTAGGGGTGGTATACAGATCCTATTTGGTAAAAGACCAAGTCCATATTATGCCAAGAACAGCTCAAATAAGCAAAGAGAAACAGCCCACCATTGTTTAACACTTTTTTGGTTACTACATGATTGCCTGTGTGTTATTTCATAGTTTTGAAATCTTCACTATTATTCTACAAAGTAGAAGACTTATGTTATACAGTAAATTACTTTGTACACAGATAGGTGGTGGCAAAATTAGTTCAAGGGGGCAAACAACAAACCAATAAAACATTGGAAGTCCTTGAATAAAAATACCATTTGGTTTGCATTGCATGAAGATAATGTTTTCTTAACACGTTGGGTGCCCTGTAAACAGTTCTTTGGTCTTTGTGGTTTAAATTTTGAACACTGTAACATGGTTCCGTTTTAACTTCAACAAATATTTTTACTTGAAATATATATAAATAAATAAAAAAAATTAAAAATAAACATTTGCCAGGGTTTATTATACTCAGTCAAAGCATTGGAACCACCTGATGCACAAATGAGATGTTCTAGTTGCAACAGCTATGCAAAAAACGGAAACGGAGGGCCAAGCACGCCCCCATTCACATTGACGGGGCTGTAATGGAGAGGAAGCTTCAAGTTCATCTGTGTCCACATCACATCACTCTCTCATGGTCCACACACACACACACCAAACACAGTCTTGAAGAGGGCACGACCACACCTCTTCCCCCTTAGGAGGCTTAAAAGATCTGGCATGGGCCAGCAGATCCTCAAAAATTTAAACACCTGCACCATTGAGAGCATCTTGACAGGCTGCATCAACAGCCAGTATGTCAACTGCTTGGCATCTGACCACAAAGCATGTTGGGGTTTGTTTCCTTGTGCGTTGTCAATCATTGGCTCATTGGTGAAATTAGCATTATGACAATATCTTTAATTAAATAATTCAAAAACCTTAATTGATGGAATTGCAGACAGGAACATAACGCATGTTTTCGAGTAAGTTCTGCATCAAAGAAAAGGTCAAGTTATTTTATTATACCTGAAGTCCAGCCCTAGTTATGTCACTGCTTACGTCATTATCTTCTACTTATGAGACCAAAACCATGCCTACTCAACACTAAAACACTTATATAGCTATCTAAAAAGGTTAGCAGTAAGTGTCCAAGTTGATTTATAGTGGAATGTCTGACTAATACTCTATTACACTCCCCTGCAGACAGTTTCATCATAGTCAGAGAGTAGAATAGTACTGTGGAACAATATTAAACCTCATATATATATATATATATATGTATATATATATCTTATAACCCCTCCCCTTCTATGAATACAACATAAGCATAATCAAATTATTATAATACATCAAACATTTGGTACAGCCCACATCCTGACCCCTGGGTGAACCCATTTCAAGCGCTACAGAGGGTAGAGCGCATGGCTTAGTACATTACTGGGGCCGAGCTCCCTGCCGTCCTGGACCTCTATACCAGAGATAATGACGTAACATTTTTTTAACATTGACAAATCACAAAGCAAATAAAACCTTACCTCGGAACATCAGACCAAATACAAGCCTACTGCCTAACCATAGCGCAAAAGCTAAAACAGGGATGAAACCATTTTAGGGGGGATTCATTTCATATGTGGGGGTTGTTCAAGTCCATTGGGGAAGGTATTGTGGAGGGATACGATGCAGGAAATATTACGTTCATAAATCCTCTATCAATAAATGGGGGGAAAACACAAATGTGTATGCTAAATAAAATAAAGGAGGGTCTAAGCTGGTAACTCTGAAAGTTAGACTGATGGCACGTTCAGAACTGGGAACTTGGAAATCTGACTTCAGTGGGTTCAAGACAACTGGGAAATCTGAAAACTAGCTCCGACTGGGAAAGGTTGTATTGAACAGTCATCCAACTCGGGCCACTATCTAGAGCTCTGACGATCACGGACGTCATGATTTGACCTAGTATTTTTCTGAGTTCCCAGTTGTCTTGAAAGCACCATATCAGTTTAGTGAACTAGCCCTTGTTATAAACATCTTTGGTCTGACCGATGCTTGCGTGACAACCAGAATGCATTGTATAAAGTCAACAAAGATGGAGCCGCACAAAGCTGGCAAAAAGCTTAGCTCATCATAATCAGTACAACTTTCAAAAAAGTATCACTCACACACACACACACACACACACACACACACACACACACACACACACACACACACTCACACGTGTCCATTACAATCTATGCAAGAATTGGAATGCATGCTTTGTCACCAGTACTTGAAAACACATGCATTAGACAGCAAATACATTCTGATCCATACATACATTTGGTATGATACTGTAGAAACGACAACACGATATACAGAAAATAAGCCTCTTACTTTGATAGAACCACACGTCCAAAGTCCAGGTTGTAAGGAAAACAATGAAAGCAATGTGGGCGCCATCCAGAAAATGTGCCGGTGGAAAAAGTTTGTGCAAGGCCTGTTTTGACTGG
The DNA here is from genome assembly GCF_036934945.1 of Oncorhynchus masou masou. NCBI lineage: Eukaryota > Metazoa > Chordata > Actinopteri > Salmoniformes > Salmonidae > Oncorhynchus > Oncorhynchus masou. The sequence continues at coordinate 8,723,663 of NC_088221.1, read as the reverse complement.
AGATGCGCATTGTCTTCATATTTGATTTTTGGAAACACTGGGGAAGTGCTTGGGCTATCGTTGAAGAGAGAAGTTTGTCCGGCTCAGTAAAGCATCAAATAAATGGTCCACAACAGTGGAATGGAATACTTGTTATGTGAATTAATGAGGCGGAACACACCTCAATTCAAACTGTTAGAAAATTATTTGAAATTGACAAGTTGAAACATAGATAATTAGCAGGCAGCTTACCTTGGTTTGAGAGCAGTGCGGGTTAACTGTCCTATTGTATAACAAACACATTTTGGAACATTGAGTGCATTGACATCACACACACACACACACACACACACACACACACACACACACACACACACACATATATATATATATTTTTTAAAATAGCGCTGGGGTGACCGTTAGAGTAATTTGGAACTCACACGTGAAAAGGTTAAACATGATTTACCTTCTACTCACTACTTAGTTTTTGTGAATGTTTCTTTGTTCAAAGCTATAAAAACACAAATTAAAGAATACAAAGGGTCGTGTGTATTAGTTGAGATCACAACTCTGACTTGGCCATAATGGCTCTGATGAATGTTTTAATATTATAATTTCACATTCATCACAGTCATTATGGTTAACTGACTATGATTTTGAATACTGATTTAATGCTGCACTGCAATCATTTTGCCTTTCATCAAAACCATTGACTACCGTGGGCTAATTCAAACTCTGCTGATCCTGGGTCTGTGAACCCAGTAGACAATAGAAGTAGGTGGATAGGTTGAGGCCGGACAGTCCTTCTTCATGTTCTTGCATTTGGATACATTCATTTCTTATTCAAGACAGAGCATATATCCACCTATTTATGTATAATTTTTGTACAGGTTACAGATAGAAGGCACCTTGCGGAAAGATCAACACATTCGTCAGCAAGAACAAACCACCAAAACAACTCTTTCTCAGCTAGGAAGACCTATTGTATGTTCCTCACAGAGTAGAAGGGTTTAAGTCAAGTAAATTCATATCACATTTGGCTTACCGTCTTCTGTCACTAATACCTCCTTCTGGCACATGTCCTGAACGTTGACAGTGCAGTTGACGATGAACTCAGGTGTGGAGCAGTCATTTTGAGTGACCTCTTCACAGTGATAACACTGGATCTGCAGAGCCAGCCCTACAACATACAGGAGTAACACAGGTTGTCATTCCGAATCTGTTCTTAATTGACTTACCGGCATGAATTGCAAAGTACAATACAAAAGTATAAAGTGAGACACTGGTATACCTATTGTTACATTCTCCAGCAAGAAAAGCAGAAATTGTCACTCAAACAGATGAATGATCTAAAGGTCAGTGGAACCAACAACCAAAACGAAAGAGATGGGGTGTAACGATTCTCGTAGGTGGAAGAAGGAGATGCCCAAGGTGCAGCGTGGTAAATGTTCATCATATTTATTACACTGAACACAGGAAACAAACAAACAAATAAAAACCTTAACAGTCCCGAATGGTGAAAAACACTGAAACGTAAAATAACCACCCACAAACAAGAGTGGGAAAACAGGCTACCTAAGTATTGTTCTCAATCAGGGACAGCGATTGACAGCTGCCTCTGATTGGGAACCATACCAGGCCAAACACATATAAATATGAACACAAGAACAAAACATAGAATGCCCACCCCAACTCACGCCCTGACCAACCTAAAATAGAAACATATAAAAGCAACTAAGGTCAGGACGTGACATGGGGGTTTAGAAGGGGATCTGAAAGACACTCATGGGGTGTCCACTGAAAGTTGACGAGCAACAACAACTGGACCCTAAAAAATAAAATAAAATTTTAAAAAAGAGACCCACCATGAGCACACACTAAATTTGCCCAAGATGAGGTAAACAAAAGAAAAGCACAGGCCAAACTTAAAGACAGGGAGCAAACCAAAAAGGTAGAGCAAAACTAAGTCAGAGAAATCAGATAACAGATTGTTTGTCTAGGAATCTAGGGAGCAACAACTAAAGGTGTTAACCCAAAGAATCTATCAAGATACCTGGACTACTGGGCCAGGCCACTCTTTAAAAAGCACCTGGGCCAGCACAGGTGAAACACCTTCCTACTAACGAGATGGACAAGCCAGCACCGGTGTAACACATACTGACTAATCGATGTGCAGTACGTGCTAAAGTCCAACCTCAAAACATAATTGGAAAAACCAAAGCCTGTTACACCATGGACAATGAAATATACTGTACAGAGGACATATGGCATGGTAATACTATCAAACAGTTCACAAATGTGTTGATATGTCCAAACTCTACTACACTCTTAGGAAAAAGGGTTCCAAAAAAGGTTATTCGGCTGTACCCATAAGATAACCCTTTTTGGTTTCAGGTAGAACTATTTTGGGTTCCATGTAGAACCCTCTGGGGAACAGTTTCTACATCAAATCAAAATGTATTTGTCACATGCTCAGAATACAACATTACAGTGAAATGCTTACTTACAAGCCCTTAACCAACAATGCTTTAAGTTAAGAAACATTTTTTAAGTGCTAAGTAAAATTTAAAAAGAAAAAAAAAAGAAAAAAAGTAACAAATAATTAAACAACAGCAGTAAAATAACAAGCAAGGCTATATACAGGAGGTACCGGTACAGAGTCAATGTGTGGGGGCACCAGTTAGTTGAAGTAATATGTATATGTAGGTAGAGATGAAGTGACTATACATAGATTATAAACAGAGAGTAGCAGCAGCGTAAAAGAGGGGTCTGGGAAGCACTTTGATCAGTGGTTTAGGAGTCTTACGGCTTGGGGGGGGGGGGGTAGAAGCTATTAAGAAGCAATTTTGGACCGAGACTTGGCGCTCCGGTACCGCTTGCCGTGCGGTAGTAGAGAGAACAGTCTATGACTAGGGTGGCTGGAGTCTTTGACAATTTTTAGGGCCATCCTCTGACACTGCCTGATAGAGGTCCTGGATGGCAGGAAGCTTGGCCCCAGTGAGGTACTGGGCCATTCAAACTACCCTCTGTAGTGCCTTGCGGTTGGAGGCCGAGCAGTTGCCATATCAGGCAGTGATGCTCTCGATGGTGCAGCTGTAGAACCTTTGAAGATCTGAGGACCCATGCCAAATCCCTTCAGCCTCCTGAGAGGGAATAGGCTTTGTCTTCCCATCTCTTCTCAACTGTCTTAGTGTGTTTGGACCATGATAGTTTGCTGGCGATGTGGACACCAAGGAACTTGAAGCTCTCAACCTGATCCACTACAGCCCGTCGATGAGAATGGGGGCATGCTCGGTCCTCCTTTTCCTGTAATCCACAAATCATCTGCTTTGTCTTGATCACGTTGAGGGAGAGGTTGTTGTCCTGGCACCACACAACCAGGTCTCTGACCTCCTCCCTATAGGCGGTCTCATCATTCTCGGTGATCAGGCCTACAACTGTTGTGTCATCGGGAAAAACTTGGTATTGGAGTCGTGCCTGGCCATGCAGTCATGAGTGAACAGGGACTACAGGAGGAGACTGAGCACTCACCCCTGAGGGGCCCTTGTGTTATGGATCAGCATGGCGGATGTGTTGTACCCTACCCTTACCACCTGGGGGCGGCCCGTCAGGAAGTACAGGATCCCGTTTCAGAGCGAGGTGTTTAGACCCAGGGTCCTAAGCTTAGTGATGAGCTTTGAGGGCACTATGGTGTTGAGTACACGTCCTGGTAATCCGTCTGGCCCTGTGGCCCTGTGAATGTTGACCGGTTTAAACATCTTACTCACATCGGCTACGGAGAGCATGATCCCAGTCATCTGGAACAGCTGGTGCTGTTATACATGTTTCAGTGCTACTTTCCTCAAAGCGAGCATAGAAGTAATTTAACTTGTCTGGCAGGTTCGTGTCACTGGGCAGCTTGTGACTGTGCTTCCCTTTGTAGTCTGTAATTGTTTGCCCTGCCACATCCAATGAGCATCAGAGTCGGTGTAGTACAATTCAATCTTAGTCCTGTATGCCTGTTTGGTTGTTCGTCGGAGGGCATAGCGGGATTTCTTATAGGCTTCTGGGTTTGAGTCCCACTCCTTGAAAGCGGCAGCTCTACCCTTTAACTCAGCGTGGATGTTGCCTGTAATCCATGGCTTCTGGTTGGGGTATGTACGTACAGTCACCATGGATGCACTTATTGATGAAGCCAGTGACAGATGTGGTGTACTCCTCTTTTTTTAAACTTTTCTTTCAAAATAAATTACCCCCCTTTCTCCCCAATTTCGTGGTATCCAATTGATAGTAATTACTATCTTGTCTCATCGCTACAACTCCCGTACGGGCTCGGGAGAGACGAAGGTTGAAAGCCATGCGTCCTCCAAAACACAACCCAACCAAGCCGCACTGCTTCTTAACACAGCGCGCATCCAACCCGGAAGCCAGCCACACCAATGTGTCGGAGGAAACACCGTGCACCTGGTGACCTTGGTTAGTGTGTACTACACCCGGCCCGCCACAGGAGTCACTAGTGCGCGATGAGACAAGGATATCCCTACCGGCCAAACCCTCCTTAACCCGGACGACGCTAGGCCAATTGTGCATCGCCCCACGGACCTCCCGGTCGCAAACCCAGAGTCTCTGGTGGCACAGCTAGCGCTGCGATGCAGTGCCCTAGACCACTGCTCCACCCGGGAGGCCTTGTGGCGTACTCCTCAATGCCATCGGAAGAGTCCCGGAACATATTCCAGTCTGTGCTAGCAAAACCAGTCTGTGCTAGTATCTTAGCATCTGACCACTTTCTTATTGACCGATTCACTGGTGCATCCTGCTTTAGTTTTTGCTTGAAAGCAGGAATCAGGAAGATAGAATTGTGGTCAGAATTGCCCAATGGAGGGCGAGGGAGAGCTTTGTACACATTTCTGTGTGGAGTAAAGCTGGTCTAGAGTTTTTTCCCTCGTTTTTTCCCTAGTTGCACATTTAACAAACTGATAGAAATTATGTAAAACTGATTTGTTTCCCTGCATTAAAGTCCCCAACCACTAGGAGTGCCACCTCTGGATGAGCGTTTTCCTGTTTGCTTATGGCCGTATACAGCTCATTGAGTGCAGTCTTAGTGCCAGCATTGGTCTGCGGTGGTAATATAGACCGCTATGAAAACTACAGATGCAAACTCTTGGTAAATAGTGTGGTCTACAGCTTATCATGAGATACTCTACCTTAGGCGAACAAACCCTCGAGACTTCCTTAGATTTCATGCAACAGCAAACAAATAAACAGACCCCCACCACTTGTCTTACCAGCAGCTGTTCTATCCTGACGAAAAAGCTTAAAACCCGCCATCTGAATGTTAATCATGTCATTGTTCAGCCACGACTCAGTGAAACATAAGATATTACAGTTTTTTATGTCCCGTTGGTATACGTGCTCGTAGTTCGTCTATTTTATTATCGATTGATTGTACATTGGCTAATAAGACCAATGTTAAAGGTACGATGTCTTTGTCCACGATATCTTCATCTTCATCTTTTCCTCCTGCAAATGACGGGGATGAGGGCCTTTTTAGGTGTCTGGTGTAAATCCTTCCTGTCCGACTCGCTGCTCTGATATCAAGAAGCTCTTTTTGGTCATAAGACATGGTGGCAGAAACATTATGTTCAAAATAAACATACACAATAGGTTACGGGATTGTAAAGTGGCGGCCATCTCCTTCGGCGCCATTAAATACCAGAATCCATTAAAACCTGGTTCTAAATTGAAACCAAGAAGGGTTCTAAATTGAAACCAAAAAGGGTTCTAAATTGAACCAAAAAGGGTTCTAATTTGAACCAAAAAGGGTTCTAATTTGAACCAAAAAGGGTTCTTCAAAGGGTTATCCTATGGGGACAGCAGAAGAACCCTTTTAGGTGAATGCATGTAGGCATACCTTTTCATAGTATGATTCATAGCTGATGAAGAAATTAAGGGACAATCTTATTGATGAACAGTGGTGGAAAAAGTACCCAACTGTCATACTTGAGTAAAAGTAAAGAAACCTTAATAGAAAATGACTCAAGTAAAAAAGTCACCCAGTAAAATTCTACTGGAGTAAAAGTCTAAAAGTATTTGGTTTAAAATGTACTTTTGATACATAAGTATTAATAATTTCAGATGGCACCATTTTTTTTATTTATGGAAAGCAACGGGCACACTAATATTTAGACATAATTTACAAACGAAGCATGTGTTTAGGCAATACGTATGACCAGGGATGTTCGGTTGATAAGTGTGTGAATTGAAATATTTTCCTGTCCAGCCAAGCATTCAAAATACAAAGAACCTTTGGGTGTCATGTAAAAAGTACAATATTTTCTTAAGTAATGTAGTGAAGTAAAAGTAAAAGTAGTCAAAAATATAAATAGTAAAGTACAGATACCCCAAAAACAACTTATGTAGTACTTAAGTACTTTACACCACTGTTGATGAATAGATAATGGTGATAATGTGCAAGTGGCTTATTAGAGTTGACAATATTCCTGAATTACTTAACTGTGGCTGCAATTACTGTGGTTAAGTCATAATCATAAAGTATCTGTTGTAATTCACCAAAACCATATACCTTGACACTGACAGACATGGAATGAAACATTTACCTGATGCACTGTGCATGTTGAAGAATGTGCTCCCCTGACAGATCATCAGATATTACAACATGGTAGATGCAAATACAATTTTCTTCACGAGAGAAAGAAAGACCTGTCAGACCTTATTCAACTTGAAAATGGACCTGAATAAAATCGAAATGCAGACTATTCACTTCCTACCAACTACGACACAGCAAGCAACTAAATCCATCAACAGTTGAGTAGTGACTCAAAGAAAAATAATGACTGCACAATCAGTACTGCTCTGTTCCCTGGGTGCCGAAGACATGGATGTCGATTATGGTAGCCCCCCACAACTCTCTGACTAAGAGGAGTTGGGTTAAATGCGCAAGACACATTTCAGTTGAATGCATTCAGTTGTACAACTGACTAGGTATCCTCCTTTCCATCATCCAGTGTGCAACAGTAGCCAAAACCCAATCCAAATGTCACACATATTCTGGAGCTCTGCTTGGGTAAACATACATCTTAAAAACTTTTAGTAAATGACAGACAGTAGGCAAAATGTCACTGTACATGGGGATTCCTCAACTAAATCAGTCAAACCAGCTCCCAGGGATAAATCAAACATTATTGCCAGGCAGACAGAACTATTTCATATGTAGCACAGCGCAGTTGTATTAGCATTAAACTCCTTCTGTATTTGTGAGCAAAACACATTCATATGTTGAACTACCCATAATCTATTCTCAAACAAAGCAAAAGACAGATATACCATAATGTACATATCAATACACACCACGTTCAATCTACGGGTAGTTTACCCTTATTTGTGAAACATTTTCGAACAATGTTTCCATCTGAAATCAAGCCCGCATGGTTCTCTTCACATCCACAAGCTGGTGTGAAAAAATAATTTTGCGTTCACACATCAACCGTTCCAAACCATGCGTAAAGACGCAGTAGGAAATGTCACAAAATAGTTTGCTATTATAACGGTTTCAACGGATGACCCCCAAATGTTGTTTTATCTAAACAAATAACCAAGTAGCATTGCCTGCTCTGCATGGTAGCCTACTGGCCATCAATAACCCACCCTGAGCTTCTCTTCCTCTCCAAATATTGTTCGATCGTTAAAACAAACAATTAGGTACATTGATGTTATTACAAATAATTTAGGTAGGCTAGCTATTGTGTTCCAAAACTGCAAGAGACGCGCTTGTCATTGAAATTAACACATCCCGTGGGTAACATACCTGACTTGAGCATAAACCAGAACAAACTTGCGTAAGTAAGCAGCCGCATTCTCTTGCTGGTGTCACTTGGTCAGGAAACATTAGACCTGGCAAAGTTGCGAGGAGCTCAGAGTTAGAGTTCATACATTGGATCCGACACACGTCCACCGTAGCCTCCTATACACGTCCAGCGCTGGAAACCTCTGATTTTAAGGGGACACACTCTTTTCACTCCATTTCATGCGGTGCCAGACGTCACGATGGGCGCAGGTTTCAAAGTGCAAGGACTGTCCGATGCGCGTCCACGTCAACCGAGAACCCTCTGACTGTGCGGTCATTCCTAACTTCTTCACCGACATCATTATGGTGGGTTCATGCTTTATAGTTTACTGTTGCACTTTTAATATTAGTACACAATTCAGCTTTATTTGAACTAACGATAGCTACCAAGTGGCTGGACCCGTTTTCCCAAAAGTGAACGATGTGTATAAACATCAAGTTTTGCATGCGAGCCAACCAACAACGTCAATGCTGCTATCAAGCCAATCTACTAAATTTACCCGAATGAAATACATGAAACTGATCATGACTATATTTAATCTAATTTCACTGTAATTGGTTAGTCAACATGCAGTAATATACTGAACAAAAATAAACGCTACACGAAACAATTTCAAAGATTTTACTGAGTTACAGTTTATATAAGGAAATCAATTCAATGAAAGAAAGAAATTAGGCCCTGATCTATATGGATTTCACATGACTGGGTATACAGATATGCATCTCTTGGTCACATATACCTTTAAAAAAGGTAAGGGCGTGGATCAGAAAATCAGTCAGTATCTGGTGTGACCCTCATGCAGTGCAACACATCTCCTTTGCATAGAGTTGATCTGGCTGTTGATTGTGGCCGGTGGAATGTTGTCCCACTCCTCTAACATGGCAGCGCAAAGTTGCTGGATATTGGCGGGAACTGAAACACGCTGTCATACATGTAGTCCAGAGCATCCTAAACATGCTCAATGGGTGACATGTCTGGTGAGTATACAGATCCCTGCGAAATGGAGCCGTGGATTATCATGCTGAAACATGAGGTGATGGCGGCAGATGAATGGCACGACAATGGGCACCCCAAAAAAAATACATTTGCCCACACTACAGATGGCTACGTCGTTCTGCTAATACAGGCCCAGTGAAAATTTGTGAAAACAGATTTTTTTCTAATATACAGTATATACATTTTTTCTGATTCATATTTTCAGGGGGTGCTGCAGCACCCTCAGCATCCTTATTACCCGTGGTGGCTATGCACATGTAACCGATGTGAAATGGCTAGCGAGTTAGCGGGGTGCGCGCTAATAGCGTTTCAATCGGTGACGTCACTCGCTCGGAGACCTTGAAGTAGTTGTTCCTTTTGCTCTGCAAAGGCCTCCCACGAGAGAGGTCAGGCAGGCGGGCTCAGAGTCAGGACAGGCAAGGGTGAAAACCAGGAGGGCAAGAAAAAGAGAGACTGTGGAAAAGCATGACCTGAGACAAAACGCTGGTTGACTTGACAAACAAGATGAACTGGCAACAGACAAACAGAGATGGGGAAGATGGGTGACACCTGGACGGGGGTGAAGACAAGCACAAGGACGGGTGAAACAGATCAGGGCATGACAAAAATGTTTATATCCAGCCGTCTTTAATATGACGTTCAGGAACAAAATGTTTCCAATAGTTGTTTTTAATTCATAAAAAATTAATTGGAATAGAATATTGGAATAGAATATAACTAATAGCATTAAATTACATTGGAATACCATTTAATAACAATAATTTAACTAATTAACTCAGTGTAACATTGATGTGGCAACTCTCTTATGCTCTGCTATTGCACAATGCTAATTTGTACATAGGTTACAAATAAAGCTATCCCCAGTAAATTTTCATCCCAACTCATGAGTCCACCACTGCACTGCTCACACCTAATCCAGTCCCCACCTGTGAATGAAAACAGGGGGAGCGATACCAATTGAAAGCTCTCTCTTCAAAACGTAGCTAGCTATGTAGCGTAGCATCCCGTATTATCGGCCTATTCAACAGCGTTTAAAAAATAGATTACCTTCAACAGTGTTATGTTGTAATCAAGCCATCAACGTTTTGTGATTATTGGTCCGTTAAAATGTTAGCCAACGGGTTAGCAATTAGCATGTTTAACATTTCAGTGTAAATACTATATTTTTGTCCACAAACTGTGATGACATAGAGGACCTTTTTGTTGAGCAAGAGCAGTGGCAGCCAGGGAAAGTGTTGGGAAAATACATTTGTGACATCTTGTGGTCATAATGTTAATCATTGTCATGTGTTTAATAAAAAAAAAATCAGATTTTTTTCAACTAGGCAAGTCAGTTAACAACAAATTCTTATTTTCAATGACAGCCTAGGAACAGTGGGTTAACTGCCTTGTTCAGGGGCAGAACGACAGCTCAGGGATTTGATCTAGCAACCTTTTGGTTATTGGCCCAACGCTTTAACCACCTGCCGCCCCATTTTGTGTTACAGACTGAATTAAAATTATCAAAATCTCAAAGTTAAATGTACACTTTTGCTAGATCATCAACCTCTGCCATATTGACACATTGATACGACGTGATAAATTGCCGGCCATTGCTCTTTCACACCGAAGTTGATTGTCGAAGAGGAGATTGTTGGAAAGATGTTTTAAATAGCTTACTAGGGACGCAGTCCCTCAACATTATCAGGACAGAGAAACAAGACATATGCTCATTGCTCACATGCACTCAAAACAAAAGAAAATGAAAGCATTTGCAAATCTAGTAAATGATGGTTATGAAATAAACCAAGACTTGTTTTGTTGTGAACTCCGAAACCAATGTTTCCATTCCAAGAATGAGAACGGTAAATGACTAAGTAATACATGCATTAAGAGAAATTTATGTAACCCAACAACTGGGATTAAAAGTATTTACAGTGCCTTCAGAAAGTATTCAAACCCCTTGTCTTTTTCCACATTTTGTGTTACAGACTGAATTTAAAATGGATTACATTTAGATTTTGTGGCCTACACACTATACCCCATAATGTCAAAATGGAATTATGGTTTTCGAAAGTTCTACAAATTAATAAAAAATCAAAAGCTGAAATATCTTGAGCCAATAAGTATTTAGTCCCTTTGTTATGGTAAGCTTAAGTAAATGTAGGAGTAAGAATTTGCTTAACATTTGCTTAACAAGTTACATAATAGGTTGCATAGACTCACTCTGTGGGCAATAATAGTGTTTTACATGCGTTTTTAATGACTACCTCCTGTACCCCACATAAAATCTGTAAGATCCCTCAGTTGAGCAGCAAATTTTAAACAGATTCAACCACAAAGACCATGGAGGTTTTCCAATTCCTCGCAAAGAAGGGCGTCAATTGGTAGATGAGTAAAAATAAAAAAGCAGCCATTGAATATCCCTTTCAGCATGGTGAAGTTATTAATTACACTTTGGATGGTGTATCAATACACCCAGTCACTACAAAGATACAGATGTCCTTCCTAACTCAGTTGCCAGAGAGGAAGGAAACCGCTCAGGGATTTTCACCAGGCCAATCGTGGTTTTAAAACAGTTAGAGTTTAATGGCTGTGATAGAAGAAAACTGAGGATGGATCAACAAAAGTGTAGTTACTCCACAATACTAACCTAAATGACAGAGTGAAAAGAAGCCTGTACAGAATAAAACATGTTTGGAAACATGTATCCTGTTTGATATAAGGCACTAAAGTAAAACTTTAAAAATGTGCCAAAAAAATTCACTTTATGTCTTGAATAAACAGAGTAAAAACTGGTTTAGTCTGCCTTTCACCAGACACAGGGAGATGAATTTACCTTTCAGCAGGATAACCTAAAACAGAAGGAATTCAGTCTGTAACACAGTGAAATGTGGAATTAGTCAATGGGTATGAATACTTTCTGAAGGCACTGTAATACTGGTGAAATACAGTGCATTCGGAAAGTATTCAGACCCCTTGACTTTTTCCAAATTTTGATACATTACAGCCTTATTCTAAAATTGATTAAATCATTTTCCCCCTCATCAATCTACACATAATACCCCATAATGACAAAGCAAAAAAAGTTGACTTTTATGCTAATTTATAAAAATTACAAAGATGAAATCTAATTTACATAAGTACTCAGTACCTTGTTGAAGGACCGTTGGCAGTGAATACAGCCTTGAGTCTTCTTGGGTATGACGCTCCAAGCTTGGCACTTGGTATTTGGTCTGTTTCTCCCATTCTTCTCTGAAGATCCTCTCAAGCTCTATCAGGTTGTATGGGGAACATCACAGCACATCTATTTTCAGTTCTCTCCAGAGACCTGAACCTGTTCAATTGAGTTCAAGTCTGGGCTCTGGATGGGCCACTCAAGGAAATTCAGAGACTTGTCCCGAAGCCAATCCTGCGTTGTCTTGGTTGTGTGCTTAGGGTCGTTGTCTTGTTGGAAGATGAACCTTTGCCCAGTCTGAGGTCCTGAGCGCTCCGGAGCAGGTTTTCATCCAGGATCTCTCTGAACTTTGCTCTGTTCATATTTCACTCAATCGTGACTATTCTCCCAGTCCCTGCCGTTGAAAAACATCCCCACTGCATGATGCTGTCACCACCATGCTTCAACATAGGGATGGTGCCAGGTTTCCTCCAGACATGGTGCTTGGCATTCGAAGAGTTCAATCTTGTTTGCATGAGACCAGGGAATCTTGAAACTCTGGAGCTCTGTCAGAGTGACCATCGCGTACTCCCCCGATTGCTCAATTTGGCCAGGCGGCCAGCTCTAGGAAGAGTCTTGGTGGTTCCAAACTTCAAACTTCCATTTAAGAATGGAAGGCCACTGTGTTCAAGGGGACCTTCAATGCTACAGAAATGTTTTCCCCCAGATCTGTGCCTCGACACAATCCTGTCTCGGAGCTCTATGGACAATTCCTTCGGCATCATGGCTTGGTTTTTGCTCTGACATGCACTGTCAACTGTAGGACCTTAAATAGACAGGTGTTTCATGTCCAATCAATTGAATTTACCACAAGTGGACTGCACCTGTTTTCAATTTGTTAAAATGGGGTATTGTGCGTAGATTAATGAGAATGTATTAGTATTTAATCGATTTTAGAATAAGGCTGTAATGTAACAAAATGTGGAAAAAGTCAATGGGTCTGAATACTTTATGAATGATCTGTATATATATAATGGTGTGAAATAGACAGTATATAAATAGAAAAGGTGTGTACAGCAGTAGTTATATAAGATGAACACTGACAAGAAAACAGTATATACGTGGGTAAAACAGTATGTAAAAATTGACCAGTGTTGAATGACTACATACATAGGACAGCAGTCTCTGTTGGCTAGTATCAGTGATTAAGGTTCAGGGCAGGGTACACTAGGCTAATGTTGACTCTTTAGGGTGGCAAGTAGCCTAGTGGTTACAGCATTGGACTAGTAACTGAAAGGTGGCAAGATCAAATCCCTGAGCTGACAAGGTAAACGTCTGTTGTTCTGGCCCTGAACAAGGCAGTTAACCCACTGTTCCTAGGCCATCATTGAAAATTAGAATTTGTTATTAACTGACTTGCCTAAAATACATTTAACAATCTGATGGCCTCGAGACGTTTTTCCAGCAATAGTCATTTAGTTCAGCTACCTTTGCTTTCTTGGGTACAGGAACAATGGTGGACATCTTGAAGCCAGTGGGGACAACAGACTGGTATAGGGAGAGTGAATATATCCGTAAACCCTCCGCCAGCTTGTCTGCACGTGCTATGCGGACACGGCTCTGGAGTCCCTGCCACATACATCTTATGTCTGAGATGTTGAATTGCAACTCCACTTTGTCCGCGTTCTGTTGTTTTGGCTTCAAGATGTCCACCATTGTTTCTGTTTGTATACGTCCATGTTCCCAGTCAACTTATCGTGTTTAAATACGTTGGTTCAGACTTTCAGTTTTGTGCGAATGCTGCCATCTATCCACGGTTTTTGGATTGGATAAGTTCTAATCATCACAGTGAGAACAACATCCTCTACTCACTTCCTGATGAACTCAGTGACCGAGTCAGTATATACGTCTATACTATTTTCAGAGACAAACCGGAACATTTCGATTGGTCAGACCAACATTGAACAGTCCTTACCACGGGTACTTCCTGTTTAAGGATCTGGCTGTAGGAGGGGAGTAGAGAAATGGAGGTGTGATCTGATGAGGGCGGGGAATGTCCTTGTAGCCATCCCGGAAGGGCGAGTAGCAATGGTCAAGAGTGCTCGATGCGTCAGTAGAACATGAGATGGGTTGATAGAACTTCGGTAGATTTTTCCTCAGATTTCGTTTATTAAACTATATTAATTTATCTACACAATAACTTCAACTATCAAAAACAGACTTTTATCCAGCTGAAGAAATCTATGATGTGTATGATATGGTGTGAGTTTTATAGTAGACCCATCTACATAAGCTGTATGGTGTCCCTTTTGCCATCAGAACAGCCTCGATTCATCGGAGTATGGCCTACAAAGGGTCGAAAGCTTTCCAGAGGGATACTGGCCCATGTTGACGCCAATGTATCAAATGCAGAATGCGCCAAATACCGTGAAATGCTTACTTACAAGCCCTTAACCGACAATGCAATTCAAGAAATAGAGTTAAGATAATATTTACAAAATAAACTAAAGTCAAAAATAAAAAGTAACACAATAAAATAACAATAATGAGAATATATATAAGGGGTACCGGTACCGGTTAGTCGAGGTAGTTAGTCCCACAGTTCAATCGAGTACAGGCTTAACTGAATGACAAGAGAATGACAAGAGACAGTATATAATAAGGAATTTTAATTTGAATAGTTTGGGGTAGGCCTCGTCTCTGAGGAATGCTCCTCAGAGTCAGATGCTGATGACAGGTTGCCCTATGCTGGGCAGCTGGAATCGAAACCCCCTCGCTGGGGGAAAGGTGTTCCAATGTCAGGCCTTAAGGTTATTATGCTGGTGGTAGTGGGGAAGTGGAAGGTCATTGGAAGACTGTTGCTGCAAAACAACAAGTGGGAGACAAGGTTTGAGTTGACATATAAATAGTCCTCTAGATTCATGCCCATTGGTTGAAAGAAAGGATAGTGTTTATTGCACGAGTGAGCCAATTGGTTAATCAGCAACCATGGCATTAGTGTGCCATTCTCATAGGCTGCAGTTTATTATGTGAATGACATTCCACGCGCTTGCTAATAGGAAAGAAGGAAGAGAGACGTGATTCTAAGCTGACGAGGTAACATTATAGACACTACCATGCAAATACCAGCTATGCTGATGAGTGAAATAGGAAGTCATGTAAATTATGAGTTTACGAGATTAATGAAAAGTGACGATCCATTCAGACCAACCTTACTGATTTGAACTTTCGTAACTACACTGAACAAAAATATAAACGTCCCATGTTTCATGAGCTGAAAGAAAAAATAAATGTTTGATATGCACTAAAAGCTTATTTCTCACATTTTGTGCACACATTTCTTTACATCCCTGTTAGTGAGCATTTCAATCAAATGCATTTATAATCAAATTTATAAAGCCCTTTTTACATCAGCCAATGTCACAAAGTGCATTTCTCCTTTGCCAAGATAATCCATCCACATAACAGGAGTGGCAAATCAAGAAGCTGATTAAACAGTATGATTGTTACACAGGTGCACCTTGTGCTGGGGACAATAAAAGGCCACACTAAAATGTGCAGTTTTGTCACACAACCCAATGTCTCAAGTTGAGGTAATGTGCAATTGGCATGCTGACTGCAAGAATGTTCACTAATAATGTTGCCAGAGAATTGAATGTCAATTTCTCTACCATAAGCCGCCTTCAACGTTGTTTTAGAGAATTTGGTAGTACGTCTAAATGGCCTCTCAACCGCAGACCATGTGTATGGTGTTGTGTGGGAGCGGCGGTTTGCTGATGTCAACGTTGTGAACAAAGTTGCCCCATTGTGGCGGTGGGGTTATGGTATGGGCAGGTATAAGCTTCGGACAATAAACACAATTGCATTTTATCGATGGCAATTTGAATGCACAGAAATACCATGATGAGATCCAGAGGCCCATTGCGAGGCCCATTTTTCTTTAGGAATCTGTGACCTGCAGATGCTTATCTGTATTCCCAGCCATGTGAAATCCATAGATTAGGGCCTAACTAATTTATTGAAATTGACTGATTTCCTTTGAACTGTGCCTCAGTAAAATCTTTGACATTTTTTGCATGTTGCGTTTATATTTTTGTTCAGTATAAATTACCAACTATACAGTACCAACAATTTTAATGGGTATTTACCAACGTTTCAGCATCAGGATCTGAGGAAGGCACAGTGATGCCAAAACATTGGTAAATACCCATTAAAATTGTTGGTACTGTATAGTTGGTACTTTATACAGAACAAAAATATTGTTACATATCTGTGGCATTGGGTTGTGTGACAAAACTGCAAATTTTAGTGTGGCCTTTTATTGTCTCCAGCACAAGGTGAACCTGTGTAACATGTGGTAATTTAATGGGTATTTACCAACATTTCAGCATCACTGTGCCTTCCTCAGGATCTGAGGAAGGCACAGTGATGCCAAAACGTTGGTAAATACCCATTAAATTGCTGGGAGATTATACATGGAGTGAGTGACTTTATTTTGATAGTTTATAGTTTATTCACAGTGAGTCTGCACCTTCAACACAAACTATTATTCAGGGTGTGCGCCAGCTCATGTTTTTTTTTTTAAGTTATTCAAAAGTCTACATTGTAGAATAATAGTGAAGACATCAAAACTATGAAATAACACATATGGAATCATGTAGAAAGCAAAAAAGTGTTAATCAAATTCTTCAAAGTACCCACCCTTTGCCTTAAAATTGTTCTGTTGCAATGAATTGGATATGATTGGATATAAATGGGAAAATAAAATAAATGGGAACGAGACGACGCAACTAGACATAGTGCCTGACTAATGTGATTAGCCTAATGTGATTCGCCTAGTGTGATATGCTGACACTGGGCCTATGAGTCAGGACCCCTAAAGATGAACCAGTTATCTGTAACCTAAAACCGATTAACTGCAGACTACTAGTCTAAAAATTCCCCCAAATGTACATTGATGGGAAGCGTCTGTAGTAAAACCGTACTCAGAGCCAAACTAGGGATGTCAAACTCATTCCACGGGTTTTTACATTCACTTAAGACCTATTAAATGTATTTATAAAGCCCTTTTTACATCAGCAGATGTCAAAGTGTTATACAGAATCCCAGTCTACAACCCCAAACAGTAAGCAATGCAGATGTAGAAGCACGGTGGCTAGGAAAAACTCGCTAGAAAGGCAGGAAGCTAGGATGTAACCTAGAGAGGGACCAGGCTCTGAGGGGTGGCCAGTCCTCTTCTGGCTGAGCCGAGAAGAGATTATAAGAGTACATGGCCATTAAGGCCAGATCGTTCTTCAAGATGTTCAAATGTTCATAGATGACCAACAGGGTCAAATAATAATCACAGTGGTTGTAGAGGGTGAAACAGGTCAGCACCTCAAGAGTAATTGTCAGTTGGCTTATCATAGCCAACCAGGTGAGGGGAGTTCCTTACTAATTAATGACCATTATTCGGGAAGAGAGAGAACCTGCAGACACTTGGCCCTCCATGGAATGAGTTTGGCACATGTGGTCTAACCCATAATGAGATCTGAAATCAGGCAATATTGCAACATGATCATAGAAACTGTGGGACCAGCCTTAAAAAAGGCACTTGAGTAAAGGTGATATAAAAAACAGAGTGCTACCCAAACCTGTGCAGGTGCCAGATGAGCGGTAGCAGTATAGGAAACAGAGTGGTGAACCCATTGCTACATAGCCTTAATTTTTAAGGTGGTGGCTATGGGACCAAACCGTTGTTAATAGGGCAGGATGTTTGAAGCTTGCATAATGAAGCATTTCCCCCTGATCAGTTTGGCAAGGTGTCACCAGTTCTTACGGGACTGAAGCTCCACCTGTAACAAATTGTTAGAATAATGACAAAACCATGAAATTGAATTAGTAAGCTACACGCAACATAACTGAAGCTGTAAGCCACCGTTCTTAATTGATATATTACTGTTGATGACCACCCTGCCACATACATGTATAGTAGTTTGCTGCTGAAGAATATCGCCATTATTCGAGATAGAACTGATTGCAGTGACTGACACGACATATCAAGTAAACATATCAAGTAAACAGAATACATATATGAGGAGATGAAATACAAATAAAATAAAAATGCCAAGAGTGAAGAGTTTTAAAGGCAGTAGTAGGTCTACTGAGCTCATAAAGCATGGATGACATATTCCATATAAATCACTGATGAATCAATTGATAAAATTACTAATGTTGCGAAGCATCACTTGAGCAAGGCTACGATTATGTAAGCCAAATTAATATCAAATATAAATTACTAGCTTACAGACTTATGAAACATGTGGTCTCTGATTATTATACATGCAATGGATTGTTGGAGAGGCCATTCAATGAGCTCTCGAGTTCACCTTAGTAGAGTTCAAACGCCATTGTTATATGGAATTCCATATGTGACCCACTGCCAACAGCATAGGTGTGCCTTAGGATAGCTAAATTGCAAAAGAAAGTTTGACACAAGACAGCATGTTGTTCAGCAAACAGCCATATTAAAGCTGCAATATGTAACTTTTTGGGCAACCCGACCCAATTTACATAGGAATGTGAGTTATATTTAGATGGTACAATGATTATTTACACTATAAATTGCTTGTTTTTTCACACTCCCATTTGGCTTACTATTAGAATTTGAACAACCAGGAAATGGCGGAGCGATTTAAAGATATTAATTGTAATGGTGTTGGATGGGGTGGATGAAAATTGGTGTCAAGCTGTAGCCTAGTTGTCTAGTGATATTGTCGAACATCAGCTGATCCAGGAAAGAAAACAAATATTGATAGAAAACAATAAAGATAAATGGTCGACTACTTCTGGCCACTGATGGCACGGAGAACACCAGTACCTGCGCGCACCTGAAAAACAAAGAAATGAGTGACCTAAACAGCTGATTGACAAAAGCAAAGAATAATAAATCAACATATCTAATGCATTGGAATGAAGTGAGGGTGTCCGATATGTAATAGTGAAACAAAGGTTTTAAATATGCTTCAAACTACAGATTTATGGGCTTTGACTTGGTAAACACTGGTTTAAAAAGCATTAAAGAGGAGAAAATACACTTACAATGGTTCTCTGTATTAGTATTACGGCAGGGTAGCCTAGTGGTTAGAGTGTTGGACTGGTAACCGAAAGGTTGCAAGTTCAAATCCCCGAGCTGATAAGGTACAAATCTGTCGTTCTGCCCCTGAACAGGCAGTTAACCCACTGTTCCTAGGCTGTCATTGAAAATAAGAATTTGTTCTTAACTGACTTGCCTAGTAAAATAAAGGTAAAATTAAAAATTACCCACATCCGCCCATTAAAACACCTCGGTAGAGCAGAGAGGACTTCGAGCATATGGCTTTGCAACACACATGTGTTTCATCTCAACACGGGGATGATTTTAACAATGCAATGCCATGCAGGCTGGAGGATACCAGAAATAAATAAATAAAAGCAGAAACTAATGAAAGAGTAAACAGACACAAAAAATATCCTTGGCATCAATATTTTCAACTGACTCGGCTCGTTATTACAGCACCACCAATTTCTATTTATTAAAGGTGGATAAAATTCCTATTGAGAAAGGTGGCTGGAAACAACTGACAAATTGACCCAAGTCTGCCAAAAGTTCCAGTTTGTTTGTTAAATTGAAAATCAGTAGATACCCCATTTGTTTGAACTCATTTGCAAAAACCTGTTACTGTCTAGCCTCGTGGTGGTGGTGAAGATGATGATCATGTTGAAGTAGATGATGGTAGTGGCAGCACTGATGATCTGCAGTTATCGAGAAGAAGTAGTGCATGTCATAGACCAACAGGTAGAATGCCATGAAGAGATGTTCAGGAAGGAGTGCCACCACCAGTGAGTCCTATACAACACACTCTTTAGGTTTGGCTCAATAGACATTTTTGACACTAGTGAGGTCTAAGTGCTTGGATCAAAGAGCAGAGAAATTGGAGTGATATGAGAAAGAAAGAGTTGCATCATGTAGTATGTTTTCAAAAAACTCAAATAGATTTACTGTTAACACGAAGACTTCACACTTGGTATCTTAAATAAAATGCACAGATAATCTGGCATACTGGAAATTTTGGAAATCCATTTTACAGGTATTACACAATGCATTTACATGCAAAGAGAGCACAGCATGCCAATATTGTGATAACCATATCCATGCATGTATGGCTCCACCAACAAGTGGAAGTAGCACAGCAGGATGGTGCCCTTGGAGTAGGTGATGAGGAAAATTATGAACACCAGGAACAGGAACCCAAACCAGATACTGTTGAGGATGAAGATGTAGCCGAAGGGATGGATGTCTCCATTACGATACTGGGCACGGGGTTGGTAAAGAAAGGATGTTCATGGACCTGCCAAGGGATCTCCTTGGGTCTCAATGGCTGCTCAATCGTCTTGAGCACAGGGAGTAGCATAGAAACACATGAGACGCTTGTTAGTGTGCCATGTTTTCTCTGTTATGCCAGTTTGAACGAGGTTGCAAACACGAGGGAAATGCACATGATGTAAGATGACCTGAAAGAGTTATTCATACAAACCGATTAATAGGTGAAACTCACAGGCCTCTTGATGCCAAAGTAGGCTAGCCGCCCACAAAGGTAAAGGGCACGGAGATGCCAAACCACAAAGCCAAGATGGCCTCCAGCGTGCCGAAGGGGATGGCTGCCTTGAAGCCCTCCACCCACAAGATCAGGTTAACCAGGAAGATGTCTGCAAACAAGATGCTGAGAGGGAAAGAAAATGGTTGGGATAGGGGTGGGACAGTCAACATCTCACTGAAAAAGTGGGCAACCACATCACCCTCAAAGTCTAGACATGTTTCAAGATTTTTCAGTCAAGCATATTGCCATGATGTCTAGAAGCTGTTATTGACGAAAGGGAATATGAATCATAAATACATGGAAAACCTTATTGTTCCATTTACAATAGATTAAGGTCTATTTATTAGAAAAGGGGTGGTGGACTACATGTGCATGGTTAGTCATAGATAGTGGTGATAGTCATCCTAGAGCAGTGGTCGCCAACTGGTCGATCGTGATCAACTGGTCAATCTCTAAGGCATTCTTCGTCGATCACCAAATATTTCTGTATAAAAGCCAATGAACGATAAAGGCTTGTGCTCTTTTTTTTATAAATAGTGTTGAGCTGTTTCCAGTAGGTGAACTTTAATATTATTATTGAACTTTCTCTGTTCATAGGAACAACATGAATTTTTGCATGAGGCAGATGCGGTGCGAGTTGAGTTTCGCCATCAGGTGGAAAATGGTGTCCCCTCTCTCTGGTCAGTCTAACCGGAGGAAAGGAAGGGACCGCAAGAGGCAGTTGGGAATTTTTGGGGAACGGTCATCCAACTCAGAATTCCAAGTCGGAAACTCAGCATCTTTCTAGAGCTCCGACTTTTCGACCTGATAATAACTGACATCGTAATTTGATCTTATTGACCATCAGATGCAGATACCATCAGTCCAATAAAATGAAAAAGCTAATTATTTCAATTCATGCTCCACAGTGCTAAACCAACTGATCTATTTTGTTATCAAATATTGAGTTTTGAAATATACTATGATGTGATTAACAATACTGGCAGACCAATCATATAACCAACATGCTGTGCTAATGTATTAGGCCTACTGTCACGCCCTGGTCTATATTTATTATGTTATCTTCATGTATTGGGTCAGGCCAGGGTGTGACATGGGTTTATTTGTAGTGTGTTTCGTCTTGGGGTTGTGTGGGGTGTATAGATTAGTCTATGGCTGCCTGAGGCGGTTCTCAATCAGAGTCAGGTGATTATCGTTGTCTCTGATTGGGAACCATATTTAGGTAGCCTGGGTTTCACTGTGTGTTTGTGGGTGATTGTTCCTGTCTCTGTGTTTGTTGCACCAGTCAGGGCTGTTTCGGTTTTCGACGTTTGTTGTTTTGTATTGTTCGTGTTCTTCTTTATTAAAGATGTATCGAACGAACCACGTTGCATTTTGGTCCGATCCTTGTTCTACCTCTTCGTCAGAGGAGGAGTTGGAGGAAAGCCGTTACACCTACTGCCCAAACCTCATTCCTACAAAACTGTTTGTGTCAGGTTCATGTAAAATAAAAAAATCTGAGCAGTAGATTTCAGCTTGCTTTATGAATGCAAAAGTGATCTTGACAACCTTGAGAAAAGGATGTTGACCACTGTCCTAGAGAATCATTTAAATTGAAATGTAGTCCACTGCAGATCAGCTAAACATCCACATTTGCAAAATAAGGATGTTCAACTCCACCACAACACTCAATGTTCTTGTTACAAATGCTTGACTATTGTCTCACATTAATCAGGACAGTCTACATCTGATTCTAGATCTGCACTGGGTCCAGATTTGACAAGCTGATGCTAGCCCTCCCTGACACATAAGCAATTGCAGAATAATTACTGGGGACTGAGACCGGGGAGTTGGGAGACACTCTGTTCCCTTCCAATGTCAACCCTGGACTGGGCCAGCCAGGAAGGAGGAACCCTACCACCGAGGCAGTGGTTGTGTGACTAGCAGAGGCAGAGTTTTGCCTTGCAGATCTAAAAGAGAGGCACAACATTATTTGAAAGAGAATTCAGTCCAATTGACAAATTAAACCTAATTCATTATTCTTCATGCTGATGATTGGTTCAACTCGAGACAGATAGCAATACAGTACAAGTAGATTAAAACATAATATGTAATGTAACTGATACAGATGATTGAATGTCTACAGAGATAGCCTGTTCTCCTCAAAACATCGCTAGCAAGCTAACTAACGTTAGCATAACTGCTTTTAAGTTGATGCTAGCTATGTAGAAACATTAATTCTTTCAATTCATCTTCCTCACCAATGTCTTGCTGTAGCTTTCAAATTCTGTGAATATCATTTAGTAATTTCAACAGATTTGATCCATATTTAGCATAGTGGAAAGCAGGCTTTGAAGGTGAGCCCTGTCCCCCTGTTTGAAACAATGTTCCAGAATAACACCTCACCTGGTTGATCGGAAGAAAAAGCCCACCCACCAAAGCTCTCATGTTTTTCTCTATTTGTTGCTTGCAGAGCAGCTCTTAGAAGCATTTTTTGTTGTTGTTGACAACTACAAAACAGCTTAGTCGCTAAATTTGTGCCAAAACAGATTCAACGCAGACAATTGTAGTTTTGATTCACAGAAGATTTACCAGTTGCAAAATCTTATTATTTCACATATGAAGTTAGATCTTTGCAAGTGTTGTATTTATTCACGCATCACCTGCTTGCTAGTTATGTTGCATTTATTCTCAAAAGTTACATGTTTGCAAATATATTACATGTTATTGTCGGCACAACTCATATTTTACATATGCAAATCATACTTTACATGCTTGTACACTTATGACATTAATTTACCATCATGGAAATTGGCTCGGCTGAGAGGGTAGGCTACAGGCAGTGGCATATGCCTCATGGAGATTGAACGCAAGTAAATGCCGGTGACCCACCTTGTTTTAGAAAAAAAGTATAGGGAGCGTAACTTTTTTTTTTACAGCGACCAGAAGTCAAAGTTTATACACCTATTTTTGTATTTTTTTTATTTTTTTACCACTACATCACTGGCTACCAGTAGGTCCATTTGAAGTTCATGGTAACACACATTTTAGACGTGTCTAGTAAGTTGACTGTGTGTTATGGTGAACATCCTGTTTTTCCTGGGATAGTTTCAGCCCCATTTCAGGTATCCTGACTTATCAGGCTACAAAAAAAAAGGTACATTTGTCAGCAAGACTCATCAATTAATGTATGGCTAATCAATGGCAATCGCGGAATGTCATTAGGCACACTATGGTGTTTTGTACCAGATGTCTATTTCCATTCATCAAATGTTGAGAGTATACATGTAGTTTGGATGCTGGAAATATTTTGGAGTGGACGAACATGCACAGGAAACCTACTTTTTGAAGTGATTTGTTTGACAATCAGATGAAAATATCATGACTGGTTGTGTTCATGCCACATTAAAAGGTAATGCATTTTTACCATTTAAATTACATCTTTATTATTAGGCCCATGAAAAAAATGCTGCGCTAGCATGTGCACTCAGTAGAGACACCTCCCCCCAAATGTAATGGTGTAATCCACACTCTGCATTCCGGTGTTATATAGCATTCTAATAGAATTAATAGAGAGGAGAGAGCAATAGCGAGGGAAGAGGAAACAGCACAACATGTTAAGGGGAAAGAGCATGTCATTGAACTGTGAAGCCTACACCACATCTATCCTGTAAATATGACAATAGAATTTGATTAGATTGAATTGTGCAGGCACGATAGCCGCTAAAAAGGCTACATTATGAAAGGCTACATTGCATGCAGAACTTAAGAATGAAGTGACAATGAGTAACGATGAATATCGTCAGATAATAACTGTCGAGGTAACATAACACTACCATATACTTGCGAGCAACTACCAGCAGCATACAATGCCTTCGGAAAGTATTCAGACCCCTTGTGTCACAGCCTACTAGGAGTGGTGGGTTGGAGTCAGGCGCAGAGAGCAGTGTTCGGTAAATCATAATTTATTCTCCTGCAAAAACGGTCATGCCAACATACAGGGCGCATAACACAGACCAGCCCCAAACACAGGACCAAACAGTCCGGAGAATACAAACATGAAACCACAACCAACAACAGAGTAACAAAAAACAATCCAGGCGGGTCAAACTACTACATATAGGGAAGCTAATTAAACCAAAATACACACAGATGAAACTAATAAGACAAAACCAACAGACAAAAGAAAAAGGGATCGGTAGCGGCTAGTAGGACGGTGACGACGACCGAACAGGCAGGGGAGCCAACATCGGCGGAAGTCGTGACACCTTGACTTTATACACATTTTGTTATGTTACAGCCTTATTTTAAAATTGTTTTAAATAGTTTTTCCCCCCTCATCAATATACACAAAATACCCCATATTGACAAAACAAAAAGAGTTTAGATATTTTTGCAAATTTACTACAAATAAATAGCTGAAATA
Organism: Oncorhynchus masou masou; assembly: GCF_036934945.1. Taxonomy (NCBI): domain Eukaryota; kingdom Metazoa; phylum Chordata; class Actinopteri; order Salmoniformes; family Salmonidae; genus Oncorhynchus; species Oncorhynchus masou. Next base: position 8,698,685 of record NC_088221.1, on the reverse strand, counting down.
TCACCTTTACGTAAGTATTCAGACCCTTTCCTCAGTACTTTGTTAATAAAGCACCTTTGGCAACAATTACAGCATCGAGTCTTCTTGGGTATGACGTTACAAGCTTGGCACACCTGTATTTGGGGGGTTTCTCCCATTCTCCTCTGCAGATCCTCTCAAGCTCTGTCAGGTTGGATGGGGAGCGTTGCTGCACAACTATTTGGCTGGGCCAAAGTTTCACCTTCCAACAGGACAACTACCCTAAGCATATAGCCAAGACAACACAGGATTGTCTTTGGGACAAGTCTCTGAATGTCCTTGAGTGGCCCAGCCAGAGCCCGGACTTGAACCCGATCGAACATCTCTGGAGAGACCTGAAAATAGCTGTGCAGCAATACTCCCCATCCAACCTGACAGAGTTTGAGAGGATCTGCAGAGAAGAATGGGAGAAACTCCCCAAATACAGGTGTGCCACGCTTGTAGTGTCATACCCAAGAAGATGAGGCTGTAATCGCTGCGAAGGTACTTGAGTAAAGGGTCTGAATGCTTTTTCTATTTTTTCTATTTGTTAAAAAAAATATATATATATTTGTCATTATAGGGAATTGTGATGAGGAAAAACAGAACAATTTAATCCATTTTTGAATGAGGCTGTAATGTTACAAAATATGGAAAGAGTCAAGAGTCAAGGGGTCTGAATACTTTCCGAATGGGTAAGGCAAGATTTAAGGTTAGGTTATGGTTTAGGGTAGGGACGTCCCAAGGACTCCCAACATTCCTCCATCTAAACCTCTTGACATAGAGGATCAGAGGGCTATCAAGGATTCACTCTTGACATAGGCTACGGAGATTAGTTAATTACCTTTATTTATTCCTCCACAATTGCCCATCGAGAGACTGTTATGAGTACCCTGCTTCAGCAGAGCTCAAAATCTGTTAATTAGCCCCAGTAAGCCAGAACAAAAGTTAAGGTATTTTGGGGGATTCAGATTTCTTTTTGAAATAAACCCCTTAGGGCATTACAAAAATAAGATTGTTTTATTAAGTTTAAAATAACCTCATCTCAAGTGTGTAACCTGTACAAGTGTGTGGTGTGAAATGGGAGATGTGTTTTTTGCATATCCCACTCACCTTCGGAGAGTGGGGTCACAGCCAGGGATCAGCCATTATTTAGACCCGGGAGCAATTAGGGTTAAGTGCCTTGCTCAAGGGCAGATCAACATATTTTTTCACCTAGTCAGCTCAGGGATTTGAACCTTTCGGTTCATATTTAACATTTTGTGAAATGTAGAGATGTTGTCCTTTGTCTTATTATCCCTATTCTTAATGCTGCAGAATGATACTAAGGCCGAGATTCAATCCGATCAGTGGTAGATCCACATTGACGAATACGCTGATTCGGTGTGCGAGTTCATTAGAACGTGCGTTGAAGATGTCGTTCCCATAGCAACGATTAAAACATTCCCTAACCAGAAACCGTGGATTGATGGCAGCATTCGCGTGAAACTGAAAGCGCGAACCACTGCTTTCAAACAGGGCAAGGTGTCTGGTAACATGACTGAATACAAACAGTGCAGCTATTCCCTCCGTAAGGCTATCAAACAAGCTAAGCGTCAGTACAGAGACAAAGTAGAATCTCAATTCAACGGCTCAGACACAAGAGGCATGTGGCAGGGTCTACAGTCAATCACGGACTACAGGAAGAAATCCAGCCCAGTCACGGACCAGGATGTCTTGCTCCCAGGCAGACTAAATAACTTTTTTGCCCGCTTTGAGGACAATACAGTGCCACTGACACGGCCTGCAACGGAAACATGCGGTCTCTCCTTCACTGCAGGCGAGGTGAGTAAAACATTTAAACGTGTTAACCCTCGCAAGGCTGCAGGCCCAGACGGCATCCCCAGCCGCGCCCTCAGAGCATGCGCAGACCAGCTGGCTGGTGTGTTTACGGACATATTCAATCAATCCCTATACCAGTCTGCTGTTCCCACATGCTTCAAGAGGGCCACCATTGTTCCTGTTCCCAAGAAAGCTAAGGTAACTGGGCTAAACGACTACCAGCACTCACTTCCGTCATCATGAAGTGCTTTGAGAGACTAGTCAAGGACCATATCACCTCCACCCTACCTGACACCCTAGACCCACTCCAATTTGCTTACCGCCCAAATAGGTCCACAGACGATGCAATCTCAACCACACTGCACACTACCCTAACCCATCTGGACAAGAGGAATACCTATGTGAGAATGCTGTTCATCGACTACAGCTCGGCATTCAACACCATAGTACCCTCCAAGCTCGTCATCAAGCTCGAGACCCTGGGTCTCGACCCCGGCCTGTGCAACTGGGTACTGGATTTCCTGACGGGCCGCCCCCAGGTGGTGAGAGTAGGTAACAACATCTCCTCCCCGCTGATCCTCAACACTTGGGGCCCCACAAGGGTGCGTTCTGAGCCCTCTCCTGTACTCCCTGTTCACCCACGACTGCGTGGCCACGCACGCCTCCAACTCAATCATCAAGTTTGCGGACGACACAACAGTAGTAGGCTTGATTACCAACAATGACGAGACGGCCTACAGGGAGGAGGTGAGGGCCCTCGGAGTGTGGTGTCAGGAAAATAACCTCACACTCAACGTCAACAAAACTAAGGAGATGATTGTGGACTTCAGGAAACAGCAGAGGGAACACCCTCCTATCCACATCGATGGAACAGTAGTGGAGAGAGTAGCAAGTTTTAAGTTGGGGCGGCAGTGTAGCCTAGTGGTTAGCATTGGACTAGTAACTGGAAGGTTGCAAGTTCAAATCCCCGAGCTGACAAGGTACAAAATCTGTCGTTCTGCCCCTGAACAGGCAGTTAACCCACTGTTCCTAGGCCGTCATTGAAAATAAGAATTTGTTCTTAACTGACTTGCCTAGTAAAATAAAGGTAAATAAATAAAAAACACATCACAGACAAACTGAATTGGTCCACTCACACAGACAGCATCGTGAAGAAGGCGCAGCAGTGCCTCTTTAACCTCAGGAGGCTGAAGAAATTTGGCTTGTCACCAAAAGCACTCACAAACTTCTACAGATGCACAATCGAGAGCATCCTGGCGGGCTGTATCACCGCCTGGTACGGCAACTGCTCCGCCCTCAACCGTAAGGCTCTCCAGAGGGTAGTGAGGTCTGCACATCGCATCACCGGGGGCAAACTACCTGCCCTCCAGGACACCTACACCACCCGATGTTACAGGAAGGCCATAAAGGACATCAACCACCCGAGCCACTGCCTGTTCACCCCGCTATCATCCAGAAGGTGAGGTCAGTACAGGTGCATCAAAGCTGGGACCGAGAGACTGAAAAACAGCTTCTATCTCAAGGCCATCAGACTGTTAAACAGCCACCACTAACATTGAGTGGCTGCTGCCAACACACTGACACTGACTCAACTCCAGCCACTTTAATAATGGGAATTGATGGGAAATGATGTAAATATATCACTAGCCACTTTAAACAATGCTACCTTATATAATGTTACTTACCCTACATTATTCTTCTCATATGCATACGTATATACTGTACTCATCGACTGCATCCTTATGTAATACATTTATCACTAGCCACTTTACCTATGCCACTTTGTTTACATACTCATCTCATATGTATATACTGTACTCGATACCATCTACTGTATCTTGCCTATGCTGCTCTGTACCAACACTCATTCATATATCCTTATGTACATATTCTTTATCCCCTTACACTGTGTATAAGACAGTAGTTTAGGAATTGTTAGTTAGATTACTTGTTGGTTATTACTGCATTGTCGGAACTAGAAGCACAAGCATTTCACTACACTCGCATTAACGTCTGCTAACCATGTGTATGTGACAAATAAAATTTGATTTGATTTGATTTTTAATAACACGTTGACAGCTCTCAATGCTCAAGGTTAAAGGCACCTTTTAGGATTAGTTGGAAGTACAGTAGATCCACATTCAGAGACAGAGTTGGGAGAAAAGACAGGTTGTTTTTGCAAAGGTGAGGTTCGGGTCACTTGTGGCCTTAGGTGATCAATAATTATTTGACCCATGGACTTAACAATGATTTTAAGGCAATGTGACAGCTTTGTAAGTCTTATGTACAGTATACACACAGTGTACACCGTACGTACAGTATATCACAATTGTATCTACTAATGCCCTCACAAACCAGATTGACTCTTCACACACAGACATAAATACTTTACACAACACGCAAATGTTCTTTGGTCAAAATAACACAATAACACAACGTCCTATGGTTGTAGCAACACCATAAGTGCTGAAGTAGTTTATTTCACCCTGATAATAGTTTAGCATGGAACAGAAGATATTAACTGTCAAACATTGCAGAAATTATCACATGTGGGAACATAACTGGCATTGGGTTCATAGAAAAACAGGCAGCTGAGAAGAAATGGTGAAGAACACTAATCATAATACATAGTACCGCATACAAATACTGGGTATTAAGACAGGAATGCTAGAAAAATACAATAGTTCTTTGAAATTGACTCTCCATAAATATCAAAACACAGACTCTATACTCTCTCTACTCGTACCACATCGGAAGACTTGATTGACACTTTAGAATGGTTTAAATGGCTAGTATACATTACACATGTACAGGTAACTGCCAAAATAAAGGAAACACTTGAGTAAACTAGGGATTTAAAATATATTGAAAGCAGGTGCTTCCACACAGGTGTGGTTCATTAAGTTAATTAATAAGCAATTAACATACCATCATTTGTATTTGTATTTATTAGGGATCACCATTAGCTGCTGCCAAGGCATCCGCTACTCTTCCTGGGGTCCAAACACACCAAAGCAAAATTATATATAAAACAAAAGATAAAACAGTGAACTATGTTTGTACTGAATGAGTGTGTCATATAACATCCCTACACCATCACATATCCTCAACACAAAATGTTCAATACCACCATACAACAATATCACAATGTGTGCATGTCTCTGTACCTTTGTGTGTCTCTTCACAGTCCCTGTTGTTCCAAGGTGAAATTTGTACCTGTTTTTTTAAACATGATTCTACTGCTTGCATCAGTTACTTGATGTGGAATAGAGTTCCATGTAGTCATGGCTCGATGTAGTACTGTGCGCCTCCCATAGTCTGGTCTGGACTTGGGGCCTGTGAAGAGACCTCTGGTGGCCTGTCTTGTGGGGTATGCATGGGTTTCTGAGCTGTGTGCTAGTATCATGCTTAGGGTCATGTAGAAAAAATGACCAGTTGCCTATTATTTTGGCTACCATGGCTCGAAGATATTTCAGTGACTTTGAAATAGGGGTCTCAAAGGAGCATAGGGGTTTTAAAGTGTGAAGTTCTGGCAGGTCCTGGTGGCCCAACTTCCTTTATTTTTGCTGTTACCTGTATATTGCGATACTCAAAACAACAATGGACAGTTACTACTATTTTCTTACATATAAATGAAATATTGCAATAATTAAAGGGTTATAATGAGTGTAAACACTGATATGCACGTGTTAGTGTGTATTAGGGGAAAGCAGAATATTTTAAGTGGCATCTAGTCAAATTACTTATTTTTTTAAATTGCATTACAATCTGTTGACAAACATTTCATTGTCGTCAATTAATGTTACACAATAGTTTAAAGGGGCAATCTGTGGTTGTATCAATATTGGGACTTTTAAATGAATGATATATATCCATTGGTTTTAAAATAGTTTAACTTACAAATGGCCCATTAGCTTAGTTTGACTGTCATACCCCTTCAGAACCCAAAATATAAGCTTGTTTTCCTTGTTGTAATTGTAAACCCAAAATATAAGCTTGTTGTAATTGTAAAAAAACACTCTACATCCTCAAAACATGTAATTGTGATATCATGGATGGTCAGTCCTTGCATCGGTATCCCTGTCTATTAATTTGAGAGTGGTTACATTTCTCAAGACCCACCAGCTTTTTACCAAAACAGTGGAGGGGGATGTGCTTTGTAATTGTTTGAACTGCAGAAATCCCCTTGTTTGTTTATAGGGAGCATACATAAGTAGTCATATTGAAAATGTACCTGATATGTATCCCAAGGATTGTTTGGCTTGATTCTCAGAAAGCCCAAAGGCTTTTTCTGTCAAAATACATTTACCCATTTTGTCATGAGTGATGATGTAGGCTGGACTATGGTCAGTTGGGAATATGGGGGCAATACAATAGGTAACCTTTTATAAATTAGGGCACCAGTGACGATTTCCTACACTGGACAACTTGTTACAGCTGTCGATAAGTCATTGATAATAATCTGCCATTTTTTTCCATGTCATTACATGAAGATAAGGGGGAATCATAGCTATATTTAAAACAATTAACGAGTTGATTTAAAACCTATTTTTAACCCTTTATGGTTGGTGTCTTGACGGATTTGTCCAAAATCGTGTGGCATAAAACATTACATTTTCTGGCCTTGCATTTACGGCTGTGTAAGTTGTCGTTATATCATATATTGAGAATGAATCAGTTAAGTGGAACTTTGAACTTGAATCCTGGATCCAGCTGTCTGACAGTTTCTTCTATAAGGATTTCCGAAATGCAGTGTAACTATGTAACATTTTGTGTCTCTTTATGTTAGGGGGTGAACAGTTTATGGGCACATAAATCCAAAATAATGTATGCATTGCAAAATCAAATGCTTCTAACCAAAAGTATCCCCTTACCTTGATACTTAAAACCTAAATCGATACTGTCATTAATGTGATAATTCAATAATTATGCATAATACTTATTGGATGCGCATTTGGTGTCCAGCAGATTAGTTACCCCATGATATTTTCACACATCATCTGATCCAGGAAGAAATTTTCAGAATGACAGTCAAGTGAAAACTGATGTTGTGATAGGGCATGTGGTGTTTGCGAGGAATGCGAGGAATGTCCAGAATATTTTTTGTCTCATTTGTTACACCAGTGATTGTGCCTGGATCCACATTGGATCTAATATCCCTAGTTAATCATCTGTTTGTTGTCTGGTTGATTTTACAGCAGGGTCTCGTTAGATTTAACAGAGAAATAGTCAAGTTTCATGTTTTTATATGTTTTTGTGCCATTGATTGGACACTGAGTCTACTGTGAGCAATTGTGTAGGATAGACACGCAACATTATTAATTATTCTGGATATAATGACAAAATGACATAGCCTAGTAGGCTTATTCACAATATGATTTGGTAATGAAATAACATGACAAATACATTTTGTTTTCCATGTTAGACCTGCAATTTTAAACAATACAAGGGGCTTGAAGTAGCCTTCTTGAATTTGAAGCTCTGAAATTCATGTACTGTATTAGGTCTACCTTCAGACAATCCTCAATCTGATGCTTGAAAAGTTCTAATGTTTATTGTAGCCTATGTATAAGTTATCCCTCCCCCTTATAATTATCTGTTATTTCTTTTTTGAACCATTTTTGTGAGAGATGTGGCCACTTTCATTTGTTTCCTGCCTCTTGAAAGGTGTTGCGGTAAAACGATTTGCGGTTATTATGAGGACGACAGCGTCTAATATTGTCTTCGACTTGGCTTTCCATACACATTCTTCCATTTAAAAAATAACTTCATTTTTGGTCACTTTCTCATTATAAAAGATTCCAATGAGATTAATGCTACCGCTGTGCATGTCTAATTATGTGTGCCACATACTGTAGGCGACAGAAAAATGCCTACTTTTTGGACAATTTTTGCATTCTTTTTGTGGGGAGGGGGAGTTCTATATTAGGCCCTATATGTACAATTATATAACATTGAGGTCCTTGAAAATAACAATGAAGTGCATGAAAAAGTCCATGATAATCCTTGAATTTGACTTGCCAATGTCTGTATGAACCCTGCTTAGGATGCATAGGCCTATGCTGTTGTATAGGTGGAGTAGTGGGCCAATTTATTCTAAGTACATTTCTTTTTATATACCCCAGGTTACCAGGACTGAAGATGAACTATATACACAAGAGGAGAGAGACCGCCCTGAGGTAAATGGTCATCACAAGTTATACAAGGCAAGGCAGGGAAACATTTTCCAAAAGCGTTAGGGAAGTAAAACATTTCATATAGCAGCTTAATAAGTTGCCAAACATGTCAGGATGCATTCATAACAAGTAAAAGGTCAGACAATATACATTATATTTGGAGCTTAAAATGGAGTTGCCTACACGCAATACCTCACACAGACATTTTAGATCAAGTTGGATGAATGGAAAACACATTTTGGTTAACAATTAAGTTCATTACTATGACTGTTTTATATTAAAATGGTAAAAAAAAAAAGCTTCTTAGAAAATAGCAATTTCTCGAGCAAAAATTTAGCTAGGACTGTCTGGGGGTGGTCTGAGTTGGGAAGGGAAAACTTGCTGTTATTGGCAGAGAGGTTTGGAACTTTTTCTTATTGGTCTATTACCAAATTACGACCTGGTGACGTCACCAGGCAGGCCAAAACTCCATCCTACCGAAACAGGCTGAAATTTCAAGGACTCTTTTCAAACAGCTCTTACGCAAAATTAGCATTATCATAATTTTCACAATTTCACAGTATTATTCCAACCTTAGAGTGTGTTATTAATATATATAAAGCACTATATCATTTTTGACTGCACTGGGCCCTAAAAAAGTATCAGATGTAGTCCATAAAAGACTAATAGTATTTCTGTTGTATTTTTATATTGTTATTTGTCAACTGTTAAATGTACACTACGCTCAATTTGTCTCATATTTTCATTCAACTAGAAATTATTATTTTGGCATCTTACCTAAAAAAAGGCGGTGGAACTAGCTACACACACACACACACACACACACACACACACACACACACACACACACACACACACACACACACACACACACACACACACACACACACACACACACACACACACACACACACACACAGTACCTTTAACATATTTTCAACTTACATATTTGACACATTGACGTACAATGCATTCGGAAATCTACACACAATACCCCATAATGGGGCGGCAAGGTAGCCTAGTGGTTAGAGCGTTTGACTAGTAACTGAAAGGTTGCAAGTTCAAATCCCCGAGTTGACAAGGTACAAATCTGTCGTTCTGCCCCTGAACAGGCAGTTAACCCACTGTTCCTAGGCCGTCATTGAAAATAAGAAGTTGTTCTTAACTTACTTGCCTAGTAAAATAAAGGTAAAATTAAAAAATTAAAATTAAAAAAATAATGACAAAGCGAAAACAGGTTTTTAGAATGTTTGCAAATACCTTATTTACATAAGTATTCAGACACGTTGCTATGAGACTCGAAATTGACCTCAGATGCAGCCTTGAGATGTTTCTACAACTTGGAGTCCAATTGATTGGACATAATTTGGGAAGGCCACACTTGTCTATATACGGTCCCACAATTGGCATTGCATGTCAGAACAAAACCAAGTCATGAGGTCAAAGGAATTTTCCAGTAGAGCTCTGAGACTGGATTGTGTCGAGGCACAGATCTGGGGAATGGTACCAAAATACTTCTGAAGCGACACTGCCCATCCAACCTGACAGAGCTTGAGAGGATCTGCAGAGAAGAATGAGGTGTGCCAAGCTTGCAGCGTCATTCCCAAGAAGACTCAAGGCTGTAATCGCTGCCAACGGCACTTCAAGTTCAAGTTTTTGTTTGTAATAATTTTGCAAACATTCCTAAAACATGTTTTTGCTTTGTCATTATGGGGTATTGTGTGTAGATTGATGATGGTATTTATTGTTATGCATTTTAGAATAAGGCTGTAACAAAATGTGGAAAAATTCAAGGGGTCTGAATACTTTCTGAATGCACATAGTGCATGTTCATTTATACATGAACTATTATTCAACATGGCATTCCGATATTCCTGCTATGCCACCATGTTTGTGTCAGTTATCATTTCATCTGACTATTCTCTCATCATTAATTTGATTTACTTATTTAAGCAATTTTAAGTTTTCTGTATAGTTGTCAAATGTTGGTAGGGCATATTACTCTGATTTGATGTTATTCCTTAATCAGTATTATTAATAAAATAGTTTTTCTTGTGTACTATTAACAGAACATTACAATAAGGAGAGGTTATAATTTTTGTGGGGGTATGATATTTGTGCATATGTAACTTTGTCAATCATCATTATTCACGATACATTCAGGATTATCCGTAATCATGGTAGCATCCACATTCATGTAGAAGTGTTTAGAAACATTTTCTATTATTATTTACAAGTGACACATAATATTCTGAAACACAACCAAAAGAAACAGCAAGTGCATCCAACAAATTTGAGGGGTTACAAGCTTGATATAGTCATTGCATGCTATGAATATGGAACCAAACACTTAACTTTTTCACTACTTTAATACACATAAGTGAATTTGTCGCAATACTTTTCCTAAAATGAGGGGACTATGTACAAAAAGTGCTGTAATTTCTAAATGGTTTATCTGATATGGATAAAAAATACTGTCAAATTAAAGCTGACTGTCTGAACTTTAACCCTAGTCAGTGTTTGATTTTAAATGCAAACTTATGAAGTATAGAGCCAGAAGAAAAAATACTTCACTGTCCTAATGTTTACACTAAGTACAGTAAGCTGAAAACATGGTATGTTAAAAGCACAGTGTGTGTGTGTGTGTGTGTGTGTGTGTGTGTGTGTGTGTGTGTGTGTGTGTGTGTGTGTGTGTGTGTGTGTGTGTGTGTGTGTGTGTGTGTGTGTGTGTGTGTGCTTCCACAGCCTTTTTTTTCGGTAAGATGCCAAAATAATAATTGCTAATTGAATGAACATATGAGACAAATTGAGAAAACAATTTGATTGACAAACATTGACAAAAACATGTACATATGTTTTCTCAAGTTTGGGCAAACTAAGAATGTTACGTTCAGGTAACGCTGACTGAAAAGTGAAGTAAACCAAAAAAAGCTGAGGAACCAGATACTTGATAATAATTAGGTGAAACTAGATTTTCTTTTAGTGTACATTACACATGTGTTGGGGTTGAATTGAACACCTGCTTATAACTTCAATATAGCCATATATTAATAAATATTTCCTAAATGAGTAATTGCATTTCCCTGAGCAAGCTGCATAGCAATTTTCATGTTGAGCTTATGTATAACTGAGATCAGAGGCCTATATGACTATACACAAGTTCAGGAATGTGTAACACGTAATTAAAAGTGCTAGATAAATACAAAGTTAACCTGCTTTTATATTTACTTGTTCATACGGTTTGAGGCTGAATGTACTACATCTACTGATAGAGTAGAAGTAGAGATCCCGCCTACACTGTACTTCTATGATTGGTGGCTTATTATCCAAATCAGAGAGCCTTGAAGTTGTTTGTTGTGAACTGAAGCGTCAGTTGACAGTACATATTGCCCAGCACAGAACCTAGCTAATTATTTGTACTGGAGCTAGTCAGTCTGTATTGTGTTGCAAACTGTTAAAGGGATAGTTCACACAAATTACATGTTGCTTTCCTTACACTGTAAGTAAAACCAAAGCATGGATTGCTGCCTTACCTTGGTCAATGACTGCTTACAAGGTATGTGAGTTTGTAATTTGGGTGAACTATCCCTTTAATAAAAATCCTGAAAGAGAGAAGATCATGGGGACCTTCTTCCCAAGCCATCCATCTACATGTAAGTTGACAAAATAAGGAGCAATTAGTCAGCTACAGTACCGTAGCTAAGTGTGAGCTAACTGGTAAAGCTACTGATGAGGCTAATGTGTGTCAACTTCAGCAGACCATGACTATTTCCCTTGACTTTAAATCAATGGCATGCTGATCTTAACACTTCAGGTACGTACTGTGGATAGAAACCCATCAGACAGAAATGGGCAGCTTTCAGGCTTCTAGTAGCCTTCATATGTTACCCTAAAACATTGTAATTGGCAGTTTTATTCTGAAATTCAAAACACACAGAATAAAGACATGATTCAGAGGTTGATCCATTATCACAGGTTTTCAGCGAGCACCCATAGTTCACTGACACCGTGTTGCTTTTCGATGAGCCATGATTTGAGCCTTGGTGGAGCCAGGATGGTATAGGTAGGAATGGTAGCTTTTGCCTGACTCATGAGCCATTATAATCATGACTCTCTCCTTCAGGTTACATGGCTGCTGATTGCCCTCTCTATCCCTCTCCCCACGATGCTGCACATTTTGTTTGATCATTTAGTCTGAAATGGAAGACGAAAAGAGGATTAGATGATACAGTGGGGAAAATCAACATCTGTGTTACACAACAAATGCAAATTCCATTGTTTCAGTATGAAAAACCGCAAATTTTGTTCACCCACTGCTGTTGGGCAGAAAGTAAAACTGGGTCAACTTTCCTAGTACATCAAAGTACATCAAATCTTAGTGTTTCAGCCATATGGACAATAGAGGATTTTCATTGCAAATGGCATGAATGACTTGCAATTGAACGATTATGAGCTCAGCAAAATGTTTGAGACCTGTCGCTCTGCAGCTGCCAACGTGTTGGAATGTAACATCAGGTCAAAGCCATAAAATTAAGTCATTTTTGCTCATATAATGAATTCACTGAAAGCTGCATATTTGAAAATGGAACCTTAATTAAGTGCATTATTACTGCATTAAACAAAACCTACAGGGCAGACTTTCGGGGGGGGGGGGGGGTTTGAGGAAAGGTGAAACATGCTGATGTGTTTATCAATAACATTTGAGGAACTATGTCTCTTTGCTGGACTATTTAGTTGGTTTCAATGGGAGATTTTGTAGGGGCACAGATGGATAAGGCCTTGCCTTTGGCTGTTACATACCAATGATGCTAATCATCATGCCAACCATTGGGTGAAAGTGGGGACCTAGAGGTCTGAAAAAAAGATTGTTCATTTTTTTAAATACAGCTTTATATAGGGCACAGAGTTTTCCCTTGCATGTGACGTGACAAGCATAATCCCTGGTTCCTAATCATCACCAATCCTACATTACTATTAATACGGTGAAGAGCCCACTAATGGTACACCCTAATGAGAAAACCATTATACACTTAGCTAATCTACACACCAAAGTATGAAACGTATTGTTAAGGCTCCACAAAGGACTTCCTGCCTCAATACCAGGGGTTGGACCTGGTTCAGGGAACAGAACCAAAAACTGTCAAACTTTGATATACAGAAACGAAAACCGGGAACAAAAGTGACCTATACTGTTACAAAACAAAAATTCAGTTGACTGCCTAGGCTAAAAAAAACTATAAGTTGCCCCCTGCATAGCAAGCTGCTCTACCTGTACTGACTGGTGAAGTAATTTAATGTAGAGAGCTAATAAAATAAATCAGAGGTTTAAAAAGGTACGATAAAAAACTTTACTTTCTTTGGGTTCGAACCGGTTTAGAACTTTATTTTACACCTCGGAATAGTGGAATGGAATGAAAGAAAATTATGGTTGTGTTCATAACGAAAAGATTGGAAAATAATTTTGGTTCCAACCCCTGCTAAATACAGGTAGCAAACCACTATGACTTTGCTAATTACAATATGCTTCAATAAAAGCCGTATTTGAATAGGAAGACAATAACTATGGCATTGTAAAAAATAAAAACTTGATAATATTCTATTTTGACCTTTGCCTGGAGTGATGAGAAAAAAACATGTCACACACACACACACACTTCCTGAATTCATCTTAGAAAAAAAAGCTACCTATACAGAAATACGATACAGAAGCCACACTTCATGTCAACTTCAATTTCATGCACACAAAAGTTTTCTGACAGATAAAGGTGCCAAGAACATAACACATACCAGTCGTCGAGCCATTGAATATCTAACCTTTCAGCAAACTACGGTACAGTGAACGGTGTATAAAGATATATTTTTTTTAACTGCTCATATGAGCAGTTCTGTAATAGTCTAAAACAGTATGTGGGTGATTCTGCAACTTTGGCTACTTTGGCCCTGCAAACTCTCAGAAATTAAAACTTATTGAAACAATTTTACCAGTATTATAATTGCTTTAGATTTGTCTAATGACTGCGATCGTACTATTCAGGAATGTATATATTTTTGTCATTTTTCTCAGACAGCCATAGACAAATTTTATTTACATCACGTCATTAAACATCCATTATTGTTGAAATGTAAAAATATCATACAATTAATTTATAACATTTCTTATACATTTGTACATGAACTTGTATTGAATGTTATTTTTAGGGATTTTCAAGGTTTTCCTAATATTAATAATTCAGTATGATCCATGAATGTATAAACTTGCCTTTGTGACAGCTGAAAATATTTATTTATCGTGAAAAATAAGATATTTCCAGCCAACCATATGATTTCCATATCTAAAACAAATCAAATGTAAATTATACACAATATACAAATGTACCTAAAAATATGGGTGTGGCGGAAATTACACGTAAAATAAAAAAGTATGATTTTACAGTACATTTTGAACCTCAACCATTGTCTTATATTAATTAAATGTTTAACAAAGTTTGATTCCAAAAGTAGCCAATGGGCAGAGCTCAAGGACGTGGGACAGTGTTTTTGAGAGATGGACCCAGATAGCAAAGGGCTCATCTGCATAGAACAGCTCAGTGAGCAAAGTGAAACTGTATAATTTGTGACTCACCACCTGGACTCGTTCTTATGTAGCAACATTTCAACTTCTGTTTTTTACATTGGATAAAAGTAGAGACTCAGAGCTACAAAATGGTATATCATACACTGAATTTGAGGAAACAATGGGAAAGTAATTCTGCTTTGAAAGTTGATCAACTTGTACACTCACTTTTGAGAAAACCGTCTTTCAATGTTTTGGTACAACTATTGGAGAGCCCTTCTTTGTCTACACCCATTCAGCATTGTTCACACCCTCTTAAGCTTTAGCCTCACCCATCTCTTTAAGGGTTGATCCGTGAGTTCTGTACTTCCCAGCTACTTCCAGACATTTAATCCTTGTGTTGTTTTAAGGGTCAAAAATGACCCGCCACTATGTTTAACAGTAGAGAAACCCCCCTAAATTATACTTTTTCAACTTGAAATTTGATGACTTTTCCTAGAGTGACCTCAACATTAGAAAAAGTCGCCATTATTAATTTTTACATGAAAGCTGTACATCACCAGGGTACAAAGATTGTCTTAGGGTCATGTTTGACCCGGCAGTTATAAAATCATTTACACACCACAAAAACCACAAAGACACACACACAATTAGAAATTGAGATTGTGTGCTACTGATTGAACTGAGACAAAACTAAAACTTTCTTTTGCATGTGCAGCATCTACTCTCCATGATCCCACACATGACTCAAGTTCACTGAAAAAAATAAAAAACATTTCAGATAAAATAAACATTTATTGAAAGCATTATTTACTAATGGGGAATGCAGTCAGAGGCTATAAAGGTGCGCAGATGACAGTTCTCTCTTTGCTGAAGTTATGAGTGCACGTTTCAGTGCCCAACAGGTCGTAGATTTGATTTTTTCAAATCTCCAGAAGTAACAAGAGAACAATGATTTAGAAGAGGAGGAGGTATTTGAAGAAGAAGATGGGGAAGAATACAACCAAGAGTACGATGCATCATCTTCAGATGAAGAAGAAGTCCCCCAAGCTGAAAGAGAGACATTTTTGTCAAAGAACAGCAAAATGACATGGTCCTTGTCACCATATGACAACCAGGTCAAGATTACAGCACAAAATGTCATAAGGATTACCCCAGGACCCACAAGACATGCAGTTGCACATCTCCTCAACATTCTACATGTTCATCACGCCAGCCATCGAAAAAATTATCCAGGAGATGACAAATCTGGAGGGTTTCCGTAAATATGGAGACAACTGGAAAAGGAAGGGTGAGATTGACCTGCGTGCCTACATAGGGCTGCTAATCTTAGAGGGTGTGTATAGGTCCCGAGGCGAGGCTATATGTAGTCTCTGGGATGCAGAGAGTGGAAGGGCGATTTTTCCGTGCCACAATGCCACTGAAAGTCTTTCACACTTTCGCAAGAATGCTACGATTTGATAACCGTGAGTCAAGACCTGCAAGACGTGTGAGAGAGAAACTGGCAGCCATAAGAGAGGTCTGGGAGAAATGGGGTGGAGCGTCTGCCATACCTCCACAACCCTGGGCCTGAAGTAACAGTGGATGCTCATCATAACTGGTTCCATTCAGAGGTACATTTTTATTTTCATATCTGTAATGTCAGTGATTTCCACTGTTAATTTTATTATGTATTGCTGTAATATCATTGATTTATGTGATTTGTTTTCTGTGACACTGATACTAATTACTGATAGTAATCTCTTTTTTCAAAAGTTCGCTGTCCTTTCCGGCAGTATATACCAGAAAGGAGGCCCAGAGAAGAACCAAGGGATTTGTGCTTGATGTGACAGATGGACTGAGGGGGCACAATGTCACGTGTGACAATTTCTTCACCTCTTATGAACTCAGACAGTCCCTGAAGAGGAAGATCCCCATGGTTGGCACAGTTAGAAAAAACAAGCCTGAGCTCCCCCCTGCACTCCTCGCAACAAAGGGGAGACATCATCAAAGTTTTCCTTCATCCCCACCACTACTCTAGTTTCTTACTGTACCTCCCAAAGAGGAACAAGAATATGGTCCTTCTGAGCACACTGCACAAAAGGGCTGCGGTCAGTGATCGTGAGAACAGGAAGCCAGCATCATCCTGGACTACAAGAAAGGATGCGTGGACAACCTGGACAAGGTGATTGGAACTTATAACTGCAGGAGAATGACTGCCCTCTGGCCCCTGGTCATCTTCTATAACATCATTGATGTGTCCTCATACATTTCCTTTGTGATATGGAACAAGATCAACCCTACCTGGATGCCTGATAAGCGGAAAAAGAGGAGGGTGTTCCTGGAGCAGCTGGGAAAGGCACTTGCAACCCCACACATTCAAAGAAGGAAGCGCATCCCCCGCACAGCAGCCTCTGCAGCACTTGTGAAACCTGTTCAGGGAGCTGAATCTTGTCCTGATCCACACGAGGCTGCAGCTAGGGCAGGCAAGAGGAGGAGATGCCTATTCTGCCCCCCAAAGAAGGACTGTAAAGCAAATACTCTGTGCTGCACATTTGAGAAATACATCTGCAAAGTCCGTGCACACACACTTGCATACTGTCCTACATGTGCTAATTAGAGTTGAATGATTTATGTTCTTCATATTTTTGTTTTGTATCTATTATCTTATTTTATTCTTATTTATTGTTGTTGTTTATACACAATGTGGGTGGGGGCAATGGTTAAAAAATGGGGGAAGACTAGTAATTTGTAGTTGAATTCCTTATTGTACAGTATATAAGAGTATATCCCTAAGACTGTTATTTTTCCCTTCAATAAAATGCATTCAAAACTACTTTCTGCACATTTCTGCTACTTTCTTAAGCCATACAAGTGCTATATCTTGCTAAAAGTATTATGTTTACACCTATGCAGTACCTTTAGCAATAATAATAATAAATAACAATAATAAACCTCTATTTTAGTAAAGAAAACAATTATGACAAGTGTGTTGTAATAGAAACGAGTGGTGTCCACTGATTTAAATGCAGTCTTTCTGTATTATGAAGAGGGAAAACCCAGATATTCTCAAAGTTTGTGATGAATGGATGGTTATTTCTTCATTCTGCAAAATAGATTTGGGGTTTAAAATTCAATTAAACTGCTTTATTTTAGATAGTGAAGGCAGGTCATTTTTGACCCTTAGGACAAGGAGAGTATGCAGACTGTTAAGACTACACAAGGGTTAAGAGAGAGAGCGAACGGCTCACTGAACATTACTCGCCCTTGCAGAGCTGGTTAGGCTGTTACTGTATGTTATCCAGAGCATTGATGACTGTGTGCTGTCAGATTGGCTAGCTACTTCCAGACACATAATGAGAGAACACCCCACTCTGACTACCCTAGCAGAGCTGGTTAGGCTGTTTTCATGTTATCCAGAGCGTTGGTGACTGTAACTGTGCTGCTGGCAACAATTGAATTACGCTTTGTTGACGTTTATTGACACCAGACTTATTCAACGAGTGTTGAGCGTTCAAAAATGAATCTGTTATTCTGCGCTCTGGCACACTACAATGTAGCTAGATAGCTAGCTAGGTAAACAATGAATCCCAACGCATGACGTAACGTTAGTTATCGAGTTAGCCAGCTAACATTAGCTAGCTAGCTAACAGTACACTAACTTGGCATGAAAATACTTTGTCAAAATTAGAAACGCGTAATATCTGAACATGTAGCTAGCTAGACCATGGTCTGAAATCAGAGTAAATAGCCAGAGCGAATTTACCAGCTAGTACGCCTTATCAACAGTTGCAATGACATTCTATTGGAATGGATACTTGCATAGTGGAGTCTTTTGTTAAGACATGTAGCTAGCTAGCTACCACTTTCTGTCAAAATTAGAAATGTGTAATATCTGAACATTTTGCTAGCTAGACGATCTTACATCATGGTTGGACGCGTCTCCTGTCTGATGTCATGCATGGTTGCCCATAGTTTGAAGATGTAATCCAGACTGGTGTTTTCTCCATCTCCTTAGTTATCATACTCGAATTCCACTGATTTCAAAACTCAGACCTCCAGAAAATGAGAGCATACACATAACGTTAGACGCCAGCCAGCTAATGTTAACAGTACACTTTAACTTGACATTAGGTTTATGCAGTTTTACTATGTGATACATTTAAAAAAGGAAGCTGTGTTTGACACGCGTGCTATAAGGCAGACCCAAACCCATCTCTCGGCATGTCCAGACCACTCATTATCTCAGCCAATCATGGCTAGCGGGAAGGTTACTCTCGTTTTCTGTGGCTAAACCAACTAGGCTTGTAATTTAGCAATTTTATCAGTCTTTACAGATGGCATACAAGTTTAATATTAAGGTTCACATGTTCGAGAAGGCATTTCTGCCAAAAAAACGCATTTTGATAAAAACACATTTTTTACATTCAAATGGCTCTCCTGTGACGTCGTGAATTGCGACATACCCCTAGTGTCCTGAATTGGGTCACATTTGTGGTATATCCAACACAGGTGTGAAGGGTCACCTACTAGTGAGAATCACCTAAGTGTGTTGCCTCGATTTCACTGGTGTGTTTACACAGGTAGTCTCTGCAAAGTCAATATGCATGATGATCTCCTCTTTCCGCAGATTATCTTTTAATTCTCTCAGTTTGGAGTATTGGTGTCAAATGATGTACACGTGTTTCCCCAACTTCTCTTTCAATCATTTTACATTTGAGTAATTTAGCAGAGCAACTTACAGATAGTGCATTCATTTTAAGATAGCTAGGTGGGACAACCACATATCACAGGCATAGAAAGTACATTTTTCCTCAATACCTTAGCTGTCAATAGTCAGAGCCTAGAAGGGGGTGGTGGTGGGGGGGGTCTAGTGCAAGTGTTGGTGTTTGGTAAGGAGGAGGATTATTTAAGGTACTGTTTGAAGAGGTGGGGTTCCAGATGGGCAGGGACTCTGCTTTCCTAGCTTCAGGGGGAAGCTGGTTCTACCATTGGTGTGCCAGGACAGAAAAGAGCTTGGACTGGGCTGAGTGGGAGCGGCCCTCCCATAGGGGTGGCAGAACAGAGTGCTCGGGTTGGGGTGTAGGGTTTGAGCATAGCCTGAATGTAGGCTGTTCCGTAGGTAAGCACCATGGTCTTCAAATGGATGCAAGCTTCAACTGGAAGCCAGTGGAGTGTCAAGGAGCAGGGTGACATTAGAGAACATGGGGAAGGCTGAAAACCAGGCGAGCTGCTGCATTCTGGATAAGTTGCAAGGCTTTTATGGCACAAGCGGGGAGCCTAGCCAACAGTAGTCCAGAAGGGTGAGGATAAGTGCCTGAATTAGGACCTCTGCCGCTTCCTGTGTGAGGTAGGGTTGTACTCTTCAGATGTTGTAGAGCATGAACCTACAGGACTGAGTCACTGCTTTGATGATTGCAGAGAACTATCCTCTCCACGTCACCTGGTAGGAGCAGCCTGCAATCCAAGAGTGTGTATAGCCTGAGACGCCCAGCCCTTAGAGGGTAGCGAGGCGGATCTGATGGTTCACGATGTCAAAGGCAGTGGATAGATCTAGGAGGATGAAAACAGAGGGGAGAGAGTCAGCTTTGATAGTGTGGAGAGCGTCCGTGACACAAAGAGCGGTCTCGGTTGAGTGACCCATCCTGAAGCCTGACTGTTTAGGGTCAAGAGGATCGTTCTGAGAGTGATAACGAAAAAGTTGATCAGAGACAGCACGCTCAAGTGTTGTGGAAGGAATACAGATCTATCGTTTTTGACGTCAGATATGTCTAGTGTAGGTTTCTTGAGGAGGAGAGCAACTCTGGACATTTTGAAGTCAGAGGGGACTAGGCCAGTGGTCAGGAATGAGTTGATGAGGGAAGTGAGGAATGGGAGAAGGTATCCAGAGATGGTTTGGAGAAGGGAGAAGGGGATGGGGTCGAGCGGGCAGGTTGTCGGGCGGCCAGGCCTCACTAGTTGCAGGATGTCATCTGGAGAGAGAGGGGAGAAAGAGGTCAAGGTGTAGGGTAGTTCTGTGTGAGTGAGACCAGTGCACTCAATAGGCTGAATGAATGAGCAGCAGATGGGGTCAACCTTTTTTTCAAAGTGGTTGACAAAGTTGTCTGCAGAGAGGGACGGGTGGAGGATTAAGGAGGGAGGAGGTGTAGGAACTAGTGAGAAGTATAATATTTTTTTGTATTTATCTGTTGTGGTGGAGTTCCATCTTATTGCTAGCTAGTGCCATGTACTTTAAGTGCTGCCTATTTTCCCAGTGGTCTACTTGGTGTGTAAACGGCTGACTGCTCATAATTTGCAGATAGTTGTTGACACATCAACCAGGATCAAGGGGCAGGGCATTTTGTGACTTTTTTTTGGTACCAGTTTCTGTATTGGGGGGTGAGTGGTTTCACCTCTCCTAGGCAATCAGCAATTAGTAGAGGGAGGTGTGCTCTCCACCTCTGCTAGGCAATTAGCAATTATTGTTAGTTCTTCAGTCTCCCCTCTACCCTTCTGAGGTTACATTTGCAAAACCCTTGGTTAACATAGAGATTCTGGGAACGTCAGAACGTGGGAGGAAATTAACTATATTCTGGTAATCCGAACAATTGAACATATGCGGTGGTACTTAATGAATATGATGTCAGTTCCGTTGTCATCTGAGACATTTTCATCAATGATAAGATGACATAAACTCTACAGTGGAAAGTCTACACATCAGAGTTATCGGATTCACATGGAATTGTTGTTCAATTTAAATGTTTGAATATGAAATTATTTGTGATGGGATGAAATGTGATTTGGGTTTTCATAAGATAGGGCTGTTCAATCAGTGGCCCTCCCCTGTGAATGGACAAGGGCTATAAAACTTTTCAAACACACCCTCCTCTCCCTTCCTATATGACAACATAACTTCCTGTTCCGATGATATGAGGATGACAGTCCTATGTCAGAATGGTTCAGATAATAACTACAGAATGAAGGCAACATCAGCGTGAGCTTTGGTTGCGAATGGTATGAACTTTGAACTATTATTCACTACAGAAGTGATACCTCCTAGCTGTTGAGTTAGCAACCTCAGCTGCAAACGCAGGTTAGGAAGGAACAGACAGAGTATCCCGTCTATCACACAACGACGTTACTACAACTTATCCAATTGACCACCAGAGACATTCTTCAAAGAACTCGGTTTGGCAACACTGTCTTCCATCTACCACCAACCTACTGAAGAGCAGGTCAGAGTAAATATGTATTGCATTTTCCTTTTCCAAATGGGCGGTAATTTAGAATGCATAAGATACTGTATTTACGATAGCACAGCTTTTTCCCTTTGTTCCTCAGTCTCCCGCTCTTTCACTCAACCCAGACCCTTTTCCTTTGTGTAACAAGCTGTCATATCTGTCCTGCCCGCTAGGCACGTTTTCCTTTATGACATAATTTGTAATAAAGTTATGATTAATTGTGTGTATGTGTAATTAGTTAGGTATTTAGTAAATAAATAATTAAATACGATTTTGTATTGCTGATTCAACTCGTTAGCCAGGGTTCGTGCAGATAAAAGGATTTACAACTTCCAGATGAGACTGAATTAAGATGACAATTGATATTGACTGCTATTGATGTAAAATATTACTAGGTCTTTAAGAGTTTATTCGGAAGATAACAGCTCTATAAATATTATTTTGTGGTGCCCGACACTCTAGTTAATTAGTTATATATTTATATATATATTTATATATATACATTTACATGATTAGCTCAATCAGGTGATATTAATTACGGAGAAATTATTTTGTAGAATAGCATGTTATATCACTTAATCTGGCACAGCAAAGACACGGCTGTCACGTTCTGACCTTTATTCTCTTTGTTTTGTCATTATTTAGTATGGTCAGGGCGTGAATTGGGGTGGGCAGTCTATGTTTGTTTTTCTATGATTTGGGTATTTCTATGTTTCGGCCTAGTATGGTTCTCAATCAGAGGCAGGTGTCATTAGTTGTCTCTGATTGAGAATCATACTTAGGTAGCCTGGGTTTCACTGTCTGTTTGTGGGTGATTGTTCCTGTCTCTGTGTTTGCACGAGATAGGGCTGTTTTTGGTTTTCCACGTATATTGTTTTGTAGTGTTCGTGTTTATCTTTTTTTTATTAAACATGAATCAATATAACAACGCTGCGTTTTGGTCCACCTCTCCTTCAAGTAAAGAAACCGTTACAACGACACTGCTTTCAAAAGAACAGTGAGTTCATCTCAGCCTATGCTACCCTTCTGTCCCTTGACGTTTTGGCCCTGAGGAAGACATGGATCACCCCAGAGAACACTGCTACTCCAGCTGCTCTTTCTCTCATAGTCCAAGAGCATCTGGTCATTGCAGTGGTGGCACGTCTACTAATTTCTCCGAAGTGGAGATTTTCTTTTCTCCCTCAGAGTCAAGACCGTATAAACACAAGGTGTCATACGGACACCTTATGGATGAGCTAATTAAGAAGCTGAGATTGAAAGTAGGCTTCTTTTATAGAAAAATAATGCCTCTCCCTAAACAGCAGGAGGAAGATTGTACAGTCAACTTTCTTGACATTTCTTGACTATGGTGACACCATTTATAAGAATGCAGCAGACACTACTCTTAAACCTTTGGATGCCGTCTTCCATCAGGGTTGAGGAGTAACAGATTACATGTAATCCTCTACGTTAAAACAGCTAACATATTGTAATCAGATTAGATACTTTGTATAGATAAAACATATTACTTTGAGGATTACTTTTACATTCAGAAAGGAAGTTTCCTATGGAAAAAAGTGGGGCTTTTATTGCTCAATCAGAAAATCACATTTTTTTTGTCCATTTAAAATAACATCCAATTCATCAGAAATAAAGTGTAAACATTGTGTTGTAAACAACTTTTGTACCTGGAAATGGCTGATTTAAAAAAACAATAATAATAACACAACGTGCCATTGGAACTCAGGAGTGATGGTTAATGAGTTTACTTGTTATCTTTGTGTACAATTTAAATTAGTTTGATCTGAAACATTTAAGTGTGACAAATGTGCAAAAAAAAATAAATCAGGAAGGGGGCAAATTCTTTTTCATAGCACTGTATATAGTACCAGTCAAAAGTTTCCATTAAGATACATTTAAAAAAAAAAGAAGCTGTGTTCGACCAATCCAAACTCATCTCTCGGCATGTCCAAGCCACTCATTATCTCAGCCAATCACGGCTAGCGGGAAGGTTGATCTCGTTTTCTGTAGCTAAAGCAACTAGGCTTGTAATTTAACAATTTTACTATAGAATAATAAAAGGGGTGTTCAAAGTAAATAGTCTTGTGGCCATTTGATTAGTTGTTCAGCAGTCTTATGTCTTGAGGGTAGAAGCTGTTAAGGAGCATTTTGGTCCTAGACTTGGCACTCCAGTACCGCTTGCTGTGTGGTAGCAGAGAGAACGGTCTATGACTTTGGTGACTGGAGTCTTTGAAACATTTTTGGGATTTCCTCTGACACCTACAATCAGATGCCGAGCAGTTGCCATACCAGGCAGTGATGCAACCGGTCAGGATGCTCTCGATGGTGCAGCTGTAGAACATTTTGAGGATCTGGGGACCCATGCAACATCTTTTCTGTCTCCTGAGGGGGAAAAGGTGTTTTCGTGCCCTATTCACAACTGTCTTGGTGTGTTTGGACCATGATAGTTTGTTGGTAATGTGGACACCAAGGAACTTTTGACCAGCTCCACTTCAGTCCTGTCGATATTAATGGGACCTGTTCGGCCCTCCTTTTCCTATAGTCCACGATCAGCTCCTTTGTCTTGCTCACACAGAGATATGTTGTTGTCCTGGCACCACACTGCCAGGTCTCTGACCTCATCCATATAGGCTGTCTCATCGTTGTTGGTGATCAGGCCTACCACTGTTGTCGTCAGAAAACTCAATGATGGTGTTGGAGTCGTGCGTGGCCACACATTCGGGGGTGAACAGGGAATGTGTCCCCAGTGTTGAGTGATCTCTGTGGTAGATGTGTTGTTTCCTATCCTTACCACCTGGGGTCAGCCCATCAGGAAGTCCAGGATCCAGTTGTAGAGGGAGGTATTTAGTCCCAGGGTCCTTAGCTTAGTGATGAGCTTTGTGGGCAGTATGGTGTTGAATGCTGAGCTGTAGTCAATGAGCAGCATTCTCACATAGGTGTTCCTTTTGTCAAGGTGGGAAAGGGCAGTGTGGAGTGCGATTGAGATTGTCATCTGTGGAACTGTTGGGGCGGTATACGATTTGGAGTGGGTCTGGGGTTTCTGACATGATGATGTTGATGTAACCCATGACCAGCCTTTCAAAGCAAGTCATGGCTACCAACGTGAGTGCTACAGGCCGGTAATCATTTAGGCAGGTTACCTTCGCTCTTTTGGGTACAGGGGCTATGCGTGGTCTATTTGAAACATGTATGTATTGGAGACTCGGACAGGGAGTGGTTGAAAATGTCAGTGAAGACATTTGCCAGTTGGGATTACCAGGACATGGACTGTTTGGCCCCGCGGCTTTGGGAATGTTGACCTGTTAAAAGGTCTTGCTCACATCAGCTACAGAGAGCGTCATGACACAGTCATCTGGAACAGCAGGTGCTCTCATGCATGCTTCAGTGTTGCTTGCCATGAAGCGAGCGTTATAGGCATTTAGCTCGTCTGGAAAGCTTGCATCACTGGGCAGCTCTCAGTTGGGTTTCCCTTTGTAGTCCGTTACAGTTTATCCCCTGCCACAGTCGACGAGTGTCAGCGCCGGTGCAATAGGATTCAATCTTAGACCTATATCGACCCTTTGCCTTTTTGATGGTTCGTCTGAGGGCATAGTGGGATTTCTTATAAGTGTCCGGATTACCCTTTAGCTCGGATATTTCCTGTAATCCATGGCTTCTGGTGTGGATATATATGGACGATGTCGTCAATGCTCTTATTGATGAAGCCAGTGACTGAGGTGGTATACTCCTCAATGCCATTGGATGAATCCCAGAACATATTCCAGTCTGCTAGCAAAACAGTCCTGTAGCATAGCATCCGCATCATATTCCCTATTCACTGGTACTTCCTGCTTTAGTTTTTGCTTGTCGGCAGGAATCAGGAGGATAGAGTTATTGTCAGATTTGCCAAATGGAGGGCGAGGGAGTGCATTGTATGCGTCTGTGTGTGTGGAGTAAAGGTGGTCTAGAGGGTTTTTTTCTCCTCTGGTTACACATGTGACATGCTGGTAGAAATTAGGTAAAACGGATTTAAGTTTGCCTGCATTGAAGTCCCCGGTCACTAGGAGTGCCGCTTCTGGATGAGCATTTTTTGTTTGCTTATGGCTTTATACAGCTCGTTGAGTGCAGTCTTATTGCCAGCATCGGTTTGTGGTGGTAAATAGACTGTTACGAGTAATATAGATGAAAACACTCTTGGTAGATAGTGTAGTCTACAGCTTATCATGAGGTATTCTACCTCAGGTGAGCAATACCTCGAGACTTCTTTAATATTAGATATTGCTCACCAGCAATTATTGACTGCTCTGTCCTGCTGTCCGTAAAATGGCAGCCCTCCCCTCCAGCGCCATTATGTTGTCTCTGGTCTCAATGGGTTCTCCTAAATAAATAAAAGTAAAATAAAAATGAAACAAAATACTAATTGTTGCTGATATTCCAATCAATACATGTGACTTTTAAAGTGACCCACTGGAATACACAGAGTAGATTTATGGTCATTCTTTCCTGCTGTCTGTTATCAATCTTCCAAGGGACATTCAGTGAAATAGGATAGTTAGAGGCTTGACAAATAGCTTAGACCTGTGGGGTTGTATTGTGATGGTCAATATTCTCAATCCTGACAGAGACATCAGGCTGGCCCCAGTCTATAAGTGCACAGGACATTGTTAAATGACTCACCATGCTCTAATTTGGCAAGGGAATTGAAGAGAAATAACCAAGAGAGCTGTTATGGTGGTGGTCGAATGCAACCCGGAATCAATATAATATATTTCAGACTAAATTAATTGATATTAATTGATATTAATTGACCAACTCGTTTGTTAAAGAGTTTGCGTTCTCAAACCTAACAACCCCACCTATGTCAAAATAGATAAGACTCCTTGAACTTTCTTGAAAAAAATAATCAATTCCATCTGTATTTGATATCCACCAAAACAAAAAAGGATATACAAGACATTCTCTTATGCTGTGAAGGATTACAAAATATGTCTTGGGCATTTTATACAATTGACATAAATTGTATGATTGATTGACATGTCAACCATTGTGAATACTTTTCACAAGACAATTCTTATTAATCTCTAGATTATGAAAAAACTTGTAGTGACCATCACATCGGAAATCCTTGATTCATTATAGAACATGACAGGATGGGCCATTTGTGGAAACCATGAAAATAAATAGTTTTAAGCATTAAGCATCATTTTAAGCATTAAGCAATTTAAAAAAAATACAAATGTACGTGAAGAGAGATTTCAGGTTCCTAATAAAATACCGAATGAGGCCTCTTGAGAATAGTGCTTATTCATTGGAACTTAACATTTGCTTTCATTAACAAATGTGATGTTTGCAATAGGCAGACACATTATCAACCATGACTCACGCACTTCATCAGGCCTTATGCATGGTTTGCCAATGGATTCGGAGCGCATTATCCCACATTTGATTTGCTGTGTGTAATTTTGTATTTAAACTGGCTCCACAGAACCCAACCTTTTACATATCCACTCCTGTAAGTGCATGCCTATGGTTGCTCAACTACAGCGGATTTAAGAGACTTTTATTTTATTCAAAAAACTCCTTTGCATTACTTGATTGCTATAATCAATTAATTGGATATAAAACCGGTTCTAACAGTGCTAAAACTGGAGTATCGACTGCTCTCTCTGTTGGCTCTTAGCAGGGGTGGTCCTTGATTTGAAATGGTTAAATCTTGTTGGTCACATTCCACCTACCAATAAAAGCAACAATCGTTTAAAAAAAAAACTCACTGCTGATGGCTTCTTAGCAGTCGTCCTGGTCATTCTTTCACGATCATGTTATTCTAACTGCCGAGAAAAGGGGAAAAAGAGCAGTAGCTGAGAGCACTGTTCTAAGTTCTAAGAAATTCTAAGACCGCATTATAACAGCAGTGTCAAGTTACCTTGCTCTTACAACCTCAGGTTAACAGTATCTGCAGTGCATACGCATTTGGTGAATTGTGACACTCCATGTATAAAAAGTAAATTTTTTACATTAAGTTAGTTTATTACGTTAAATTAAATCACTTGATATATGAAGAGTGTTGTGCCTTACATCCATTCCCAGTAGTTAGACATTTTTCTGCAGCACTTCTATTTGTTTGAGCACAAACCTTTTTGTTTCAAACAAAATCTGACAAACAATCCTTGCTGTTGCGAAAAATTATTATTGCCATGGCACTGTTGAGTGTCATTACACACAAAATGAACCTCATGCAGAAAATAAGTTGAAGGAATATGTCCTGTTGAATTGCACACAGTAACAGTAGAGCAAGACAGTTGTAGAATAAAACATCTAGAGCCTCTTTCACTGAATCTGGTGTTCGGTAATCAAAAAGGTTTGCTAGTGTCCCGTCTTAAGGCATGGTCATCACTTAACATTGGTGATTCCCCCCCCCCCCCAGTTGACAGTACACCCCACCTCAGAAATTGTGCCAACCAAAAAATGCAGCAGTCTGGGCCAACTGATCACCCTCTCTGCAATGAGGTATGAATTTAAATTACCACCGATATTATCTATTTCTGTGAAATACATCTCCCCTAATGACAGGATCATTTTGTGTCTATTTGGCAGAGTCTAAACTGGGGCTATCATTTGCATACCAATCTGGGCAAGCCTCTCCTCTCCTCATTGAAAAGGTGATCTTGATGCTGGCTTTAGTTGTAGTAATAACAGGGCCTGATCACTGTCACCTCCAGGACTATATTTACATCGAGTTATTGCATTTATAGGACCCTATTTCTATTTTACTGGCACCCTAGTGCCATAAAAGTCATAATACGGGCATGAAGGGACATTGAAGTCCCCAGGCACACTTCAATAATACTTCAGTCAATATTGAGGTAATGATTAACCTATTGTGATTGTATGTGGCATGATATTATCCCTTGATACTGCCTTCCATTGAAACTAGCATTTTGGGTCCCCTAAGTGAGATTTGATAAGCCCCAAATCGAATCCTCTGTTAATGCTCATGACCAGACAGAAAGAATTCACACCCCTTGATTTTTTTTCCACATTTTATGTGACTGACATAATTAAAAGTTTCAATTTGTAATTTGTCACTGCCGTACACACAATACCCATAATGTCAACGTGGAATTATGCTTTTCTAAAATTTTACAAATTAAAAGCTGAGTAAGTATTCAAACCCTTTGTTGGGGCAAGCCTAAATAGGTTCAGAAGTAAAAATGTGCTCAGTTGCATGGACTGCTTCTCTGTACCCCACGCATACAATTATCTTTTAAGATCCCTCAGTCAAGCTCTGAATTTCAAACACAAAGACCAGGGATGTTTTCCAATTCCTCGCAAAGAAGGGCACTTTTGGTGGACTGAAGGAAAAAAAAAAAACACATTGAATATCCCTTTGTACATGGTTATGTTATTAATTACACTTTGGATGGTGTATCAAACTGGTCAGAGATTTCACCATGAGGCCAATGGTAAAAGTCAGCGTTTAATGGCTGTGATAGGATAACATTATAGTTACTCCATAGTACTGACAGAGTGAAAAGGAAGCTTGCACAGAATAAAAATCTTCTAAAACATGCATCCTGTTTGCAACAAGACACTAAAGTAATACTGCAAACAATGTGGCAAAGCAATTAACTTTTGTACTGAATACAAAGTGTTCTGTTTGGGGCAAATCCAATACACCACATTACTGAGTAGCACTCTAGGCCGTCATTGTAAATAATAATTTGTTCTTAACTGACTTCCCGGGTAAAAATAAATAAACATATGTTCAAACATAGTGGTGGCTGCATCACGTTACGGGTAAGCTTATAATCATTAAGGACTGGAGATTCTTTCAGGATAAAAAAAATGGCGCTAAGTACAGGCAAAATCCTAGATGAAAACCTGGTTCAGTCTGCTTTCCACCAGACACTGGGAGATTAATTCACCTTGCAACAGGACAATAACTTAAAACACATGGCCAAATCTATACTGGAGTTGCTTACCAGAAGAACATGAATGTCCCTGAGTTACAGTTTTGCCTTAAATCTGCTTGAAAATCTATGGCAAGTTCTGAATATGGTTGTCTAGTAATGATCAACAACCAATTTGACAGAGCTTGAATAATTTTGAAAATAATAATGGGCAAATGTTGCACAATCCAGGTGTGGAAAGCTCTTAGACTTACCCAGAAAGACTCACAGCTGTAATCGCTGCCAAAGGTGCTTCTACAAAGTTGACTCAGGAGTGTGAATACTTATGTAAATTAGATATTTCTGCACTTAATTTTCACGAAACTTGCTACAATTTCTAAAAACACATTATGTCATTATGGGGTCATGTGTGTAGATGGGTGAGAGAAAATATTTTTAATCAATTTTGAATTCAGTCTGTAACACTACAAAATGTGGAATAAATCAAGGTGTACAAATACTTTCTGAAGGCACTGTATCTCTGGACAAGATATCTCTGGGCTTTACCTGAGGCTAGTCTGGGCAGCCTGCTCTGAGTATCACATACACTGGCACAGGTCACAAGGGGCTCAGACAGGGATGGGATGGGCTGAAGGAAGGCCACAGTGGGATAAGGCACTGATTGGACGAGGAGTTGACAAGCTCTGGTTGGCTGCAGGGATGGTCCTTTGAGCCGGCAGGCACTCTCCACCTGGGTAATGGGGAGAGCGACACTTCTGCACTAGAGGAACTGGGCACAGTGGGTGGGCTGAGGGAGTGACCCCGGGCCGATGGGGACTTGGGAAGGAAGTGGAGGAAGGAGGAAGAACCAAGGAGGGTGAACGTTCCAATGCCGCTGTCCAATGTTCGCATCTTGCAGCTGGAGCCTGAGACACAAGGAGGACACATGATGGGGCTCGGGGATGCAGGCAATGACAGGAGTTACACACAACAAAAGGAAAGAGATAACGGAATGACACATTTTTATATAATTGGTTGAAGAGGAATCAACAAAAGACAAGCACATGCCTATTGTAGTGCATCAAATGAAAATGAGATACAATAATACTGCAACAATTATTTATGCCCTAAGAATAATCTAAACTTCCTCATGACCAGTTTAATAATCTAGGAATGAATGTGTTTCTAATAACATTGGGAATATGTCTCAACAACATGAACTGCAATCTCAAAGTGCAACACTATCTACAACATTATCCATTAAATTTCATGCATTTTTTTTTATCTCCAACCTGATTTGATTGTATGTTTCCTCCTTGCCCCTGTCCTAACTCACCTACATTATGTTGTGCATGAGGACGTCTTAACCAGCTGTGACTGGCTGCTGACACCCAGGCAGCCATGTAGAATTTCAGTGCATTAATGTAACAGATGGTCTGGTTATTTCATTCTACCACACTCGACAAATGTCCTCTAAGAACCAAATGGATGGCAGTTCAGTACAATTACATGTAACTGTGACGCTGGCTTATGATTCCTCGTTAATTAGCACATGATGCCATTGTTTCCACCAGAGAAAATTGGCTTCACCCAAAGAAGAGTCGGGTGGAATAAGATTAAGGAAAATCAGGCACTTTAACCATTGATTTAGTGTCAGTGTCAAATGAGTGTCAAATGAGGTGAATATATGCTATTGTACAGCACTTTGAGATATCAGCTGATGTACGAAGGGCTATATAAATACATTTGATTTGATTTGATATTGTACTTGTTGGTGGCAAACCTATTGCTAATGAATTACTGTTCAAGCTGTACAGTGCCTTGCGAAAGTGTAACGGTTTTCTTGTGGGGAAAGAGAGTCGGACCGAAATGCAGCGTGGTGGTTACTCATGATCTTTAATGAAGGATCGCGATACATAAAATAACTATTACAAAATACAAAACAACAAACGGAACGTGAAATGTACAGCCTATCTGGTGAAACTACACAGAGACAGGAACAATCACCCACGAAATACAAAGTGAAACCCAGGCTACCTAAATACGGTTCCCAATCAGAGACAACGAGAATCACCTGACTCTGATTGAGAACCGCCTCAGGCAGCCAAACCTATGCAACACCCCTACTCAGCCGCAAATCCCAATACCAACAAAACCCCAATACGAAATACAACATAAACCCATGTCACACCCTGGCCTGACCAACAAATAAACTAAAACACAAAAATACTAAGACCAAGGCGTGACAGAAAGTATTCGGCCCCCTTGAACTTTGCGACCTTTTGCCACATTTCAGGCTTCAAACATAAAGATATAAAACTGTATTTTTTTGTGAAGAATCAACAACAAGTGGGACACAATCATGAAGTGGAACGACATTTATTGGATATTTCAAACTTTTTTAACAAATCAAAAACTGAAAAATTGGGGGTGCAAAATTATTCAGCCCCCTTAAGTTAATACTTTGTAGCACCACCTTTTGCTGCGATTACAGCTGTAAGTCGCTTGGGGTATGTCTCTATCAGTTTTGCACATCGAGAGACTGAAATTTTTTCCCATTCCTCCTTGCAAAACAGCTCGAGCTCAGTGAGGTTGGATGGAGAGCATTTGTGAACAGCAGTTTTCAGTTCTTTCCACAGATTCTCGATTGGATTCAGGTCTGGACTTTGACTTGGCCATTCTAACACCTGAATATGTTATTTTTGAACCATTCCATTGTAGATTTTGCTTTATGTTTTGGATCATTGTCTTGTTGGAAGACAAATCTCCGTCCCAGTCTCAGGTCTTTTGCAGACTCCATCAGGTTTTCTTCCAGAATGGTCCTGTATTTGGCTCCATCCATCTTCCCATCAATTTTAACCATCTTCCCTGTCCCTGCTGAAGAAAAGCAGGGCCAAACCATGATGCTGCCACCACCATGTTTGACATTGGGGATGGTGTGGTCAGGGTGATGAGCTGTGTTGCTTTTACGCCAAACATAACGTTTTGCATTGTTGCCAAAAAGTTCAATTTTGGTTTCATCTGACCAGAGCACCTTCTTCCACATGTTTGGTGTGTCTCCCAGGTGGCTTGTGGCAAACTTTAAACAACACTTTTTATGGATATCTTTAAGAAATGGCTTTTTTCTTGCCACTCTTCCATAAAGGCCAGATTTGTGCAATATACGACTGATTGTTGTCCTATGGACAGAGTCTCCCACCTCAGCTGTAGATCTCTGCAGTTCATCCAGAGTGATCATGGGCCTCTTGGCTGCATCTCTGATCAGTCTTCTCCTTGTATGAGCTGAAAGTTTAGAGGGACGGCCAGGTCTTGGTAGATTTGCAGTGGTCTGATACTCCTTCCATTTCAATATTATCGCTTGCACAGTGCTCCTTGGGATGTTTAAAGCTTGGGAAATCTTTTTGTATCCAAATCCGGCTTTAAACTTCTTCACAACAGTATCTTGGACCTGCCTGGTGTGTTCCTTGTTCTTCATGATGCTCTCTGCGCTTTTAACGGAACTCTGATACTATCACAGTGCAGGTGCATTTATACGGAGACTTGATTACACACAGGTGGATTGTATTTATCATCATTAGTCATTGAGGTCAACATTGGATCATTCAGAGATCCTCACTGAACTTCTGGAGAGAGTTTGCTGCACTGAAAGTAAAGGGGCTGAATAATTTTGCACGCCCAATTTTTCAGTTTTTGATTTGTTAAAAAAGTTTGAAATATCCAATAAATGTTGTTCCACTTCATGATTGTGTCCCACTTGTTGTTGATTCTTCACAAAAAAATACAGTTTTATATCTTTATGTTTGAAGCCTGAAATGTGGCAAAAGGTCGAAAAGTTCAAGGGGGCCGAATACTTTCGCAAGGCACTGTACATTTAAAATGTAATACAATTAACTGTGCACATCATATAGTATGCTGGGCTACATAATAGGTCAAGTACAGTAATGACTTATTTTTAATTCTCATACCTCTCGCTTTGATTCAATGAAAAAAACAGCAGTTTCAGATCTTATGTGAACTTTTTTGGAATTGGAAAAATAAATAAAAAAAGGTTTTATTCCTACTGTCATGAAATCGAAAACCAGACCAAGCCGCTGATTCTTTATTCTGAAATGTTTCAACTATCCCTCCAATGAACTGGCACAGACAAACACAGCTCAGAACAAGATATCCTGAATTCAAACATCAAAGTCTTTGTCATGCTAACATGATTTTTGACATAATATCCAGTAGATTTCTTTATCAACTGAAAATATTGTCTCCTCTCCAGTGATCCAGAGAAAAGCTTGACTTAAAACAGGTGGGCTGTTAACTGACAACTTCTTTGATAATTGGGTGTCTACATTTAGTATACATTTTATTCATACATCAAGATGGTTAAACTTAAATGATTCAGGTGTTCAGTTTCAAATTGTGATAAACAGCTCTAGAAATAAATAACGATGAATGTAGCTCTTACTTGCCTGTCACACAAACAGGAGTAACTAATAAAGGTAAGAGCGCGATACAGATCGCAGACGTTGATTGATTTGTGTTCTTGAAGGCAAAAATTAACAAGCACCTTTGTGACACTTCCTTGCATGGGCAGGCAGCATCAAAGGGGTTGACCATTGATTGCCCTCCACAAACCCTTTGGCACTAGCTAAGGATCATGTCCTTGTCTGATCTCCTTTCAATTGGCCTGAAGGAATGAAAAGACTGAATGATGACTAACAAGCTAACACCTAAAAAGTTCAGGGGCTACAAATAGCCGAAGATGCACAAATGGAACAGTATGAAAATTGAAATTCATAAAAGGACGACTATAGTCCCCAACTGTTGTTAATATTCATGAGAAGGAGCCTAGTATTATACATGGCATGATGTTTACAGTTCATCCATATTCAAGCATTCAAGATAATGTTTGAAGTTCAATGCACAGCAGCATAGTTCGAAGTACTAGTCTAACATAGTCACATGTTCATATTAAAAGCCTGTCATGCCATTTCAGTCAACTATAACCCAATAAGCCAATATGGATGAATCACCATAGTTTCTTCTTCTTATTTCAACTGACTTATTAACTTTGTGTCAATGTGGCTAGGTGGTTGAATTTGCAAAAAGTCAACCTAGTCAATACAGTTTTTGTCACATTCAGCGAATGAAACTCTTTAAAAGTGTGAAAAAAATGTGATCTGTGTTATTTCCTGATAGTTTCTGGTTGAAAATACAATCTACACAGGACCAGCAGGTTTGCATGGGTGGGAGTTTCAGCTTTCCAAGGTGACATCACCATGCGGTAAATTGGTTGATTGACCAATAAGAAAGAGTTCCAAACCTCTGCCAATAAAAACTAGTTTCCAGTTCTTGCTTCTTCACTTAGACCACTCCCGGACAGTCCTAACAACATTCTTGCTTGAGAAAAAGTTTTTTGCTAAAAATCTATTTCTGACCATTTTAATGGAAAGCCATTACAGTTAGGTTTGTTACCCAGAAATTGTGCAATGTTGATTTAAAAAATGGCTGTCGTGGGCCTTTAAGCACACAGTGCCGTAGGGTTTCAAGGTTTGGTATGGGTTGATAGGGGTAGGGGTTCGTAGCCTAAAAAGTTAGAAAATCACTTCAGTACAGACCAAAGATCTTTACGAGTCTATGAATTAATTCCGAGGAGACCTAAATGCATTTGTTAGATACACACTTCACAGATGTCTTGAGCAGACTGATTTTACAAGTAAATTAATTCAAAAAGCCAAATATTTAAAAACACATCAGCATATTCTCCTCAAATGGCACAAAGAAAATTGCTCATATACTGAGTGACATTTAGACCTCCACTCACTTGGATGTTGATTCTAATTGCCTTTAAATTGGATACTTATATTACTTCTTAGACTCGTGCAGAGTTGAAAGATTTCATTTTAGCATGCTTGGCAGGGGCTTTGATACTATCTAAATCGTCCTTAATTATAGAGACAGAGCGAAAGAGCACTGTACTTCAGTATTTCTCTGTGAAGTTAAATGCACAGAAGGAAATCAATAAATCTGAGTGAGGGGGTGTCACGTACAGTCAAAACACAGTGTTTGCCCGCAACCTTGCTCTTTCAACTGTGGTTCCATCTCTTTCACTCTGGCTCATAGGTTAAACTAACATGTCAGAAAAGAGGTCAGAGAGCTAGGAAGG
Organism: Oncorhynchus masou masou; assembly: GCF_036934945.1. Taxonomy (NCBI): domain Eukaryota; kingdom Metazoa; phylum Chordata; class Actinopteri; order Salmoniformes; family Salmonidae; genus Oncorhynchus; species Oncorhynchus masou. The sequence continues at coordinate 8,662,914 of NC_088221.1, read as the reverse complement.
AAATCTGCCAGTATTAGCAATGCTTCAGTAATTTGATGGCTGAAAAATTTTGAAGGTTTTCGGAACAAGGTTTGAAAAATACTATATTGGGGTTTAAACAGAAGGGTAAAATTGGCCTTGACTGATGGAAAGAGTACACGTGTAGATCTAATAAGATTGGATAGGTGCAAGTTGAGCTTAAGACCATGAAACACCTATCTAATTCTTAAATCTACATGAAGTGGGTAGGAGCAAAAGGTTGCTTCTCAACAGGTCCAATCTACCAAGTTCAATACAAATAGTTTTCTTAAATCCCTTACCGATCACGTGATCTTGACTGGGGCTCTTTAATGCAGCTCCATTGTCGTTATCAGTCCTAAGGTTCATCCTCTGTGTTTTTGTCTGTTTATGGAAGCAAGAAGAGAGAATAATTATACCAGTATGGAACAGAGGACTAAATTCGGCTCTGTGAATTGTAAAGAAATAGATGAGACGGCAGGTAGCCTACTGGTTAGAGGGTTGGGCCAACAACTGAAAGGTTGCTAGTTCAAATCCCTGAGCTGACAAGGTAAAAAGTAATTCTGCCCCTGAACAAGGCAATTAACCCACTGTTCCTAGTCTGTCATTGTAAATAAGAATGTGTTCTTATCTGGCTTGCCTAGTTAAAAAACAATCTATAAAATGCTTTCTCTATACTTGTGATTACGTATTTTATATTTAATTTGTGGTTTGCAATCTACCATCATGGTTTGAATCTATGATTATAAAGTGGTATGAATGTATTCCTTACAAATGCAGACTGATTGGCTGACTCAAATCTCCTCTTTCATGCAATCCTCTATGTTAAGACATGTTTTGAGTTCTTTGTAAAGCACAATCTCACAGAAATTGTCATTGTTGACTTATTTTTACCCCTTGGTAATCTAATTGAACAGCGGCGGTCAGACTTTTTGTTAAGTTTGGAGGGGAAAACTCATTTAATAAACTAATTCAATTGCCATTTTACTTGTCTAGATTATCTATTTGTGCAACATGCTTACAATATTTATCTGAATCACATCAGGACAATGATGGACTGTCATTGAAAATGCTTCTAAGCAATGTTCATTCTAATGATCACTCCATTATCAAGACTGCCTGTGAATGTTTGTAGATACTGTACCTAAATAGTCCATAGATTTTCCTCAGTATCTACATGAAGTATCTCCAGTATCTCCTGCATGTTTGTGTGCATGTATGTGTGAAATCATGTGACATGCGTGAACGTGTGTTGTAGTGATTTACACAATCTGTGAAACACAAAGTTTTGTTCTGGTTATCTGTTTCATTGGTGTGTCTTTATTTATATACCTTTGTTACACATTTCTCTCTCCGATTCCTCTCCAATCTAAAAAAATTTCAAATCTCTCACTCTAATTCCATATCCATCTGATCTGCCACATATCTTCCTGGGTCCTTTATATTCTTCTCATATTTTCCTTTCTTTCGGTCACCCATCCCCTTTCTCTTGAATTCATCTCACATTTCTACTTTTGAATTGGATGGGACCTTGCAAGGTCAGTTTTGATAATACAGTATTTATTTAGCTTCACTTCCTTTCTGTATAGATTGTGGTATTATACAGAAATACTACCGTTCAGAAATTGTGTTTTCTAGTGTTAGGGAAGAGATTGCAAGTCTTTCAGAGGGTCTAGGCTACTGACAGGTTGAAATGAACTAGCACAAATGTTAATATAATTTCCTTATTTTACTTATGGTCCATGCAAAGTGGTGTTGGCACAAATTGTCACACACAGAAATACAGTTTTCTCTCACTGGCCATGCAGACATGTATATTCAATAAAAATCCTTAGACATTTAATTGACACGTCGTAGAGTTATGGTCTTTAATTTTCCAGTCAATTCAGGAAAGTCATTGGACATATAATTGTATGGGAAAATGCCCATAACATTAATTGAGCAGTTCTCAATTGTAGTTCCAGTTACAATTTAATCCCTGCGCTGAATCAAATCTACATGAAATTGGCCCTAAACCGACAACACAGTCCTTCTCTGCATTCTGCGTAAAATGGAATGTACCTTTGTGTCCCCACAGATGCCAGTTTGTCCTTGCATGTTGCTGTTAACTGAGGCTCCCTGGGAGGCCATCGAGAGGCAGAGGAGAAATGCATCTTGGGAGTCTCTTTTCCCCACCGAGCTGAAAGAAAACAGGTTCACTCGACCACTATAATCTACGTTTCTTTCATATTTACGCAACATGCCCAGGGTGTTCCAGATAATAAAGTGTAATGTGCAGCCGCTGCCTACCTCTTGAATTCTCACTGTGCTAAGTGTCTGAAATGTGTCAGAACTGGTCTCAGGACTTAGAAGTATTATAAATGTTTCTAACAGCGCTTAATAAAACATATCTTAAGATATCTGGGGCAATAAATCACCTCAAGGAAAGATATGAAGAGATCTGTTTGATATTTCAATCAAGTGGTGATGGTTAAGTGTACATGAGGTATGACTTAAAATGGAGAACTCAGTATCTTTAATTCTTCAGACTAAGATGTTGTGATGGTCCAAAGTTTTAGAACACCTACTCATTCAAGGGTTTTGCTTTATTTTTACCATTTTATACATTCTAGAATAATAGTGAAGATATCAAAACTATGAAATAACACATATGGAATCATGTAGTAATCAACAAAGTGTAAAACAAATCTAAATATATTTGAGATTCTTCAAACAGACACCATTTGCCTAGACAGCTTTGCAAACTCTAGGCATTCTGTCAAGCAGCTTCAAGAAGTGGTCACCTGGAAGGCATTTCAATTAACAGGTATGCCATCTTAAAAGTTAATTTGTGGAATTTCTTTCCTTCTTAATGTGTTTGAGCCAATCAGTTGTGTTGTGACAAGGTAGGGGTGGTATTCAGAAGATATCCCTATTTGGTAAAAGACCAAGTTCATATTATGGCAAGAACACCTCAAATAAGCAAAGAGAAATAACAGGCCATCATTACTTTAAGACATGAAGGTCAGTCAGCACAGGACATTTCATGAACTTTGAAAGTTCCTTCAAGTGCAGTCGCAAAAACCATCAAGCGCTATGATGAAACTGGCCCTCCTGAGGACAGCCACAGGAAAGAAAAACCCAGAGTTACCTCTGCTGCAGAGGAAAAGTTCATTAGATTTACCAGCCTCAGAAATTGAAGCCCAAATAAATGCTTCACCGAGTTCAAGTCACAGACACATCAGGCCTTCATGGTCGAATTGCTGCAAAGAACCCACTACTAAAGGACACCAATAATAAGAAGAGACTTGCTTTGACCAAGAAAATGGACATTAGACCAGTGGAAATGTGTATTTTGGTCTGGTGTCCAAATTGGAGAATTTTGGTTCCAACCTTTGTGTCTTTGTGAGACGCGGTGTAGGTGAACGGATGATCTCCGCATGTGTATTTCCCAACGTAAAGCATGGATGAGGAGGTGTTATGGTGTGGGGGTGCTTTGCTGGTGACACTGCCTTGAATTCTAAATAAATCACAGACACACTTAACTAGCATGGCTATCCCAGCATTCTGCTGGGATGCGCCATCCCATCAGGTTTGGTTTTATTGGGACTATAATTTATTTTTCAACAGGACAATGACCCAACACACCTCCAGGCTGTGTAAGGGCAATTTTATCAAGAAGGAGAGTGATGGAGTGATGCATCAGATGACCTGGCCTCCACAATCCCCCAACCTCAAACATATTGAGATGAATTGGGATGAGTAGGCTGCAGAGTGAAGGAAAACCAGCCACTAAGTGCTCAGCATATGTGATAACTCTTTCAAGGCTGTTGGAAAAGCATTCAAGGTAAAGCTGGTTGAGAGAATGCCAAGAGTGTGCAAAACTGCCAAGGCAAAGACTGGCTATTTGGAGAATATCAAATATAAAATATATTTTGATTTGTTTAAAACCTTTTTGGCTACTATATGATTCCATATGTACATTTCATAGTTTTGATGTCTTCACTATTGTTCTACAATGTAGAAAATGTAAAAAAAAAAAAAAATCCTTGAATGAGTAGGTTTTCTAAAACTCTTGACTGGTAGTGTACGGTCGTGGCCAAAAGTTTTGAGAATGACACAGATATTAATATTCACAAAGTCTGCAGCCTCAGTTTGTATGATGGCAATTTGCATATACTCCACAATGTTATGAAGAGTGATCAGATGAATTGCAATTAATTGCAAAGTCCCTCTTTGCCATGCAAATGAACTGAATCCCCAAAAACATTTCCACTGCATTTCAGCCCTGCCACAAAAGGACCAGCTGACATCATGTCAGTGATTCTTGAGTTAACACAGGTGTGAGTGTTGATGAGGACAAGGCTGGAGATCACTCTGTCATGCTGATTGAGTTCGAATAACAGACTGGAAGCTTCAAAAGGAGGATGGTTCTTGGAATCATTGTTCTTCCTCTGTCAACCATGGTTACCTGCAAGGAAACATGTGCTGTCAGCATTGCTTTGCACAAAAAGGGCTTCACAGGCAAGGATATTTCTGCTAGTAAGATTGCACCGAAATCAACCATTTATCGGATCATCAAGAACTTCAAGGAGAGCGGTTCAATTGTTGTGAAGAAGGCTTCAGGGCGCCCACGAAAGTCCAGCAAGCGCCAGGACCGTCTCCTAAAGTTGATTCAGCTGCGGGATTGGGGCACCACCAGTACAGAGTTTGCTCAGGAATGGCAGCAGGCTGGTGTGAGTGCATCTGCACGCACAGTGAGGCAATGACTTTGGAGGATGGCCTGGTGTCAAGAAGGGCAGAAAAGAAGCCACTTCTCTCCAAGAAAAACATCCGGGACAGACAGATATTCTGCAAAAGGTACAGGGATTGGACTGCTGAGGACTGGGGTAAAGTCATTTTCTCTGATGAATCCCCTTTCCGATTGTTTGGGGAATCCAGAAACAAGCTTGTCCGGAGAAGACAAGGTGAGCGCTACCATCAGTCCTGTGTCATGCCAACAGTAAAGCATCCTGAGACCATTCATGTGTGGGGCTGCGTCTCAGCCAAGGGAGTGGGCTCACTCACAATTTTGCCTAAGAACACATCCATGAATAAAGAATGGTACCAACACATCCTCCGAGAGCAACTTCTCCCAACCATCCAGAAACAGTTTGGTGGCGAACAATGCCTTTTCCAGCATGATGGAGAACCTTGCCATAAGTCAAAAGTGGCTCGGAGAACAAAACATTGACATTTTGGGTCCATGGCCAGGAAACTTCCCAGATCTTAATCCCATTGAGAACTTGTGGTCATTACTCAAGAGGCGGGTAGACAAACAAAAACCCACAAATTCTGACAAGCTCAAGCATTGATTATGCAAGAAAGGGCTGCAATCAGTCAGGATTTGGCCCAGAAGTTAATTGATAGCATGCCAGGGCAGATTGGTCTTGAAAAAAAAGAGTCAACACTGCAAATATTAACTCTTTGCATCAACTTAATGTAATTGTCCATAAAAGCCTTTGACACTTATGAAATGCTTGAAATTATACTTCAGTATTCCATAGTACCATCTGACAAAAATATCTAAAGACATTGAAGCAGAAAACTTTGTGGAAATTAATAATTGTGTCATTCTCCAAACTTTTGGCCATGGCAGTTTACAGTTACATACACTTAGGTTGGAATCATTAAAACTCGTTTTTCAACCTCTCCACAAATTTCTTGTTTAAAACTTCTCTAGGATAGGGGGCAGCATTCTGAATTTTGGATGAAAAGCATGCCCAAATTCAACTGCCTGCTACTCATCCCCAGAAGATAAGATATGCATATTATTAGTGGATTTGGATGGAAACACTCTGAAGTTTCTAAAACTGTTTGAATCATATCTGTGAGTATAACAGAACTTATTTTGCAAGCGAAACTCCGAGGACAAACTATTCCGATTTTTTTTTGAGGTCACTCTTTTCAATGGGTTTTCATTGGGAATCCAGATTGCTAAGGGACCTTCTTGCAGTTCCTACCGCTTCCACTGGATGTCAACAGTCTTTTGAAATTGGTTGAGGTTTTTCCTTTGTGTAATGAAGAAGTAACACTGTTCAGAACGAGACTAAAGTGAAGAGTCTTTGTTAGAGACTCTTTGTTAAAGGCGCGTGACCTGAAAGCTAGCTACAGTTTGTTTTCCTCCTGTATTGAACACAGATCATCCCGTCTTCAATTTTATCGATTATTTACATTTACAAATACCTAAAGTTGTATTACAAAAGTAGTTTGAAATGTTTTTGCAAAGTTTACATGTAACTTTTGAGATATTTTGTAGTCACATTGAGCAAGTTGGAACCGGTGTTTTTCTGGATCAAACATGCCAAATAAATTGATATTTTGGATATATATCGACGGAATTAATCGAACAAAAGGACCATTTGTGATGCATATGGGACATATTGGAGTGCCAACAAAAGAAACTCGTCAAAGGTGAGGAATTATATAAGGAATTATATCTTTATTTCTGCGTTTTGTGTCACACATTGGAGGGTTGAAATATGCTTGTCAGTGTTTGTTTACTATGGTGCTATGTGTGATGCAGAAAAAATGCAGAGCTTGCATGTGTGATTTCTGCATTTTCACTGTCTTTTGGCCAGGTGGGACGCTAGCGTCCCACATATCCCAGAGAGGTTTTAATAAACTATAGTTTTGTGCATGACACATTCCATTTTTCCATCAATTGTTTATGGACAGATTATTTCACTTATATTTCACTGTATCACAATTTCAGTGGGTCAGAAGTTTACATACACTAAGTTGAATGTGCTTCTAAACAGAAAATTCCAGAAATGATGTCATGGCTATAAACTTCTGATAGGCTAATTGACAACATTTGAGTCGATTGGAGGTGTACCTGTGGATGTATTTCAAGGTCTTCCTTCAAACTCAGTGCCTCTTTGCTTGACATCATGGGAAAATCAAAAGAAATCAGCCAAGACTGCAGAAATAAAATTGTAGACCTCCACAATCTGGTTCATCCTAGGCAGCAATTTCCAAACACCTGAAGGTACCACTTTCAACTGTACAAACAATAGTACACAAGTATAAACACCATGGGACCACGCAGCCGTCATCCCTCTCAGGAAGGATACGCGTTCTGTCTCGAGATGAACGTACTTTGGTGCGAAAAGTGCAAATCAATCCGACAACAACAGCAAAGGACCTTGTGAAGATGCTGGAGGAAACAGGTAAAAAAGTATCTATATCCACAGTAAAATGAGTCCTATATCGACCTAACCTGAAAGGCCGCTCAGCAAGGAAGAAGCCACTGCTCCAAAACCGCCATAAAAAAGCCACACTACGGTTTGCAGCTGCACATGGGGACAAAAATCCTACTTTTTGGAGAAACATTCTTTGGTCTGATGAAACAAAAATAGAACTGTTTGGCCATAATGACCATCGTTATGTTTGGAGGAAAAAGGGAGAGGCTTGCAAGCTGAAGAACACCATCCCAACCGTGAAACACGGGGGTAGGCAAGCATCATGTTGTGGGTGTGCTTTTCTTCAGGAGGTACTGGTGCACTTCACAAAATAGATGGCAACATGAGGAGGTAAAATTATGTGGATATATTGAAGCAACATCTCAAGACATCAGTTAAAGCTTGGTTGCAAATGGGTCTCCAAATGGACAATGACCCCAAGCATACCTCCAATGTTGTGGCAAAATGGCTTAAGGACAACAAACTTAAGGTATTGGAGTGGCCATCACAAAGCCCTGACTTCGATCCTATAGAAAATTTGTGGGCAGAACTGAAGGTGCGTGTGCGAGCAAGGAGGTCTACAACCTGACTCATTTACACCAGGTCTCTCAGGAGGAATGGGCCAAAATTAACCCAACTTATTCTGGGAAGGTTGTGGAAGGCTACATGAAACATTTGACCCAAGTTAAACAATTTTAAGGCAATGCTACCGAATACTACTTGAGTGTATGTAAACTTCTGACCCGCTGGGAATGTGATGAAAGAAATGAAATAAATAATAAATAATTCTCTCTACTATTATACAGACATTTCACATTCTTAAAATAAAGTGGTGATCCTATCTGACCTAAGACAGGGATGTATTTCTAGGATTGATTTAAATATCAGGAATTGTGAAAAACTGAGTTTAAATGTTTTTGGCGAAGGTGTATGTAAACTTCCGACTTCAACTGTATATATATTTATATATATTTTTTACACATATTGAACCTCTTTTTTGGTCAGGCAAAGACTACTGTACCTTCATTCTTTCATTTGTTTTTCTTAACCGGTACCGGTTACCTCCAGACGAGTCCTGAGCCACTTGTGGGTGTCGTAGAGAAAAACAGAGAGAATTTCCTCTTTCCACAGTGGAGTCCCATTAGTTTGTAGCTCAAACGGTTCGGACTCTACCAAACAGAATTGGCACATGGACCGTACCGACTTCAGACAAGTCTCTTGAAACTTGTGGGGGCCGTGGAGCAAAACTGAGTTTGTCGGCCAAACCGTTCGGATGTAACAGACATTTACGTGAGAAGACACATTTTTAGAATGTCTCATGGTCTGAATAACACAGCTCTATCTTAGACCGCAGATGAGGAATTGCGACACTAGTGGTTTTGATGGATTGAGATGCATCCAATGCAAAACAAACAGATCTCTAGATAAAACTGACGGATTTTGATGGGGATGTTTTTGTAATGCAACTTAGATTGATGCACAGGTGCGTCAGTCGACTCTCGGGGGTTTAAGCAGAGATACTGATGTTGGATTTCATTGATTTGAATCATTACTACATTTCAATAAAGGGGTGGCAGGGAAGCCTAGTGGTTAGAGCGTTGGACGAGTAACTGGAAGGTTGCAAGTTCAAATCCCAGAGCTGACAAGGTACAAATCTGTTGTTCTGCCCCTGAACAGGCAGTTAACCCACTGTTCCTAGGCCGTCATTGAAAATAAGAATTTTTTCTTAACTGACTTGCCTAGTTAAATAAATGAAAAGCAAAGTATTATTTTGTAATTAATGAGATGTTACATTATCTTGATGCCTCTCAAAAACATTTTACCAGCAGTAAAACAGTCAACATGACTTCTCAGCTACCCAACCTAAACAATATAAAAGCCTTACCTGTCCATTCGATGACCTTCACTTTTTCTCCTCTCCTTTTTGTCGGACTTTGCCTGCTTCCCACCCAATAGAGATCCAAGCTTAGGCTCCTTCTTCTCCTCCTTTCCCTTTTGAGTATCTACGTTTTTGCCACTCGGAGCAGGAAGCTTGTTCTTGCGGAATCCGAACCAGTTTGCCAGGGATGAGACGGATTTCTGCTTAGTTTCAGTTGTCTTCACCTGCTCTTGAGATTTCTGCAAATTCTCCTTGATTCCCATCATGACCTTCTCCTCGATGGTGGACTGCCTTTCTGGTTCCCCATGGATGGGTTCACAGAAGATGCTAGAGAGCTGTTTGTCAGTCTGGAGATGTGATGTTGAGTTTAACCTCTTGTGTTTCAGATCAAATCGATCACTGGAAGCCCTCAGATGTGGAGGTAGTGGCAAGCCTTCCTCAATCATGAAATTGTTAACGTGGGATCTGTTCATGGGACAATGGTAGCTGTTGGAGCAACTCATACTACCCCAAAACACATCACCAAGAGAGTTCAAAGAGCTTCCTGAGTTAGTTTTGATGTGAGTACGGACTTTTCCTGACCTGCTGACGTTTGGTCTGTCCATGTAACGTGCTCCGAAGCTGTGACTGCGAGCCTTTGCTCCGTTCATGCCCATAACTGGGTGGATAGGAGGCCGGGTAGAGACTGAGACTGAGCGCTTGAATAGCCAGCCCTCTTCATCAAATCCCCAGTCCAAAGTTACACCATTCTCTGCTGCTGTAGGTGGGAGTGTAGGCTCCTCTAGTGAGCTACAGCGGGTCTTGAGATTTCTCCTAGCATTGACCTTGGCTACAGCTGCATTGACACAGTGCATCATTGGACGTGTGTAGGTGTCCTGGTAGAGGTTTTCAAAAGTCTGCACTCCCTTTGTAGCAGTGTTAACTGTGGAGTTGTTGCCCGGCTTTGAGGTTGACTCATTGGTTTTGGAGCCAAAAAGAATGGATGACTTCACTACCCTGGTCATAGAATGTTGAGAGTTACTAACTATGCCATGGCAGAGAAGAGATGCTGAGGCCTGAGGTAAGAGCTCTGTACTTTGTGGCTCATCATTGCTTTGCTGGGACACAGGTAAACAGCCCTGGTTTGGCACCACAAAGGGGGCACTATTTTCCTGATGAGAGGCTTGTGCCACAGTCCAGCTCAGTGAGGAGTGGGAATAGGCTGTTTCCTTAGATTCTTGAATAGGGGTAGAAGTTGGTAAGGTATGGTGAACTTTGGTAGGGACCCGTTTCGGAGACTTTTTCATCTCAGAGCCCATTTTGGGATCCATATGAGGAGTGTCTTGCATTTTGATGGGGGCTTGAGCTTGCTTTTGTAAAATAGATGAATGATGACTTGACTGAGGTTTGGTGCTATTGGTGGTTGCCTTCACGGTGCTAGAGGTTTGGGGCTGAACCACAGGCTTATGCACCTGAGGTAATGAGTCATGATCAGTTCGTATTAGTAGGGAGGTGGTCCGACCTGGTGGGGGTGGAGGAGAAAGGGACCTGATATCATTGCGAGGTGGATCGGAGTGCTGGTCTTGCTGTCTCTGTTTGAGTGGAAAGCAGGCTGAATTGTTGGAGTTGGGGGCTTTTGCTCCACTTGATGTGAGTTTGGAGACTGGTTGGGATACTTTAGATGGTCTCTTGGGGTAATCATTCAGCCCAGGTGGCTTAAATACCTTGACCAATTTCTGAGGTGAAGAAGAAGGGGAGCTCTGTACCCTATTCTCAAGTGGCCCTGAAGTTCTTGCACCAGTAGCATTCTTACCTTTCTCAAATATTTGTACTGATGCTTTTGCTGGACCAGGTGCCTTGCTGAGGTAAGTCTTTGTGCCAGGGCCACTGGACCCAGGAGTGTTCAAGTGGTTCTTGGACCTTTGATTGACCTTTATCAGTTTCTGATGTAGAGGCTGGTGCAGCTTGTCCTGGTCTGGGCCTCCGTCCACACTCTTGCTTCGGAGGAAAAAGGCATTCCTAGCTGAGTTGCAGGCCTTAGGCTTTGCTTTCCTCTGTCGGGACTCCAAAATGATGTAGACCTTGGAATCAATTTCACCCTGGCTGTTCGGCTCTCTGTAATGCTTCGTATCCATGGAAGCACTGCGCTGTCTGACCTCACTAACCCTGGATGCTGAATGATGAATGGGTTGTCTCACTTCCCTAGCCCCTGTCTCCAGTTGTTTGTCTGTAACTTTTTCTTGTGGCTGTTTAACACTCTCTGGCCTCAAATTGCAACTGTCCATAACATTCCAGTTTGTAAAGGCAGACTGCTTGTCTTTTTCTATCCAATTTGTATTCTCAAGTTCACTCACAGTGGTAGGGGTCGCCGTTGGGCTCAGTTCAGGCTTCAGTGTAGGACCCTTGAACAAGAAGACGTCTTTGATAGGTGAGAGGGAGTTGCTGGGACTTCTTACGAGTCTAACAGGCTCCTCTTGGGAGTTGTAGTCCGTAAAGCTCTTTTCCCCTTGTGCCATTTCCAATTCAGACGCAGGCTGTCCTTCCAGATGATGAGTGTCTTTGATGGGTGGGCAGCAGGACTCCCTGACTGGGGATTGAGGCGATTCATCATCTGCATCGTCTGAGTCAGAGATTAAGGTACTGACTCCTGCTCCAGGCTTGAAAGGCTTTCCCTTTGCCAATGCGGGCAGTACCCCTCTTGGACCACACTTAACTCCTAGAGAGTATATGCCCTCGTTGGAGGTCATGCAGTTCTTGAAATGTGACGTGGAGGCAAGTGAAGATGGCTCCTGGGGAGCTGGGCTGCGCATTTGGAGCCTCTTTAGGCCCTTCAGAATATGGCCCTCTTTCCAGCTTAGGTCCGGCTGCTCTACTGAGACAGAGCAATAAGTTGCACTCATCCTCTTCTCTCGATTTATTGCAGACTGTTACAAAAGGGAGAGACAATTTAGTCATCGATAAGAAAAAAGAAGACATGGAATTTATTGATTTATTGATGAATGTTGAGGAACCTTACAAGTTTACTTCGCTGTATGCATCAGCAATTTGTTTAAGATCGGACTGGGAAACTCACCTGCTTGGTGGAGCCACGTCCTTCTGCCCAAGTATGTGAGCCACTGGAGTACTCACTGCAGGCACTGGATAAGGAGGCCTCACTGCCACTGCAGCTACTGCGTGGACAGGTCAGACTCAGCAGGCTGGGCCACCTCACTGCAGGAACACCTGCCTTCCCATTCCGTTGGACCTCCTGAAATATAAGGAGTGTGTTCAGAAATTCAATTCAATCTTTACTGCCATTGGAGAGTAGATAGTGATCCAGGCACCTACTGTTCAGTACGATACAAAGTAAAAATTAATGTGCCGCAGAAGAGGCCAAAGTACTATCTACAGTTGAAGTCGGAAGTTTACATACACTTAGGTTGGAGTCATTAAAACTCGTTTTTCAAGCACTCCACAAATGTCTTGTTATTAACCTCTTACATCTATGGGGGCGCTATTTCATTTTTGGATGAAAAACGTTCCCGTTTTAAACAAGATATTTTGTCACAAAAAGTTGCTCGACTATGCATATAATTGATACCATTCGAAAGAAAACACTCTGACGTGTCCAGAAATACCAAGATATTCTCTGTGCATGCCCTAGAACGTGAGCTTCAGGCAAAACCAAGATGAGATGGCATCCAGGAAATGACAAGGATTTTTGAGGCTCTGTTTTCCATTGTCTCCTTATATGGCTGTGAATGCGAGAGGAATGAGCCTGCCCTTTCTGTCGTTTCCCCAAGGTGTCTGCAGCATTGTGACGTATTTGTAGGCAGATCATTGGAAGATTGACCATAAGAGACCACATTTACCAGGTGTCCGCCCGGTGTCCTGCGCCGAAATTGGTGCGCAAAAGTCACCTGCCAGTATTTTTCCATGCGATACAGAGAGGAAAGCAAGCTTCCACGAACTGCATATCAATGAAGAGATATGTGAAAAAACACCTTGAGGATTGATTCCAAACAACGTTTGCCATGTTTCGGTCAATATTATGTAGTTAATCCGGAAAAGTTTTACGTTGTAGGTGACTGAATTTTCGGTTCGTTTCGGTAGCCAGACGCAATGTAGAAAACGGAACGATTTCTCCTACACACAGACGCTTTCAGGAAAAACTGCGCATTTGGTATGTAACTGAGAGTCTCCTCATTGAAAACATCAGAAGCTCTTCAAAGGTAAATGATTTTATTTATTTGGTTATCTGGTTTTTGTAAAATGTTGCGTGCTAAATGCTACTCAAAATGCTATGCTAGCTTTGCATACTCTTACACAAATTAGTCAATTTCTATGGTTCAAAAGCATATTTTGAAAATCTGAGATGACAGTGTTGTTAAGAAAAGGCTAAGCTTGAGAGCAGACGCATTATTTTCATTTTATTTGCGATTTTCAGAAATCGTTAACGTTGCGTTATGCTAATGAGCCTGAGGCTTTAGTCACAAACCCGGATCCGGGATGGGGAGTTTCAAGAAGTTAACAAACTATAGTTTTGGCATGTCGGTTAGGAAATCTACTTTGTGCATGACAAAAGTAATTTTTCCAACAATTGTTTTAAAACAGATTATTTAACTGGGTCAGAACTGTGCCTTTAAATAGTTTGGAAAATTCCAGAAAATTATGTCAAGGCTTTAGAAGCTTCTGATAGGCTAATTGACATAATTTTAGTCAATTGGAGGTGTACCTGTGGATGTATTTCAAGGCCTACCTTCAAACTCAGTGCCTCTTTGCTTGACATCATAGGAAAATCAAAAGAAATCAGCCAAGACCTCAGAAAAAAAATTGTAGACCTCCACAAGTCTGGTTCATCATTGGGAGCAATTTCCAAATGCCTGAAGGTACCACGTCCATCTGTACAAACAATAGTACGCAAGTATAAACACCATGGTACCACTCAGCCATCATAACGCTCAGGAGGGAGACGCGTTCTGTCTCCTAGAGATGAACATACTTTGGTGCAAAAAGTGCAAATCAATCCCACAACAACAACGACCTTGTGAAGATGCTGGAGGAAACAGGTACAAAAGTATCTATATCCACAATGAAACGAGTCCTATATCGACATAACCTGGAAGGCCGCTCAGCAGGGAAGAAGTCACTGCTCCAAAACCGCCATAGAAAAGCCAGACTACGGTTTGCAACTGCACATGGGGACAAAGATCGTACTTTTTGGAAAAATGTCCTCTGGTCTGATGAAAGAAAAATGTAACTATTTGGCCATAATGACTACCGCTTGCAATACGAAGAACACCATCCCAACCGTGAAGCACGGGTTTCGCAGCATCATGTTCTGGGGGTGCTTTGCTGCAGTAGCGACTGGTGCATTTCACAAAATAGATGGCATAATGAGGATGGGAAATTATGTGAATATATTGAAGCAACATCTCAAGACAGTCAGGAAGTTAAAGCTTGGCCACAAATGTGTCTTCCAAATGGACAATGACCCCAAGCATACCTCCAATGTTGTGGCAAAATGGCTTAAGGACAACAGAGTCAAGGTATTGGAGTGGCCAACACAACGCCCTGACCTCAATCCTATAGAACATTTGTGGGCAAGGAGGCCTACAAACCTGACTCAGTTACACCAGCTCTGTCAGGAGGAATGGGCCGAAATTCACCCAATTTATTGTAGGAAGCTTGTGGAAAGCTACCCAAAACGTTTGACCCAAGTTAAACAATCTTAAGGCAGTGCTACCAAATACTATTTGAGTGTATGTAAACTTCTGAGCCACTGGGAATGTGATGAAAGAAATGAAAGCTGAAATAAATCATTCTCTGTCATGCCTTGGTCTTTGTATTTTTGTGTTTTCGTTAATTAGTTGGTCAGGCCAGGGTGTGACATGGGTTTATGTTGTTGTATTTCGTAGTGGGTTTTTTTAGTTATTGGGATTGCAGCTGAGTAGGGGTGTTGCATAGGTTTGGCTGCCTGAGGCGGTTCTCAATCAGAGTCAGGTGATTCTCGTTGTCTCTGATTGGGAACCGTATTTAGGTAGCCTGGGTTTCACTTTGTATTTCGTGGGTGATTGTTCCTGTCTCTGTGTAGTTTCACCAGATAGGCTGTATTTAGGTTTCACGTTCCGTTTTGTTGTTTTTGTATTTGTCTCAGTATTTTCATGTAATCGTCATTTGTTTTTCATTAAAAAACATGAGTAACCAACACGCTGCATTTCGGTCCGACTTTCTTGCGAAAAACAAAGAACGGCGTTACATTCTCTCTACTATTATTCTGACATTTCACATTCTTAAAATAAAGTGGTGATCCTAACTGACCCAAGACAGGACATTTTTACTTGGATTAAAAGTCAGGAATTGTGAAAATCTGAATTTAAATATATTTGACTTAGGTGCATGTAAATTTCCGACTTCAACTGAAAATACAGTGGCTTGCGAAAGTATTCTCCCCCCTTGGCCATTTCCTACTTTGTTGCCTTACAACCTGGAATTAAAATGTATCATTTGATTTACACAACATGCCTACCACATTTAATTAAGATGCTAAATGTTTTTTATTGTGAAACAAACAAGAAATAAGACAAAAAAAGAACAGAAAACTTGAGCGTGCATAACTGCAACCCCCCCCCCCCCACAAAGTCAATACTTTGTTGAGCAAACCTTTTCAGAAATTACAGCTGCAGGTTTCTTGGGGTATGTCTCTAAAAGTTTGGCACATTTAGCCACTGGGATTTTTGCCCATTCTTCAAGGCAAAACTGCTCCAGCTCCTTCAAGTTGGATGGGTTCCACTGGTGTACAGCAATCTTTAAGTCATACCACAGATTCTCAATTGGATTGAGGTCTGGGCTTTGAATAGGCCATTCCAAGACATTTAAATGTTTCCCCTAAAACCACTCAAGTGTTGCTTTAGCAGTATGCTTAAGTTCATTGTCCGTCCCAGACTCAAATCTCTGGAAGACAGGTTTCCCTCAAGAATTTCCCTGTAATTAGCTCCATCCATCATTCCTTCAATTCTGACCAGTTTCCCAGTCCCTGTCATTGAAAAACATCCCCACAGCATGATGCTGCCACCACGCTTCACTGAGGGGGATGGTATTCTTGGTGTGATGAGAGGTGTTGGGTTTGCGCCAGACATTGCGTATTCCTTGATGGCCAAAATGCTCAATTTTAGTCTTATCTGACCAGAGTTCCTTCTTCCATATGTTTGGGGAGTCTCCCACACGTGTTTGCTTATTTTTTTCTTTGAGCAATGGATTTTTTCTGGCCACTCTTACACTCTGCTCTGTGGAGTGTATGGCTTAAAGTGGTCCTATGGACAGATATTTCAATCTTCGTTTTTCAAGCACTCCACAAATGTCTTGTTATTAACAAACTATAGTTTTGGCAAGTCGGTTAGGAAATCTACTTTGTGCATGACAAAAGTAATTTTTCCAACAATTGTTTTAAAACAGATTATTTAACTGGGTCAGAAGTTGACTGTGCCTTTAAATAGTTTGGAAAATTCCATAAAATTATGTCAAGGCTTTAGAAGCCTCTGGTAGGCTAATTGACATCATTTTAGTCAATTGGAGGTGTACCTGTGGATGTATTTCAAGGCCTACCTTCAAACTCAGTGCCTCTTTTGCTTGACATCATAGGAAAATCAAAAGAAATCAGCCAAGACCTCAGAAAAAAAATTGTAGACCTCCACAAGTCTGGTTCATCATTGGGAGCAATTTCCAAATGCCTGAAGGTACCACGTCCATCTGTACAAACAATAGTACGCAAGTATAAACACCATGGGACCACTCAGCCATCATACCGCTCAGGAGGGAGACGCGTTCTAACACACGAGAGAATCCCTGACATGATGTCAGCTGGTCCTTTTGTGGCAGGGCTGAAATGCAGTGGAAATGTTTTTTGGGGGGATTCAGATCATTTGCATGGCAAAGAGGGACTTTGCAATTAATTGCCATTCATCTGATCACTCTTCATAATATTCTGGAGTATATTCAAATTGCCATCATACGAACTGAGGCAGCAGACTTTGTTTAATATTAATATTTGTGTCTTTCTCAAAACCTTTGGCCACGACTGTACAATTCACTGTACCTGCAGCCCCCTAGGTTTTGGAGTTCTATCATATCTCAAAAGGTAATTCATAATACAGTATGGGCAATGATCAATAATCACGCAGTGATCTATTACTCAGCTTCATTCCTCCTTTCTTAGCCTCTGCCTCACTGGCTGGAACCATGGAATCTTGTTTCCCAAAAGGAAAATTCTTTATCAAAATGTCAATCACATAGTCTGTGAGCAAAGAGAGAGTGTTTTGAGCCATACTTGATGGGTGAGAAGTTACATCAGTAGCAAAACAAGTATGTAGCCCTCTATTTTCAGTAGTCTTTCCACTATTATTTAGCAAGTATCAAATTGTATGTGGGATAAACCTATGTTTATCCATTCACAACTAGTCCCAATGTTGGGCATACATACATACATACATACATACATACATACATACATACATACATACATACATACATACATACATACATACATACATACATACATACATACATACATACATACATACATACATACATACATACATACATACATACACGCATGCACGTACGTACGCATGCAAGCAAACACACACACACACACAAACACATACATGACTGCTGCGTCAAAAGTGTGCTATAATTGCTCAATGCGGTTCTGGGTCAAATCCAGATAGAAACACCCTGAAAGATGGCAAGTGTTGTGTGCGCTGTGACTCCTCTTTAAGTAGCATTGATCTCTAGAAGGGCTACCATCGCCAGCTTTCGCTCAAAATCATTAGTGTCATCTGTTAGCAATAATTGATGTGAATAGTAAATAATTGCATCAGGGAGCTGGGGTGAGGTCAATTTGGACCATTCATTGATATTCACCTAGTATTTGATGATCCGCTCTATTCTTTATTTCCCATGCGCTGCGGCAGAATGCCAAACCAAAGCACGTTCCAGCGGACTAATCTGGGAGCTAATTGGCAACTCCAAGAGTTTCTCCGAGATTTTACATCACTGATACAGTCAGATAAAAACATTCAATTTACAGCAGCAACTACGATTCAAGGGTGACTTCAGTGCCAGTGCTGGGAGAATTTTTCCTCCTTTCATTATCTCAAGGACTTTAAGGTAAGTTTACTGTACAATAACTCAAATGTTTGTTGTTGTTTTGCTGCTGAGATTAATTTTGAAAGTGAAACAAGCATGGGATGTCACCTTAATTGCGTTGATTACAATTACAATTTGGAGGAACTACAAAGCAATTGAATGTAACACAACAATTGCTTTAGCCATGAAAGATTGGCCTTCATTGCACAACACTTTTTTAAAACTAAAGGCTACAACACTTTGGAGTTGGCACAAAAACATTAGTGCCCTGGACCTTAACCAAGACCATTGATTCCCAACCAGGGCTTACTATGAACCCTAGGGTTACTTGGCTTATCCACAGGGGGTACTTGAGAAGACTCATGAGACCATAGGCCTACTGGTAAAATGCACGAGGGGTACTTTAGGGGTATTCCAGGCAGAGCAAAAGTCAGTTTGTGGTCCAGTAACCGAAAAAGGTTGGGAACCACTGAATGTGGTAAATGTCTTTCCTTTTGCACATTCCTCAACTAGGGGCAGCAGGGTAGCCTGGTGGTTAGAGCGTTGGACTAGTAACCAAAAGGTTGCAAGTTCAAATCCCTGAGCTGACAAGGTACAAATCTGTTGTTCTGCCCCTGAACAGGCAGTTAACCCACTGTTCCTAGGATGTCATTGAAAATAAGAATTCACTGACTTGCCTAGTTAAATAAAGGTAAACTTAAAAAAAATAGTGGTCCATCCTCTGTTCAAGTAATGTGTTATTGATATAGTCTTTTGAAGAAAACTAGACAAACTCCGCAGCGCGGACAGTAATTACTACAGATTTCGATCAGACTGATTTCTGTGCAACATTGCTTATTAAATGACTTTAGATGGAGGGAGATAGAATATTCAAGCATGCCCAAGGCTTTTATATAATTAGGGACTTAGAACATTGTCTTTACAGATGAAGCAGGTATTTTTGTGAACATACATTGAGAGTGGAAAGATTCCAGATTTCCTGTTTATTCGATCCTGATATTGGGAGTCCTCCAACCAGGATTTTGGGAAAACCAGGGAATTTATTGAAAGTTTCTGGAATTTTGCAACCCTACTCAATAACAATCAAATGTCAATCGGAGTAGGTCATTAGCCTGCTTACTCTATGCCCCTCCAAGAGCTGAGTTAACATTGGTTGACATTACCTCATTCTTATAAAATTGACAGGAGTCAGATTCCAATGTTGAAGGACATCGGAGGATTACACATATTTGAATGTGTGCTGTAATTTGTGCTGTGATTAATGTAATTGCAAAAGGTCAGTTTAATCGTATAGTGAAACCGTATAAGGCTGAATAATTTTGCACGCCCAATTTTTCAGTTTTTGATTTGTTAAAAAAGTTTGAAATATCCAATAAATGTCGTTCCACTTCATGATTGTGTCCCACTTGTTGTTGATTCTTCACAAAAAATACAGTTTTATATCTTTATGTTTGAAGCCTGAAATGTGGCAAAAGGTCGCAAAGTTCAAGGGAGCCGAATACTTTCGCAAGGCACTGTATAATCCTTGACCAGACTCTCAAAGCACTTCATGATGACAGAAGTGAGTCATTTAGTCATTTAGTTCAGTTACCTTTGCATTCTTGGGTACAGGAACAATGGTGGCCATCTTGAAACATGTGGTGAGAACAGACTGGGATAGGGAAAGATTGAATATGTAAACACACCAGCCAGCTGGCCTACGCATGCTCCGAGGAAGAGGCTAAGGATTCCATCTGGGCCGGTGGATCTTTGATATCATGGGGCTATTCTGCTTCCACTATTCTGCTTCCACTTGTCCTGGGGGCCTTGTTAAGGTCAACGGCATCATTATTTTTACCCAGTACCAGGACGATTTAGCCAAAAACCTAGTAGTTACGGAACTTGGCCACACTTGTGGATCTTCCAGCAGGACAATAACCCCAAGCACACATCAACCCCCACCCCCCCATCCTAACAAAATGTATAATTGGCTACAACATTTTTGCAATGGCCATCTCAGTCTGCAGACTTGAAACCCATTAAAACCTGTAGTTTGAATTGAAGAGGGCAGTCCATAAGAGTAGACTAAGGATATCAAGGATCTGGAAGGATTCTCTATGGAAGAATGGTCCATACAGAATCTTATGTGTTCTCCAACTCATAAAACATTTTAGAAAAAGGCTCAGTGCCATTATTCTCACAAGGTGAGATGTTGAAAGGTATTGAAACTGTTTTCAATAATCAATAATTAATTATCAATAATTTTGACCCCTACCTTTTAGCTTCTCCGGGCAATTGTGTTGGTATAAAATTATATAATTTTTTTCATACAATATAGCTTAGTATTTTAATTAATTATTTTAATTATTTATTTTATACAGTCATTTTTGTTCATCTTTATCAAGGGTCTCAATCATTTGGACCCCACTGTATATGTGCATTTACAATAAAGCAACGTATGTCAGGAGTTCTCATTGGTAAAACGTACACTCTTTGAATGTGGAGGACATTGCTCAGTGATTTTTTGAAAGACTCCACAACACTACAAAAATGGCATATTGAAGACTTTCTGGAAACTTGTTTGGAGAATAATTACGCTTCAAAGCCCTCAGAACATTGAAGATTGCGTAAAAAATGCCACAAGAAAGTTAAACAATATCTGTGTTTGTGTCACACATGTACAGTAGAGACAAGTCTTGGAGAAATTGTTGATGCGTCTCTACTGATGCCACTTTGTCTCAAATATCTATTATTGTGACCACGAACGCTGAAATGGGAGCAAAGTAAACATGATTTATTGACATGGTTCTCTTTGCAATTAATCGTTAGCAAACATTTCCAAATATATCTATATCCCCTCCACTATATCTCTATATCCCCTCCACACACTACCCTAGCTAAGGTGACACGTTACCCTCACCTGTGTCTTATGGCTTGAGGGTAGAAGCGACAGTTTTTGGGAGCCTCTTGGACCTAGACTTGGCTCTCCGGTAATCATACTCCTCAGTGCTCTTGTCCCTCTTGTTTCCCCTGCCCACTTTCTTTCCCTCTCCATTCCCTGACCCACACTGCCCCACCCTCAGCTAGTCATCCTCTCCCCCTCTTCTACATCTTCTTCTTCCTCTTCTCTTCCTCATCTCTCCTATTTCCTCTTGGTTGCTGAGCACTATGCCTTGCAGCCCACACAATAATTAGGCTGTACTGCTGTTCACTTTCAATTTCACACTAGACAGAGAGATGGTGAAACCATTAATTAATGTGCGTGCATGCGTGCGTGTGTGTGCTCAAACACACATGCATGTGGGGGTCTGAGAGAGGAAGTGTGCCCATCTGATGAATGGGCATGTGCCTGAACACTAATTGTAGTGTCGCCCATTCATTTCTAATGACTGGTCATTTTTGACCCGGAACACAACAGGAGGGTTAAATAAACAATAATTTAAAAATATTGAATCTTCATTGCTCTCCACAACCCAGCCACACTTCTTGAGACAGTAACGATAGTAAAAATAGATGTTTGACAATCAGCCTTCTCTGCCTGAAGGATCGCAAGTCGTTAAATTAAGCACTGCTGTTTTATGTGTGGTGAGCATCTGGTTCGTTGATATGTACGAAATACCACTTTAGCTACAAAGGTTTTGGGAAACACCCAAAATACTTCTACTCTCCATCGTGTTATTAATCTTGTTTCTGGGCCTTGTTTGATTTAATGTTTGTGTGTCTGAACAGGCAATGGTTATAGCCACCATATCTAGTATGTGTATGTCTGCGTTGGCTATTTGGGGAATTGCCACTGATAGGTATAATAAGATGACCTATGTTTCAGCTCTCTGCAGCCGTATAGAGAAATCACAACGTCTAATGGAACCTGGGCACTTTGCTCCAGCACTTATTGCAGTCCTAAGGCCATGGACCCTGGTCTTGAAAATCACAGGCTTCATTGTTGCTCATTAGAGAGACAGGGCCTTGAGACTGTTGTAGTAATGCATGAGCAAAGGCTTCTACATCTAATATGTCTCGGATATAATACAGTTCTATACACACTTAATGTCTAACATTTAACTGAAAACAGTGAATACTTTGAAAATGTAAATCACAAGGTACATAATTCCAACTCCAACTCTTTCCTTTCTCTACTGTCTTCATCAACCCCTTCTTTCACTCTTCGTCTATCTCTGTCTGAGTGTACAAAACGTTAAGGACACCTGCTCTTTCCATGACAGACTGACCAGCTGAATCCAGGTGAAAGCTATGGTCCCTTATTGATGTCCACTTAAAATCAGTGTAGATGAAGAGGAGGACACAGGTTAAATAAGTATTGAGACAATTGAGACATGGATTGTGCATGTGTGCCATTCAGAGAGTTATTGTGTAAGACAAAATATTTAAGTGCCTTTGAATGTGGTCTGGTGGTAGGTGCACTGGTTTGTAATCAAGAACTGAAATGCTGCTGGGGTTTTCATGCTCAACAGTTTCCCATGTGTATTAAGAAATTGTCCACCACCCAAAGGACATCCAGCCAACTTGTCACAATATTGGGAAGCATTGGAGTCGACATGGGCAGCATCCCTGTGGAATGCTTTCGGCACCTTGTAGAGTCCATGCCCCAATGAATTGAGGCTGTTCTGAGGGTAAAAGGGTGGGGTGCAACTCAATATTAGGGAGGTGTTCTTAATGTTTTTTTACACTCAGTGTATTACTGAATGAGCTTGAGGCTCAAGTGAGGCAGATGTCACCGATGGGTAGAGTGACTCACTCAACACCGTCAGCCAACCTCTAGAAGGGACAGGTGACAGCGAGCTCTCCCAGTTAAGTGATTTCAGAACACATCAAATCACATCACATCACTGACACTCTGAACGGAGAAAACCTCCAGTGACACTTTCATGATTCAGGAATCAAATAAACAGGACATTTATTCAGTCAGGAACTGTCCAGTGTCATGTGGATAGAGTAAATGTAGAGTAAACCTGCGTCAACTTCCTGTGGTTACCGGGGGGCTAGAGAGACCGCGCAGGCACCGTGTTATGCTGTGGTGCGCATGGTGTCCCCAGTGCGGGTGCATAGCCCGGTGCAGTATATTCCAGCTCCGCGTATCGGCCGTCAAATGCCATGAAGCCGGCTCTACGCATCTGGTCCCCAGTGCGTCTCCTTGGGCCGGCTTACATGGCACCAGCCTTGCGCACGGTGTCCCCGGTTCGCCTGCATAGCCCAGTGCTGGCTATTCCACCTTGCCGCACTGGCAGAGCGACCGGGAGTATTTAACCAGGTAAGGTTGGGCAGGCTCGGTGCTCAAGAGCTCCAGTGCGCCTGCACAGTCCGGTCTACATTTACATTTACATTTAAGTCATTTAGCAGACGCTCTTATCCAGAGCGACTTACAAATTGGTGAATTCACCTTCTGACATCCAGTGGAACAGCCACTTTACAATAGTGCATCTAAATCATTAAGGGGGGGGGGGGGGTGAGAAGGATTACTTATCCTCTCCTCGGTATTCCTTGAAGAGGTGGGGTTTCAGGTGTCTCCGGAAGGTGGTGATTGACTCCGCTGTCCTGACGTCGTGAGGGAGTTTGTTCCACCATTGGGGGCCAGAGCAGCGAACAGTTTTGACTGGGCTGAGCGGGAACTGTACTTCCTCAGTGGTAGGGAGGCGAGCAGGCCAGAGGTGGATGAACGCAGTGCCCTTGTTTGGGTGTAGGGCCTGATCAGAGCCTGGAGGTACTGCGGTGCCGTTCCCCTCACAGCTCCGTAGGCAAGCACCATGGTCTTGTAGCGGATGCGAGCTTCAACTGGAAGCCAGTGGAGAGAGCGGAGGAGTGGGGTGACGTGAGAGAACTTGGGAAGGTTGAACACCAGACGGGCTGCGGCGTTCTGGATGAGTTGTAGGGGTTTGATGGCACAGGCAGGGAGCCCAGCCAACAGCGAGTTGCAGTAATCCAGACGGGAGATGACAAGTGCCTGGATTAGGACCTGCGCCGCTTCCTGTGTGAGGCAGGGTCGTACTCTGCGGATGTTGTAGAGCATGAACCTACAGGAACGGGCCACCGCCTTGATGTTAGTTGAGAACGACAGGGTGTTGTCCAGGATCACGCCAAGGTTCTTAGCGCTCTGGGAGGAGGAAACAATGGAGTTGTCAACCGTGATGGCGAGATCATGGAACGGGCAGTCCTTCCCCGGGAGGAAGAGCAGCTCCGTCTTGCCGAGGTTCAGCTTGAGGTGGTGATCCGTCATCCACACTGATATGTCTGCCAGACATGCAGAGATGCGATTCGCCACCTGGTCATCAGAAGGGGGAAAGGAGAAGATTAATTGTGTGTCGTCTGCATAGCAATGATAGGAGAGACCATGTGAGGTTATGACAGAGCCAAGTGACTTGGTGTATAGCGAGAATAGGAGAGGGCCTAGAACAGAGCCCTGGGGGACACCAGTGGTGAGAGCGCGTGGCGAGGAGACAGATTCTCGCCACGCCACCTGGTAGGAGCGACCTGTCAGGTAGGACGCAATCCAAGCGTGGGCCGCGCCGGAGATGCCCAACTCGGAGAGGGTGGAGAGGAGGATCTGATGGTTCACAGTGTCGAAGGCAGCCGATAGGTCTAGAAGGATGAGAGCAGAGGAGAGAGAGTTAGCTTTAGCAGTGCGGAGCGCCTCCGTGATACAGAGAAGAGCAGTCTCAGTTGAATGACTAGTCTTGAAACCTGACTGATTTGGATCAAGAAGGTCATTCTGAGAGAGATAGCGGGAGAGCTGGCCAAGGACGGCACGTTCAAGAGTTTTGGAGAGAAAAGAAAGAAGGGATACTGGTCTGTAGTTGTTGACATCGGAGGGATCGAGTGTAGGTTTTTTCAGAAGGGGCGACTCTCGCTCTCTTGAAGACGGAAGGGACGTAGCCAGCGGTCAGGGATGAGTTGATGAGCGAGGTGAGGTAAGGGAGAAGGTCTCCGGAAATGGTCTGGAGAAGAGAGGAGGGGATAGGGTCAAGCGGGCAGGTTGTTGGGCGGCCGGCCGTCACAAGAAGCGAGATTTCATCTGGAGAGAGAGGGGAGAAAGAGGTCAGAGCACAGGGTAGGGCAGTGTGAGCAGAACCAGCGGTGTCGTTTGACTTAGCAAACGAGGATCGGATGTCGTCGACCTTCTTTTCAAAATGGTTGACGAAGTCATCTGCAGAGAGGGAGGAGGGGGGGGGGGGAGGAGGATTCAGGAGGGAGGAGAAGGTGGCGAAGAGCTTCCTAGGGTTAGAGGCAGATGCTTGGAATTTAGAGTGGAAGAAAGTGGCTTTAGCAGCAGAGACAGAGGAGGAAAATGTAGAGAGGAGGGAGTGAAAGGATGCCAGGTCCGCAGGGAGGCGAGTTTTCCTCCATTTCCGCTCGGCTGCCCGGAGCACTGTTCTGTGAGCTCGCAGTGAGTCGTCGAGCCACGGAGCGGGAGGGGAGGACCGAGCCGGCCTGGAGGATAGGGGACATAGAGAGTCAAAGGATGCAGAAAGGGAAGAGAGGAGGGTTGAGGAGGCAGAATCAGGAGATAGGTTGGAGAAGGTATGAGCAGAGGGAAGAGATGATAGGATGGAAGAGGAGAGAGTGGCGGGGGAGAGAGAGCGAAGGTTGGGACGGCGCGATACCATCCGAGTAGGGGCAGTGTGGGAAGTGTTGGATGAAAGCGAGAGGAAAAGGATACAAGGTAGTGGTCGGAGACTTGGAGGGGAGTTGCAATGAGGTTAGTGGAAGAACAGCATCTAGTAAAGATGAGGTCGAGCGTATTGCCTGCCTTGTGAGTAGGGGGGAAGGTGAGAGGGTGAGGTCAAAAGAGGAGAGGAGTGGAAAGAAGGAGGCAGAGAGGAATGAGTCAAAGGTAGACGTGGGGAGGTTAAAGTCGCCCAGGACTGTGAGAGGTGAGCCGTCCTCAGGAAAGGAGCTTATCAAGGCATCAAGCTCATTGATGAACTCTCCGAGGGAACCTGGAGGGCGATAAATGATAAGGATGTTAAGCTTGAAAGGGCTGGTAACTGTGACAGCATGGAATTCAAAGGAGGCGATAGACAGATGGGTAAGGGGAGAAAGAGAGAATGACCACTTGGGAGAGATGAGGACCTGCGCCGCTTCCTGTGTGGAGGTCTACCCTGTACCACCTCCACACACCAGCCCTCCGGTGGCAGCTCCCCGCACCAGGCTTCCTGTGCGTGTCCTCGGCCCAGTACCACCAGTGCCAGCACCACGCATCAGGCCTACAGTGCGCCTCGCCTCTCCAGCGCTGCCAGAGCCTTCCTCCTCTCCTGCGCTGCCGGAGTCTCCCGCCTGTTCAGCGCAGCCAGAGCTGCCAGTCTGCATGGAGCAGCCAGAGCTGCCAGTCTGCATGGAGCAGCCAGAGCTGCCAGTCTGCATGGAACAGCCAGAGCTGCCAGTCTGCATGGAGCAGCCAGAGCTGCCAGTCGGCATGGAGCAGCCAGAGCTGCCAGTCTGCAAGGAGCTGCCAGTCTGCAAGGAGCTGCCAGTCTGCAAGGAGCTGCCAGAGCTGCCAGTCTGCATGGAGCAGCCAGAGCTGCCAGTCTGCATGGAGCAGCCAGAGATGCCAGTCTGCATGGAGCAGCCAGAGCCACCAGTCAGCATGGAGCAGCCAGAGCCTCCAGTCAGCATGGAGCAGCCAGAGCTGCCAGTCAGCATGGAGCAGCCAGAGCCGTCAGTCTGCCAGGATCTGCCAGTCAGCCAGACTCTTCCAGATCCGCCAGTCAGCCAGACTCTTCCAGATCCGCCAGTCAGCCAGACTCTTCCAGATCCGTCAGTCAGCCAGGATCTGCCAGAACCACCAGCCAGCCAGGATCTGCCAGAGCCTTCCTCCTCTCCTGTGCTGTCGGAGACTCCCGCGTGTCCGGCGCTGCTGCCGGAACCTCCCGCATGTCCGGCGCTGCCGGAGTCTGAAGAGCCCATCTGTCCCGAGCTGCCCCTCAGTCCAGTGTCATTAAGTTGGGTCGCCGTGGCTAGGAGGCCACGGAAGCGGACAAGGTGGGGGACTAAGACTACGGTGAAGTGGGGGCCATGTCCAGCACCAGAGCCGCCACCGCGGACAGATGCCCACCCAGACCCTCCACGATAGGTTCAGGTTTTGCGGCCGGAGTCCGGGGGGGGGTACTGTCACACCCTGACCATAGTTTGCTTTGTATGTTTCTATGTTTTGGTTGGTCAGGGTGTGATCTGAGTGGGCATTCTATGTTGGATGTCTTGTTGATCTATTTCTATGTCTGGCCTGATATGGTTCTCAATCAGAGGCAGGTGTTAGTCATTGTCTCTGATTGGGAACCATATTTAGGTAGCCTGGGTTTCACAGTGTGTTTGTGGGTGATTGTTCCTGTCTCTGTGTCTGCACCAGATAGGACTGTTTAGGGTTTTGCACATTTATTGTTTTGTTAGTTATTTCATGTCTAGTTCCTTTTATTAAAGAACATGAATAACCACCACGCTGCATTTTGGTCCGCTTCTCCTTCACCAGAGGAAAACCCTTACACTAACGTTAGTTGGCTACTAATACATCGAACTTGCCAGTATATTTGGTAAGAAGAGGGGTGGGGGTGTATGCCTTATGGCTAACGAGGCATGGTGCGATGAAAGAAACATACAGGAACTCAAATCCTTCTGTTCACCTGATTTAGAATTCCTCACAATCAAATGTAGACCGCATTATCTACCAAGAGAATTCTCTTTGATTATAATCACAGCCGTATATATCCCCCCCCAAGCAGACACATCGATGGCTCTGAACGAACTTTAACTCTTTGCAAACTGGAAACCATTTATCCGGAGGCTGCATTCATTGTTGCTGGGGATTTTAACAAGGCTAATCTGAAAACAAGACTCCCTAAATTTTATCAACATATCGATTGCGCAACCAGGGGTGGAAAAACGTTGGATCACTGTTACTCTAACTTCCGCGACGCATATAATGCCCTGCCCCGCCCCCCTTTCGGAAAAGCTGACCATGACTCCATTTTGCTGATACCTGCCTACAGACAAAAGCTAAAAAAAGAAGCTCCCATGCTGAGGTCTGTCCAACGCTGGTCCGACCAAGCTGACTCCACACTCCAAGACTGCTTCCATCACGTGGACTGGGACATGTTTCGTATTGCGTCAGATAACAACATTGACAAATACGCTGATTCGGTGTGCGAGTTCATTAGAACGTGCGTTGAAGATGTCGTTCCCATAGCAACGATTAAAACATTCCCTAACCAGAAACCGTGGATTGATGGCAGCATTTGCGTGAAACTGAAAGCGCGAACCACTGCTTTCAATCAGGGCAAGGTGTCTGGTAACATGACTGAATAAAAACAGTGCAGCTATTCCCTCCGTAAGGCTATCAAACAAGCTAAGCGTCAGTACAGAGACAAAGTAGAATCCCAATTCAACGGCTCAGACACAAGAGGCATGTGGCAGGGTCTACAGTCAATCACAGACTACAGGAAGAAATCCAGCCCAGTCACGGACCAGGATGTCTTGCTCCCAGGCAGACTAAATAACTTTTTTGCCCGCTTTGAGGACAATACAGTGCCACTGACACGGCCTGCAACGGAAACATGCGGTCTCTCCTTCACTGCAGCCGAGGTGAGTAAAACATTTAAACGTGTTAACCCTCGCAAGGCTGCAGGCCCAGATGGCATCCCCAGCCGCGCCCTCAGAGCATGCGCAGACCAGCTGGCTGGTGTGTTTACGGACATATTCAATCAATCCCTATACCAGTCTGCTGTTCCCACATGCTTCAAGAGGGCCACCATTGTTCCTGTTCCCAAGAAAGCTAAGGTTACTGAGCTAAACGACTACCGCCCCGTAGCACTCACTTCCGTCATCATGAAGTGCTTTGAGAGACTAGTCAAGGACCATATCACCTCCACCCTACCTGACACCCTAGACCCACTCCAATTTGCTTACCGCTCAAATAGGTCCACAGACGATGCAATCTCAACCACACTGCACACTGCCCTAACCCATCTGGACAAGAGGAATACCTATGTGAGAATGCTGTTCATCGACTACAGCTCGGCATTCAACACCATAGTACCCTCCAAGCTCGTCATCAAGCTCGAGACCCTGGGTTTCGACCCCGCCCTGTGCAACTGGGTACTGGACTTCCTGACGGGCCGCCCCCAGGTGGTGAGGGTAGGTAACAACATCTCCTCCCCGCTGATCCTCAACACTGGGGCCCCACAAGGGTGCGTTCTGAGCCCTCTCCTGTACTCCCTGTTCACCCACGACTGCGTGGCCACGCACGCCTCCAACTCAATCATCAAGTTTGCGGACAACACAACAGTGGTAGGCTTGATTACCAACAACGACGAGACGGCCTACAGGGAGGAGGTGAGGGCCCTCGGAGTGTGGTGTCAGGAAAATAACCTCACACTCAACGTCAACAAAACTAAGGAGATGATTGTGGACTTCTGGAAACAGCAGAGGGAACACCCCCCTATCCACATCGATGGAACAGTAGTGGAGAGAGTAGCAAGTTTTAAGTTCCTCGGCATACACATCTGAATTGGTCCACTCACACAGACAGCATCGTGAAGAAGGCGCAGCAGCGCCTCTTCAACCTCAGGAGGCTGAAGAAATTCGGCTTGTCACCAAAAGCACTCACATTTACATTTACATTTAAGTCATTTAAGTCGCTCTTATCCAGAGCGACTTACAAATTGGTGAACTCACAAACTTCTACAGATGCACAATCGAGAGCATCCTGGCGGGCTGTATCACTGCTCCGCCCTCAACCGTAAGGCTCTCCAGAGGGTAGTGAGGTCTGCACAACGCATCACCGGGGGCAAACTACCTGCCCTCCAGGACACCTACACCACCCGATGATACAGGAAGGCCATAAAGATCATCAAGGACATCAACCCCCGAGCCACTGCCTGTTCACCCCGCTATCATCCAGAAGGCGAGGTCAGTACAGGTGCATCAAAGCTGGGACCGAGAGACTGAAAAACAGCTTCTATCTCAAGGCCATCAGACTGTTAAACAGCCACCACTAACATTGAGTGGCTGCTGCCAACACACTGACACTGACTCAACTCCAGCCACTTTAATAATGGGAATTGATGGGAAATGATGTAAATATATCACTAGCCACTTTAAACAATGCTACCTTATATAATGTTACTTACCCTACATTATTCATCTCATATGCATACGTATATACTGTACTCTATATCATCGACTGCATCCTTATGTAATACATGTATCACTAGCCACTTTAACTATGCCACTTTGTTTACATACTCATCTCATATGTATATACTGTACTCGATACCATCTACTGTATCTTGCCTATGCTGCTCTGTACCATCACTCATTCATATATCCTTATGTACATATTCTTTATCCCCTTACACTGTGTATAAGACAGTAGTTTAGGAATTGTTAGTTAGATTACTTGTTGGTTATTACTGCATTGTCGGAACTAGAAGCACAAGCATTTTGCTACACTCGCACTAACATCTGCTAACCATGTGTATGTGACAAATAAAATTTGATTTGATTTGATTTGATATATTAACTATATGCAATCTAACTTAACTACCCAATGTGTATTGACTTGATTATTCATAAAATTCTAGTTTAGCTAAGTGGTATAGTTATTGTGCTTTCTCAAATGGACATTCTTAATGAAGTTGTAAGATGTCTAGCTAGTAATTTGTTATGCTAACAAGCTAGCAAGAAGTTGCATAGCAACAGGATACACTTACAGTGGACAGGTGAAGTGCTAGTACACTCAACTGAAAGGATACCATTCATTTACAGTATACTAAAATTAACTAATAGTATATAGTATAAGTATGTTGCATACATTATGTTAGTATATGTAGGTATTGTCTTATCACAGAAATGCAAGATGCTTAGAAGGAATTGCTTGAAAGTCGAAATCTCTTCTTTCATTTGACAGACAAATGTAAAACGCAATTTAATTTACGTACACTACAGGTACATTTGAAATTAAATTGTTGCACACACACCACACACTCCCCATCACCACTATCTTCCCCCACCCCTAAAAATGAATTTATTGAAGGTTTCAATGGGAAGGGAAAATAGTCAAACCTAGTCCTATTCAATCAAGTGTGACATTTTCAGACATCTGGTAACCAGTTTTGATTGAATCGGAACCCCAGGAGTATTTTTCTTTGGAAAACACTAAAGGACACTGATTTAACACTCCTAACAATAACACCTAAAAGTTTTACTAACACCTATGCATGCAACTTTAATGTTTTACTATAGTCACAGACACTTTTTTATTTATTTTATTTAATTGTACCTTTATTTTACTAGGCAAGTCAGTTAAGAACAAATTCTTATTTTCAATGATGGCCTAGGAACAGTGGGTTAACTGCCTGTTGAGGGGCAGAATGACAGATTTGTACCTTGTCAGCTCGGGGATTTGAACTTGCAACCTTTTGGTTACTAATCCAACGCTCTTACCACTAGGCTACCCTGCCGCCCCAATGATTTATATTACCAGCCTGTTCAACCTCTCTTTCACATTGTCTGAGATCCCCAAGGATTGGAAAGCTGCCACAGTCATCCCCCTCTTCAAAGGGGGAGACACCCTGGACCCAAACTGTTACAGACCTATATCCACCCTGCCCTGCCTATCTAAGGTCTTCGAAAGCCAAGTCAACAAACTGGTCACTGATCATCTCGAATCACACCGTACCTTCTCCGCTGTGCAATCTGGTTTCCGAGCCGGTCACGGGTGCACCTCAGCCACGCTCAAGGTACTAAACGATATCATAACGGCCATCGATAAAAGACAGTACTGTGCAGCCATCTTCATCGACCTTGCCAAGGCTTTCGACTCTGTCAATCACCATATTCTTATCGGCAGACTCAGTAGCCTTGGTTTTTCTGATGACTGCCTTGCCTGGTTCACCAACTACTTTGCAGACAGAGTGCAGTGTGTCAAATCGGAGGGCATGCTGTCCGGTCCTCTGGCAGTCTCTATGGGGGTGCCACAGGGTTCAATTCTCGGGCCGACTCTTTTCTCTGTATATATCAATGATGTTGCTCTTGCTGCAGGCGATTCCCTGATCCACCTCTATGCAGACGACACCATTCTATATACTTCCGGCCCGTCCTTGGACACTGTGCTATCTTGCCTCCAAACAAGCTTCAATGCCATACAACACTCCTTCTGTGGCCTCCAACTGCTCTTAAACGCTAGTAAAACCAAATGCATGCTGTTCAACCATTCACTGCCTGCACCCGCACGCCTGACTAGTATCACCACCCTGGATGGTTCCAACCTTGAATATGTGGCCCTCGCTACATATTCGTCGCCAGACCCACTGGTTCCAGGTCATCTACAAGTCCATGCTAGGTAAAGCTCCGCCTTATCTCAGTTCACTGGTCACGATGGCAACACCCACCCGTAGCACGCGCTCCAGCAGGTGTATCTCACTGATCATCCCTAAAGCCAACACCTCATTTGGCCGCCTTTCGTTTCAGTTTTCTGCTGCCTGTGACTGGAACGAATTGCAAAAATGACTGAGGTTGGAGACTTTTATCTCCCTCACCAACTTCAAACATCTGCTATCGGAGCAGCTAACCGATCGCTGCAGCTGTACATAGTCTTATCGGTAAATAGCCCACCCAATTTTACCTACCTCATCACCTCATTTTATTTATTTATTTACTTTTCTGCTCTTTTGCACACCAATATCTCTACCTGTACATGACCATCTGATCATTTATCACTCCAGTGTTAATCTGCAAAATTGTAAGTATTTGCCTACCTCCTCATGCCTTTTGCACACAATGTATATAGACTCTTTTTTTCTACTGTGTTATTGACTTGTTTATTGTTTACTCCATGTGTAACTCTGTGTTGTCTGTTCACACTGCCATGCTTTATCTTGGCCAGGTCGCAGTTGCAAATGAGAACTTGTTCTCAACTAGCCTACCTGGTTAAATAAAGGTAAAATAAAAAAATAAAAATAAAACAGTGCCGTCAAAAAAAATTCAGACCCCTATTTTTTACAATGGTGGGGGAGTACCAAAATGGAGGAGTGGGGGCTTAAAAACAGCACCTCCCAGTCATCTAGTGTATACAGTGCCTTCAGAAATTATTCACACCCCTTGACTTTTTCCACATTTTGTTGTGTTACAGCCTGAATTTAAAATAGATTAAATTGAGAGTTTTTGTAACTGGCCTACATGCAATACCCCATAATGTCAAAGTGGAATCATGTTTTTTTTTGTTTTTTTTTACAAATGTATAAAAAATGAAAAGCTGAAATGTCTTAAGTCAATAAGTATTCAACCCCATTGTTATGGCAAGCCTAAATAAGTTCAGGAGTAAATATTTGCTTAAGTCACAGAATAAGTTGCATTAACTCACAAAAATAGTGTTTAACATGATTTTTCAATGACCGCCACATCTCTGTACCCCACACATGCAAATAATTGTAAGGTCCCTCAGTCGAGCAGTGAATTTCAAACACAGATTCAAAAGACCAGGGAGGTTTTCCAATGCCTCGCAATTAAGAGCACCTATTGGTAGATGGGTAAAAAAAATGAAAAAACTGGCCGGTGGCTTCAAACACCTATCATTGTCCAGTACATAGCATCAGAGATCCAGGGTTGAAATACATCAGGGATGGGCAACTTTGATGGGGGTGGGGGCCACAAAAAATCTGAACTCATTTTATAACTAATTTCATGCAATTCTACAAATTTTGTCATGGGGCGGGGAGAGGAAAATTAGCTGTTTCCTGCAATTCTACACATTTTGCCATAGGGTGGTGAGAAATGTTTGCAGCTGTTAATTTGACCATGATAACAAGTTTAGAAAGCTAACTGATAAACTAACTTAGTCTAAAAAGACTTCACTGACATGGGCTAATTGACTGATTATCAGTGACTTCACTTAACAAGAGAAAAACTGTTGACGGAAAATCAAATGTTGAAATTGTGTATTTTACTATTCTAACCTTCAACAGTAAGTTGAAAGCCTGACTGAGTTCCAAAATTGTTATTATTTTGTTTTTTAAATTGTTTTTGTTTAGTTTTTTGGGTAAATTGACCCTTCAAAAGGGGGGCCACGGACCGCCAGTTGCCCATCTCTGATATCTACTATTGGTTCTACCCTGTCGGATCTGTACCAATATAACTCCCTGCTTCAGTACCACTGATCTCCGGCAGGAAGAAGTGCAGTCAGTTGCTCCCTTGGTGCGTTGATACATTTGACCTTTACAGAAAAGGCCAGGGATGTGGGATAACGTTTTTACTGCCCTTTTAAGCTCATAGTAAACTTAATGAACTGACAGGGGAATCAAACATTTCATGTTCAAATCATGACCATTTCCAGTGAGGTCAAAAAAGGAAAAGAACAAGACAGAGATCATAATAATTGTAATCTGTAATTCTCTCCTTCTATTGCATTTACTTTTTCTTCAAATGAAATACCAACATTTAAATCGTCAAATATTTTTTACTCCCTTGTGAACCTGTGTAGCCTCTTAACTGGCCATGGCTTTACAAAAAGATAAAAATGATCCACCGTACAGTAGATGTGAAAACATCTACAAGACTGCACAGGGAGTAGATGTGCTGAATCCCCCCCCCACAAGACAGAAAAATTAAAAGTGTCTAATACACCTTTCAAACCAAGATGTTTTTCCGCCAACTTTAAGCATCCCGACAACTTTTTGCCCCACAATAGTAACCTAACTGACAAAGTGAAAATAATGAAGCCTAT
Source organism: Oncorhynchus masou masou (assembly GCF_036934945.1). NCBI lineage: Eukaryota > Metazoa > Chordata > Actinopteri > Salmoniformes > Salmonidae > Oncorhynchus > Oncorhynchus masou. Next base: position 8,628,026 of record NC_088221.1, on the reverse strand, counting down.
ACAGAGTACAAATGTTCCAATACATGCATTCTGTTTGTAACAACACACTAAAGTAATGCTGCAACGCAATTAACTTTTGTCCTGAATACAACATGCTAATTTTGTGGCAAATCCAATAGAATACATTACTGAGTACTACTCTCCACATTTTCAACCATAGAGGTGGCTGCCACAAGGCCAAATCTACACTGGAGTTGCTTACCAAGAAGACAGTAAATGTTCCTGAGTGGCCGAGTTGCAGTTTTGACTTAAATCTACTTGAAAATCTATGGAAAGACCCGGGAATGGTTGTCTAGCAATGATCAAGAACCAATTTCACAGACTTGAAGAATTTTGAAAAGAATAATGGGAATCCAGGTGTGGAAAGCTCTTAGAGACTTACCCAGAAAGACTCACAGCCTTAATCACTGCCAAAGGTGCTTCTACAAAGTATTGACTGAGTGGTGAAAAAAAAATTGTTCTGAAAAAAAATTATATTAGTCTTGTGTTTTTTAGGACCTGCCTAAACAATAGCTGCCCAACCACATCTGCACATCTGCACACCACATCTGCACACCACTACTACCTCTTTTCACTGGCATGCACACGCGAGGTATAAAAGGTGTATCCAGACAAGAATGTGGTTAAAATGGGCCTGTTTGTAAGGGGGTCATATAAACATTGCCCATTTTTTTAATAGGCGGCAAAATACCATAAATCCATGTGAAAACACTATAAGTTCGGCTGATCTACCTCAAACTTTTGGGTATTAACAAAGTAGCTCCTAGGAGTCTTGAAAGCAGCCACACCCTGAGATGACAAAGTTAGCTGTTCAAGGAAATAAAGGTTGGTCTCCTCTGTCTTGGATCTGCCGTTAGCTCTCGTGAAATCAATATCATTAACAACTGTTCTTGAATATCTAAATGGGACAAATAACAAGATACTGTAATTGGATGTCATAACACTAAATTATTATTCGGAAATATCATTTAAATTACATGATTAGTCTGTGTGTGTGTGTATATATACACACACACACACACACACACACACACACACATAGTAACAGTCACAAGTTTGGACACACCCACTCATTCAAGGGTTTTTCTTTATTTTGACCCTTTTCTACATTGTAAAATAATAGTAATTTCAAAACTATGAAATAACACATATGGAATAATGTAGTTACCAAAAGAAGTGTTAAACAAATCAAAATATATTTTATATTTGAGATACTTCAAAGTAGCCATCCTTTGCCTTGATGACAGCTTTGCACACTCTTGGCATTCTCTCAACCATGAGATAGTCTTACAATGAGATAGTCACCTGGAATGCATTTCAATTAACAGGTGTGCCTTGTTAAAAGTTAATTTGTGGAATTTATTTCCTTCTTCATGTGTTTGAGCCAATCAGTTCTGATGTGACAAGGTAGGGTTGGTATACAGAAGATAGCCCTATTTGGTAAATCAAGTCCATGTTAAGGCAAGAACAGCTCAAATAAGCAAAGAGAAACGACAGTCCATCATTACTTTAAGACATGAATGTCAGTCAAAGTGGAAAAAGAAGAAGTTTCTTCAAGTGCAGCCGCAAAAACCATCAAGTGCTATGATGAAACTGGCTCTCACGGGGAGCGCCACAGGAAAGGAAGACCCAGAGTTACCTCTGCTGCAGAGGATAAGTTCATTAGGGTTAACTCCACCTCAGATTGCAGCCCAAATAAATGCTTTGCAGAGTTCAAGTAACAGACATCTCAACATCAACTGTTCAGAGGAGACTGCACCAATCAGGCCTTCATGGTCAAATTGCTGCAAAGAAACCACTACTAAAGGACACCAATAAGAAGACGAGACTTGCTTGGACCAAGATACACGAGCAATGGACATTAGGTATGTGGAAATCTGTGGTGTGTGATGGTGTGGGAGTGCTTTGCTGGTGACACTGTCTGTGATTTATTTAGAATTCAAGGCACAGTTAACCGGCGTGGCTACCACAGCAATCTGCAGCCATACGCAATCCCATCTGGTTGCGCTTAGTGGGATTTTCATTTATCTTTCAACAGGATGGCTGTGTAAGGGCTGTTTGACCAAGAAGGAGAATGATGGATTGCTGAATCAGGTGACCTGGCCTCCACAATCACCAAACCTCAACCCAATTGAGATGGTTTGGGATGAGTTGGACCGCAGAGTGAAAGAAAAGCAGTCAACAAGTGCTCAGCATATGTGGGAAAAGCATTCCAGGTGAAGCTGATTGAGAGAATTCAAAGAGTGTGCAAAGCTGTCATTAAGGCAAAGGGTGACTACTTTGAAGAATCTCAGATATGAATATATTTTGATTTGTTTAACTATTTTTTGATTACATGATTTCATGTGTGTTATTTCATAGTTTTGTCTTCACTATTATTCTACAATGTTGAAAATAGTAGAATATAAATAAAAACCACAATGAACATGTGTGTCCAAACTTTTGACAGGTACTGTATGTAAGTCATTGTCTTCAATAACTTCTTGATGCACCCATCCCGTTACCGGGATCATTATTGTCAACATCCTCTGAATTGCAGAGCTCCAAATTCAAATTAAATTACTAAAAATATTTAATTTTCATGAAATCACAAGTGCAATATAGCAAAACACAGCTTAGCTTGTTGTTAATCCACCTGGCATGTCAGATATCAAAAAAGCTTTTCGGCGAAAGCATACCAAGCATTTACGTAAGGACATCTCTCTCAGTAGATAAAACATTACAAACAGCTAGCAGCCATGTAGATTACCTTTGATGATCTTCGGATGTTTGCACTTACGAGACTCCCAGTTACACAATAAATGTTCCTTTTGTTCCATAAAGATTATTTTTATATCCAAAATACCTCCATTTGGTTGGCGCGTTATGTTCAGAAATCCACAGGCTCGAGCGGTCACGACCACGCAGACGAAAATTCCAAATAGTATCCGTAAAGTTCGTAGAAACATGTAAAACGTTTTTTATAACCAATCCTCAGGTTGTTTTTACAATATATAAGCGATAATATTTCAACCGGGACTGTCGCTTCTTCAATAGGAGAGAGAGAGAAAATGTCTGCTCCAAACTGTTGCGCATGCAAAACGCAGCCATCCAATGAGGCGATGTGATCTTTCTCGCTCATTTTTCAAATAAAAGCCTGAAACTATGTCTAAAGACTGTTCACACTATGGTGAAGCCATAGGAAATGGAATCTGGTTGATATCCCTTTAAATGGAGCGAAGGCAGGCAATGGAACAGAGACATTTCAGGAAAAACAACACCTCAGGATTGGATTTTCCTCAGGTTTTCGCTTGCAATATCAGTTCTGTTATACTCACAGACAATATTTGGACAGTTTTGGAAACTTTAGGGTGTTTTCTATCCTAATCTGACAATTATATGCATATTCTCGATTCTGGGCCTGAGAAATAGGCCGTTTCATTTGGGTACGTTTCTCATCCAAACATCAAAATACTGCCCCCTACACTCAACAGGATAAGCAATGTCTATACACTGAACATACAAAACACCTGCTCTTTTCATGACAGACTTACAGTACTCATAGAAATCCACTTCCAGATGAAAGCTATGATCCCTTACTGATGTCACTTGTTTAAATCCCCTTCAATCTGTGTAGATGAAGGGGAAGAGACAAGTTAAATAGGGAATTTTAAGCCTTAAGACATGGGTTGTGTATGTGTGGCATTTGAGTGTGTCAAGAACGGCAACACTGCTGGGTTTTTCATGCTCAGCAGTTCCAGTGTGTATCAAGAATGTTCCACCACCCAAAAAACATCAGCCAACTTAACACAAATTGAGGGAAGCATTGGCCAGCATCTCTGTGGAATGCTTTCAACACGGCCATCATCCCTGTGGAAAGCTTTTGACATCTTGGAGAGTCCATGCCCCAACAAAGTAAAAAAAAAATTGACCAATCCCATGAACCTGCTCAAATGCTAATATAGCTTATCTTTAACTAGATTTATTGATGGTCTTTATCCAGTCTATACCAAGCCAAGCCTACCTGGGAGACAGGGTTGCTGGATATTTTGACCCGCTGCTGGAACAGAACGTTCAGTATGCGGTTCTGCTGCTCCAAGTCAAACACGCGTGTCCTCAGCTTCACACACTCTTCTTTTAGGTCCTAGATTCACCCACACAAGCACAAAGAAGGTGGGTTAAACGTTGTATAAACCGGCTTATAATTATACATGTCCAGTGTGCCTTCCATTATGATTTATGTAGCGCCAGGAGTTTTTCCTGACCATGTGATAGGTCAAACTTAGGACCCAATAAGACAATCTTCATACATTAAAATGGTAGTAATATTTTCATAATAATCATTCATAATATTTTACATACACACGACTCATAGAAAGTGTCCCTGTAATATTAATTCCCAAGCATGGCACATCAGCAGAAAGTTGATAAGCATATACCATACTACTGTTCCAGCTGGCTGATAGCAATTCTTAGGTAATGTAAAGCGTAGCACAGAGAATTTTCAGCAAACCTTACTTGGTGATATGTTACTTCCTCAATTCCTGAATTGAAAGACAACACATTTCTTCTAAACTTCCATGGCTACTTGCAGGTGGTTCATTTTAAATTGACAAAATGTTACCTTATTAAATTAAATCATATTTTTGCTCCATGAAGTGTATGCCAAAGTGTATTACCAATTTCAAATCTTCTCATTGATCAAGACAGGTGAGTGTCATTGAACGCAAAGCATGATTTGAGATAGATGTAAAATAGAATAGACTTCATGGAGCAAAACCTTGATTTTATTTAATAACATGTTCTTAATTCAAACAAACTACCTGCAACTAGCAATGGAAGTTTAAAAGACATGCATTGCCTTCCAAGAAATTGAGGAAGTATCGCCAAGTAAAGGGTTGGTTAAAAATTCTCTGTGCTATGCTTTACATTATAAGTAACAACTGCAATCAGCGAGCTGGAACAGAAGTAATGGCCTGACTAGCCAATGTAATAGCTAGTAGTGAGCATGTGGTTTTTCAGTTTCAATAAACATGACAACTAATTCTATTTGTCATTATTAGGTTTCCATCATTATTTATTTTATAGCCTCCCTTAGACTTGATTGACTAATGATGCTTTAATTAAACAAAACAAAGACAAACCTTTTGAGTGAGGAGTGCTTGAACAACCTGATTAGCCACCTTCAAGCAAAAGAGAGCAGAGAGAGAGAGGAGATAAACAAAAGAGAGACCTTGCATAAACAATACACTCAAAGAAAAGTTAAGACAATGTTCAGTCAGCATGTCCTGATAAAGAAATCTTTGTCTTTCAGGCTTGTTGTACAATGTTTGTGTGAAGATGCAGAGACATTTACCTCCCCGATGTTTTAATTTTCCCCCATGATGAAATCGGGGAGGGGCCTGTAGATCTGTCTCCCTCCGTTTGTTTGTACTTTAGTCACACGCGATATCTCAGACAGCATTGGGATGATTTTGACTGAACTTAGGTGCATGTTGCGTCCTGCTATAGAGATCTGGCATTTACAAAAGTACACGGATTGGCCAAAGGCGGGAGCGATAGTAATTAACTGAAATTAGTTAGTCACACTCAATATCTCAATTGGCCCAAGGGGGAGCTGCATCATTCATGGGGGACAACAAGTTTACTGTTGCCTTGTTGTTGTTTGTTTGTTTCAAGGGCCCTAGTTGTTACTTTCATTACATATATTTAAAGCTTATACTATCATCTACATCTCTACAGTTGATTGTGTGTGTGTGTGTGTTTAGGACAGCCAGTGGAATGTTGTAGATGGTAAATCCCCACGCGCCCCTCATTAAGTTCTGATACAGTACAGTTGCGTATTAAGCCATAGCTAAAATCTAGTGATTGTTGATCGGGAAAAGAGCGATAAAATAGATGCCAGAAGATTCAAATCAAATCAAATTTTATTTGTCACATGCGCTGAATACAACAGGTGTAGGTAGACCTTACAGTGAAATACTTACTTACATGCCCTTAAAACTTATTAAAGCACTGTAGGTTAAGAAAAAAAAAGTGTTAAAACAAAAAATTGATAAGTAGAAAATATAAGTAACTAATAATTAAACAGCAGCAGTAAAATAACAATAGTGAGGCAATATACAGGGGCTATCGGTACAGAGTCAATGTGCGGGGGGGGGTCACCGGTTACCGCTTTCTGTGTGGTAGCAGAGAGAACAGTCCATGACTTGGGTGGCTGGAGACTTTTTAGGACCTTCCTCTGACACTGCCTGGTATAGAGGTCACGAATGGCAGGAAGCTTGAGGCACTCTGTAGTGCCTTGCGGTCGGAGGCCGAGCAGTTGCCATACCAGGCAGTGATGCAACCAGTCAGGATGTTCTCGATGGTGCAGCAGTAGAACCTTTTGAGGATCTGAGGACCCATGCCAAATCTTTTCAGTCTCCTGAGGGGGAATAAGCTTTGTCGTGCCCTCTTCACTACTGTAGTGTGTTTGGACCATGATAGTTTGTTGGTGAGGTGGACACCAAGGAACTTGAAACTGTCAACCTGCTCCACTGCGCCCTGTCGATGAGAATGGGGGCGTGCCTGGGACTCCTTTTCCTGTAGTCCACGATCATCTCCTTTGTCTTGATCACGTTGAGGGAGAGGTTGTTGTCCTGGCACCACACAACCTCCCAATAGGCTGTCTCATCGTTGTTGGTGATCAGGCCTACCACTGTTGTGTCATCGGCAAACTTGATGATGGTTTTGGAGTCATGCTTGGCCACACAGTCATGAGTGAATAGGGAGTACAGGAGGGGACTGAGCGTGCACCCCTGAGGGGCCCCCGTGTTGAGGATCACCATGTCGGATGTGTTGTTACCTACCCTTACCACCTGGGGGCGGCCCATTAGGAAGTCCAGGATCCAGTTGCAGAGGGAGGTGTTTAGTCCCAGGGTCCTTAGCTTTGTGATGAGCTTTGAGGGCACACGGTGTTGAACGCTGATTTGTAATCAATGAATAGCATTCTCATATAGGTGTTCCTTTTGTCCAGGTGGGAAAGGGCAGTGTGGAGTGCAACAGAGATTGCATCATGTGTGGATCTGTTGGGGGGGTATGCAAATTGGAGTGGGTCAGGGGTTTCTGGGATAATGGTGTTGATGTGAGTCATGACCAGCCTTTCAAAGCACTGTATGGCTACAGACGTGAGTGCTACAGGTCAGTAGTCATTTAGGCAGGTTACCTATGTGTTCTTGGGCACAGGGACTATGGTGGTCTGCTTGAAACCTGTTGGTATTACACTCAGTCAGGGACAGTTTGAAAATGTCAGTGAAGACACTTGCTAATTGGTCAGCACATGCTCAGAGTACAGCCTGTTGAAAGGTCTTACTCACATCGGCTATGGAGAGCGTGATCACACAGTCGTCCGGAACAGCTGAAGCTCTCATGTATGCTTCAGTGTTACTTGCCACGAAGCAAGCATAGACGTTTTTTTAGCTCGTCTGGTAGGCTCGTGTTGCTGGGCAGCTCGTGGCTGTGCTTCCCTTTGTAGTCTGTAACAGTTTGCAAGCCCTGCCACATCCGACGAGCGTCGGAGCTGGCGTAGTACGATTCAATCTTAGTCTTTTATTGACGCTTTGCCTGTTTGATGGTTCGTCGGAGGGCCTAGTGGGATTTCTTATATTCTTCTGGGTTATCCTTTCGCTCCGAGCAGATGTTGCCTGTAATCCACGGCTTCTGATTGGGGTATGTAGGTACAGTCACTGTGGGGACGACATCATCGATGCACTTATTGATGAAGCCAGTGACTGATGGGGTGTACTCCTCAATGCCATTGGAAGAATCCAGGAACACATTCCAGTCTGTGCTAGCAAAACTGTCCTGTAACATCTGCTTCATTTGACCACTTTCTTATTGACTGAGTTACTGGTGCTTCCTGCTTTAGTTTTTGCTTGTAAGTGACGATAGACGATATAATTATGGTCAGACTGGCCAAATGGAGGGCGAGGGAGAGCTTTGTACACGTCTCTGTTTGTGGCATAAAGGTGGTCTAGAGTTTTTTCCCCCTCTGGTTGCACATTTACCATGCTGATAGAAATAAGGTAAAATGGATGAGTTTCCCTGCATTAAAGTTTCCAACCACTAGGAGCTCCGCCTCTGGATGAGCATTTTACCTGTTTGCTATTGGCCATTTACAGCTCATTGAGTGTGGTCTTAGTGCAAGCATCTGTTTGTGGTGGTATATAGACAGCTATGAAAAATTCACTGTCTTGGTAAATTGTGTGGTCAACAGCTTATCATGAGATACTCTACCTCAGGCAAGCAAAACCTTGAGACTTCCTTAGATTTCATGCAACAGCTGTTGTTTATAAATATACATAAACCGCCACCCCTTGTCTTACCAGAGGCCGCTGTTCTATCCTGACGAAAAAGCTTAAAATGTATGTACAGTATGTTATTCATGTTGTTACCATTATGCTTGTTTACACTGAGCTGCGCTGGGGTCGGACAGCATGACTGTGTAGATCGAGACACTTTAGAGCCAGCGGGAGATATTGCCAGATCCTATTTTTGCCGCACTAACAATTGAAATAAATGTCTTTAAAAATGGAAGGCAATTGTGATGAGGCAAGATCAGGTGGCACCATTCTAGCCAATGAGAGGGCAGATACGTGTGTGAACAACCACAACGGTTCTTGCTATCCTGGATCTTTAGGTTGTCCCTACCCCACTGAAGTTGAAATTTAAAATGGTTAGGGTAGGGTTTAGGGAAGCGACATCCCAACCTAATAACCGAAGACTTACAAAATGTATATTCGATCAAATAAGCCTCAAGTAAGCAACCAATTACATTTTTTGTTGACCAATTTCAACACTCTCATTGACCTCCTTGCAAAAACTCCTCGCTTGGTGAGCACAAAAAAACACCTGCTGGAGAAGACAGATTTTGGGCCGAGTTTGCTTCGTCCCTTTCTCTCTGATGTATCTCAATCCAGGGATGAGAAATGCGATGTACTCCAAATTGTCACATTATCCCCACTGTTACATCGATTACACAACTGGTAGTTTTTCCAAAGAGCTGCCCTTTTTGTCCTCATTCTAGGTAGCAGAAGCATAGAGAATGATAGAAGCATCTAGTCGTCAAAAGGCTATATTAACATGGGCAGCACCATCGAGGGCTTCTGCCATTTTATTGTAGTCAACTGGGTGCGACTTCCAACTACATTGACTGATCCCTCCCCTGGTGACCCTGTTGGAATCATGTCCAACAGGATCATCAGGAGGTATCAGCCAATCGTGAAGAAGAAAATTGACTACTTCAAAATGGAGATTGCCTCAATGGCGCTACCCATGGTGTCACAGATGCTATAATGGCACAGATACAAAGATGAGTGCTCTATATATCTCTATGAGCAGAAACGACCTCAGCCATTTTGAAATGGCACTAGAACGTGTGTTGAACAACAAAGGATATTCAGCCAATCAGGCTCCGTGCAGACTACATCGTCACGCTATGGAAATGTCCAAATAAAAGTACAGAGTGGTTTATGGCTTAGTACATGTCAAACTCTCCCAAAACTATGGATGCTCTTCCAGTACAATAATTGATAATCACATCGACGGCACTGTAGTGGAGCAGGTTGAGAGCTTCAAGTTCCTCTGTGTCCACATTACTAAGGACCTTTCATGGTATGAACAGTCATGAAGAGGGAACAACAATGCTTCTCCTCCTCAGGAGGGTGAAATGATTTGGCATGGGCCTTCAGATCCTCAAAAAGTTCCACAACTGCACCAATGAGAACATCTTGACTGTCTTACCGACCATAGGACGCTACAGAGGGTAGTACCTAAGGCCCAGTACATCACTGGGGCCGAGCTCTCTGTCATCCAGGACCTCTATACCAGGCGTTGTGAGAGGAAGGACCTAAAAGTTGTCAAAGACTCCACTTCTATCTGCTATCGGACGGCTAACAGTACCGGAACCAAAAGGATTCTAAACCGCTTCTATCCCCAAGCCATAAGACTGCTTAACAGTTCATCAAATGGCTACCCTGACTATTTGCATTGACCCCATTTTTATTTGCACTGACTCTCATGCACCGGCTCTATGCACACTCACTGGACTCTACCCTCACACACTCACACATACTACACTGACACTCCAACACACACATGCACCGACATACACTCATACACACAAAACACACAAGCAAATTGATGCCACACACTCACACACAAAAAGTACCCAATTGTCATATGTGGATAAAAGTAAAGATACATTAATATAAAAGTATTTGGTTTTAAATATACTTAAGTATCAAAGTAAGCATAACTGCAAAAATAGACTTATGTATCAAAGTATGAATAATTTCTAATTGATTCTAAAAATGTATGGAGTAAAAAGTACATTGTTCGTTAAGAATGTAGTGAAGTAAAAGTAAAAGTTGTCAAATATATAAATAGTAAAGTACAGATACCCCCCAAAACCAGTTACTTAAGTACTTTACACCACTAAAAATCAAATCAAATTTTATTTGTCACATACAGTGCCTTGCGAAAGTATTCGGCCCCCTTGAACTTTGCGACCTTTTGACACATTTCAGGCTTCAAACATAAATGGGAAAAAATAGTAAATGGGAAAAAATTTCAGTCTCTCGATGTGCAAAACTAATAGCGACATACCCCAAGCGACTTATAGCTGTAATCGCAGCAAAAGGTGGCGCTACAAAGTATTAACTTAAGGGGGCTGAATAATTTTGCACGCCCAATTTTTCAGTTTTTGATTTGTTAAAAAAGTTTGAAATATCCAATAAATGTCGTTCCACTTCATGATTGTGTCCCACTTGTTGTTGATTCTTCACAAAAAAATACAGTTTTATATCTTTATGTTTAAAGCCTGAAATGTGGCAAAAGGTCGCAAAGTTCAAGGGGGCCGAATACTTTCGCAAGGCACTGTACATATGTTTAGCAGATGTTAATGCGAGTGTAGCTAAATGCTTGTGCTTCTAGTTCCGACAATGCAGTAATAACCAACAAGTAATCTAACTAACAATTCCAAAACGACTGTCTTATACACACAAGTGTAAGGGGATAAAGAATATGTACATAAAGATATATGAATGAGTGATGGTGCAGAGCAGCATAGGCAAGATACAGTAGATGGTATCGAGTACAGTATATACATATGAGATGAATAATGTAGGGTATGTAAACATTATATTAGGTAGCATTGTTTAAAGTGGCTAGTGATATATTTTACATAATTTCCCATCAATTCCCATTATTAAATTGGCTGGAGTTGAGTCAGTGTGTTGGCAGCAGCCACTCAATGTTAGTGGTGGCTGTTTAACAGTCTGATGGCCTTGAGATAGAAGCTGTTTTTCAGTCTCTCGGTCCCAGCTTTGATGCATCTGTATTGACCTCGCCTTCTGGATGATAGCGGGGTGAACAGGCAGTGGCTCAGGTGGTTGTTGTCCTTGATGATCTTTATGGCCTTCCTGTAACATCGGGTGGTGTAGGTGTCCTGGAGGGCAGGTAGTTTGCCCCCGGTGATGCGTTGTGCAGACCTCACTACCCTCTGGAGAGCCTTACGGTTGAGGGCGGAGCAGTTGCCGTACCAGGCGGTGATACAGCCCGCCAGGATGCTCTCGATTGTGCATCTGTAGAAGTCTGTGAGTGCTTTTGGTGACAAGCCAAATTTCTTCAGCCTCCTGAGGTTGAAGAGACGCTGCTGCGCCTTCTTCACGATGCTGTCTGTGTGGGTGGACCAATTCAGTTTGTCTGTGATGTGTATGCCAAGGAACTTAAAACTTACTACCCTCTCCACTACTGTTCCATCGATGTGGATAGGGGGTGTTCCCTCTGCTGTTTCCTGAAGTCCACAATCATCTCCTTAGTTTTGTTGACGTTGAGTGTGAGGTTATTTTCCTGACACCACACTCCGAGGGCCCTCACCTCCTCCCTGTAGGCCGTCTCATCGTTGTTGGTAATCAAGCCTACCACTGTTGTGTCGTCCGCAAACTTGATGATTGAGTTGGAGGCGTGCGTGGCCACGCAGTCGTGGTGAACAGGGACTATAGGAGAGGGCTCAGAACACACCCTTGTGGGGCCCTAGTGTTGAGTATCAGCGGGGTGGAGATGTTGTTGCCTACCCTCACCACCTGGGGGCGGCCCGTCAGGAAGTCCAGTACCCAGTTGCACAGGGCGGGGTCGAGACCCAGGATCTCGAGCTTGATGGCGAGCTTGGAGGGTACTATGGTGTTAAATGCCGAGCTGTAGTCGATGAACAGCATTCTCACATAGGCATTCCTCTTGTCCAGATGGGTTAGGGCAGTGTGCAGTGTGGTTGAGATTGCATCGTCAAGGACCGATTTGGGCGGTAAAGCAAATTGGAGTGGGTCTAGGGTGTCAGGTAGGGTGGAGGCGATATGGTCCTTGACTAGTCTCTCAAAGCACTTCATTATGACGGAAGGGAGTGCTACGGGGCGGTAGTCGTTTAGCTCAGTTACTTTAGCTTTCTTGGGAACAGGAACAATGGTGGCCCTCTTGGAGCATGTGGGAACAGCAGACTGGGATAGGGATTGATTGAATATGTCCGTAAACACCAGCCAGCTTGTCTGCGCATGCTCTGAGGGCGCGGCTGGGGATGCTGTCTGGGCCTGCAGCCTTGCGAGGGTTAACACGTTTAAATGTTTTACTCACCTCGGCTGCAGTGAAGGAGAGTCTGCATGTTTTCGTTGCAGGCCGTGTCAGTGGCACTGTATTGTCCTCAAAGCGGGCAAAAAAAGTTATTTAGTCTGCCTGGGAGCAAGACACACTAACACATAGAAACACTTTCGTCCGGGTTAGGGAGGGCTTGGCGGTGTTTCCTCCGACACATTGGTGCGGCTGGTTTTCCGGGTTGGATGCGCGCTGTGTTAAGAAGCAGTGCGGCTTGGTTGGGTTGTGTTTCAGAGGACGCATGGCTTTTGACCTTCGTCTCTCCCGAGCCCGTATGGGAGTTGTAGCGATGAGACAATATAGTAACTACTAACAATCAGATACCACGAAATTGGGGAGAAAGGGGGATACATTTTCTTTTTATCTCACGCTGGCTCCACTGTGTATTGATCTACATTGTCATGCTGGCCGACCCTAGTGCAGCTACCTAACTAGGAGAGTAGTTTGCACATTTGTTACTCCTGGTTTGATACTTTTATCCTCTTTTACACTGTTTCAAATCTGTCTGTTTAAACTGATGTACTTCTTATAATTAAAACAACAACAAAAAACTCTTATTTTCAAACAAATCTTTTCAATAACGTTTTAATGTGAGAGGCCCTCCGTCCTCTTCCTCGAAGCTAGATTATTATTTTTCTGGGGATACATTTATTTTATGGTAGCATTGAATATGAATTAAGGTAGCAGAATATCATGAAAGGCTTACATTTATATAATTGTGCAATTATGTTGTTTAGTTTCAGAGATCATTCAACATTTTTGCATTTTCTAGTGTGATGTTGAATGCATTACATATTGCCAACTGTGTGAGCTGGTAGGGGGCAGAGATGCTGTAGAAATGTGACTTGGGATTTAAGATCCTTCCAGAAGATAGTGGTGCTTTTGGAGGGCACTTTGAAAGGTGATGACTTGCTACTAATGACAAAGATGAGCTGGTCAAGAGTTACGTCACAGTGACCACGAATTCACAGCTATCACATGGCATAATTTTATCTAATGAGTTACGCTAACCTTATGTAATATCAATAAGAGCTGAAGGATGGGAGGAAGGTTGGAAATTGATGTACAGCAGTAATCTGTAAAGAGAAATTTGAACACAGACAGAATATTCTTTGTCTGAAAGAAAATTGCACCTCCCCCTAACATACCATGCTGGCTCAGATCATTTCTTTCACATTGTCCATTTCAGCAGATCCTGAAACTATGGTGGATGAGTACCCAGGCTAGCTCAGACACAATACAACTAGATTACAACTAGATTCAGTCGCAGATCTATTTTTTTTCTTTAGCGGATGGTCTGGGGGCTGGAACATAATTAAGCAATAAGGCCCGAGGGGGTGTGGTATATGGACAATATACCACGGCTAAGGGCTGTTCTTATTCACGAAGCAACGCATAGAGCCTGGATACAGCCCTTAGCCATGGTATATTGCCCATATACCACAAACCCCTGAAGTGCCTTTTTGCTATTATAAAGTAATTAGATCAGTAAAAATACATGTTTTGTCATACCTGTTGTATACCACGGCTGTCAGCCAATCAACATTCAGGGTTCGACCCACCCAGTTTATAATAACAAATCATTTGTCGACTGCAATTGACTGCAAGAAGCAAACTGATATGTTTGACTAAAACATAATACTTTCAAACATTGCTTATATTTTTATACAATCACGTCTCTTTATTATACGTGGGAATAGTAGGGAACAGATTTCTTAAATTGAAATCACTTGGAGCTCATTCCCTTGTGTCCAACAAAAATAGAAAATATATGCACATACAGTGCATTCACAAAGTATTCAGACCACTTGACTTTTTCCACATTTTGTTAGATTACAGCCTTATTCTAAAATTGATAAAATAGTTTTTCTACCCTCATCAATCTAGACACAATACCCCATGATGACAAAGCAAAAACTAGGTTTTAGAAATGTTTGCAAATTTGTTAACATTAAACTGAAAAAAATCCCATTTACATAGGTATTCAGAACCTTTACCCAGTACTTTGTTGAAGCACCTTTGGCAGCAATTACAGCCTCAAGTCTTCTTGGGTATGAAAAATAAGCTTGACAAACCTGTATTTGAGGAGTTTCTCCCATTCTTCTCTGCAGATCCTCTCACGCTCTGTCAGGTTGGAGGGGGAGCGTTGCTGCACAGCTATTTTAAGGTCTCTACAGAGATGTTAGATCAGATTCAAATCTGAGCTTTGGCTGGGCCACTCAAGGACATTCAGAGACTTTTCCTGAACTCACTCCTGAGTTGTCTTGGCTGTGTGCTTAGGGTTGTTGTCCTGTTGGAAGGTGAACCTTCACCCCAGTCTGAGGAACAGGTTTTGTTCAAGGATCTCTCTGTACTTTGCTTTGTTCACCTTTGCCTCGATCATGACAAGTTTCCCAGTCCCTGCCACTTAAAAACGTCCCCACATCGTGATCACCACCATGCTTCACCGTAGGGATGGTGCCAGGTTTCCTCCAGACGTGACGCATGTCATTCAGGCCGAAGAGTTCAATCTAGCTTTTATCAGACCAGAGAATCTTGTTTCTCATGGTCTGAGAGTCTTTAGGTGCTTTTGGCAACCTCCAAGCAGGCTGTCATGTACCTTTTACTGAGGAGTGGCTTCCGCCAGTAAAGGCCTGATTGATGGACTGCTGCAGAGATGGTTGTCCTTCTGGAAGTTTCTCCCATCTCCACAGAGGAACACTGGAGCTCTGTCAGAGTGACCATCGGGTTCTTGGTCACCTACCTGACCAAGGGCCTTCTCCTCTCGATTGCTCAGTTTGACCAGCGGCCAGCTCTAGGAAGAGTCTTTGGTGGTTCCAAACCTCTTCCATTTTGGGGACATTCAATGTTGCAGAAATGTTTTGATACCCTTCCCCAGATCTGTGGTCAACACAATCCTGTCCCCTGAGCTCTCCAGACAATTCCTTCGACCTCATGGCTTTGTTTTTGCTCTGATATACACTACCAATTTAGGGACTTTAATATAAACAGGTGTGTGCCTTTTCAAATCATGTCCAATCAATTCATTTACCACAGGTGGACTCCAAACAAGTGGTAGAAACATCAAGGATGATCAATGGAAACAGGATGCACCTGAGCTCAATTTCGAGTCTCATAGCAAACAGTCTGACTCCTTATGTAAATAAGGTATCTGTTTTTTATTTTTGCTTTGTCAATATGAGGTTTTGTGTGTAGATTTCATTTTTTTAAATGATTTTTTTTTAAATCCTCCCCAATTTTGTGGTATGCAATTAGTAGTTACAGTCTTGTCCCATCGCTATAGTTCTCATACAAACTCGGGAGAGGCGAAGGTCGAGAGTCATGCGTCCTCTGAAACACAACCCAGCCAAGCCGCAATGCTTCTTGACACAATGCACGCTTAACCCGGAAGTTAGCCGCACCAATGTGTCAGAGGAAACACCGTACACCTGGCAACCGTGTCAGCGGGCACTGTGCCCGGCCTGCCACAGGAGTTGCTAGTGCGCAATGGGACAAGAACATCCCTGCCGCCCAAACCCTCCCCTAACCCGGACGACGCTGGGCCAATTGTGCGCCACTCCATGGGTCTCCTGGTCGCGGCTGGCTGAGACAGAGCCTGGACTCAAACCAGGATCTCTAGTGGCACAGCTAGAACTGTGATGCAGTGCCTTAGATGACTGATTCACTCTGAAGTCTTGTGTGTAGATTTTTGAGGAGTTTTTTTATTTAATCAATTTTAGAACAAGGTTGTAACGTAACAAAATGTGGAAAAAGTAAAGGTCTGAATACTTTCCTAAGGCACTACAATACATGGCCCCATCCATCCTCCCCTCAATACGGTGCAGTCATCCTGTCCCCTTTGCAGAAAAGCATCCCCAAAGAATGATGTTTCCACCTCCATGCTTCACGGTTGGGATGGTGTCTTGGGGTTGTACTCATCCTTCTTCTTCCTCCAAACACGGCGAGTGGAGTTCAGACCAAAAAGCTCTTTTTTTGTCTCATCAGACCACATGACCTTCTCCCATTCCTCCTCTGGATCATCCCGATGGTCATTAGCAAATTTTAGACGGGCCTGGACATGCGCTGGCTTGAGCAGGGGGACCTTGCGTGCATTGCAGGATTTTAATCCATGATGGCGTGTGTGTTACTAATGGTTTACTTTGAGACTGTGGTCCCAGCTCTCTTCAGGTCATTGACCAGGTCCTGCTGTGAAGTTCTGGGCTGATCCCTCACCTTCCTCATGATCATTGATGCCCCACAAGGTGAGATCTTGCATGGAGCCCCAGACCGAAGGTGATTGACCGTCATCTTGAACTTCTTCCATTTTCTAATAATTGCGCCAACAGTTGTTACCTTCTCACCAAGCTGCTTGCCTATTGTCCTGTAGCCCATCCCAGCCTTGTGCAGGTCTACAATTTTAACCCTGATGTCCTTACACAGCTCTCTGGCCTTGGCCATTGTGGAGAGGTTGGAGTCTGTTTGATTGAGTGTGTGGACAGGTGTCTTTTATACAGGTAACGAGTTCAAACAGGGTGCAGTTAATACAGGTAATGAGTGGAGAACAGGAGGGATTCTTAAAGAAAAACTAACAGGTCTGTGAGAGCTGTAATTCTTACTGGATGGTAGGTGATTAAATACTTATGTCATGCAATAAAATGCAAATTAATTACTTAAAAAGTCATACAATGTGATTTGTTTTAGTGTACCTATGATAAAACATAATAGACCTCTACATGCTTTGTAAGTAGGAAAACCTGCAAAATCGGCAGTGTATCAAATACTTGTTTTCCCCACATATTTTTTTGCCCAGAAGACTTGGGGGGCCAAATAAAACCACCCAAATTCGGCCCGCAGACAGTTGGGGAACCCTGCAGGACAGCTTGGCTTGACATGACTCGGTTATGAATTAACCAATATAGTTGAGTCGGTTGTTCCATTTCTATTCAATGGGAAATATAGCCCTTTAATATGGGTCTCCCAAGTGGCGCAGCGGTCTACGGCACTGCATCTCAGTGCTAGAGGCGTCACTACAGACCCTGATTCAACTCCAGGCTGTTTCAAAACCGGATGCGATTGGGAGTCCCATAGGGTGGCACACAATTGGCCCAGCATCGTCCGGGATAGGATTTGGCCGGGGTAGGCCGTCATTGTAAATAAGAATTTGTTCTTAACTGACATGGCTAGTTAAATAAATATAGCTATCATGACAAATCTGATGTCATCATGACAAAAAGCACCCTGAGAGATTGCCTGAGTTTGGAACATTAGTTTTTGATGGGATGTTTTGGCAGAGTGAATTACTCTCACTACAGTTGTGTTGAAACATTTTGTCTTCTACCTGAATACTTAAAATTCAAGAGGGCAGCAATTGCCATGGTAACTGCCTCATTTAAGGAAGCCTCTTCAAAAATGGAGAGGGAGATGGAGAGACAATCAGCCGTTGTAATTGAGGAGAGGAGGAAAGGAGCACACTCAACCCACACGAGCTCGCTCCTGGCCAGTCTCTGAGCAGGAGGAGAGGTCTCATCCCTTAGAACTCCCATGCTTAAATCTCATTAGATTCAAACCCTGTATAACTATACTCTATACTTTGTGGATGTTTCTGTAAGGAAACTACAGGAATTTCTAGTCCTTTCCAGACCGTATCAAGGATTTCAGCTTAGAGTAAACTAAGTGAACTGTGTGTCTGTGAGAGATACAGAGAGAGAAATACACACTCACCTCATCCAGACAACGTTCATACTGCTTCCTCTGGTTGTCATTCTCCGTCGTCAAGGCAGAGTTCTCCACCTGTAATAGCAAACACCTCCAGATAAACTGAATATGTACACAAAAAACACCTTCACATGTGTCCATATTCTAAATATAAATCTGTGAACAATTCCAGTCTTCCAGATAAAGATACCACGTGTATACAACGTATACACATTGTCTCTTGACTGAGCTGAAGGTAACCCCGGTGCTTCTTAACATGGTCATGCCATGAGATTTTGCTTCTAACCAAATGAATTTTTTTTTTCACCTTTATTTAACCAGATAGGCAAGTTGAGAACAAGTTCTCATTTACAATTGCGACCTGGCCAAGATAAAGCAAAGCAGTTCGACACATACAACGACACAGAGTTACACATGGAGTAAAACAAACACACAGTCAATAATACAGTATAAACAAGTCTATATACGATGTGAGCAAATGAGTTGAGATAAGGGAGGTAAAGGCAAAAAAAAGCCATGGTGGCAAAGTAAATACAATATAGCAAGTAAAACACTGGAAAGGTAGATTTGCAATGGAAGAATGTGCAAAGTAGAAATAAAAATAATGGGGTACAAAGGAGCAAAATAAATAAAATAAATACAGTAGGGAAAGTGGTAGTTGTTTGGGCTAAATTATAGGTGGGCTATGTACAGGTGCAGTAATCTGTGAGCTGCTCTGACAGTTGGTGCTCTGACAGTAAGTTAAAGCTAGTGAGGGAGATAAGTGTTTCCAGTTTCAGAGATTTTTGTAGTTCGTTCCAGTCATTGGCAGCAGAGAATTGGAAGGAGAGGCGTCCAAAGAAAGAATTGGTTTTGGGGGTGACTAGAGAGATATACCTGCTGGAGCGTGTGCACACTTGAACTCTATCAGAGAAGTAGTTGGTGAACCAGGCAAGGCAATCATTTGAGAAACCAAGGCTGTCGAGTCTGCCGATGAGGATGTGGTGATTGACAGATTCGAAAGCCTTGGCCAGATCAATGAATACGGCTGCACAGTAATGTTTCTTATCGATGGCGGTTAAGATATCGTTTAGGACCTTGAGCGTGGCTGAGGTGCACCCATGACCAGCTCTGAAACCAGATTGCATAGCAGAGAAGGTATGGTGAGATTCGAAATGGTCGGTAATCTGTTTGTTGACTTGGCTTTCGAAGACCTTAGAAAGGCATGGTAGGATAGATATAGGTCTGTAGCAGTTTGGGTCAAGAGTGTCCCCCGCTTTGAAGAGGGGGATGACCGCAGCTGCTTTCCAATCTTTGGGAATCTCAGACGACACGAAGGAGAGGTTGAACAGGCTAGTAATAGGGGTGGCAACAATTTTGCCAGATCATTTTTAGAAAGAAAGGGTCCAGATTGTCTAGCCCGGCTGATTTGTAGGGGTCCAGATTTTTCAGCTCTTTCAGAACATCAGCTGAACGGATTTGGGAGAAGGAGAATGGGGAAGGCTTGGGAGAGTTGCTGTGGGGTGTGCAGTGCTGTTGACCGGGGTAGGAGTAGCCAGGTGGAAAGCATGGTCAGCCATAGAAAAATGCTTATTGAAATTCTCAATTATGGTGGATTTATCAGTGGTGACAGTGTTTCCTATCTTCAGTGCAGTGGGCAGCTGGGAGGAGGTGTTCTTATTCTCCATGGACTTTACAGTGTCCCAGAACTTTTTTGAGTTTGTGTTGCAGGAAGCAAATTTCTGCTTGAAAAAGCTAGCCTTGGCTTTTCTAACTGCCTGTGTATAATGGTTTCTAGATTCCCTGAACAGCTGCATATCACGGAGGCTGTTCGATGCTAATGCAGAACGCCATAGGATGTTTTTGTGTTGGTTAAGGGCAGTCAGGTCTGGGGAGAACCAAGGGCTATATCTGTTCCTGGTTCTAAATTTCTTGAATGGGGCATGTTTATTTAAAATGGTTAGGAAGGCATTTTTTTTAAATATCCAGGCATCCTCTACTGGCGGGATGAGATCAATATCCTTCCAGGATACCCCGGCCAGGTCGATTAGAAAGGCCTGCTCGCTGAAGTGTTTCAGGGAGCGTTTTACAGTGATGAGTGGAGGTCGTTTTACCGCTGACCCATTTCGGATGCAGGCAATGAGGCAGTGATCACTGAAATCTTGGTTGAAGACAGCAGAGGTGTATTTAGAGGGCAAGTTGGTTAGGATGATATCTATGAGGGTGCCCGTGTTTAAGGCTTTGGGGAGGTACCTGGTAGGTTCATTGATAATTTGTCTGAGATTGAGGGCATTAAGTTTAGATTGTAGGATGGCTGGGGTGTTAAGCATGTTCCAGTTTAGGTCGCCTAGCAGCACGAGCTCTGAAGATAGATGGGGGGCAATCAGTTCACATATGGTGTCCAGAGCACAGCTGGGGGCAGAGGGTGGTCTATAGCAGGCGGCAACGGTGAGAGACTTGTTTTCAGAGAGGTGGATTTTTAAAAGTAGATTTTCAAATTGTTTGGGTACAGACCTGGATAGTAGGACAGAACTCTGCAGGCTATCTTTGCAGTAGATTGCAACACCGCCCCCTTTGGCAGTTCTATCTTGTCTGAAAATGTTGTAGTTTGGAATAAAAATTTCAGAATTTTTGGTGGTCTTCCTAAGCCAGGATTCAGACACAGCTAGAACATCCGGGTTGGCAGAGTGTGCTAAAGCAGTGAATAGAACAAACTTAGGGAGGAGGCTTCTAATGTTAACATGCATGAAACCAAGGCTATTATGGTTACAGAAGTCGTCAAAAGAGAGCGCCTGGGGAATAGAAGTGGAGCTAGGCACTGCAGGGCCTGGATTCACCTCTACATCACCAGAAGAACAGAGGAGGAGTAGAATAAGGGTGCGGCTAAAATCAATAAGAATTGGTCGTCTAGAATGTCTGGAACAGAGAGTAAAAGGAGGTTTCTGGGGCGATACAATAGCATCAAGGTATAATGTACAGACAAAGGTATGGTAGGATGTGAATACAGTGGAGGTAAACCTAGGTATTGAGTGATGAAGAGAGAGATATTGTCTCTAGAAACGTCATTGAAACCAGGAGATGCCATTGCATGTGTGGGTGGTGGAACTAATAGGTTGGATAAGGTATAGTGAGCAGGACTAGAGGCTCTACAGTGAAATAAGCCAATAAACACTAACCAGAACAGCAATGGACAAGGCGTATTGACATTAAGGAGAGGCATGCTTAGTCGAGTGATCAAAATGGTCCAGTGAGTGGAGAGGTTGGCTGGCGGTCACGGCGATTTAGACAGCTAGCCAGGCCATCGGTAGCAAGCTAGCATAGGATGGAGGTCTGTTATTAGCCACCTCTTACGTTCCGTCAGTAGATTAGTGGGGTTCCGTGTGGTAGAGGGGATTAATCCAAATCACACACACAAAAAAACTATAGATATAGTTATAGAGGCCCAAGAAGAAAAATAAATAAATAATAATAATAAAAAATAAATAAATAAATTGTCCGATTGTCTATTCATATAGCAGCCAATAAGACAGCTAATGGTTAGCAGGCCGCAGATGGGCTTTCAGGTAACGTCGCGACAGAGGAGCCAGCCGGATAACTCCTTCGGGTAGATAACGTCGGCAGTCCAGTTGTGAAGGCCCGGTGGGGCTCCGCGTAGGCAGTAAAACGGGTCCGGATAGGTTACTGCAGCCCAGGAGTGATTGATGGAACTCTTCAGCTGGCTAGCTCCGGAACAATTGATGTTTGCTCCGGAATCAACGAAAGCCGATAGTCACACGGATAGCAGCTAGCTAGCTGTGAGATCCAGGTATGAATGTCCAGAGTTAGCAGTTGAAATCCAGGGACATGGAGAGAAAAATTGGTCTGGTGTGTTCCGTTCCGAGCCGCGCTGCGCTGCGCCGTACAAAACTGGCGATAGATTTTCGAGCTAAAGGATAGCTGATGACCACAAACCGTGGTTAGCTGAATACTAACGATTTGCCAGTAAAGAAGCTAACTAGCTTCTGGACTAGCTTCTGATTAGCTTCTGATTAGCTTCTGAATTAGCTTCTGGCTAGCTTCTGGCTAGTTTCTGGCTAGCTTCTTGGAGTTTCTGGCTATCTTCTTGGAGTTTCTGGCTATCTTCTTGGAGGATTACAGATTTGAGGTAAATAATACTTTTTATAAATATAACTTGGTGAGGCGGGTTGCAGGAGAGTGTTTTGAAGATGAGTTTATGGAAAATTTAAAAAATGTATGTGAAAAAAGTTGTAAATATATATACGGGACACGACAAGACGAGGACAAAAGACGTCTGAACTGCTATGCCATCTTGGAGCCGTCAAGACAATTAGAGCAAGCCTTTCATCTCATTAACTGTCCATCACATTAACTGTCCATCACATATACTAACAGAATTCTGACCAGAGTTACATGCCCGTAACTTAGACATTCATGTGAATCTTTGTTGAGGTTAAAGGTTATTGTAAAGCACCCTTATCTCAGTGTTCCTGCTATTGAATCTGACTACTCCAAAGGTCTGTGCAATTCCTCCAGCTCATCTCTATTAAAACATGCCTGCGTCGTCTGGGTTAGGGGAGGGTTTGGCTGGCAGGGATGTTCTTGTCCCATCTCGCTCTAGTGACTCCTGTGGCGGGCCAGTGCGCAATGCACGCTGACACTGTCTCCAGGTGTACGGTGTTTCCTCTGACACATTGGTGCGGCTGGCTTCCGGGTTAAGTGGGCATGGTGTCAAAAAGCAGTGCTGCTCGGCTGGGTTGTGTTTCGGAGGACGCACGGCTCTCAACGTTCACCTCTCCCGAGTCTGTACGGGAGTTGCAGCGATGGAACAAGATTGCAACTACCAATTGATACCAAGAAATTGTGGTAAAAAAATGAAAATAATAGGAAAGACAAAGAAAAGAAGAGAGCGATTTTTAAATTACCCTTGACACAATGCTGTAAGTTCAAACGGCTCATTGATGGCTTTTGGCTGGTGATCCAGGTTGTTTAGTTCTCCAGGTGTGTTCATATGACCTACTGTGTGGAGTTATTGCCTAGCACTGGTTCTGGAATGGTGAACGTCTGAGCAACACTCATTTAAAAAGAGTGGCAATATAAATCACAATAGTGTCTAAAAAGAAGGCAAAGTGCTTCTGAGGAGAAAGAGATCGTAGGACACTGATAGATCATAGGACACTGATTCAGAGGTGTTGGGTTAAATGCCAATGACACATTTCATTTGAATGCAATCAGTTGTGCAACTGACTAGGTACCCCTTTCCCTTCACTTGGAGTTAAAAAGGCCAACGAAGTCATAGAGCATATAAGACTATCCCATTTAAAGGTCACGGAAATCCAAGTTATGAGCTATTGAACTTTAAGAGGTAGGTGCCTTATAAGATATGGGCTGGAAGGGGCCTCAATCTGCTATTGATGTAATATCACTTCACCTTTCCAAATGAGTCTTATTGATTTACAAGCTGTACTCATTTGCCGATCATTCCACCACTTTCTAGCGTTATCCAGGTCTTCCATTTTGATTGACATGCAGTTAACACAGTTTCAACCCAGATTTCTGTCTCACTCCTTTGACTCCTCAGCAAGCAAATGTGAAACAAATTACTTTTTGGTTGAGGTTGTGAAGAGAATCATATGAGAGGCTTCTCCAGACAGTGAGCACAGTGGGCTGGATCTGTGTTCATTTGTTTATTGACTCACTTTCATATGCAGCAAATTGTTCATTGCATATTACACATGCTCTCAAGTGTGCCTTCCCGGCTGGAAAACTAGGAAAGTAGTTTGAAATTAAATGGAAAAACATGTCAGGTCAATGAGTTTCAGTCTAAAAGTGTAATTACGTGTAGAATTTAAAGGGATAGCATCCACCTGAAAATATGAGTCTGAAAGTCTGAAAATATCCAATAGGGTCTACAGAGGCAGACAAGTTAATCAATGTAATTCAAGAAGCCAGTTTATCTAATGGCATTACTAAAGAAGTCAAGGTCATGATTGCATGCTAAATGGAATTTGGATATCGTCCTCCTGAGATGTCCTCAATTCCAGATGAATTTCATTATAATAAAATGAAAACTATGAAGGCTATTGCTGAGTTAGATGACAATGTTTGCATTAATCCAGTCTAATTCATTGATCGATATAATAGTTCATTACTCCTGCTGATCCCTTCATCATCAATATATCTGATTGGGGTATAGGCCTAAATCACAGTCACACGGGGTGGGGCACATTTATGAAATCCTTTCTATATGAACTGGTAAAGCAAAGGTAGACCATTTTTTTTTTATCGTACTATTAATCCTAAAAGTACGTGTTTTATGTAGTGCATGAATCTCTATCTTTTCCTAGTTCAAAAAAAGACTGGTAAATTTGTATTAGTCAGAGCATCACCATTCCACATGAATGTATTTCAGGAAAAAAACAGATCACTATTGCTGATCTGGGGTCTGCAGACAGATGGTAAGTTCTATTAGCTTTCTGTTCGAGCAGGTGTGATTGAGGAATACTATCACAGGATCATGTGCATGGAATCATTTCTGGCTAACAATTAAGTACCATACTGTGATTGTTTTCAATTAAAATTGTCATAAATAATTTAAAAAACATCTTATCAAAGAGCAATTTCTCAAGCAATTTTGCTAAGACTCTGTCTGGGAGTGTTTTCAGGTATGGAACTCACTTTCTTATTGGTCTATTAGCCAATTTACTGCCTGGTGATGACACCAGGCAGGCCAAAACTCCATCCCACCACAACAGGCTTAAA
The DNA here is from genome assembly GCF_036934945.1 of Oncorhynchus masou masou. Taxonomy (NCBI): domain Eukaryota; kingdom Metazoa; phylum Chordata; class Actinopteri; order Salmoniformes; family Salmonidae; genus Oncorhynchus; species Oncorhynchus masou. Next base: position 8,602,934 of record NC_088221.1, on the reverse strand, counting down.
TTGCATGCACTCTTTTCAAACAGCTCTTATACTAAGAGGGCATTATCATCATTTTTTGAATTTCAAAGAATTATTCCAACTTTATATAGTGTTTTTGACTGTACTGGGCCTTCAACTACCTTGTCAGTGATTGAATTATCACACACAGGATATGACTAAGTACTGTCAAGTTAGACCCAGTCTTCTCTGCGTGAATCAGGGCCGGATTACCGAACAGGTACGCAAGGCCCCGGTAGTTGGGGTTCCAGGTCCCCAAATGTACCTTTTTCTCAGGTCTTTTTACATATAAATTACTTAAAAATGGACAGAATGAATAGAGTAGAAAATAATAATTGTCATCTTATTTTTTCACCAAGCTTCTGTCTGCTTAACCTGGAACAATGAGCGCTTAGCTCGTAATGGAATCAGCCATGATTGACGGTCTAAGGAATGATACTTGGCAGCTATAACAGACAGAATTAATGTGTATAGTTTTCAAAGTGTTTCTATCCGCTTTAGTACAATGCCCGATACAATATCGTATCCTCATTCAATTCTGAATAATTTAAAAAGTAAAAAAATAAACCATGGTAAATCACCCTATGAAGTAATTATTATTCATAATTGAGGATGGAGAGAGGTACTAAGTGGAGAAGAGACCCTACCGTGCCTGAGCTTACCTCCAGGGCCCGTAGTCGCTCTAGAAGGGGCTTGGCCTCGTGGGAGTCCTCCTCATGTCCCCTACTGCTGCATCCTGGAGAGTTGGGCCTCCTATCTATCAAAGGGGGTGTTGGGCCCTCCAGACTGTTCTGCTGTTTCCACATCTCCTCCAGGAGTTTGTTCTAAACCATTGAAAGAGGGGTTGGAGAGAAACACAGAGCTGTTGAAACAGTTGCGTTGCCTATTGTAACTAATGGGGAACTAACTAACTAACTAACTCCAACCTACAAGATACACAGTATTAATGGCAAGATCTTGAATTTGGCCATCATTTGTGGATTTTATGTAATCATGTACAGTAGGTGAACTGCTATTCTAGATTAGACTTCCAATTCATTGTATTTTGACTCCTTCCAAGAAAATCAATCACAGGATTTGTTTGATGTTATATTTATATTCTGTAGCTGCCTCATCACAATTATAGTTAGTTTGATAGCCACCACTAATACTGTAGGTTACTTCTTATTTTTCTGGCTGCTCATTTGACTGGTTTTCCACCTGAACTCATATGGGTGTCTTTGGTTGACCCCCCAATATTTATTGATTGAACCACAGAGATAATTCATCCCAATTTCTCTAACATTATGAAAAATGGGACCCCAGATGTTACAAAAACATCAACATTTACGAAGGTCTCCTGCCTTGCATCAATCCATGAAGTCTTGTGAACTGCTGTTTAAAAATGCATTGTGAATTATGAGGCGTATTTGCATTTGTAATACACTTTTTGGTTTTTATGTCAAGCACTTTGACCCTCGCTACCCTCACCAATCAGTTGCATCTCGCAAGTGCTAAAGGTGAGGATTAATCGAAAAGATAGAGGCGTGTGGGTGCATAGTGTGCCGTCTAGAGTTCAAAACGTCATGGCCTCAAATCAATTTAGTGTTCATCACATTGCAACTTTCTCAGAACCAAGCAACCATCCAGTAGACAATTAGTAAGGCCTCCAGGCAAGCATAGATGGCTCATAATGACTTGCAGTGTAGTAATGAAATGCAGTGTAGTCCTGTGTGGCTCAGTTGGTAGGGCATGGTGCTTGCACCGGCAGGGTGGTGGGTTCGTTTCCCACAGGGGAACCGTATGAAAAAGTATAACAATGCTTGCATTCAGTACCGAAAGTTGCTCTGCATAAGAGTGTCTGCTATAATGTCAATGTTTTACATAATCGTGCACTATAATGGAACCATTTTCTCATTAATCCTGATTAAGAATATGTTACAGGTACTTAAAACCTGAATATATGCTGAAGACCTCACATTGGGTTAATCTTACACAGATGTGTAAAATGTCACCGCATTGTATTTTAATGAACCTGGCCTTTTGAACCAGCACTCCCCAGCTATTTAACTTATTTGGGACTGTGGCATACTTACCTTAGCGCCAGGTGACCAAGGTTCAAATACCACCAGTGGTGGTACTTACTCCTGGTGGTAGCTGCATTCGTGTCAGAATGTATGACAGGCCTAAGATGCTGTATGACAGTCGTCAGGAGATTTGATAGCATCTAACCTAAGGGTTGCCACTCTTCCCTCTATCTCTTCTGAATGCCCTATCACCATGCTACTGTGTACAGTACAATATTTCAAGGGATTGCCAATGATTGGACATGTATTTTTTATGGATTTGTTCACAGCCTTTAATCTAACACTGTTTATAAAGGAACCTGTAGGATTATTTATCAAGGGTTGCATACTTGCATAATAAAATATTTTGTTTATTTAATAAAATAAACAGAAATCAAGTAAGAACAAATATGGTCAATGTTCTACCTTGTAGGCTTTCATAAGGTCCAGTGGATCCATGCTGGGGCCCTCCAGTGTGTCCTGGTTCTGTAGCAGGCTCCTCACAGTCTCCTCCATACTGCAGCAACACAGAGCATTGGGACCAATCAGAACATAGACCATGCGATAAACAAGCCTGGAGGGCATGCAACAGAAAATGGTTAGTTCATCCGTTTCAGTCAGTTTTCATTCTGTTTGGTGCCTAATGAACACAATCCAGGTTCCAATATAGGAGCAATAGGCTAGTTCAGGTATTTTTCTGGATCAAAAGGGGATTAGGTGGTGGGCATGGCAGGGGGTGTGGCAATGGGGGCGATCGACCCGTCAACGAGACTGAATTTCTCCAATGAAATTTTGTATTTTCAAATATCTCATGGAACATATTTGGGACCAGGTCTCGTAAAATATTGCAGTCTCCTAGCCCAGCTGCCAAAAAACAAAAATGAAAAAAAAAATCCATACTCAAAGATTATAACAAAATCAATACGGCTAAATTCATTGTTTTTGGAATTTTCAATTCTCCCTGACTGTCGAGCATGGTGATTGTTGGTTCTCAAAGATGAGAAAAATACACTCAGTTGTCAGTTTATTAGGTACAACACCCTGTGGCTGTGGCTTGCTTTATGAAGCAGGCAGATAGGTATCAAGGCATTCAGTTAGTGTTCGATTGAATGTTAGAATGGGCAAAACAAGTGTCCTAGACTACTTTGAACTTGGTATGATCATTAGTGCCAGGCGCGCCATTTCCAGTATTTAAGAAGGGAAAAAAACTCATAGGCTTTTCAAGCACAACAATGTCTAAGGTTTACAGAGAAGGGTGCAACAAACAAAAACATTCAGTCAGCGGAAGTCCTGTGGGCGAAAACAGCTTGTTGATGAGAGGTCGAAGGAGAATGGAAAGAATCGTGCAAGCTAACAGCCGGACCACAAACAGGCAAATAAAGGAACAGTACAGCTGTGGTGTGCAGTATGACATCTCGGAAATCACAGCGGCCATGATGGGCTATTGCAGCAGAAAATCACATCGTTTCCTGGCACATGTTAGGTCCGTTGATACCAATTGAGCAACGTTTCAATGCCACAAAGAACTAAGGCTGTTCTGGAGGAAAAGGTGGGTCTGAACAGTACTAGAGAAACTGGCAACTAAGTTTACATAGGTCTTTTATATTTTCTATGTACATGCATACAGTACCAGTCAAAAGTTTGGACACACCTACTCATTCAAGGGTTTTTCTTTATTTTTACTGTTTTCTACATTGTACAATAATAGTGAAGACATCAAAACTATGAAATAACACATATGGAAGCATGTAGTAACAAAAAAAGTCTTAAATAAATAAAACAATATTTGAGATTCTTCATGATTCTTGATGACAGCTTTGCACGCTCTTGTTATTCTCTCAATCACCTTTATGAATAAGGCTTTTTTAACAGTTTTGAAGGTGTTCCCACATTCGCTGAGCACTTGTTGGTTTCTTTTCCTTCACTCTGTGGTCTAACTCATCCCAAACCATCTTGGGTTGAGGTCGGGTGAATGTGGATGCCAGGTCATCTGATGCAGCACTCCATCACTCTCCTTCTTGGTCAAATAGCCCTTACACAGCCTGGAGGTATTTTTTGGGTCATTGTCCTGTTGAAAAACAAATGATAGTCCCACTAAGCGCAAACCAGGTGGGATGGTGTATCGCTGCAGAATGCTGTGGTAGCCATGCTGGTTAAGTGTGCCTTGAATTCTAAATAAATCAGATGGTGTCACCAGCAAAGCACGCCCACCCATCACACATCCTTGCTTCATGGTGGGAACCACACATGCAGTGATAATCAGTTCACCTACTCTGCATCTCACAAAGACAAGGCAGTTGGAACAAAAAATTTCAAATTTGGACTCATGAGACGAAAGGTCAGATTTCCACCAGTCTTATGTCCATTGCTTGTGTTTCTTGGCACAAGCAAGTCGTCTATTCATATTGGTGTCCTTTAGTAGTGGTTTCTTTGCAGCAATTTGACCATGAAGGCCTGATTTTAAGCAGTCTCCTCTGTACAGTTGATGTGTCTGTTACTTGGACTTGGTGAAGCATTTATTTGGGCTGCAATCTGAGGTGCAGTTAACTCTAATGAACTTATTCTCTGTAGCAGAGGTAGCTCTGGATTTTCCTTCCCTGTGGCGGTCCTCATGAGAGACAGTTTTATAATAGCGCTTGATGGTTTTTGCAACTGCACTTGAAGAAACGTTCAACGTTCTTGAAATGTTCCGCATTGACTGACCTGTCTTACGGTAATGATTGTGTTTCTCTTTGCTTATTTGAGCTGTTCTTGCCATAATTTGGACTTGGATTTTTACCAAATATCTTCTCTTCTGTATACCAGCCCTACCTTGTCACAACACAACTGATTGGCTGAAAGGCATTAAGAAGGAAAGAAATTACACAAATTAACTTTTAAGAAGGCACACTTGTTAATTAAAATGCATTCCAGGTGACTACCTCATGAAGCTGGTTGGGAGAATGACTACTTTGAAAAATCTAAAATATATTTTGATTTGTTTAACCCTTTTTTGGTTACTACATGATTCCATATGTGTTATTTCATAGCTTGATGTCTTCACTATTATTCTACAATGTAGAAAATATAAATAAAATAAAGAAACACTATTGATGAGTAGGTGTGTCCAAACTTTTGACTGGTACTGTATATATATATAATTTATTTGTATTTACACGACCAATCAAAAGTAGGTCGCTTAGAAATGTCCTTGCTTTTTAAAGGAAAGCACATTTTTTGTAAAATTGATCATAAATACAGTGTTGTAAACTACTAATGCAGCTGGAAATGGCAAATTTTTTATGGAATATCTACGTAGGCGTACAGAGGCCCATTATCAGCAACAATCACTCTTGTGTTCAATGGGACGTTGTTTTAGCAAATCCAAGTTTATCATTTTAAAAGGCTAATCGAATTTAGAAAACCCTTTTGAAATTATGTTAGCACAGCTGAAAACTGTAGTCCTGACTAAAGAAGCAATAAAACTGTCCTTCTTTAGACTAGTTGAGTATCTGGAGCATGTGTGGGTTCATTACAGGCTCAAAATGTCCAGAAACAAAGAACTTTCTTCTGAAACTCATCAGTCTATTCTTGTTCTGAGAAATGAAGGCTGTTCCATGTGAGAAATTGCCAAGAAACTGAAGATCTCGTACAACACTGTATACTACTCCCTTCACAGAACAGTACAAACTGGCTCTAACCAGAATAGAAAGAGGAGTGGGAGGCCCTGTTGCACAACTGAGCAAGAGGACAAGTACATTAGAGTGTCTAGTTTGAGAAACAGACACCTCACAAGTCCTCACAAATTGTTGCAATTGGAGGATTATTTGAGTAAAGCAAAATTTGAAGGACACAATTATTATTTCAATGAAAAATCATTATTTATAACGTTGTCAACGTCTTGACTATATTTCCTATTAATTTTGCAACTGATTTCATGTATGTTTACTTGGAAAACAAGGACATTTCTAAGTGACCCCAAACTTTTGAATTGTAGTGTATACTCTTTCAACTTTGTTTGGACTAAGGAGACCCAAAGAAAGGCTTAGGTCGGCCTGCCCAATGATTGCAATGGCAGAAACATCCCTGTAGTTTATCAATAGAGGGAGAAATGCATAATAGCACAAGTCATGAGGCTGATATTGGATGCGTTTCAGATCGACACCCAGGATAGTGTGTCAACCAACACAACAAAGTAACACTTTATTCTAAGGGACACATAAGGCATGACTATTTACCAGCTGACTTAGCCATCATATAAGAATTAGGAATGCATAGTGTAACCACATTATCAAAACCTCCTAACTAACAACAAGTAGCCTACAAAGGGGCCATCAGTCGCCCATTGTATCCATGCTTTAAATTTCTCTACTGGTGAATGCTTTGCCCATCAGTTAGTAACCTTTGCAAACAACCATCATTCTAGCTGACATTTGCACTCTTACTCCTCATTAAACTGGCAGATCCTTGTTTACTGATTTATAATTGCTTTCCCTTAGAGCAATGGATGTTTGAGAGACACTGACCGCATTTCCCATAACGCTGTACTCAGTGACATTTTGCCCAGTCATTTCCATAGCAACCCTTCTCTGCTTAATGCATGTGGCACGGATATTAGTCCAAGCCAGCTAACTGTGACCAGGCCTTTGACAGTCTTGCTAGGCAACACTTTCAGAGAGGGTCTTGGATATTGGAAATTAACACTGTCACTGACCTGAAACCCACCCAGCAAATGAAAAGGAGGAGTGAGGCCACTAACAGTATGCTTGACGAGGAGGAAATTACAAACAAATTCTATGAATTTTAGCTAGAAAGAAATGAAGGATTGAAATAAATAAAACAATAACGGAAAGTAACGAAATTCATTAATGCAACAATGCTACACAGTTGTAGTTTCATAGTACTTTATCCTAATAGATACATTTAATTCAATGTATTTATTAGAGAAAAGTATTAAGAACAACAGATTCACTGTGTGATATTTTGTGGTTACATAAGCATATAAATTGCTGAGCTGTATCAAAGGTTTGCATAATACTGTACTTTACTAAAATAATTTTCACACTCCTCTCCCTCATTGATTTCTTACCATGACGTTTAGCCATAACCTCTTCTCAACCCTGCTGTGGGAGCCCCTCTTCTCTGAGCTTGTCTAACCATCATACTGGACACTCCATCCCCCCTTTCCCTGCTCTCCATTCACTTGTCACACTGACTGACTTTGACACTCGGGCTAACCTATGGCAGCCTGGTGCTTTGTGTCACAAAGTTTCACATCACTGTTTCATTCACAGATATCACTGTTTCATTCAATGTATTCCATACCAGTCTCACTATATCTCAGCTATGTATCATTCAGAATATCATTCATATCCCCATCTCAGTGCTATTCCATTTATCACAGTGTTTTAGTTTTTTTAGTTTTTTGGGGTGGATCAGCTTTAATAGTGCAAAAGGATTGTGGCTTCTATCAATGTAATTATATGCATTATTTATAGTAGAATAATAGTGAAGAAACAGCAAAACTATGAAATAACACATGGAATCATGTAGTTACCAAAAAAGTGTTAAACAATTCAAAATAAAATATATATTTTATATTGGAGATGCTTCAAATTAGCCACCCTTTGCCTTGATGACAGATTTGCACACTCTTGGGATTCTCCCAACCAGCTTCATAAGGTAGTCACCTGGAATGCTGCATTTCAATTAACAGGTGTGCCTTCTTAAAGTTCATTTGCAGAATTTCTTTCCTTCTTAATGTGTTTGAGCCAATCAGTTGTGTTGTGACAAGGTAGGGGTGGTATACAGAAGAATGCCCTATTTGGTGAAAGTCCAAGTCCATATTATGGCAAGAACAGCTCAAATAAGAGAAACGACAGTCCATCATTACATGAAGGTCAGTCAATCAGGAACATTTCAAGAACTTTGAAAGTTTCTTCAAGTGTAGTTACAAAAACCATCAAGCGCTATGATTTAACTGGCTCTCATGAGGAACGCCACATTAAAGGAAGACCCAGAGTTTACGTTCATTAGAGTTACACCAGCCTCAGAAATTGCAGCCCAAATAAATGCTTCACAGAGATCAATTAACATACACATCTCAACATCAACTGTTCAGAGACGGCGTGAATCAGACCTTCATGGTCGAATTGCTGCAAAGAAGCCACTACTGGAGGACACCAGTAAGAAAAATAAACTTGCTTGCACCAAGAAGTAAGAGCAATGGGCATTAGACCGGTGGAAATCTGACCTTTCGTCTGATGAGTTCAAATTTGAGATTTTTGGTTCCAACCGCCATGTCTTTGTGAGACGCAGAGAAGGTGAACGGACGATCTCTGCATGTGTTGTTCCCACCATGAAGTATGGAGGAGGAGGTGTTATGGTGTGGGGGTGTGGGGGTGCTTTGCTGATGACATTGTCTGATTTATTTATAGAATCCAAGGCACACTTAACCAGCATGGTAACCACAGTATTTTGCTGCGATACAACATCCCATCTGGTTTGCGCTTAGTGGGACTATCATTTATTTTTCAACAAGACAATGACCCAACACACCTCTAGGCTGTGTAAGGGCTATTTGACCAAGAAGGAGAGTGATGGAGTGCTGCATCAGATGGCCTGGCCTCCACAATCACCTGACCTCAACCTAATTGAGATGTTTTGGGATGAGTTGGACAGCAGTGAAGGAAAAGAAGTGCTCAGCATACATGGAAACTCCTTCAAGACTGTGGGAAAAGCATTCCAGGTGAAGGTGGTTGAGCGAATGCCAACAGTGTGCAAAGCGGTCATCAAGTTAAAGGGTGGCTACTTTGAAGAATCTCAAATATAAAATACAAAACCTTTTTTGTTTACTGCATGATTCCATATGTGTTATTTCATAGTTTTGATGTATTCACTAATATTGTACAATGTAGAAAAACGTAAAAAGAAAGAAAAACCCTTGAATGAGTATGTGTGTCCAAACTTTTGACTGGCACTGTATATATTTTTTTAGAATATATTTTCCTTTATTTGTCCTGAACCCTATCACCCCTCCCCTAAAGGGGTAAACTATTGGACAACAACACTTATGCGTCTCCTTCCAGCTTATACAGTACATACTATATACATTTTACAGACACAATATATTTTACACAAGTTATCTTTTGTTTGTTTTTAGTCCCGTTCTTCAGCTATCTGTCACTGAAGACCATCCAGTTTTGATTTCAATTTGCCATATATTTTTCAACTGAGCTTTGATGTTTCAGAAAAGTTCTGAACCTTTCTATTCTCATAGTTTCTGTAGGTTTTTACATTAAAGATAAATAATATAATAATACTCTTAGCAAAAAAAAAATATTGATTGACTATGACTTTTCAGATCACCCAGCAGTGTTCTTTGTAGAGTTAACTCCAGGTAAATGTTGCAATTCTTCAACCATTCCTGAACCTGAGACCAAAAACAAGCTTTTGGACAGCACCAAAATAAATTATCTAATGATTCGGGTCTCTTCATAGCAAATTCTGCAGAGCTGGGATGGTTGTCCACAATATATAAAACGTTCTATTTGTTGCAAGAATTTTGTATAATAATCTAAATTGAAAAACTAAGACTTGAATCCAGCGTTGTTTTGTGTATCAGTTCATAAATCATCCGCCATGGAATCGGTAAGTTGAAAATCTCTTCCCAACTATTTAGCAATCTCTATTGCAAATCTGTATTTTTTTGTCCTTAAATTAATCTGCTTTCCTTTTTATCTGTCACAATTTTCTTTAACCATTTCAGTCTTTAACACAGGGAAGACAGACAAGTTCCTTACTTTCCCCCCCTTCCACTTGCCTCTTCCATTTTTGCAGTAATGCTGTAATTAGTTGGTTGTAATTTTGGATAGAGTAGACATGTCCATATATTTTTGTTCACTTCATGTGTGACATAACTCCACCCGTCCTGTTTATGATTTAATTTACAAAGATTATATCGTTTTTAAAACCGTTTTTCCAAAAATAATAGTTTATTTGATCAATTAGTATATTTGAGTTTAACCAGAATATTTATTGTAATATCTGTTCTATCTTTACTGGTGGATTAAACTGAAATTGCAACCAGCTTTCTATGGCTTGTTTTAAAAATGGCTATATTTTGGAGATTATTTCATTTTCAAATAACCAAAATAAATGTTTGCAATTTGAATAAGGGAAAGGGTCATTATTGAGCATGGGGTGAGCCATTCTTACTTATTTGCTAGAGAACCAGTTCGGATTTAAGTATAGCTTTTGTATGACTGAAGCCTTTAGTGAGTTGTGATGTCTTCACTAATGCTTTAATATTTAATAATTTCTGCCCTCCGAATTCATATTCATTATATAAATAGGCCAGTTTAATTTTGTCTGGCTTACCATTCCAAATAAAATAGAATATGTTTTGCTCATATACACTGAACAAAAATATAAACGCAACATGTAAACAAAGTATTGGTCCAATGTTTCATGAGCTGAAATAAAATATCACAGATATTTTCTATATGCACAAAAAGCTTATTTATCTCAAAATGTGTGCACAAATTTGTTTACATCCCATCCCTGTTAGTGAGCATTTCTCCTTTTCCAAGATAATCCATCCACCTGACAGTTGTGGCATATCATTAAACAGTGTGGTAATTACACAGGTGCACCTTGTGCTGGGGACAACACAAGGCCACTCTAAAATGTGCAGTTTTGGCTCAGTTGGTACAGCATAGCACTTGCAACACCAGGTTTGTGGGTTCGATTCCCACAGGGGACCAGTACCAGAAAAAGTACAAAGATGTATCTACTCGCTACTGTAAGCCGCTCTGGATAAGAGCGTCTGCTAAATGACTACAATGTAAATGTCATGTCTCACACAAAAAAATGCCACAGATGTCTCAAGTTTTGAGGCAGGGTGCAATTAGCATGCTGACTGCAGGAATGTACACCAAAAATGCAAATGTTAATTTCTCTACCATAAACCTCCTGCAACGTCATATTACAGAATTTGGCAGTGTGTCCAACCAACCTCACAACCGCAGACCACGTGTAACCCCCGAACAGCTGATTAAACTGATTAGTATTTCTGTCTGTAATAAAGCCCTTTTGTGAGGAACAACTAATTCTGATTAGCTGGACCTGGCTCCCCAGTGGGTGGGCCTATGCCCTCCCAGGTCCACCCATGGCTCTTCATCGACCCTATCCTTGCTACATATTAGTCGCCAGACCCACTGGCTCCCGGTCATCTACAAGTCCATGCTAGGTAAAGCTCCGCCTTATCTCAGTTTACTGGTCATGATGGCAACACCCACCCGTAGCACACGCTCCAGCTGGTATATCTCACTGATCATCCCCAAAGCCAACACCTCATTTGGCCGCCTAACCTTCCAGTTCTCTGCTGCCTGTGACTAGCACGAATTGCATAAATCGTTGAAGTTGGAGACTTTTATCTCCCTCTCCAACTTTAAACATCTGCTATCTGAGCAGCTAACCGATCGCTGCAGCTGTACATAGTCCATCGGTAAATAGCACACCCAATTTACCTACCTCATCCCCATACTGTTTTTATTTATTTACTTTCCTGCTCGTTTGCACACCAGTATCTCTACCTGCACATTACCATCTGATCATTTATCACTCCAGTGTTTAATCTGCTAAATTGTAATTATTCACCTACCTCCTCATGCCTTTTGCACACAATGTATATAGACTCTTTCTTTTTTTTCTACTGTGTTATTGACTTGTTTATTGTTTACTCCATGTGTAACTCTGTGTTGTTGTCTGTTCACACTGCTATGCTTTATCTTGGCCAGGTCGCAGTTGTAAATGAGAACTTGTTCTCAACTAGCCTACCTGGTTAAATAAAGGTGGGAAAAAAATTGCCCAGGCATGTGAAATCCATAGATTAGGGCCTAATGAATTTATTTCAATTGACTTATTTCCTTATATGAAGAGTAACTCAGCAAAATCGTTGAAATAGTTGCATGTTGAATTTATATTTCTGTTCAGTATAAATTTAAAAACAAGTAATTAGGTGTTGGCAGGGCCATAAGCAAATAGATAAACTGGGATATGACTAAAGAGTTAAATTAGGGTGATTTTTCCACAAATAGCCAAGTATTTTCCTTTCCTTGGTAGCAAGATCTATTTCTGCTAACTTTCTATTAAAATGTATTGTAGTGAGACCATTTTTTTCTTTTGGGATATGAATACCAAGTTTGTCCACTTCACCATCAGACCATTGTATTGGTAAACTACATGGTAATGATCCAACATGTAATACAGTACAGTGTAGTAAACACCATTTGGTTGTAATTCAGAGAGTTTAGAACAATTATCTAGATCCTCTACAAGGCTTTGGAGGGATCCAAATTGTGGATATAAAAGAAAACATCTTTCATCAACATACAATGACACCTTTGTTTTTAAGCCCTGGATTTCAAGCTCCTTGATATTATTGTTCTGATTTTAATAGCTAACATTTCGATGGCCATAATAAATATGGCTTTGGGGATGACCAGTGAAATATACCTGCCGGAGCGGGGGGTTGCTATGCATAACTTTAACCCATTGTATAATAGATTCTCCAAAATGGAAATATTCCAGGCATTTATATTTAAAGTCCAGTCATACTTCATCAAAAGTCTTTTCAACGAGCCTGGTTTCACAGATTTTTCATAGTGTTCTAATGTTTCCACTACTTGTCTTATATTCTCTCCAATGTATCATCCATGTAAAAAAGCTTTCTGATTTGGATGAAAAATATTGTACAGTAGCTTTATTATTCTATGCACTAAGTGTAAGGAACCTCCAATTTTTTTTATTTTTTTTGGGGGGGGGGGGTATCAGACCTTCTTGTTGAGTATTGGATAATCTACCATTTTTATAGGAGTGGTTAAAACTTAATAATGGTCCTCTGAGTACATTAAAAAAGGTTTGGTTTACCTCCACTGGTATGCCATCCAGCCCTGGAGTTTTCCCCAGCCTTAAAGGTTTTAATTGTATCAAGTTCCTCACCTGTAATTTGGCGTTCACATGAGTCTTTCTGTACAGCTGTTCATTTTACATTATGAATAGAAAACAAATCTTTACAATTAACTTTGGTTAGTGGAGATGGAGTAAACTGTAATGAAAACCTACATTTAAAGTACTTTGCTTCCTCTTTCAAAATATGGTTGGTGAATCATGGGTGACTCCATCATTTGTAACAGGTTATTGTAAATTGTTTTTGATAGAATTTCTATGTTGAAGATTAAAAGAAATTTGGTGCATTTTTTCCAAAATTCCATCCAGTTGACTTAATTTTTTTATAATATATTACACTTGATATTTCTAGAATAAGTTCCTCCCATTATTTTTGTTTTTCCTATAAGTTATTCACTGCCTCTATGGTACAGTTTTTATTGCTATCTGTACTGTTAGTCTCTCTATTTCCTTTGTTAATATGAACTCTTTTGACCTAAATTGCTTTGGTTTTAAAGATGAGTATTGCATTGGCCTCTAAAGGCACATATAAAAGCTCCCATAGAATAAGGTGATCTGCTGTATAGATACAGCAGATGTCATGTTGGAAAAGGTCAGTTATAAATGCGTCTGTCCTGGTTGTCATCCAATAGGCTTTGATTCAATTTCCAACATCCTCGTCCACGTGGCAATTCTGTCAGAGTAATGTATATGCCAATTATTGGATGGTCCTAGCGCATTTAGTCCCGTATCAACACAAGGTAAAAATATGTCTTTCTGCCCCTGAACAAGGCCGTCATTGAAAATAAGAATTTGTTCTTAACTGACTTGCCTAGTGAAATAAAGGTTAAAAAAATATATAACAATAATAATAAAACATATCCACAACCAACTAATAATATGCGTAATAATGTAGGCACTTCATACAAAGGATTGTTACCTATAATTTGGACGGGCATTACAAAAATAACATTGTTTGGCAAGCAATTAATATTTTGTGAAACAGTTATTGTAATTCATCCTATACTTTCCCTAACATCATTACCTCTTAGCAACAGATGTGGGATACATACACACACTCTCCCCACCGTTCCCCCTCAAACAACCACAAGCTCAGATGTTCAACAGTTGTTCCATCCCCGAGCCAAACTCAAGAGAATGCTTTTGATGCGCAAATGCATATACAGTTGTAGCTGTTTGAGAAGGCATGCAAAATTTAGCAAGAATGGGGAGAATTGCTTAACTTCATATGGCTGCAGGGGAAGTATTGAGTAGCTTGGATGAAAAGGTGCCCATTGTAAACGGCCAGCTCCTCAGTCTCAGTTGCTAATATATGCATATTATTAGTACTATTGGATAGAAAACACTCTGTTTCCAAAAATGTCAAAATATTGTCTGTGAGTATAACAGAACTGATATTGCAGGCGAAACCCAGAGGAAAATCAAAACAGGAAGTGGCTTCTATTTTGAAAACTCCATGTTCCATAGCCTCCCTTTGCTGGATTTAAAGGGATATGAACCAGATTCCTTTTCCTATTGCTTCTTCAAGGTGTCAACAGTCTTCAGACATAGTTTCAGGCTTTTATTTTGAAAAATGAGTCAGAACGATAACATCGGTTCAAGTGGTCACATGAGTTTTGCTCGCGCAACAGAGTTTGGGCAGCCATTGCTTTTCCCTCTCCTACTGTGAAAGACATTTGTATTATATATTATCGATTATATATTTTAAAAGCAACCTGAGGATTGATTATAAAAAATGTTTGACATGTTTCTGTGGACATTATGGAAACTATTTGGAATTTTCGTCTGCGTTGTCGTGACCGCTCTTTCCTGTGGATTTCTGAACATAACGCGACAAACAAACGGAGGTATTTTGGATATAAAAATAGTCTCTATGGAACAAAAGGAACTTTTGTTGTGTAACTGGGAGTCTCGTGAGTGAAAACATCCGAAGATCATCAAAGGTAAACAATTAATTTGATTGCTTTTCTGATTTTCGTGACTAAGCTTCCTGATGCTAAGTGTACTTAATGTTTGGTCGTGCAATCGATAAATTTACACAAACGTTTGGATTGCTTAATAATTTCTAAATCTGACATAACAGGTGGATTAACAAAAGACTAAGATGTGTTTTCCTATATTGCACTTGTGATTTCATGAATATAAATATTTGTAGTAATATTTATTGAATGTCGCACTATGCTATTCAGCGGTTGTTGATGACACTTATCCCTATAGGGGGATTGTAGCCATAACAAGTTAACCAATGTCAAGTCGTAGCTGAAGGAGCACAGATACACACACCCCTTTCCCCTGAAACACACACACGCTGGTCCCCCGTTGTGACCATTTTCCCAAGCATCTCTGGGCAGTCAAACCTTTTGATTATTTTGTGCCGACCGGGCCACAATAATATGCTCCCTCTCTGATTGTCCGAGTTTGACCCTCTCCCCATGGGTTACTGCAGCTAGTGTTGCCAGCACTGCCACCACCTGGGTTGAGGTCTCCACTGGAATTCCCACCACCTAAGTAAAAGGTTGTCAAGGTTCTCATTAAGCAGCTTTGAGAAATTCCTTGAAAATTATGCTCATCCACCCGGGGGCTTTGATGAGGCAACCTCAAACTCTTGAGGGGACGGTGCTGCTTTAGTGGGTCTCTGAACGCAATTTATCTTTCTGTCTTGGTTGTCTATAGGATACTTTCAGTAGGCCTATAAAACAGTGAAGGACTTCTCCTTAGTGTGTGGGTCAATAGTTGTCCTTTCTTCTAATGCTGCATTTATCACAGCTTTGTCTCACTACATCTCAGCCCCGTTATTCAAACACATATAGTATGATCCTCAGAACATCAAAGCAATGTCTCATTCATTATATCGCCATCTCATTACATTTCAGCTCTGTCTCACTTCATACATTGCAATTCATATAAAATGGCATATTCTTAAACCAAACTATTCTTTATCTTTAACATAAATAAAACCTCGCTTTAGACTCTTCTTCTCACACACATTCAACCACTCACCCCATGCTGTTTTTCCAATCCAATTTCAAGGACGTTGTTGTTCCCTCTAAATAACGCTACAAACATGGTGCACAGATTCCTCAGATCCATATTGTATCTGGGAGTCAGTTTGTATTTCGTTTGTATGAGTGGGCATTTTGAAAAAATGGGTCGTCGGCCTCTTACCCTAACTACGTTATTATTTTCCTCATACAGGACTTACATTTCTTACAGTTAAAAAATATCAGAACTGCTCACTGCTTTTAACAAGCATGCATGACACACTATAGAAATGTTGCTAAGATACCACCTAATCACAGTTATCATTACAACAATTGCTTTGTTTTCATTGAGTACATGGAACTAGGCTATATGATATGTCATCTTTCCAGGCAGATGGACAGTTCAGACAGGCAGACATGCAGGCACGCAGGCAGACAGAAGGCAAAGGGATTGGGGGACTGCCAGAGAGACAATGTACACATGTAAAAGCACAAACAAATTCACACAGACATATAGCTGGCCTACTGTTACACATATATAGGATAGGAGGCAGGTAGTACCTAGCTTGCACGGTCCTAGTACAGCACCCTGTTCAATTATTTTTTAAATGTTTTACTCCATTCCTGTTATATATGCCTCTAATAGTGACAGCATCAAAACATGACAGCTACAAATCACCTTAGAGACAGGAAAACAATCAGGTGCTTGTTTCTTCATGAATTGGGGTCACGCAGGTCGACCTCGTGCCTTATCTTGACCAAGATTCAAAAACACAGCCTGATCACATAGTGCTTTAACTGTGTTTTCATTGTTGGCCTTTTGGTGATCTCTGTCTGCCCTGACAGTTCTGCCAGATGAACAGACACTAAACAGAAATTAAACACCCACAACCAAAATGGGGAAAACAGGCTACCTGAGTATGATTCTCAATCAGAGACAATGAACGACACCTGCCTCTGAATGTGAACCATTCCCAGGCCAAACACATAGAAATATAACAACCTAGAAAAAGGAACATAGACTACCCACCCCAACTAACGCCCTGACCAACCTAACACAAAGACATAACAAAGGAACTAAGGTCAGGACGTGACAGTACCCCCCCCCCCCCAAAGGTGCGGACTTCAGCCGCAAAACCTGAACCTATAGGGGAGGGTCTGGGTGGGCATCTGTCCGCGGAGGTGGCTCTGGTGCGGGACGTGGACCCCACTCCACCATAGTCTTTGCCCGCTTAAGTGGCACCTTTGGAGCTGCGACCCTTGCTGCCGACCTCGGACTGGGGACCCTTGCAGCGGGCCCCGAATAGATGGGAGACTCCGGCAGCGCCGTTGTGAAGGGTGACTCTGGCAGTGCCAGAGTAACGGGCGGCTCCGGCAGCTCCTGACTGACGGGCGGCTCTGGCAGCGCCTGACTGACGGGCGGCTCTGGCAGCTCCTGACTGACGGGCAGCTCTGGCAGCGCAGGACAGACGGGCGGCTCTGGCAGCGCAGGACAGACGGGCGGCTCTGGCAGCGCAGGACAGACGGGCGGCTCTGGCAGCGCAGGACAGACGCACGGCTCTGGCAGCTCAGGAGAGACGGGCGGCTCTGGCAGCTCAGGTCACATAGGCGGCTCTGGCAGCTCCGGACTGACGGGCGGCTCCGGCCTGGAGAGAGAACCTGGAGGGAGGAGATGGAGAGACAGCCTGGTGCATGGAGCTGCCACAGGACCCACCAGGCTTGGGAGACCTACAGGAGGCCTGGTGTGTGGAGGAGGCACCGGATGTACAGTGCTGTGGGGGAGCACTGGACCTCTGGTGAGCAGCCTTGGCACCACTCCTCTAGGCTGGATGACCACTTTAGCCCGAACCATCCAGAGTGCAGGCACAGGTTGAACCAAGCTGTGGGTGAGCACTGGAGATCTGGTGCATACTACTCGCACCTCTCCCTTAGGCTCAAAGCCCACATTCGCCCGGCACGGGCGGAGCGCAGTCATAGGACACACTGCCCCCTCCCAGCGCCCCGGAGACACAGCACGCAGAGCCGGCGCAGGATAACCTGGGCCGAAACGGCGTACTGGAGACCAGACACGCTGAGCCGGCACAACACGCCCTGGCTGGATGCCCACTCTCACATGGCACAGACAAAACCAACAGATACACGTTCTACTAGCCATCGGTAGTGGCTAGTAGGACGGTGACGACGACCGCCGAGCACCGCCTGAACGGGCAGGAGAGCCAACCTAGGCGGAAGTCGTGACAGTACACCCCCCCTGACAGCGCGCCGCCACCGTCCTCGAGGACGACCCGGAGGACGAGGTGCTGGGCGATCCGGGTGGAGGCGGTGGAATTCTATCAGGAGAGAATGGTCCAAAATGTCCCTCACCGGAACCCAGCATCTCTCCTCCGGGACGTACCCCTCCCAGTCCACGAGGTACTGTAGGCCCCCCACCCGGCGTCTCAAATCCAGAATGCCTCGAACTGTATACGCCGGGGACCCCTCGATGTCCAGAGGGGGCGGAGGGACCTCAGGCACCTCACCTTCTTGCAGGGGACCAGCCACCACCGGCCTGAGGAGAGACACATGAAACGAGGGGTTAATACGGTAATACCTAGGAAGTTGTAACCTATAACACACCTCGTTTATTCTCCTCAGGACTTTGAACGGCCCCACACACTGCGGCCCCAGCTTCCGACAGGGCAGGCTGAGGGACAGGTTTCGGGTCGAGAGCCAGACCCTGTCCCCCGGTGCAAACACGGGGGTCTCACTGCGGTTCTGGTCAGCGCTCCTCTTCTGCCGTTCTCCCGCTAACCGTAATGAGTCCTGAACGGCTTTCCAGGTGTCCTTGGAGCGCTGTACGCATTCCTCCACTGCAGGAGCCTCGATCTGACTCTGATGCCATGGAGCCAGAACCGGCTGGTAACCTAACACACACTCAAAAGGAGACAAGTTAGTAGAGGAGTGGCGTAAGGAGTTCTGGGCTAGTTCGGCCCATGGAACATACCTTGCCCACTCACCAGGCCGGTCCCGACAATAGGACCGCAGAAACCTTCCCACATCCTGGTTTACGCGCTCCACCTGCCCATTACTCTCGGGGTGAAAACCTGAGGTTAAGCTAACCGAGACCCCAGTCTCTCCATAAACGCCCTCCACACTCTGGACGTGAATTTGGGACCCCGATCAGAGACGATGTCCTCAGCACCCCATAGTGCCGGAAGACATGGGTAAACAAAGCCTCAGCAGTCTGCAGGGCCGTAGGGAGACCGGGCAATGGAATGAGACGACAGGACTTAGAAAACCGATCCACAACGACCAGGATCGTAGTACTTCCCTGGGACGGGGGAAGGTCGGTAAGAAAGTCCACCGATAAGTGTGTCCACGGCCGTTGTGGAATGGGGAGGGGTTGTAATTTCTCTCTAGACAGGTGCCGAGGAGCCTTGCTCTGAGCACACACTGAGCAGGAGGAGACATAAAATCTCACGTCTTTAGTCAGTGTGGGCCACCAGTATCTCCCCCTCTCAGACTCTGCACTGTCCTCTTGATACCGGGATGACCCGAGGAGGGAAGAGTATGAGCCCACCGAATCAGCTTGTCCCGGACCACCCTCGGCACGTACTTGGTCCCTACTGGACAGTTAGGAGGAGCCGGCTCTGACCGTGAGGCCCTCTCTATCTCAGCGTCCACCTCCCATACCACCGGTTCCACGAGACATGACGGTGGAATGATTGGAGTTTGGTCAACTGACCGTTCCTCGGTATCATAGAGGCGAGACAGTGCGTCAGCTTTGGTGTTTTGGGAGCCTGGCCGATATGTGAGGGTAAACTGGAACCTAGTAAAAAACATGGCCCATCTAGCCTGACGTGGATTTAGTCTCTTAGCTGCCCGGATGTACTCGAGATTACGATGGTCAGTCCAGATGAGAAAAGGGTATTTAGCCCCCTCAAGCCAATGTCTCCACACCTTCAGAACCTTGACTACAGCTAACAACTCCCGGTCCCCCACATCATAGTTTCGCTCCGCTGGAGCTTGGATGGCACGCCCGAGCGTTGGGACAGCACGGCTCCAACCCCAGCCTCGGACGCATCCACCTCCACTATGAACGCTAAAGAGGGGTCCGGATGCGCCAACACGGGCGCATTGGTGAACAGCTCCTTCAGACGACTGAAAGCACTGTCTGCCTCTGCTTACCAGCACAAGCGCAATGGTCCTCCCTTCAGCAGTGAGGTGATGGGAGCAGCCACCTGAACAAAACCCCGGATAAACCTCCGGTAGTAATTGGCAAACCCTAAAAACCGCTGCACTTCTTTCACCGTGGTCGGAGTCGGCCAATTACGCACGGCTGTAACGCGATCATCCTCCATCAACACCCCGGAGGTGGAAATACGATACCCCTGGAAGGAAACAGACTGTTTGAAAAACTCACATTTCTCCGCCTTGCAATACAGGTCATGCTCCAGTAGTCGCCCAAGTACCTTACGCACCAGAGACACATGCTCCGCGCGTGTGGCAGAATAGATCAAGATGTCATCAATGTACACTACCACTCCCTGCCCGAGCAGGTCTCGGAGAATCTCATCTGCAAAGGATTGGAAAACGGCTGGAGCATTCTTCAACCCGTATGGCATGACGCAGTACTCATAATGACCAGAAGTAGTACTAAATACAGTTTTCCACTCATTTTCTCCCCAGATACGTACCAGATTATACGCGCTCCTCAGGTCCAGTTTTGTGAAGAATCGCTCCCCGTGAAATGATTCCATTGCCGTAGCGTTGAGAGGTAGTGGGTAACTAAACCCCACTGTGATGGAATTTAGACCTCTATAATCAATACATTGACGCAGACCTCCATCCTTCTTCTTCACAAAAAAGAAGCTTGAAGAGACGGGTGATATGGAGGGCTGAATGTACCCCTGTCCCAGCGATTCAGAAACATATGTTTCCATCGCAACTGTCTCCTCCTGGGACAATGGATACACGTGACTCCTAGGAAGTGCAGCGTTTTCCAGAAGGTTTATCGCACAGTCCTCTCGACGATGAGGTGGTAATTGGGTCGCCTTCCCTTTACTGAAGGCGATAGCCAAATCGGCATATTCAGAGGGAATGCGCACGGTGGAAACTTGGTCTGGACTCTCCACCGTAGTCGCACCAACGGCAACTCCTATACGCCTACCTGAACACTCCTCTGACCACCCCTTAAGAGCCCCCTGTCGCCAGGAAATCACTGGGTTGTGTTGAGCTAACCAGGGAACCCCCAACACCACTGGAAACGCAGGTGAATCTATAAGGAACAGGCTAATCTGATCCTTATGATCACCCTGCGTTACCATGTCCAGCGGCACCGTTGCCTCCCTAATTTACTCCTGACCCTAATGGTCGGCAATCTAAGGAGTGCACGGGGAAAGGTCGATCTAACGACACCAGGGGAATCCTTAGCCTTAACACAAGCCCACGATCCATAAAATTCCCAGCTGCGCATGAATCGACTAGCGCCTTATGCTGTAGAGAGGGGGAAAACCCAGGGTAAGAAATCAATAAAAACACATGACCGACAGGAAGCTCTGAATGAGTTTGGTGCTTACTCACCTGGGGCGACTCCTAGACGAGTTCCTCCAGCACCGGTCGGACGTGTGTCCTCGTCGACCACAACTGGTTCAGGAGGACACTCCTCCTCCGGTCCCCCTCGAAGCCGTACCTCCTAATTCCATAGGGATAGGAACAGGGGGGCTGGGGATTGGAAACGACAGGACCTGATCCGAACGCCTGCGAGCAGCCAGCAGGTTGTCGAGACGGATAGCCAGATCGATAAGTCCATCCAGTGTGAATGTGGTGTGCCGACATGCCAGCTCCCTGCGGACGTCCTCCCTGAGACTACATCTAAAATGATCCATCAAGGCCCTGTCGTTCCATCCTGCTCCTGCTGCCAAAGTCCTAAACTCTAGGGCAAAATCCTGTACGCTCCTCGTCTCCTGACGCAGGTGGAACAGCCGTTCTCACCCGCCGCCCAACCCTCGGGTGGATGGTCAAAAACAGCTCGGAATCGGCGGGTGAACTCTGGGTAATTATCCTTAGCCGAGTCCGGACCATTCCACACTGCGTTGGCCCACTCGAGGGCTCGCCCAGTCAAGCAGGAGACGAGGGCGCACACGCTCTCCTCTCCAGAGGGAGCAGGACGCACGGTAGCCAGGTATAATTCCAGTTGAAGGAGGAAACCCTGGCACCCAGCCGCCGATCCGTCAAACTCCCGTGGGAGTGTCAGCCGAAGAGCCCCGGAGCCAGATGTGGTCGCAGAAACAGAAGGTGCTGGAGAAGGGGTTGCTAGAGATGAGGTGGGGAGGCCACTCCTCTCCCATCGATCCATTCTCTCCATCATTTGGTCCATAGCAGAACCAATCCGGTGAAGCACGCTGGTATGATGGAGGACCCTCTCTTCCATCGATGGGAGAGGAGACGCTGCTGCTCCTGCTGATTCCATGTTGGTGCGGGATTCTGTCACGTCTAATCAAGGTGGGTGGAATCAGGCGCAGAGAGCAGATAGCGATATGAAAGTTTTATTCTCCGGTGACCAAGAAACACGGTCAACCCAATACACACAGGGTGAATAATCCAACACAGGATAAAAGACGAACCGGAGAATAAGAACACAAGATACACCGACAGACATAGATGACAAATAAACAATCCCGCACAAAACAAGGGCGGGACAACCTACATTTATATACAGACACTAATTAACTAAACAACACACAGGTGAAACCAATCAGACAAAACCAACAGATACACGAAAAGGGATCGGTAGTGGCTAGTAGGACGGTGACGACGACCGCAGAGCACCGCCTGAACGGGCAGGAGGGCCAACCTCGGCGGGCAGGAGGGCCAAACCTCCACAGAAAAAGTTGGCCTATTGATGGTTATAGTTAGTATTTGTTTTAGCCATTATCTAATGAGTGGTGAGATTACCTTCTAATTTGATGATTAAATATTATATTTTGACAAAGTTAGCTGATTTTGTAACATGTACTGTAACTTAAAATGTGATAGTGTTAGTTAATTTTGCAAAAGTGCGTTTGCAGTTTAGGTCTGTAAAGTTTTTTGCAGTTTAGTTGTTTGGATCCGCCTCGATTAGACCAAACAATCTTTCTGTAGGCCAACACCTCATTTACTTTTGTGGGGGAGCAATCCTTTGTGTGCCTGTTAAACTGGGTTTATTCCTGTTCATAGTTGTAAAATGTCAGATTTTTAAATAACTAAAAAATAGCATTACCGCTACAGCTATCTCTTTCTGTCCTCAAACCAGAGGAGTTAGGACCCAATTAAGGAACTCTAACTCTAAGGAACTTTTTTCAGGCTATAATAACATAATTCTATATCTACTACCTTAGGTTCAATGCCCACACTACCTTGTGAATTATTATGTAATTTGAGATAGAAGTGAACTTCTTCTTAATTTGTTAAAGTAAGTTATTGAAGACAATTGACCACTTTAGCCCGAACCATCCAGAGTGCAGGCACAGGTTGAACCGAGCTGTGGGTGAGAGCACTGGAGATCTGGTGCATACTACTCGCACCTCTCGCTTAGGCTCATTTAAAATACTTGAATCGTTAGTACTCAATCATAACAATGAATCCAAATTAAATCATTTAAAAAGGAGCATAACATCTCTCTCACACACCATATGATGTTCATGTTCAGAGGAGCAAGTGTCATGAAAATAGTGAATGTGAATGTAAAATAGTGAATGTGTTGATTGGATGTGCTTTATAAAATATTACATTTTCCATGCTTTGAAATCACCAACATTGCACAAACCGGCAAGCTCTACTGTGGAGTATCATACACCATCTGAGAAATGTTATGCAATTTGGGAAGAATTACTCAATAAACACTATTGTGTGAAGAAATACAATTTACAATATAATTATATTACCCCTTTATGTTGAAGTTGTCCATTCAAAGCCAGTTAAAATCATGTGTCACTTGGCCCTATAGAGCGTATAATACCCATTTAGCCTATCTAAAATAATCTAAAGTACTAATTCTCCACATCCACCTGATGATATGCTTGTCACTGATAGGTCATACAATTAATGTCAGTTTACATTGTAGGCCTACACATCGTTCCACTTTCCTCTACTACTTACAATGACAGAATAATATGTGATAATAATAATATTTTTCCAATTAGGTTGGTTTTACTCAGTGGCAAGCTTCTGAGTGATGTGTGTAATATCTTGAGCTCAACAGGGTGAGTTAATTTACAGACAAAAATAAATTTGAGCCTAATCTCACACCTCGCAGGTGGAATATCATCAACATGATGGTGTGGCAGGTAGCCTAGTGGTTAGAGCGTTGGATTTGTAACCGAAAGGTTGCAAGATCGAATCCCCAAGCTGACAAGGTAAAAATCTGTTGTTCTGCACCTGAACAAGGCAGTTAACCCACAGTTCCTAGGCTGTCATTGAAAATAAGAACTTGTTCTTAACGGACTTGCCAAGTTAAAGAAAGGTTAAAAAATAAAGTGATATGTTGAATAGGTTATGACAGTGTTTGGGTTGGGTTACCTTGTCTGAAGTCTGTATAGGTTGCCATGGGATTGTTCCATTTGATTTCCATAACTTATTGTCCGCACCCCTTTTTAATTTGAATTAAACTACATATTTGCTCATGGTAGAAGTGGTCATAAAGTTACCTTGACATTTACTCCTGTCTCATCGCGCACTAGCGACTCCTGTGGCAGGCCACTAGGCGTGCTGACCAGGTCACTAGGCGTACGGTGTTTCCTCTGACACATTGGTGAGGCTGGCTTCCGGGTTGGATGCGTGCTGTGTTAAGAAGCAGTGCGGCTTGGTTGGGTTGTGTTTCGGAGGATGCATGGCTCTCGACCTTTGTCTCTCCCGAGCCAGTACGGGAGTTGTAGTGATGAGACAAGACAGTAACGACTAACGACTAATTGGATACCATGAAATTGGGGAGAAAAAGGGGGTAAAAAAAGTGCAAAGAACTTAACAGTCAAGT
Organism: Oncorhynchus masou masou; assembly: GCF_036934945.1. Lineage (NCBI taxonomy): Eukaryota > Metazoa > Chordata > Actinopteri > Salmoniformes > Salmonidae > Oncorhynchus > Oncorhynchus masou. The sequence goes on along the minus strand of NC_088221.1, from coordinate 8,577,969 downwards.
CGTAACAAATGAAATTGTCCATTACGCCAACCATGACACAGGGCTTGTTAGCACTGGGGATGGTAGTCTTCAGACATCTGGACAGCTGTCCATGTTTTCGGTCGGTGCATTCCTCGACTGTAAAATGGTTGTTGCTGCCTTGAGTAACAGTCTTTTTGCAATCTTGACTGCCTTACCATTTGCATTTGAGTGCCTTGGAGAGGAGGTCACATGGTCAAACTCCCATTCTGTGGCGAAACACTTGAACTGTGCAGTGAATTTTGGGCCATTGTCCGTGATGACCTTGTCAGGCTGGCCTTGCCTTTCAAACTGCGCCTTGCATTGCTTTATAACCGTCTCTGCAGACTGGTCAGGGAGTAGTTCAATTTCCCAAAATTCAGAGTAGTGATCAACAATTAGATCCTTTTGTCTGTTGCTGAAAAAATCCATGCTGACGATTTGCCAGGTCCTTGTGGGCAGTTTGTGCGACATCATGGTTTCCTTTTGCTGTTCATGAGCGTACTCGATGCATGTGGTACAGCTGCTGACAAGGTCTTTAATTTCTGTTTGCATGTTTGCCAGGTATATTGTTTCAGGTGCCTGGCGGTAGCATGCGTCACCTCCAACGTGACTAGAGTGTATGCAGATTTGGGGATAATGACCTTCTGACCTCTGAACAAGGTGCCATTTTGCACACTGATCTCATCTCGAAAGGTTCAGTATTCTCTCAAAAAGGTGTCTCCTCTTTCAGGTACGGCCAACCTGTGAGAACCATGGACTTCAGTAACTGTAGGTGTTCGTCCTTGTCAGTGTGTTGCCTAATCTGGGCTAGGTGGTGATCTGTGATGTTTAAGTAGTCTGCCAGGATCTGTTGAACGTCTTGCTGTTCCTGCTGTAGTGAACAGATGACATGCCGCTGATGTGTAGTGCCTCTGCCTGCACATTGTGCTGTTGTCCTGCTCAGATTGTCGCTGATGTACATCTTTGGTCCTGGCTTGTAGACAACCATCAGGCTGTAGTTTTGGTGAAGAGTTCTCGACCATATAAGTAGTGATGGAAGAGCTCGCAGGAGAAGACAATGCTGAGGCACCCTTTCTCAAGTTGGCATAGTTTTGTTCGGTGGGGGTGAGCGCTCTCGAAGCAAACGCAATGGGCTGGCCTTCCTACATAAGGCAGCATCCATGTCCACTTTGGCTGGAGTTGCTCTGGATTGTGACAGGCTTAGTAACATTGTAGTAGCACAGCACTGGCATGGATGAAGCCAGAGATTTCATCTCCTGCACCGTGGCCTTGTATTTGAGTAGCCAGTGCCATGGAGTGTCTGTCACGACTTCCGCCGAAGTTGGCTCTCCTGCCCATTCGGGCGGTGCTCGGCGGTCGTCGTCACCGTCCTATTAGCCACTACCGATCCCTTTTTCGTGTATCTATTGGTTTTGTCTAATTGGTTTCACCTGTGTGTTGTTTAGTTAATTAGTGTCTGTATTTAATGTAGGTTGTCCCGCCCTTGTTTTGTGCGGGATTGTTTATTTTGTCATTTCGTTTTGTCTGTCTGTGTTTGTTGTTTGTTATTCTCCGGTTAGTCTTTATCCTGTGTTGGATATATTCACCCTGTCTGTATTTGGGTTGACCGTTGTTTGTTTTTGTTCACCGGAGAATAAACTTTATATCGCTATCTGCTCTCTGCGCCTGATTCCACCCACCTTGATTAGACGTGACAGAATCCCGCACCACCCATGGAATCAGCAGGAGCAGCAGCGTCTCCTCTCCCATCGATGGAAGAGAGGGTCCTCCATCATACCAGCGTGCTTCACCGGATTGGTTCTGCTATGGACCAAATGATGGAGAGAATGGATCGATGGGAGAGGAGTGGCCTCCCCACATCATCTCTACCAACCCCTTCCCCAGCACCTCCTGTTTCTGTGACCACATCTGGCTCTGGGGCTCTTCGGCTGACACTCCCACGGGAGTTTGACGGATCGGCGGCTGGGTGCCAGGGTTTCCTCCTTCAGCTGGAACTATATCTGGCTACCGTGCGTCCTGCTCCCTCTGGAGAGGAGAGCGTGTGCGCCCTCGTCTCCTGCTTGACTGGGCGAGCCCTCGAGTGGGCTAACGCAGTATGGAATGGTCCGGACTCGGCTAAGGATAATTACCCAGAGTTCACCCGCCGATTTCGAGCTGTTTTTGACCATCCACCCGAGGGTCGGGCGGCAGGTGAACGGCTGTTCCACCTGCGTCAGGAGAAGAGGAGCGTACAGGATTTTGCCCTTGAGTTTAGGACTTTGGCAGCAGGAGCAGGATGGAACGACAGGGCCTTGATTGATCATTTTAGATGTAGTGTCAGGGAGGACGTCCGCAGGGAGCTGGCATGTCGGGACACCACATTCACACTGGATGGACTTATCGATCTTTCGGGTCAGGTCCTGTCGTTTCCAATCCCCAGCCCCCCTGTTCCTATCCCTATGGAATTAGGAGGTACGGCTTCGAGGGGGACCGGAGGAGGAGTGTCCTCCTGCACCAGTTGTGGTCGACGAGGGCACACGCCCGACCGGTGCTGGAGGAACTCGTCTAGGAGTCGGGAGGACAGGCGGAACACTGCTCGATCACCCCAGGTGAGTAAGCACCAAACTCATTCAGAGCTTCCTGTCAGTCATGTGTTTGTATTGATTTCTTTCCCTGGTTTTTCCCCATCTCTACAGCATAAGGCGCTAGTCGATTCAGGCGCAGCTGGGAATTTTATGGATCGTGGGCTTGCGTTAAGGCTAGGGATTCCCCTGGTGTCGTTAGATCGACCTTTCCCCGTGCACTCCTTAGATAGCCGACCATTAGGGTCAGGAGTAATTAGGGAGGCTACGGTGCTGCTGGACATGGTAACGCAGGGTGATCATAAGGAGCAGATTAGCCTGTTCCTTATAGATTCACCTGCGTTTCCAGTGGTGTTGGGGTTTCCCTGGTTAGCTCTTAAGGGGTGGTCAGAGGAGTGTTCAGGTAGGTGCATAGGAGTTGCCGTTGGTGCGACTACGGTGGAGAGTCCAGACCAAGTTTCCACCGTGCGCATTCCCTCTAATTATGCCGATTTGGCTATCGCTTTCAGTAAAGGGAAGGCGACCCAATTACCACCTCATCGTCGAGAGGACTGTGCGATAAACCTTCTGGAAAACGCTGCACTTCCTAGGAGTCACGTGTATCCATTGTTCCAGGAGGAGACAGTTGCGATGGAAACATATGTTTCCGAATCGCTGGGACAGGGGTACATTCAGCCCTCCATATCACCCGTCTCCTCAAGCTTCTTTTTTGTGAAGAAGAAGGATGGAGGTCTGCGTCCGTGTATTGATTATAGAGGTCTAAATTCCATCACAGTGGGGTTTAGTTACACACTACCTCTCATCGCTACGGCAATGGAATCATTTCACGGGGAGCGATTCTTCACAAAACTGGACCTGAGGAGCGCGTATAATCTGGTACGTATCCGGGAAGGAGATGAGTGGAAAACCGCATTTAGTACTACTTCTGGTCATTATGAGTACTGCGTCATGCCATACGGGTTGAAGAATGCTCCAGCCGTTTTTCAATCTTTCGTAGATGAGATTCTCCGAGACCTGCTCGGGCAGGGAGTGGTAGTGTACATTGATGACATTTTGATCTATTCTGCCACATGCGCGGAGCATGTGTCTCTGGTGCGTAAGGTACTTGGGCGACTACTGGAGCATGACCTGTATTGCAAGGCGGAGAAATGTGAGTTTTTCAAACAGTCCGTTTCCTTCCAGGGGTATCGTATTTCCACCTCCGGGGTGGTGATGGAGGATGATCGCGTTACAGCCGTGCGTAATTGGCCGACTCCGACCACGGTGAAAGAAGTACAGCGGTTTTTAGGGTTTGCCAATTACTACCGGAGGTTTATCCGGGGTTTTGGTCAGGTGGCTGCCCCCATCACCTCACTGCTGAAGGGAGGACCGGTGCGCTTGCGCTGGTAAGCAGAGACGGGCAGAGCTTTCAGTCGTCTGAAGGAGCTGTTCACCAATGCGCCCGTGTTGGCGCATCCGGACCCCTCTTTAGCGTTCATAGTGGAGGTGGATGCGTCCGAGGCTGGGGTTGGAGCCGTGCTGTCCCAACGCTCGGGCGTGCCATCCAAGCTCCGCCCGTGTGCTTTCTTTTCGAGCAAGCTCAGCCCAGCGGAGCGAAACTATGATGTGGGGGACCGGGAGTTGTTAGCTGTAGTCAAGGCTCTGAAGGTGTGGAGACATTGGCTTGAGGGGGCTAAATACCCTTTTCTTATCTAGACTGACCATCGTAATCTCGAGTACATCCGGGCAGCTAAGAGACTAAATCCACGTCAGGCTAGATGGGCCATGTTTTTTACTAGGTTCCAGTTTACCCTCACATATCGGCCAGGCTCCCAAAACACTAAAGCTGACGCACTGTCTCGCCTCTATGATACCGAGGAACGGTCAGTAGAGCCAACTCCCATCATTCCACCATCATGTCTCGTGGCACTGGTGATATGGGAGGTGGACGCTGAGATAGAGAGGGCCTCACGGTCAGAGCCGGCTCCTCCTAACTGTCCAGTTGGGACCAAGTACGTGCCGAGGGTGGTCCGGGACAAGCTGATTAGGTGGGCTCATACTCTTCCCTCCTCGGGTCATCCTGGTATCAAGAGGACAGTGCAGAGTCTGAGAGGGAGATACTGGTGGCCCACACTGGCTAAAGACGTGAGATTTTATGTCTCCTCCTGCTCAGTGTGTGCTCAGAGCAAGGCTCCTCGGCACCTGCCTAGAGAGAAATTACAACCTCTCCCCGTTCCACAACGGCCGTGGACACATTTATCGGTGGATTTTCTTATCGACCTTCCCCCGTCCCAGGGAAGTACTACGATCCTGGTCGTCTCATTCCGTTGCCCGGTCTTCCTACGGCCCTGCAGACTGCTGAGGCTTTGTTTACCCATGTCTTCCGGCACTATGGGGTGCCTGAGGATATCGTCTCTGATCGGGGTCCCCAATTCACGTCAAGAGTGTGGAAGGCGTTTATGGAGAGACTAGGGGTCTCGGTTAGCTTAACCTCAGGTTTTCACCCCGTGAGTAATGGGCAGGTGGAGCGCATTAACCGGGATGTGGGCAGGTTTCTGCGGTCCTATTGTCGGGACCGGTCTGGTGAGTGGGAAAGGTATGTTCCATGGGCCAAACTAGCCCAGAACTCCTTACGCCACTCCTCTACTAACTGGTCTCCTTTTGAGTGTGTGTTAGGTTACCAGCCGGTCCTGGCTCCATGGCATCAGAGTCAGACCGAGGCTCCTGCGGTGGAGGAATGGGTACAGCGCTCCAAGGACACCTGGAAAGCCGTTCAGGACTCATTACGGTTAACGGGAGAACGGCAGAAGAGGAGCGCTGACCACACCGCAGTGAGACCCCCGTGTTTGCACCGGGGGACAGGGTCTGGCTCTCGACCCGAAACCTGTCTCTCCGCCTGCCCTGTCGGAAGCTGGGGCCGCAGTGTGTGGGGCCGTTCAAAGTCCTGAGGAGAATAAACGAGGTGTGTTATAGGTTACAACTTCCTAGGTATTACCGTATTAACCCCTCGTTTCATGTGTCTCTCCTTAGGCCGGTGGTGGCTGGTCCCCTGCAAGAAGGTGAGGTGCCTGAGGTCCCTCCGCCCCCTCTGGACATCGAGGGGTCCCCGGCGTATACAGTTCGAGGCATTCTAGATTCGAGACGCCGGGTGGGGGGCCTACAGTACCTCGTGGACTGGGAGGGGTACGGCCCGGAGGAGAGATGCTGGGTTCCGGTGAGGGATATTTTGGACCCTTCCCTCCTGAGAGATTTCCACCGCCTCCACCCGGATCGCCCAGCACCTCGTCCTCCGGGTCGTCCTCGAGGACGGTGGCGGTGCGCTGCGGGAGCCGCGCGTCAGGGGGGGGTACTGTCACGACTTCCGCCGAAGTTGGCTCTCCTGCCCATTCGGGCAGTGCTCGGCGGTCGTCGTCACCGTCCTATTAGCCACTACCGATCCCTTTTTCGTGTATCTGTTGATTTTGTCTAATTGGTTTCACCTGTGTGTTGTTTAGTTAATTAGTGTCTGTACTTAATGTAGGTTGTCCCGCCCTTGTTTTGTGCGGGATTGTTTATTTTGTCATTTCGTTTTGTCTGTCGGTGTTTGCTGTTTGTTATTCTCCGGTTAGTCTTTATCCTGTGTTGGATATATTCACCCTGTCTGGATTTGGGTTGACCGTTGTTTGTTTTTGTTCACCGGAGAATAAACTTTATATCGCTATCTGCTCTCTGCGCCTGATTCCACCCACCTTGATTAGACGTGACAGTGTCTTTGTCCAGCAGCCGGCGCAGAGGCTCACAGACTGCTGATAGGTGTGCCATGAACTTTGCAAGATAGTTTGCAAAGTCGATGAGATGCTGCAGTCCTTTGGCATCAGACGGGTTTGGCATGTTGAGGATCGCTCTGACTTGTGGCCATGGAAGTGGATGTCTTCAGGCCAAGATGCAGCTTAACTGATCGGCAGCACTCCATCAATGCCAGGAGTTGCACATCATGGTCGCGTTCTGCTTCTTCATCTCTGTCAACACAGCCTATGATCAGGACATCATCAGCGATGGGTTCAATGCCCTTGAGCCCAGCCAGTAACTGGTGCTGCTTGCGTTGGTATACTTCAGGTAACATGGAGACACCAAACGGGAGTTTGAGCCAGCGTTTCCAACCCCAGGGGTCCAGGAGGTAGTCATGAAGCTGCTTTCTTCGTCCAGCTTGCACTGCAGGAATGCATCTCAGGCATCTACCAAGGTGAAAATCCTGGCCTTAGGAAGCTTGTAGAGGACATCCTCCAGTGTCGGCATGATGCAGTGGGAGCGTTTCAGTGTTTGGTTCAGATGCTATGGGTTGATGCAGTCCCTCAGCTTCTCTGGCTTTTGCACTATGACCATATTGCTGATCCCGTCAGTTGGTTCAGTCACAGATGTTGTGGCCATCAGCCTCATACTTGTCCAGCTGGGCCTTCACAGCCACTTTATTGCAATGGGCCCATTGCGAGGAGCACACTGGACTGAAGTGACGCTCTCATCCAATTCAAAGTGTACCTCCCCAGGTACTGATTCAACGGGCACGTTGAATACATAGTCATATCTGCTGAGTAGTTGTTCTTTGGACAGGGGACCTTGCTGGACATGCTCCACAATGTGCAGGTCACTTGGTACGGTGTCAGGCATTTGCATGTAGAGCCTGAGAGGAGAGGATGGTCTCAAAGTTGCCCACATAGCTCATTAGCTCTCCTGAGTACAGTTTTAGTCTAGTATCGTTGGGTAAGAGATGTGTCTCAGGTGCCAGATTGATTTTGAATTTGTAGCTCATATAATGTTGCACGTAGCATATAATGTTGCAGATCATCTTTAACTCCTCTAGGGTAGGGGGCAGCATTGGGAATTTTGGATGAAAAGCAAGCCCAAATTAAACTGCCTGCTACTCAGTCATAAAAGCTAGAATATGCATTTAATTAATAGATTTGGATAGAAAACACTCTGACGCTTTTAAAACTGTTTTAATGATGTCTGTGAGCATAACAGAACTCATATGGCAGGCAAAAACCTGAGAAAAAATCCAACCAGGAAGTGGGAAATCTGAGGTTTGTAGTTTTTCAACTCTTGGCCTATCGAATGCACAGTGTCTATGGGGTCATATTGCACTTCCTAAGGCTTCCACTAGATGTCAACATACTTTAGAACCTTGTTTGATGCTTCTACTGTGAAGTGGGGGCGAATGAGAGGGGAATGAGTCAGAGGTCTGCAAGAGAGCCACGAGCTCAGTCTCGGGCGTTCACATGAGAGGTAAATTCTCCGGTTGGAACATTATTGAAGATTTATGTTAAAAACATTTGTAATTAGTTAGGTATTTAGTAAATAAATAATTAAACCCAAATTTGTATTGCTGATTCAACTTGTTAGCCAGGGTTCGTGCAGATAACCAAGAATGTACAACTTTCAGATGAGACTGAATTAAGATAACGATTAATATTGACTGCTATTGGTGTGAAATATTACTAGGTCTTTAAGAGTTTATTCGGAAGATAACAGCTCTATAAATATTATTTTGTGGTGCCCCGACTCTCTAGTTAATTACATTTACATGATTTGCTCAATCAGGTAATATTGATTAATTATTTTATAGAATAGCATGTCATATCACTTAATCCGGCATAGCCACACCACTAGCTAGGAGCTGTCTGTGCTGAAACTGACATCGAGCTGCATATGAAGCTAGCTAGCCAGTTTGACTGTATCATGCCAGAGTAGCGAGATGAGCAATGCCCACTGCATGTATTATAAGTTAGCAGCGTGGCAGTTTCTCAAAGTTCGGTGTTGATTGTGAATTTTACTTAGCTAGCTAGTTTGCTCACTATGCTTTATGGAAGAATGTAACAAGCTAGGATATATTGTCAACATTGAGTTGTTGTTGTAGGATCTATAACATTACAACTATGTTACAGTCTTGTTGGCCTGTAGCTACGTTAGTTGGCTAGCTAACTGGCTATAATAACAGCCAAGGAATATTGCTATTTTATTAGTTTGTGCTCTGATTTATACACAGATGACTTCAGCCATATTAGTTTTTTTTACCTTTATTTAACTAGACAAGTCAGTTAAGAACAAATTCTTATTTACAATGACAGCCTAGGAACAGTGGGTTAACTGCCCCAATATATGAAAAAATATAACTAACTAGCTAGCTTCCTTCGCTTGTAGCTTCCTTCTCATCCAACTGGTGTTAGCTAGCTGGCTAGCTACAGCTGCTCGCCTGCTACTAACTAGCTGGTGCTGTTGCGCAGTAACTAAAGTGGCTTGTCCGGTTAGATATAACTCAAATTCAGATTCAGCTGAAAAGATGTTAGCATTGTCAGAAATGCTACAAAAAGGTATTACATCGTTGATTCTCAATTGGTATGTGAGAGCGATAAATTATAAATGTAAATCAAAACTTTTGACCCTACAAACTTATTCAGTCCAAAAGGTGGCAAGTCTAATGGTCACTTAATGGACGCTGTAGTCTCGTTCTTATCCGATGCTTAGATATTGAGATATTTCCTTATGCTAACAACCCTGTTAAAAATCTGGTATGTGGTTATCGTTAATGGCTGCAAGGTTCATGACGAGAGGGGGGGAGTGTGTTGTGTTTCTCCTATCAAGGTGATTTGCACATTTTCATCTACATTGGCATCATATTGAGATAGATATGATGGTAGGGAAATTTAAAGTTAACATTAAGCTTCAACCAAACTCATAATTTAGGCAATGAGGAAAGGGGCAAGCGTTATTAGCCTAGTGCATAGCAGATCAGAAATGAGTCATGACAAAGCTGTAATTACTGAAGGTCATAACATTTGGTACAATTATATTATTTATGCGGTCATTTCAAGGCCTACTGAAAATGACCAACAAAACCCCCAAAGGTTAATTTAAAGGGGCAATCAGCTGTTCAAACAATAAAGCAGACACCCCACCACCGTTTTGGTAAACTACTGACCATCCATGATGTCAAAATTATAGTTTAAACCATGTTTTGAGGCTATACAGTGTTTGTTTACAATTACATTGTTTATCAACTTTGGAGCAAAACAAGCTTAGATTGGGGCTCTGGTGGAGTATGACAGTTGAACTAAGCTCCCGGAGGCATTTCTAAAAGTTATATTCTTCAAGAATAAATGGGTATATATCATTAACTGAAAAGTCCAAAAATGGATATAACAATCACAGAATTGTATAATTGTAAAGATCCAAAACCAATGAGTCACATGTAACAACCTAGTGTGTTCCAGACAATGTCAGCTCTGTGATAGTATGTATGAGCTAACTGCAGTAAAATGTTGGTTCATTGACTCACTCAATCTTTCCCAGAGTGAAATATATTTTCATTATACCTGTATGCAACTTAAAATTATGCAATGATTTAATTTTGTTGGATAGGAACCAATTTAATCTCTGGAAGTATCTACCAAAACATTTTACAGTCTAACTACAAATGTGCGAGACATACATTTGAATGTCAATTTTGTATAATTTTTCTGTCTCTGTGTTGCCAAGATCAGGTGCCCGGCAATATTGACTATAACCTGGGTCACCACTCCCATCTAGTGGTGAACACCATCAGTTACTAGACCCTCAGGGCTCCATGTCATGTGACACGTTTGATTTAATCCCAGCATGTTTCTTCTTGTATTAGCACTTTGTCTGTGTGTTTGTCACTGTTATGAATGTTCTGTGTATTGGAAATATACATAAGGACAAATATTTGCCTTACAAATGCACTATACTACTGGTTATTAAATGCAGTCTTATGTAGGGGCATTATATAACAGGTGGCCTCATAACATTATCAATTATCTTTTTGCTCTATTATCCCCTGCAGAGGGAGCGCTCAGTATGAAGAGTATCAAGAGCATGAACTTCTGACATGCAATTATGAATAACCTGGAATTTACCTTATGTCCCATGTCCACAACAAATTCAAGGAAAAGTAAAGTATTATACTGAGCCATGAGTGCATGGAACTCCCTTTCATCTTATATACAAGTGAATAGCAAAACTGGTTACAAAAAAAACGAATAAAGCAACACCTCACGGCACAACGCCTCACCCCCGTGACCTACTTGTGTATATGTACTGACATGTACGAGTAACTAATAGATGCACACACACTTGATGTTAATGCTTTTAAATGCATGTAAATTGTAAAGTCTTTTGTCTGTAATGTCTTTTTAGTTCTCTGTCGGATCTGTGTAAGACTAGCTGTCGCCATTGATGTCGACTAATGGGGATCCTCATTTTTTTTTTTAAATGCCTTAGTTGATAAGTGCCATGTGTATCTGCACACGGTTACAATGCCATCATTTTATAGCTTGTGGATTCATGGAGATGGTGCATAGTCATAACACCAAGACCGTTCTAAAAAAGCATTATACCTAGCTTGAAATCAGCTAATTTATCTTTAATGCACAGACTCTGCATTTAAAATTCAATAGGCGATATCGATCAAAGAGATTGTGAAAGCTCAGAGGCTACCATAACATAATCTTATTCCACAAAATAAATTAATATCCTTGATTTGTGTGAGAGTTCACTGAATTAGAATCTGCTGGAATTCAGGACAAGTGACCGAGGAGTGTCACGCTAGGATGTTAAAGGTGTCACGGCCTGTCACAAACCGTCTCAAAGCCCGTAACAAAAGGGAGACAATGTGGAGATAAGGAGTAACAAAATATATATTTATTAAATAAGTAACTAAGTATAATATACAATGGTGTGTGTAATCAGTAGTGTAAGTGAGTGTTTTGCATGCATGAATGTGATAATACAGTGTTTTGAAAGGTGCCAAAGCAAACAACCAAAAAGCCACCAAGAAACACACCCATCTAGAAAGGTGTCTACATGGAGAGAGTCTCCTCCATGAATGTGGAAGCAGTCTATTTATCCTGGGACACACCTGGCCCAGGTGTTTGCCATGTAGCTGACGACCCTCCCAACTCCGCCCACTGGCATCTTAATAAGGAAACAAGAACAAAGAGAGAATATGGCAGACAGAGTGGGAGGGTCTTCACACATCCTGACCTAAGTTCCTTTTTTATGTCTCTATTTTGTTTGGTCAGGGCGTGAGTTGGGGTGGGCATTCTATGTTTTGTTCTAGGTTTTGTACTTCTATGTGTTTGGCCTGGTAGGGTTCCCAATCAGGGACAGCTGTCAATCGTTGTCTCTGATTGAGAACCATACTTAGGTAGCCTGTTCCCACCTGTGTTTGTGGGTAGTTGTTTTGTGTTGATTCACATGACAGGACTGTTTCGGTTCTTACAGTCTCGGTGTTATTTTTGTTTTGTGTTCTGTTATATTAAAATATTCTCATGGACACTTACCACGCTGCGTATTGGTCCGATCTTGACTACTCTTCCTCAGATGGAGGAGAATTGTTACAAAAGGGCTGTACGAGTGCTGCTGTACTGTGGTTTGTTTGTTGCATAATTACATTACCAAGTCAAATGATTCACCCACTGTTGGGATTTACTGTGAGGACAACCATGATAGGCCCTCATATGCTCAGATAAATAAAACATCCAGGGTAGAGCATAACATTGTAGCCAATGGTCATAGTGGATTAATACACACCAAATGATCCAATAAAAAAATAAGAATTAACACTGTGTGTTAAATCAACACAATGTGTGGAGTCTGTGGACCCATATACACACCGGAACAGTGTTAAATTAACACACTGCTTAGTGTAAAGCCTTATTCAAATATTTCCCAGAGTGCCTTTCGAGTAAATTGTAAACTTTACCACCCATGACTGTATTTGTTAGTAACAGAGACATCATTGTTGCATTCATCCATTTTTGGGTCCTATAGGACTTCACCAAGTGAGATGTTAACTGAATATGTAATCATAAAAAAACTAATTTAACACAGTACTGCAATGTTGAGACAGGCAGCCCAATTCTGATATTTTTTTCAGTAATTGGTATTTTGACCAATCACAACAGATCTTTTAACATCAGATCTTTTTCTGCGCTGATCTCATTGGTCAAAAGACAACTTAGTGAAAAAATATCAGAATTTGGCTGCCTGTGTAAACACAGCCTATCATACATCATTCATAATTTGAGGGCCTAGTTTTACCCTAATAAAGGGGCCTGAATCTCATACACATCACTTTGAATCAAAACCACACCCATTATTTTCATATTTCCCTACATGCTCTATTGCAGGTTGATTTTTTGAATTGTTTATGCATGTACATTGATTTATTTATTTAGTCGTTATTCTTATACTACTCAAATATAAATTACAAAAAATGTCTAAACTAATCCAATATCTTACTTGGACTTATTACACCCATTACTGAAATGCTTGTTCCAGTTTAGACGCTTTAGTCTCATAGCATAGTCTTCCCAACCCTGGTAGTCATTCTAAATAAAGGTTGTGGGTGACATTTTGGGGGGAAATACCCACACTGGCTGGATTCCAATTGGAATCACCGTTCAATCCTGCATAAAGTGACTTGCAGGCCTGATGTGGTCTGTAAACCATGAGTTTCAGTCCATTGTATTACACTCAGAATAAAAGGTTTAGATAAAAGGGGTACAAACACATTTCACTTTATAACTTCTTAAAACATTGTTGGTTAAGGGCTTGTAAAGTAAGCATTTCACTTCCTTCAACCAGCATTTATAGAAAATCTGAGCATTTTGCTATTTGCTACCTTTAGCTATTAGTGCATAATTGTACCCCAGTTCATATCTCAACAACATCAGGACTGCAAGTAGGGTTGCAAAATCTAGTGACTTTCCCAAAATGCCCAGATTTTCTAAAAATGCTGGTTGAAGGATTTCAGATTTCCTGCTTCAGTTTCCAGGAAAATTCCAAGCAGGATGTGTGGAAAACCTGGGAATTTTGGGAAATCAAACCAACTTTTATTTGTCACATGCGTCGAATTCAACAACACCTTACAGTGAAATGCTTACTTTGCTAACTGATGTGTAATTCCTATTGGAATCCCATCCAGAGTCAGGATATTCAACAGCTGGAATTTTTATTCACCTGCAACGTGCATTCAGAATGAGTGCCAGGGTTAGGAACATTGTGAGGAGACTACCGAAGGCATTTAAACTGGAGCAAACAATTCAGTAACGGATGGAGAAAAAAAACTAAATGATTGGATTAGTTTAGAAAAAGCTATGTTATTCATCTTTGTGTCGCATAAGAAAAACCTATAGAGTCAATTGACGCAGTAGTGTGTCAGTCTAATTAACATAATACAAAATCCCCATCAAAATCTATCTGATTAAGCTAGAGATGTTTTTTATTTTATTTTTCATATCGGCCGCATACACTGATGTCGGCCTTCCGCATCTGCTGTGGTAGGTTTGTCAGACCAGGAGACATCCTGAAAATCAGTCTTCCCTCTAATGTACCCTGCACACACAACCCATGTAAAATTCCGGGTCTCTGGCAGCAGTTGGAACCGGCAATCTGCAGTCAAGAACACAAAGTTCAGCTAAGCCTATGCTGCTCTTCAGCCCCTTTACTTTTTGTCCCTGATGGAGAAATGGATCACCCCAGAGAACACTGCTACTCCAGCTGCTCTGACTATGTTTTCTCTCATAGTCCGAAAGCATCTGGTTGTCGTGCTGGTGGCATGGGTCTACTCAATAGTGGAGATTTTCTCTATCTCTCACCTGTCCATCTCCTCATTTAAATTCCATGCTGTCACTGTCACTTGTCCACTCAAGCTTAACATTATTGTCATCTATCATCCACCAGGTGCACTTGGAGAGTTCGTCAATGAGCTTGACACTTTGATGAGCGCATTTCTTGACGATGGCTCACCACTCTTCATACTTGACGACTTCAACCTCCCGACTTCTGCCTTCGTTTAATTTCTTTCCAACTCTCTCTTTCCCCTCCTTGCCTCTTGACCTTACCCTTTCCCAATCCCCTCCAACTCAAAGCAGGCCGTATGCTTGACCTCAACTTTACTAGAGGCTGCTTGCATACTAAACTTACTGTACCCCCCAACCAGGTCTCTGATCACTACCTCGTTTCCTTTTCGGTCTCCCTTTCCTCCAACCCTAACCACTCAGCTCCTACCCAGATGAATGCGACGTCGCAATATTTGCTCTCTCTCTCCCACTACTCTCTCCTCTTCTATCCTATCATTTCTCCCTTCTGTGCCACTTAAAACTTCTTAGGGATAGCCCCCTTTTATCAATTTTCACCTAAATGACATACCCAAATCTAACTGCCTGTTGCTCAGACCCTGAAGCAAGGATATGCATATTCTTGGTACCATTTGAAAGGACACACTTTGAAATTTGTAGTGAACGTAGGAGAATATAACCCAATAGATCTAATAGAATAAAATACAAAGAAAAAAACAACCAGTGTTTTTTACCACCATCTATGAAATGCAAGAGATAGGTCTCTGTTATAGCCATCACTCCTGTTGTAATGCCGATAGTGTCCACAAGATGGCAACAGTGTATGTGCAAAGTTTCAAATGGATTTACTTGGAATATGACTGAGACTTTTAGTGTGAAGTCCCCATGTACATTTGGGCAAATTGTGAAGGAGACATTTACATTCATATTCCATTTTTCTGCAAGAATATCATCAAATCTCTATACATGGACTTTGTTGTAGCTTTCCAAGTATTACTAACGATTATTATAAGTTCAACATTTGCAAAACAACCAGTTTTCATAACTTCTTAACTCTGAATATCCTTATAATTTTTGTCCAAAATGAAAATGCATGCTGTCATACAAGGTTAGAGGCTACATTTTACAACCTATACAGGGTTTCCGGGTACTCCCGTAAAGCCCGGCTCATTGGCTATCTAGCTGGCTTTGTTTGACCCCAAATGGTGCTTATTTGACAAAGATACAAGAGATGGCCACCCGCGTCATCGGCGTGCTATGAAGGCATCACTCTCTGACCAAATATGGTGTCCTATAGGATATACTTCACCCCTAATGAAATAGTGAAGTCTTGTTACCTTCTATGATCTCTGAGGAATAGATACGAATGTGATTTTACTCGTTGAAACTACATTTAGGGTGAGATTTTCACAGATTTCTTTCTTTGAAAATTGAACAAGTGGAAATACAAAATCAATCGTGCATGCTATATGGACCTTTAAGGATATGAAATTATTATTAATTATTTTATCTAACAAAATTACACTTCATGTTATCTCTGGGACCCTTTGGATAATAAATCAGAGCAATATTTCAGAATGTAAGTACACATTTCACCTTCAGGGATGAATTTATCAAACCTATAGCATTGAAAAAAAGTATTTTGTTGTTAGGAGCTCTCCTCAAACAATAGCATGGCATTTTTTTTAAAGTAGTAGCTACTGTATATTGGACAGTGTAGTTACAGAGGGGCAAAAAAGTATTTAGTCAGCCACCAATTGTGCAAGTTCTCCCACTTAAAAACATGAGAGAGGCCTGTAATTTGCATCATAGGTACACTTCAACCAGAAAATCACATTGTAGGATTTAGTAATGTATTTATTTGCAAATTATGGTGGAAAAAAAGTATTTGGTCAATAACAAAAGTTTATCTCAATACTTTGTTATATACCCTTTGTTGGCAATGATAGAGGTCAAACATTTTCTGTAAGTCTTCACAAGGTTTTCACACACTGTTGCTGGTATTTTGGCCCATTCCTCCATGCAGATCTCCTCTAGAGCAGTGATGTTTTGGGGCTGTTGCTGGGCAACACGGACTTTCAACTCCCTCCAAAGATTTTCTATGGGGTTGAGATCTGGAGACTGGCTAGGACCTCTCCAGGACCTTGAAATGCTTCTTCCGAAGCCACTCCTTCGTTGCCTGGGCGGTGTGTTTGGGATCATTGTCATGCTGAAAGACCCAGCCACTATTCATCTTCAATGCCCATGCTGATGGAAGGAGGTTTTCACTCAAAATCTCACGATACATGGCCCCATTCATTCTTTCCTTTACACGGATCAGCCCCAAAGCATGATGTTTCCACCCCCATGCTTCACAGTAGGTATGGTGTTCTTTGGATGTAACTCAGCATTCTTTGTCCTCCAAACACGATGAGTTTAGTTTTCACCAAAAAGTTATATTTTGGTTTCATCTGACCATAAGACATTCTCCAAATCTTCTTCTGGATCATCCAAATGCTCTCTAGCAAACTTCAGACGGGCCTGGACTTGTACTGGCTTAAGCAGGGGGACACGTCTGGCACTGCAGGATTTGAGTCCCTGGCGGCGTAGTGTGTTACTGATGGTAGGCTTTGTTACTTTGGTCCCAGCTCTCTGCAGGTCATTCACTAGGTGTGAACCGTGTGTTTCTGGGATTTTTGCTCACCGTTCTTGTGATCATTTTGACACCACAGGGTGAGATCTTGCATGGAGCCCCAGATCGAGGGAGATTATCAGTGGTCTTGTATGTCTTCCATTTCCTAATAATTGCTCCCACAGTTGATTTCTTCAAACCAAGCTGCTTACCTATTGCAGATTCAGTCTTCCCAGCCTGGTGCAGGTCTACAATTTTGTTTCTGTTGTCCTTTGACAGCTCTTTGGTCTTGACCATAGTGGAATTTGGAGTGTGACTGTTTGAGGTTGTGGACAGGTGTCTTTTATACTGATAACAAGTTCAAACAGGTGCCATTAATACAGGTAACGAGTGGAGGACAGAGGAGCCTCTTAAAGAAGAAGTTACAGGTCTGTGAGGGCCAGAAATCTTGCTTGTTTGTAGGTGACCAAATACTTATTTTCCACCATAATTTGCAAATAAATTCATTCAAAATCCTACAATGTGATTTTCTGGATTTTTTTCCCCTCATTTTGTCTGTCATAGTTGAAGTGTACCTATGATGAAAATTATAGGCCTCTCTTATCTTTTTAAGTGGGAGAACTTGCACAATTGGTGGCTGACTAAATACGTTTTTGCCCCACTGTATATTAACAAGAATTTAAGCTTTCAGCCAATATAAGACACTTCTATGTACCGACATTTGTTGTTAGTCTAAAATCTGGAATCTTGATATAATGCGCTGCATGACTTACGTTTCAGAAATCAAGTGGCCCTGGGAGTTTTAATTAAGCATATTAAAATACATATGCTATTGTGTTAACATTTTTACTTATGTCAATAAGGTATCTGTTTTTTGTTTTTAATAAATTTCCTACAATTTCTAAAAACCTGTTTTCACTTTGTCATTATGGTGTATTGTGTGTAGATTGCTGAGGAAATTATTTAATACATTTTACAATTGGCTGTAATGTAACGAAATGTGGAAAAAGTCAAGGGGTCTGTGTCACGCATTGGTCTTAGTATTTTGTGTTTTAGCCTGGGTTTCGCTTTACATTTCGTGGGTGATTGTTCCTGTCTCTGTGTTAGTTTCACCAGTCAGGCTGTAATTGGTTTCACGTTCCGTTTGTTGTTTTGTATTTATTAGTTACTTCATGTATAGTTCGTTTTGTTTGTTTCACTATTTAACATGAGTAACTTACACGCTGCATTTTGGTCCGACTTTCTTTCAACAAAAGAAGAACGCCGTTACAGTCTGAATACTTTCCGAAGGCACTGTATTTATTATAACATATTCCCATAGGATCTCAATTGGTGAAGTCAAAAGGGCTGAAAATGGATGAATGCAACAACCATGTCTGTCAATAAAAAATACAGTCATGGGTGGTAACTCTGGGCAAGGCAAGACACTGGGAAATATTTGAATAAGGCTTTAGCAGCACGCTAATTTAACACTGTTGCCATTTGTACAGTCGTGGCCATGCTGTCAATTAACTTCTGGCCACATCCTGACTGATGGCAGCCCATTCTTGCATAATCAATGCTTGGAGTTTGTCAGAATATGTGGGTTTTTGTTTGTCCACCCGCCTCTTGAGGATTGACCACAAGTTTGCAATGGGATTAATGTCTGTGGAGTATCGATGTTTTGTTCCCAGAGCCACTTAGTTATCACTTTTGCCTTATGGCAAGGTGCTCCATCATGCTGGAAAAGGCATTGTTTGTCACCAAACTGTTCCTGGATGGTTGGGAGAAGTTGCTCTCGGAGGATGTGTTGGTACCATTCTTTATTCATGGCTGTGTTCTCAGGCAAAATTGTGAGTGAGCCCACTCCCTTGGCTGAGAAGCAACCCCACACATGAATGGTCTCAGGATGCTTTACTGTTGGCATGACACAGGACTGATGGTAGCGCTCACCTTGTCTTCTCCGGACATTTCCGGATGCCCCAAACAATCGGAAAGGGGATTCATCAGAGAAAATGACTTTACCCCAGTCCTCAGCAGTTCAATCCCTGTACCTTTTCCAGAATATCAGTCTGTCCCTGATGTTTTTCCTGGTGAGAAGTGGCTTCTTTGCTGCCCTTCTTGACGCCAGGTGTTATGGCGGTATGAGGGAGGTGAAGTCAGGTGCAGGAGAGCACAGTAGAGTAAATATGCACACTTTTATTCCGTTCAACAATAGGCACAAAAATGACATAAGTGCCCAAAAACACGGAACATAAACTATAAAAGTATCGCGTGTGAGCATACACCATAAACAATGAACAATTACACACAAAGACATGATGGGGAACAGAGGACTAAATACATGTAGATTGATTGGGGAATGAAAATCAGGTGTGTATGGAACAAGACAAATGGACATATGAAAAATGGAGCGGCGATGGCTAGAAAGCCGGTGACGTCGATCTCCGAACGCCTCCCGAACAAGGGGAGGAACCGACTTTGGAGGAAGTCGTGACACCAGGCCATCATCCAAAAGTCTTCGCCTCACTGTGCGTGCAGATGCACTCACACCTGGCTGCTGCCATTCCTGAGCAAGCTCTGTACTGGTGGTGCCCCGATCCCACAGCTGAATTAACTTTAGGAGACGGTCCTGGCGCTTACTGGACTTTCTTGGGCACCCTGAAGCCTTCAACAATTGAACCACTCTCCTTGAAGTTCTTGATGATCCGATAAATGGTTGATTTAGGTGCAATCTTACTGGCAGCAATATCCTTGCCTGTGAAGCCCTTTTTGTGCAATGATGACGGCACGTGTTTCCTTGCAGGTAACCATGTTTGACAGAGGAAGAACAATGATTCCAAGCACCACCCTCCGTTTGAAGCTTCCAGTCTATTATTTGAACTCAATCAGCATGACAGAGTGATCTCCAGCCTTATCCTCGTCAACACTCACACCTGTGTTAACGAGAGCATCACTGACATGATGTCAGCTGGTCTTTTTGTGGCAGGGTTGAAATGCAGTGGAAATGTTTTGGGGGATTCAGTTCATTTGCATAGCAAAGAGGGACTTTGCAATTAATTGCAATTCATCTGATCACTCTTCATAACATTCTGGAGTATATGCAAATTGCCATCATACAAACTGAGGCAGCAGACTTTGTGAAAATTAATATTTGTGTCATTCTCAAACCTTTTGGCCACAACTATATATGGGTCCACTGTCAGTGTTGATTTAACAGTGTTCTTTTTTCATGTATTTTTTACTAGAGAATTTGCTGTGTAGTTCCACATTATCCTCACAAATTGTTCCCATGACAAGTGAAAATATAAGAGTAAGATTATGTTGAACCTTATGTGAGCAATACTTAAATGTGTGCAAACATGTAAGCCACAGTCCTAAATTGAGCCCATGGTGTGGGAACAACTGAGGATGGGCCGACAGTCATTCCATTACTGGCTTGTCAGCAGCAGCAGTTTTCTGTATGTGTGCTTATATGGAAAGGCTTGGGCCAGAAAAGTGTCATTAAATGTCTTCCTCTGGGTAGGGGTAAATTGGTATAATTGGGGAAGCTTTCCTCTTCCTCTCACATTGGCCTTGGGACCTTCCCCCGGAGCATTTAAATACGTACATCTTCAGTAAATCACATCCTGCTGCAACCCAGACAACTTAATCATTTGACTTAATTTGTCTTAATACAGTGTACTGTGCGGTTTTATTCCAGAACCCAGAACCAACTATGCCCCCCCCCCACACACACACACTTCTCAGATTCAGCAGTAGTGCTAACAGACAGTGTCCTCTGCTGGACCAACTGTTCTGGAAACAACTCCAGTAATGTTCTAAAATAAAGTATAAAAAACTGTTGTTTAAACCTCCGAAGTCAGCTGAAAATGAACTTAACCTCGACATCTAATAGCTGTTGTGTGGGTGTGTAGACAGCATTACATTTAGCTTGGTTACAACACCGCTACGTCTGTATAACCGGGGCTAGCCATCATAGTTCCCAAGCTATTGCTTGCTGCAGCACGCACATATGTCTTGATTACATAAACATCACCTTGATTACATAAACTATTTGATTTAATTAAATAAAAATGTATGCACACTACCAAATGCATACATATCTATGTTTCACTGTCTATCATCTTCTTGTTGTACTGTATCCAGAAAAAATGTAGACTAATTACTGTACTGTATCCAAAAAATGTAGACTAATTACCTCTTCCTAAATGCATTTCTCAGTCTCTCTTGTCCACATAGTCGATTGTGTGCCTTGACGGGCCAAGCATGAAAATCTAGCTGTGGACATTGACCATCCCCTTGCCCTGAGCCACATCACATCCACTGTTGAGTAAGTGCTCTGTCCTATTCAGGGCTGCTGCGGTGTTGTTGCCTTATTCTTCCATTTCTATTGTATGAGACTACCTATTCATCAGCAATATATCACATATCGGCTGCTACGCACTTTCAACACATGACTACGTACTTCTCAAAATTCTGTAATCGCCTTTTTGGATGTGTGTGCAGACTTGCTTAGATAGGTGCTACCAGAGCAAGATTATGTATGTACACAATTCTGCTCCACTCAAAGTGCACAGCTGGCACAGAAGCACATTCAATTCTACATTGGAGTTGCACACTCAATTTTCAAGCATAATTCAGAATTACCTGGCACATTGAAATGTGAATATACTCCTTGGTATGAATATATCCCTTGGGGAGGGGGATAAAGAACAGATAGTGTGAGACTATAGTGGGGAGCAGATCTGAGGGGAGAAGTGCCATAGGTATGAGTGGGCATGGAGAGGAGTGGAGTGTATGAGGGTCTTAGGCACGAGAGTAATAGAGAAATACCATACCATCCAGTTTATTCTCCTTTTTACATAAGTGAAGTCCTATAACACGCCATGAACCTTGCCACTGCTACACAAACCATACTTTTCAAATCCCATCTGTCTGCCTCCATGCCAATTCTCAGGCCATGTATAACACACCTACGATGTGGTAATTCAATGCCACACTGAACAGTCTTACATTTCTACATGACAGCCATTCATTCAAAGCAGCCATTATGGCAGCATCTTACCCTGTCAGTGGCTATCCACGATTAGGGACGTCAGTATAGATAGCACATGGAGGAATCTTCACTGCAGAGCATGCACTGTGGGGTGGTGCTTAGTGGAGGTGCCACATAGCGCCATCCTTCGTCGTCAGGTCTCCCTTGAAAAATAGGTATTTTGATCTCATTTGGACTAAGATCGAGTTAAATAAAAAATTGTGAAAGGTATCCGTGGTAGTAAGAATCCAGCCAGGGAACCCAGTCAAGGTCCCATGTTGAAGCTACAATGAAGAGAAGGCATGGTTTGGTCTTCAAGTCTTCAACAGCTGTTTAGATCCAGGGAGGAATTGCAGGGAAATCCACTGGGAGTCTGAGAAAACAAAATCCACGTGAGGTTCATGTCCACAGAAAATGAGAGAAAAGGCTCTTGCAACAATACCATAAACCCATGTGCACCACCATTGCTCTCTCTCTCTCTGAGCCTCCCTCTGCAATTCATTCCTTTATCGCTCTATTTCTGTCCTTCTCTCTGATGCTCACTCATACTTCCACTTCAGTGCCCCCTCTCTTTCTCTCCCTATTCTCAGCTGTGTCTCAGTGTTATGCTCAGCCTGTGCCCAGCGGATGTATAACATGTGTTCAGGGTGGGGGTTGGGGACTGCTGACTTCATAGGTGGCACGTTCTGCTTCTGCAAGGCGGGTGAGGATAGCCGTTGCATTTTGGACTATTTTAATGAGAGTGACCATGATAGACTTAAGTTTCCTCCAAAGCTACTTCAAAATCACAATACATACATAATACTTTACATGAGAAGGGCAATTATTCTAACACTGTGTCAAAAGGTAGCTCCAAGATATTTGACCAACGGTATACATTACTTTCTTTGAATTGGCAGAATAAATTGGGTTTAAAAGGAATGTGTTTGACTTTTGGGTACTGCCGAGGAAGATAAATTGGCCTCAGGTCTCAAATTATCCGAAATAAAATGATAAAATCACAGCGAAAACACCTTAGTTAAGAAAAAAATGTTATGTTTCACATATCAGCTTAATAACTTGCTTATGAATGGTTGTCCATTTGCGCACATCATTTATTAGTCCATCTTCAGCGGAGTCGTATGATTTAATAGAAGATGCACTGATGACAGAGTTATCTATGCATTTGACAGGGCAGAGAGAGAGAAAAAAATAACTGCTCTGGAATATTATTAATAGTACGTTGGAAACTGTTGTAAATGAATCAGATCCTTTATGTCTGTATCATGTGACATGACACTCAGTTGAAACACTGTCAGGCTAACTCATGTCGAAAGAATCCTATGTCACAGAATCCTATCCTATTGAAGAACTAAAAAGGCACAAAACTCTAAAAACACTGGATTATTACAATGAAATGTTTACAGTGAACATTTTATTAGATATGAATATTTATAGTGAAAATAAGGGCTGTAACATTAACATCTGATATGATATAATATCTACAGTATATTATTGCTATGAAATATACAGTAACAGACAACAAATGCCACTCTATCATAATGTCTGTTTGCCTAGTGACTACCTAATCTACACTTTCTAGTGAGTATCTAAAAGGGCCCTCCTTGAAAGTCCTTAGAAGGAAGTGTCAACCTAGAATCTAGCATGGTTGCATTTACAGTCGTTAGGGCTATCAGAAGTGACTCACTAGGCCTAATGAGGTTAATAGGGAGGGAGGGTGGGGTGTAGATTGATAGAGAGGGAGAAAAAGAGAGTGAGGAAAAGAGCAAAAAAAAGACAGTGAGAGAGGGAAAGCAGAGAGAGAGCCCGAGTGAGCTCGAGACCGAGAGAAGCTTAAATTACATTTCCCTGGGAATAAATAAAGTACCTATCTATCTAATGCTCAATCAGTTGTTTTTTCTGTACATGAGGGAAATACATGAAACTTCAGACTTGTGGCTGACAAACATGTTCTAAGCCACCAGATGCCACGCATTACCTGGACCATTTTCAACCCATAAAAGTAAGCTAATACATGGGGACATGAGTGACAGCTGCTTAGATTACATTAGGTAGCTTTTCAAAACAAAGTGCAGAGTGAGTGCTAATATATGAGTTTGAGGTAGATACTGTTTGGAAGTTAAATGAGCAAATATTTGAATAGGGTTCCATGTACAAGTCCATACGTGTGTGTGAGAGTGTTGGGAGGACCAGAGAACCCCTGGGCTTATGCTGTGACCTACATTGGGGCCTGATGCTCCCAAGGCTGGCATGGAGTGTGTATTTGTGTGTGTTGTGCAGTATGTACTGTACTGATGAGATGAAGCTGCATGGCTGCATTAACTGTATGACTAAGAGCCTCAGCTGGAGGCTCAAAGAGATTAATGTGCACACATTAAGAGGGAAAGTACAAATGCATTTAAACGCTAATGCAAACAAATATAGCCTACTGTAGGAAAATTCATACCTAAAGTACACAAACAATGCAAGTACATAAATTCATAACGATGGTGCATGCATACAAGGGTGCAACACCAAATTCTATCTCTGGAATGCATTGATAGCTCACACCATCAGATCGCTTGTGGGCTTTCAAATGTATGTGAAACACAGACCTGGGTCAAAATAATATGATGTTTCCTTTCAGTTACTTTAGTTGCACTTGATTAAGCTGTGCAGGGTTTTCGGGAGGTGTGTGTGTGGGGGGGCATCACATCATCTAGCTTTGAGGATCTTCTGTTCGAGACGAGGCCAATCCCGAAACTATTTAATAAAATTCCACCTTTGTTGTTCATTCAGTTAAGCCTGTACTCGATTGAACTGCCCTCATTTAACCAATGAGTGTAATCATCTCGTCCCAGCACTATCTTGTCATCTAGCCAAATTCCCCAGCATGTCATCAAATGGTTAATACTGTGAGTCAGAAGGGAGGCAAATAGCCTCGCAATACACACTACAGTACTCTCTAATGTAACACTCAAATTTCACAGTGCACAGATACACAAAGACAATTAAAAATAATGAAAATGTGAAGATGAAATTATAAATTAGTAATATCGTGAATTAAATACGTAGAATTATCACAATGCATAGTGGACATTGCATACAGTACATATCCCTCTTCCCTCACATATTCCTTTAAAAAATGATCCTCACAGTGGACCTCAGGATTTCATCACAGTATTTTTGTGCATTTAAATTGCTATCGATAAAATGCAACTGTGTTCGTTGTCCGTAGCTTTATGCCTGTCCATACCATAACCCTACTGCCACCATGGGGCACTCTGTTCACAACTTTGACATCTGCAAACCACTCGCCCACACTCTCTCTCCAAAACAACATCTGAGGCGGCTTATGGTAGAGAAATGAACTGGCAACGGCTCGTGTGGACATTCCTGCAGTCAGGATTCCAATTGTACGCTTCCTCAAAACGTGAGACATCTGTGGCATTGTGTTGTGTGACAAAACTGCACATTTTTAATGGCCTTTTATTGACCCCAGCACAAGGTGCAACTGTGTAATTATCATGCTGTTTAATCAGCTTCTTTATATGCCACACCTGCCAGGTGGATGAATTATTTTGGCAAAGGAGAAATGCTCACTAACAGGGATTAAAAACACATTTGTGCCCAAAATTTGAGAGAAATAAGCTTTGTGCGTATGGAACATTTCTGGGATCTTTCATTTCAGCTCACGGGACCAACACTTTACATGTTGTGTTTATATTTGTGTTCAGTATAGATTCATTTAATTGGCATACATTATGCAATTAGTTGAACGTATAGTGAAAGCGCATGCAAAAACTATTCCCCATATGAATACATAACATCAATTCTCTAGGGTATTATGCATCTGTATCTTGGATGGCAAAAATTGCCTTCAGAAGACTGACTGACTAAAAGCGATGTATGCTTAATTACAGGAAATTACCAAGGACCCATCTGTAAACACAGTTTCTTATTTATACCAAACAGGAAGTGACCTGACCATCGGCCAAATTCCAAAGTGGTGGACATTAGAACATATTATCTTGAATAGCTGAAGCATCCCCCTTAACTTAACCCTGTCCTTGACCACTTTTGGAGTGAGACATTTCTATGAAAATGGTCATTTTAAATCCAATCACAAAAGGCAATAACGACGTAACTCAAATCAAATGTTATTTGTCACTTACACATGGTTAGCAGATGTTAATGCGAGTGTAGCAAAATGCTTGTACTTCTAGTTCCAACAATGCAGTAATAACCAACGAGTAATCTAACCTAACAATTCCACACTACTACCTTATACACACAAGTGTAAAGGGGTAAAGAATATGTCCATAAAGATATATGAATGAGTGATGGTACAGAACGGCATAGGCAAGATGCAGTAGATGGTATAGAGTACAGTATATACATATGAGTTGAGTAATGTAGGGTATATATATAAACATAAAGTGGCATGGTTTAAAGTGGCTAGTGATACATGTATATGCAAGATGCAGTAGATGATATAGAGTACAGTATATACATATACATATGAGATGAGTAATGTAGGGTATGTAAACATTATAGTTGCCCAGTCAAAACTGTTCGCTGCTCTGGCCCCCCAATGGTGGAACAAACTCCCTCACGACGCCAGGACAGCGGAGTCAATCACCACCTTCCGGAGACACCTGAAACCCCACCTCTTTAAGGAATTCCTAGGATAGGATAAAGTAATCCTTCTCACCCCCCCCCTTAAATGATTTAGATGCACTATTGTAAAGTGGCTGTTCCACTGGATGTCATAAGGTGAATTCACCAATTTGTAAGTCGCTCTGGATAAGAGCGTCTGCCAAATGACTTAAATGTAAATGTAAATTATATTAAGTGGCATTGTTTAAAGTGGCTAGTGATACATTTTTTTACATCAATTTCCATTATTAAAGTGGCTGGATTGAGTCAGTGTGTTGGCAGCAGCCACTCAATGTTAGTGATGGCTGTTTAACAGTCTGATAGCCTTGAGATAGAAGCTGTTTTTCAGTCTCTCGGTCCCTGCTTTGATGCACCTGTACTGACCTCGCCTTCTGGATGATAGCGGGGTGAACAGGCAGTGGGTCGGGTGGTTGTTGTCCTTGATGATCTTTATGGCCTTCCTGTGACATCGGGTGGTGTAGGTGTCCTGGAGGGCAGGTAGTTTGCGTTGTGCAGACCTCACTACCCTCTGGAGAGCCTTACGGTTGTGGGCGGAGCAGTTGCCGTACCAGGTGGTGATACAGCCCGACAGTATGCTCTCGATTGTGCATCAGTAGAAGTTTGTGAATGCTTTTGGTGACAAGCCAAATTTCTTCAGCCTCCTGAGGTTGAAGAGGTGCTGCTGCTCCTTCTTCACAACGCTGTCTGTGTGGGTGGACCAATTCAGTTTGTCCGTGATGTGTATGCCGAGGAACTTAAAACTACTACCCTCTCCACTACTGGCCCGTCGATGTGGATAGGGGGGTACTCCCTCTGCTGTTTCCTGAAGTCCACAATCATCTCCTTTGTCTTGTTGATGTTGAGTGTGAGGTTATTTTCCTGACACCACACTCCGAGGGCCCTCACATCCTCCCTGTAGGCCGTCTTGTCGTTGTTGGTAATCAAACCTACCACTGTATCGTCGTCCACAAACTTGATGATTGAGTTGGAGGCGTGCATGGCCACGCAGTCGTGGGTGAACAGGGAGTACAGGAGAGGGCTCAGAACACACCCTTATGGGGCCCCAGTGTTGAGGATCAGCGGGGTGGAGATGTTGTTACCTACCCTCACCACCTGGGGGCGGCCCGGCAAGAAGTCTCGTACCCAGTGGCACAGGGCGGGGTCGAGACCCAAGGTCTCGAGCTTGATGACGAGTTTGGAGCGTACTATGGTGTTAAATGCTGAGCTGTAGTCGATGAACAGCATTCTCACATAGGTATTCCTCTTGTCCAGATGGGTTAGGGCAGTGTGCAGTGTGGTTGCGATTGCTTCGTCTGTGGACCTATTGGGGCGGTAAGCAAATTGGAGTGGGTTTAGGGTGTCAGGTAGGGTGGAGGTGATATGGTCCTTGACTAGTCTCTCAAAGCACTTGATGATGACGGAAGTGAGTGCTACAGGGCGGTAGTCGTTTAGCTCAGTTACCGTAGCTTTCTTGGAAACAGGAACAATGGTGGCCCTCTTGACGCATGTGGGAACAGCAGACTGGGATAAGGATTGAGGCAGTGGCACTGTATTGTCCTGAAGACAGAGCAAACAACAACGTTTTGACTAGTCCCGGCGAAGAACTCTACCATGCCAAACAGTGTGCACATTTGTTTGTCTGAAGGTGGCCAGAACTTTCCTGGCTGACGCTAGACCACGTCTTACAACACGAGGTGTTGTTAGAGGAATTCTAAATTCCTCTTCTAAATAAATTATAGTATATGTTTTGTAGCCAAAACCAAATTCACACTCTATCTATTTCATAATAAGTTGTAAGTTTATCATTTGCATGAAACAGCAAGTGACCAGTCTTAAAAACAAGTTCAGCATTTATTCTTGATGAGTACTGGCCCAAAATACAAAGAACATTACATTTTAAAGAGAAGATAAAAATGACGTCATCAGTTCTCACACTCTCTCCGATCCACACAATAGCGCAGTGTCTTCAGGTCTGGAGATTGTCTCCTACTCCCCTTATAAAGCAAACATTCCAATCTGTCTAAAAGACATACTCTTCTCCACTAATGGAACATCAAAGAACATTCTTATCTGTCTAAAGAGATATACCCTCCTTCTCCCTTAAACCCGCAAGGTACAGATAATTAATTCATTTTACCTACATTTTCAGTCCTAGTTTAATCAAAAACCCATACATTTCATACCACCTTTATTTTACTAGGCAAGTCAGTTACATAACATAATAGTATTAAAATGAATGGTTTTAATTTAAATGTATACATAATTATTCATTTCAACTATAATTTCCTCCAACAGGTGTGTACACACTTTGGTCTGGATACACAGTTGCTTTTTTTTACTCTCATTGAGTCCAATCTTAATGGTAGTTTTAGAGTTTTGAACATGAGAATGTTACAGAACGCACCTTTAATATATTTCATGATAATATATATTTTTCGGTAGAATTATAAACAATAATATGAAAATAGTAAAGTTATAGTAAAGTCATGTTTATTCTTTAAAGTCAAATAAAGAAGGATTAACCTGTTAATAGAACAATAAATTGCAATATTTTGCAGCACTTTCAGTGTTACTCTGACTTGAGATATGCACGCTTAACAAAATGAATTGTGTTAGTATCCCAATGACATTGTTAAATGATTTACAAGAAATTATTACCTCAACTCTAAATTGGTAATTTGTCCCTTTGTGTCTTGATGAGTACTTATATTAACCTCTCTGGCCCACCCGACGTGCTAGCGTCCCACCTTGCCAACAATAAATGCAAATGCGCTACGCCAAATGCTAATAGCACTCGTTAAAACTCAAACGTTCATTAAAACTCACATGCAGGGTACTCAATTCAAGCTACACTCGTTGTGAATCTAGCCAACGAGTCAGATTTGTAAAATGCTTTTCGGCGAAAGCATGAGAAGCTATTATCTGATAGCATGCAACACCCCGAAATACCAGAAGGGGACGTAAAACAAAGGAATTAGCGTAGCCGGCGCTACACAAAACGCAGAAATAAAATATAAAACATTCATTACCTTTGACGAGCTTCTTTGTTGGCACTCCTATATGTTCCATAAACATCACAATTGGGTCTTTTTTTCCCCGATTAAATCGGTCCTTATACCCAAAATGTCCATTTATGAAGACCGATCCAGGAAAAACACCGTTTTTAAACACGTTATTTTTTTAAATTAAAAAAGTTGCCTATAAATTTGACAAAACACTTCAAACTACTTCTGTAATCCAACTTTAGGTATTAGTAAACGTTAATAAACGATCAAATTGATCACGGAGCGATCTGTATTCAATAGGCACAAGTTTGAAAAACGTAGCCAACTTTTCCGGTTCCATTTTTCACAGCTGTGGACCTGAAAGCCAGATGTGGCTATTACTCAGATGACCAAGGATTTAGTTGAATCGAAATCACAACATTGGCGACATCATGTGGAAGCTGTAGGAACTGTAATCTCACCCTTAAGTATTTTTCCTTCCAATAGACAATACATAGACTGGCGGATTGATTTTTTCTCCGTCGATTTTGTGATCAGGTTTCCTTGCGATTTTGACCACGGAACTTGTTCTGTTATAGTCACAGACACCATTTAACCATTCAGAGTGTTTTCTATGCACACATACTAATCATATGCATATACTATATTCCTGGCATGAGTAGCAGGACGTTGTAATGTTGCGTGATTTTTAACAGAATGTTGAAAAAAGTAGCCCGATCTCTAAGAGGTTTTAAGATGATCACAGTTAAGGTCTATGGCGTTGAAGTTTTCAACCATGATCACCACACTAAATGAGATTCTCTGTACAATATCCTTGTTCAAATGTGCTACATCAAATCCAGAGCCCACAGATTCAAAACTGTTGTGTAATAGTCGTGCATTTGTGCAATTCATATGCTTTAAACCTTGCCGATAACAGCTTGCATGTCCTTTTACATTCTTCGTTCAATCAACCTGAATAATACAAAACGTTGAGGTTTTGTAGTAAAGTTTGGAAGGTTACATGTGTAACCTGCGCAGTTCTTTCCAGAACTCAGCGATGCCCAATGACAAAGCTTTCTCTGCCAGGCCTATGCACTCATAGGGCGTGAACCCCACCAGCGCCGTGCCCTTAGTGGCCACCCCCTGCCGTCCTGCCAGCTCTGCCACCCTGGCTGTGATAAGAGATGCTGGGGCGTGGCAGTATGGCTGCCCACCAATACTGAAGGTGGGCCACGGCTCGCCCCTCTCCCCAACCTGGCTAGGAGGGTTCCCCTTCATGCTCTCCACATTGCAGGCTATCTCCACGGCACCCTCGTGTGGCAGGGCCAGCACTTGCACCCCCGGTATTCCCCCAGGAGTAGACTCCCTAATCGACATGGCGATGCTGCGCCCCAGAGCCAGGTCCTGGGTGTCGATGGTGACGTTGCAGTTCATGACGTAGGGACTAGCTCCGACGCCTGCATGGCAATGGTGGGGTCAAAGGTCAGAAGATCAGACAAAAAGTCACAAGACGGTGCGAACTAAAAGGTACAGAGATACGGTTATTTTCAAATGTGCCCAATTAGTGGTTACTGGGTACGCTCTCTCTGTGCTATACTTCATGAGAGTGTAATGTGGGGGCACTGAGGGCCTGTCCTCAGAATGAAACATGCAAATTTCGCCTAACCCTATGTTTTAAAAATCACCTCTCAGTATTTGCGTAAACAGGACATCCACCAACCGCCAAGCCCTAAGCGAGTGCTAACCTGTGAGGCCATATCGTTTCTGTGGCAGGGGCCCTACGTCTGGCCGGCTGGCTCCTGTGTCCGGATTCTTCCTGAACCAGCCCATCTCCTTGCGTCTCTGCGCCAGGCCTCGGTGCTGGGGTGAGTCTGCCCAACCAAAGAAGAAAGCACTGGTGCCACTGACCCGTTCAGTCAGCCCAGCAGCCACCGCTGGACAGGGTGAGAGGATGGGTTAACACATACAGTTAAAGTCGGAAGTTTACATACACTTAGGTTGGAGTTATTAAAACTCATTTTTCAACCACTTCACAAATTTCTTGTTAACAAACTATAGTTTTGGCAAGTCGGTTAGAACATCTACATTGTGCATGACGACACAAGTCATTTTTCCCAAAAATAGTTTAGAAACAGATTTTACTTATATCACTTATA
Source organism: Oncorhynchus masou masou (assembly GCF_036934945.1). Lineage (NCBI taxonomy): Eukaryota > Metazoa > Chordata > Actinopteri > Salmoniformes > Salmonidae > Oncorhynchus > Oncorhynchus masou. The sequence continues at coordinate 8,546,387 of NC_088221.1, read as the reverse complement.
TTACTTATATCACTATATCACAATTTCAGTTCATCAGAAGTTGACTGTGCCTTTAAACAGCTTGGGAAATTCTAGAAAATGGTGGCATAGCTTTAGAAGCTTCTGATAGGCTAATTGACAACATTTGACCCAATTGGAGGTGTACCTGTGGATGTATTTCAAGGCCTACCTACAAACTCAGGGCCTCTTTGCTTGAAATCATGGCAAAATCAAAAGAAATCAGCCAAGACCTCAGAAAAAAAATTGTAGACCTCCACAAGTCTGGTTCATCCTTGGGAGCAATTTCCAGAAGGTACCATGTTCATCTGTACAAACAATAGTACGCAAGTATAAACACCATGTGACCACGCAGCCATCATACCTCTAAGGAAGGAGACGTGTTCAGTCTCCTAGAGATTAACGTACTTTGGTGCGAAAAGTGCAAATCAATCCCACAACAACAGCAAAGGACCCTGTGAAGATGCTGGAGGAAACAGGTACAAAAGTATCTATATCCACAGTGAAACGAGTCCTATATCGGTTTGCAACTGCATATGGGGACAAAGATTGTACTTTTTGGAGAAATGTCCTCTGGTCTGATGAAACAAAAATAGAACTGTTTGGCCATAATGACCATCGTTATGTTCGGAGGAAAAAGGGGAAGCTTGCAAGCTGAAGAACACCATCTCAATCTTGAAGCACGGGGGTGGCAGCATCATGTTGTGTGGGTGCTTTGCTGCAGGAGGGACTGGGGCATTTCACAAAATAGATGGCATCATGAGGATGGGAAATTATGTGTAAATATTGAAGCAACATCTCAAGACATCAGTCAAGAAGTTAAAGCTTGGTCACAAATGGGCCTTCCAAATGGACAATAACCCCAAGCATACTTCCAAAGTTGTGACAAAATGGCTTAAGGACAACAAAGTCAAGATATTGGAGTGGCCATCACAAAGCCCTGACCTCAATCCTATAAAAAATGTGTGGGCAGAACTGAAAAAGCGTGAGCGAGCAAGGAGGCCTACAAACCTGACTCAGTTACACCAGCTCTGTGACAAGGAATGGGACAAAATTCACCCAACTTATTGTGGGAAGCTTGTGGAAGGCTACCCGAAACATTTGACCCAAGTTAATGAATTGAAAGGCAATGGTACAAAATACTAATTGAGTTTACGTAAAACTTCTGACCCACTGGGAATGGGATGAAAGAAATAAAAGCTGAAAATAATAATTCTCTCTACTATTATTCTGACATTTCACATTCTTAAAATAAAGTGGTGATCCTAACTTACCTAAGACAGGGAATTTTTACTAGGATTAAATGTCAGGAATTGTGAACAACTGAGTTTAAATGTATTTGGCTAAGGTGTGTGTAAACTTCCGACTTATACTGTACCAATTGGATACCATGAAAGTGGGAGAAAAAGGTTTAAAAAACAAACAAAAAAATAATAAAAAATAAATTAACTTGAAAATCTATGGCAAGACCTGAAAATGGTATCAAGAATTTTGAAAAGAATAATGGGCAAATGTTGCACAATCCAGATGTGGAAAACTCATAAGCCTTATTCACATTGGCAGTTTGAAGTGAAATGTGTGCATATCCGATTCGAATCGGTTCCTTTTCCTGAAAGGTGAACAGCCAAAAATGCAAATGAATCGGATATTTCGAGCCACATTTCAAACCACTGTCGTAAGTGGTTTGAGGTCAGACACAAATCTGATTCCTGGCAATGTGATTTGTGTCTGAATGGTCAACATACTAAAGCCGTTATTATGGAGTTATTTGGCATATCTTGTTGCTTGCTAGCTACTCTGTTGAAAGTTTGACAAGAACATTTGGTAGCCAATTAGATTGTTAACTGTTTACAAGCAAATTAGTGAATCGGGTATTGTGTGTAAATGGGTGAGACAAAAAAAAGTAATCCATTTTGAATTCAGGCTGTAACAACAAAATGTGGAATAGGTCAAGGGGTATGAATACTTTCTGAAGACACTGTACATACACCACTGCAGTAGTCGCCTCACAATTCACACGTATACAGCATACAACATGATGAACTGAGAAGAGAGAAAAGGGGGGTCAAAGCTTTAATGTGTAGACACATACATGCAGGCACACGCACACCACACACACACCTCTAGCTTCCTTGGCACAGTCCCCCAGTCCCACCTCCTCTCCCAGAGGGTAGAGGGGCACCAGGTCCACAGCGCCCATCGTTGGGTGGCCGCCTGCATAGGCACTCATGTCAATCAGTCGACAGGCCTGCTCACACGCAGACAGCACTGCCTCCTCTGCAACAGAAACACATTGACAACGCCTTCTATTATTGGAATGACACAAGTGAAATCACGGTTCAGTTATTGGTTAAATTAGGGTGCTTAATTCCTGGTCTGCTTGAAAAATGTTTAGGCAGCCGTTTTCAGGGGTTACTATACCACTGCCCCTCATAAGAGTAAAAGATTGTCTGAGAATAATGAAGACCTTTGCTAAGTACTTGTCATATTTATTGTAACATTGTGATCCTGAACAAAGCCTGTAGAAAATGTCCCTTAGTGTAGTTGTTGTTTTTCCCCAAAAAAAGGACAGATACTCACTAATGCAGTCAATACTGGCCACGATGGTGATGACAGACCGGTTGTAGTCTTGATCATTAAAGATGTTGAGCACTGTTGTCCCTTCTCGCCGTCCGCCTGAAAATATGCATACAATCGGAAAGATGCATAAATCCATGAAGAAACCATCATATTTTGTTAAATCATAACTATGTTACTACTGTTTATGCAGTGAACAATGAAACATTTTTACAGGGGTAACTCACCATTACTGTCAAATACAGCTGCCCTGGCCACTGTTTCCACCAATTCCTTCCTGCGGGCTTCTGAGACATTGAGGAGGCAGGCGACCAGACGCTGGCCTATGGCACTATGAGCCATCCCCCTGAAGGAACCCATGTCACTGAACTTTAGGTAGGCTGATTTTGCAGTGGTCTATTTCACCAGATACAAATTGTAGCTAAACACCAGTTATTTGACAACTGTACTGTATTTCCTTGAGTCTCTCTACTATATTCTGATGCTTGAAAAGTTCTCATTTTGTATTATCTGTTTTGCTCCATTTAAATACAACTTCATGGAGAATGGTAACATTTTCATCCCAAAAATGTCAATATGTCTACAACATTATGTGGCAAACTGCAGCTTGGTTGATCGAAAAGTATGTGATATCTCGCCATCATAACATAAACAACATATCAAACATAAACATGGAGTACATTTTGTTATAGAAAAATTACAAATGCATCTGTGTCAAAGGAATATCCCACTTGTAGTTTTGAATGTTGTCATCAACCAAAATTATAAAAATCCAAACATGGCCAATACAGTTACACAAGACGAGAAAGCAAGCGCAGTTCATAAATGCATTCATTAATATATAAAACATGCCATGCTAACCATCTCTAGTGTGGGCCTGATATGTAGCCATAATGTAATACTTACGTACTAATAACCACGAAAAATGCCAACACACAGTCAATCAAGTGTCTACTGTAAAGCGAAAAATTTATACACGTTGCAAAATCTGTGATTCAGAAACTGCCTATCCAATAGAAATCGGTCGTCACTAGGTTATTAGAACGCAAGTATTACATTATGGCTATTATCAGGCCCGCACGAGAGATGTGGAAGCCATAGAAAAACCATGTCACACTTGTCAACGCTGTAAAGGCAACGTCCGCTAAACTAAACGCATGCGCAGAAACACATCATCTGGGCTAACTGTCGCGCCATATTGCGCTAGTGCAGGCTGTCAAAATCAAAGGCACAACTTCGATACAAAATATATTTTTTATGTAAATGAAAACGTGGCAGTTTGTTACTTTCACGAGGATAGCGTAATAAGATGTTCAATTACTTAAAACATTGGCTAGAATCTAGGTTGTGCCTTTAGATTTTGTGAAAATTAACAACTAAGGAATAATTAGTCACTTCTGTAATTGACTTCCTAAACCCCGGCCTGGTCTGCTTCTCAAGCGCTCCCAGAAGCCTCTCGCGATGTTGCACCTCTGGGTTTAGTAACTCAGTGGTAAAATTCAAACTTCAACCATTGAGTTTATAAATCGAGAGACAACATCGCGAGACTTCCGGGAAGGCATGCAAAACAGGCCAGGGTAATTTAGAGAAGTGACAAATTCTTCCTTAGTTGTCCATTTTCTCAAAATCTAAAAGCACAACCTAGAGTCGGGCCGCCAACCTCATAAAAGTGACCAACTGACACGTTTTCATCCAAAACAACTTTTTGAAGGTCTGCCTTTGATTTCACGGTCTGCACATGCGCAGTTTGGCGCGAGACGACAGTTTGAACCGATGACGTATTTCAGTGCATGAGTTTCGCATGCAAAAGACACCATGACTTTGCCTACTACAAGCGTGATCGGGGTTTTCTATTGGAGAAGCAGCTTGTTGCCCATCTTTATATTGTACGGTCTTTGCTGTGATCATGCGCAATTCGTATTTTGATTGCAGGAACCGGATGAGGGCTGGTTCCCGTGCTGACGTCCTTGGCAAACAGCGACACGTGGAGGACCAAAATGCAAAGACAACAACAGTTAGCGTCACCCAGGTTGACAAAATTATCAACGTCCAGAATAAACAAGGATGTTGAGGAGGAACTACAACGACATAAGGTTGAAAGCTGTTTATGACTATGTTGTCGATGTTGCATCGTTTTGCACGTTCATTGTCGTATGTCTGCCTCGGATGCTGTTCATTAACTGGCCATGCATTTGCGTCTAAACTACATTAATCCGGTTTTAGCCCCCATGATAACCGCTCGTGGAGTTGCAACGGGCTTTCATTGTGCAGCCAAAGCAATGAGCGCTGCAGCAGGTTCATCGCCATTCGAGCCTCCAGAGCATTGTCTGCCTGGAGTCCAGGAAACACGCCCTGGGAGCCCGCCGCGACTGCGGAGACTGGTCGACATTCCGGGATGCCAACCGGACCGAGTCAACGACTTGCTTCTACTCAGTAACGTTACTTCGGATTCACAGGGACGGTGCGGTTCAGACGCCGAAGATCCAAGTGCACATGTTGTGTTTTTCCCTGGAGACATACAGGTGAGAGGTGTGGGTTTTGTCAGGCAGGTACATTTTAATATCACTTATTTTGCCATCAAATGAACATCTCAGCCATTTGTCATGACATTATGCAGGTTGGTAACATTATACACGTATGCCAATTGATGCCAAGCATAAGGGTGAAAGGCCGTTGCATAGCCAGCCTATAATCCTGTTAGCTAAATTGGTTACAGCTGTGGTTGTTTACATTTCAAGTGGAGTGTCTAATTCACATACTCCTGCCCACAAATAATAACATCCATTCCAAGAGTTCCAACAGGCTAGCCTACTAAAATGTTATGATTCCAAGGGTGTCTTAGTATTTCCGAGGGAATGTTAGTATTCTCGGGTTGTTGCGAGTGGGATGCTCAGCAATTGTTAATGAATGTGTTCATTGTATGCAACCCCACACCATGATCACATTAGGGACCACTCTTTCACCTGATGTGTTAAACTCCATTGGGAGGAGGATAGTTTAAAAACGAGTTTAGTAAGTTTGGTCTTTCACCCAAGGACCAAAGACATGAGGTTAGACTTGACGGAAGGGGTAGCATTTTTTTCCTCAGAATTAGTTCATGGTCATTGTTAGGCGAACTGCAGGACACTGCAGAACGGGTGTTATCTCCCAATTGATGCGGTTGTTATTTCGTTGCCATGATGCACAAAAACATGAACCCTTCTTAAGCTGCTTTAAGCCAGGTGACTCACCCCATCTTTCTTTCTCCCTCTTCGACCCCTTCCCTTCTGTCCATCTCCCCCACCCTCAACCCCATCTGTCTATTTTCACTGACCCCCTCTCCTTTTCCCCACTTCTCTCCACCTCCACCCAACTCACTCCTCCCCGTCTATCTCGTACACCACTGTTCCTCTGTCCATCTCTCATCCCTAGAATTTCCAGCAGGAGATGTCGCTCCAGCCAGAGGGGGCGCAGTGGCTATCCTGGAGCCTGGAGAACGTCGCCCTCACCCTGGGTCGCCGCTTCCCTGACCGCCACGTGTGGGTGATCCGAGCCTCCCGCATGTACCTGCACAAGTTCAGCTGCTATCACAACTTTGTGGAGAGCAACCTGTTTGGAGCGCCCGAGCACTCACCTGACTACGGAGCATTTCGCCACCTGAGGTATCCCATCTCATAATGTTTTATTCTAGCACTGTGTTTGTCACTAACACCCACTACCTAGAGTGCATTCGTTAAATGTTCAGACCCCTTGACTTTTTCCACATTGTTACATTATAGCCTTGTTCTAAAATTTATTTATTCTTCCTCAATCTACACACTGTACCCCATAATGACAAAGCGGAAACAGGTTTAGACATTTTTGCGAACTTGTAGGATTTTTTTAAACACCTTATTTACCTAAGTATTCAGACCCATTACTATGAGACTCAAAATTGGCCTCAGGTGCATCCTGTTTCTATTGATCATCCTTGAGCTGTTTCATCAACTTGATTGGAGTCCACCTGTGCTAAATTCAATTGATTGGACATGATTTGGAGAGGCACACACCTGTCTATAAGGTCCCCAAGTTGACATCAAAGCAAAAACCAAGCCATGACGTCAAAAGGAATTGTCCGTAGAGCTCCGAGACTGGATTGTGTCGAGGCACATGTCTGGGGAAAGATAGCAAAAAATTGCTGCAGCATTGAAGGTCCCCAAGAACACAGTGGCCTCCATTCTTAAATGGAAGAAATGTTGAACCACCAAGACTCTTCCTAAAGCTGGCCACCCGACCAAAACTGAGCAATCGGGGGAGAAGGGCCTTGATCAGGAAGGTGACCAAGAACCCGATAGTCACTCTGACAGAGATCCACTGTGAGGATGGGAGAACCTTCCAGAAGGACAACCATCTCTGCAGCACTCCACCAGACAGAAGCCACTCCTCAGTAAAAAGGCACTCCTCAGTAAAAAGGCACGTGACAGCCCGCTTGGAGTTTGCCAAAAGGCACATAAAGACTCTCAGACCATGAGAAACAAGATTCTCTGGTCTGATGAAACCTAGATTCAACTCTTTGGCCTGAATGCCAAGCATCAAATCTGGAGGAAACCTGGCACTATCCCTACAGTGAAGCATGGTGGCAGCAGCATACTGTGGGGATGTTTTTCAGCAGCAGGGACTGGGAGACTAGTCAGGATCGAGGGAAAGATGAATGGAATAAAGTTTTTACATAAATTAACAAACATTTCTAAACTTGTTTTTTACTTTGTCATTATGGGGTATTGTGTGTAGATTGAGGATTGTTTAAAAAAAATCTAAAATGGATTTTAAGTCTAACTTTTAAGAAAAATGTGGGAAAAGGTCAAGGGTCTGAATGCACTTATTTTTGATACAGTTGTCTTAACTTACTGTAAATTGCTTTAGATAATCTGCCAAATGACTCAATTATAACTAATTTGTAGGGCACTGCTGAGCAACGGCATGGAGCGCGCTGGCTTGCCCAACCCCCTCCCGCCTCAAAGGGGTGGCGACACAGTCGCCCCGGGTTTCTCCTTGGCCGTGGTGGGCTTCAGCAAAGGCTGCGTGGTGCTCAACCAGATGGTGTACGAGCTGGCGAGGGCACGGGCTGACCCGGAGATGGGGCCATTTGTGGAGCGCCTTTCAGACATGTACTGGCTGGATGGTGGCCACCCGGGAGGCAGCGAGACCTGGGTGACTGACAAGCGGGCGCTGGGGGAACTGGCGGCCAGCGGGGTTGCGGTCCACGCCCACGTGACACCGTACGAGGTGTGTGACCCCATGCGAGCCTGGGTGGGCCGAGAGCATGGGCGCTTTGTCAAGAAACTTGAGGATCTAGGGGCCCGACTCAGCCAGAAGATACACTTTGAGGATGAGCCCGCATCCATCGAGAACCACTTCCGGATCATCCAGGATTTCTGAGGCGTTTGTTCATTCCTGATTGTCTATTGGCATGCAAAGTTTAAAAAAAAAAATAATAATACTGGCAAAGCTTGATTCGATTTGCAAATTTCTGGTTTAATGCAAGGGGATAAAGCTAGTTGGGTCTCATTCATCCCTCTTGGTTCTTCCTTTCATGCAGAAGTCAATCTATCACTATCCCTATCTTCCTAGACCTCATATTTCATGATCTAAGGGCTCAAATATAATTTACTTTAAAATCCAAGCATGCAGATTCCAATTGGAATGCATTGCCCTTATCGAGACACCCCTCTGTCGTTTCTCCAAGGAATGTATATTTCCTTACTTCTACTAGATTGGCCTTTACCATAGACAAAGTTTGCATATTGTACCGAATAAGGGCTATTTGCATGTGAACATTTGCCAGAATCCAGTAAAGTCACTTTCTAACTAGGGATTTCATGTTTAATTTAGGTAGTACAGTAATTCTGCTCATAGATTATGCATGTATGAACTACACTTTAACATCCAGCCCATAGCGGAAGGTTTAAAAAATGCTGTACTTACTAGTTGCCAAAGTTCCGGAGCATGTCTTAAAATCAAGGGCCAGACCTGTCAATTGTCAGATTATCTAACCTTGATTGTAACCTTTGCCTTTTTGTGAAATACAACACATTGATTGTAATCTAAAAAGTAGCTTTGATCCAATGTCCAATGTGGTTGAGTAAAGTTTATTTTCTTGCAATATTTCGGGGGCAACAGTTGACTATTCCTCAAGTGCATCAGCTCCTTCCATTGAACATTGTCTTGATGTCAAGTGACATACTGTGGTGACTTAGAGTGGGCCTCTGTTTCACCAAGGAACACTTGGTGTTTGTGTGGAACAACTACATTTCCTGATGTTGCTTGGGTCAGAATGTCCTGTCTTGTAAATTGATTTATGTTCAGTGATGAACTTTGAGTTGGAGGTTAGCTTAAATTAATCTTGCAGGCTGATGTTCAGCATTCATACTGTATTCTAATAGACTAGAGTGATATCTCTTGGTAAGCTTATAGAGCTGCTTTTGCATTACCTACCATGCTGGATTTCTGGTGATTGGTTCAATGGCTACTGAAATGCAATTAATGTACTTTTCTACTTCATAGCCATTCCATTTTGAAATGCTGTTTTTGTTTAAGACATGCTATTCCATAGCTGCTGTTGTATGATTTGCCCATTTAGAAATAAATGAACAACTCTTAAAAGATACAATACTGTTGGAATGTGTGTGTGTATATAGTGGTTATTTCAGTCATAAACACTTTTTATATTTGTAAATGGTTGATTATACCTAGCTGCATGCATGTCTGGCACAGCAATCATGATGCAAAATGCATTTTAAGGTACACTACATTGGGGCGGCAGGGTAGCCTAATGGTTAGAGCGTTGGACTAGTAACCGAAAGGTTGCAAGTTCAAATCCCTGAGCTGACAAGGTACAAATCTGTCATTCTGCCCCTGAACAGGCAGTTCAGGGGCAGAACCCACTGTTCCTAGGCTGTCATTGAAAACAAGAATTTGTTCTTAACTGAATTGCCTAGTAAAATAAAAATGACAAAGTTTTGCCACATTTTCAGGCTTCAAACATAAAGATATAAAACTGTATTTTTTTGTGAAGAATCAACAACAAGTGGGACACAATCATGAAGTGGAACGACATTTATTGGATATTTCAAACTTTTTTAACAAATCAAAAACTGAAAAATTGGGCGTGCAAAATTATTCAGCCCCTTTACTTTCAGTGCAGCAAACTCTCCAGAAGTTCAGTGAGGATCTCTGAATGATCCAATGTTGACCTAAATGACTAATGATGATAAATACAATCCACCTGTGTGTAATCAAGTCTCCGTATAAATGCACCTGCACTGTAATAGTCTCAGAGGTCCATTAAAAGCGCAGAGAGCATCATGAAGAACAAGGAACACACCAGGCAGGTCCGAGATACTGTTGTGAAGAAGTTTAAAGCCGGATTTGGATACAAAAAGATTTCCCAAGCTTTAAACATCCCAAGGAGCACTGTGCAAGCGATAATATTGAAATGGAAGGAGTATCAGACCATTGCAAATCTACCAAGACCTGGCCATCCCTCTAAACTTTCAGCTCATACAAGGAGAAGACTGATCAGAGATGCAGCCAAGAGGCCCATGATCACTCTGGATGAACTGCAGAGATCTACAGCTGAGGTGGGAGACTCTGTCCATAGGACAACAATCAGTTGTATATTGCACTTATCTGGCCTTTATGGAAGAGTGGCAAGAAGAAAGCCATTTCTTAAAGATATCCATAAAAAGTGTTGTTTAAAGTTTGCCACAAGCTACCTGGGAGACACACCAAACATGTGGAAGAAGGTGCTCTGGTCAGATGAAACCAAAATTGAACTTTTTGGCAACAATGCAAAACATTATGAAAACACAGCGCATCACCCTGACCACACCATCCCCCCTGTCAAACATGGTGGTGGCAGCATCATGGTTTGGGCCTGCTTTTCTTTATCAGGGACAGGGAAGATGGTTAAAATTGATGGGAAGATGGATGGAGCCAAATACAGGACCATTCTGGAAGAAAACCTGATGGAGTCTGCAAAAGACCTGAGACTGGGACGGAGATTTGTCTTCCACAAGACAATGATCCAAAACATAAAGCAAAATCTACAATGGAATGGTTAAAAAATAAACATATCCAGGTGTTAGAATGGCCAAGTCAAAGTCCAGACCTGAATCCAATCGAGAATCTGTGGAAAGAACTGAAAACTGCTGTTCACAAATGCTCTCCATCCAACCTCACTGAGCTCGAGCTGTTTTGCAAGGAGGAATGGGAAAAAATGTCAGTCCCTCAATGTGCAAAACGGATAGACATACCCCAAGCGACTTACAGCTGTAATCGCAGCAAAAGGTGGCACTACAAAGTATTAACTTAAGGGGGCTGAATAATTTTGCACGCCCAATTTTTCAGTTTTTGATTTGTTAAAAAAGTTTGAAATATCCAATAAATGTCGTTCCACTTCATGATTGTGTCCCACTTGTTGTTGATTCTTCACAAAAAAATACAATTTTATATCTTTATGTTTGAAGCCTGAAATGTGGCAAAAGGTTGCAAAGTTCAAGGGGGCCGAATACTTTCGCAAGGCACTGTATGTTGACACCTGCTAGTCGAACATCTCATTCCAAAATCATGGGCATTAATATGGAGTTGGTCTCCCTTTGCTGCCATAGCAGCCTCCACTCTTCTGGGAAGGCTTTCCACTAGATGTTGGAACAGTGCTGCCGGGACTTGCTTCCATTCAGCCACGAGCATTAGTGAGGTCGGGCACTGATGTTGGACTCGCAGTCGGCGTTCCAATTCAGGCCAGTCAAGTTCTTCCACACCGATCTCGACAAACCACTTCTGCATGGACATCTTGGGGGATGGGGGGGAGGATTGTCATGCTGAAACGGTAAAGGGCCTTCCCCAAATTGTTGCCACAAAATTGTCTAGAATGTAATTGTATGTAGCATTAAGATTTCCCTTCACTGGAACTAAGGGGCCTAGCCTGAACCCTGAAAAACAACCCCAGACCTTCCTCCACCAAACATTACAGCTTGCGGCAGATAGCGTTCTCCTGGCATCCGCGAAACCCAGATTTGTCCGTTGTATTGCCAGATGGTTAAGCGTGCTTCATCCCGCCAGAGAATGCGTTTCCACTGCTCCAGAGTCAAATCAAGAGCATTGAGCTTTACACCACTCCAGCCGAAGCTTGGCATTGCACATGGTGATTTTAGGCTTGTGTTCGGCTGCTCGGCCATGGAAACACATTTCAGGAAGCTCCCTACAAAGTTATTGTGCTGAAGTTGCTTCTAGTGGCAGTTGGATCTCAAGAGTGAGTGTTGCATACGAGGACATACTCTTTTTTTTTTTACACACTCCAGCACTCGCCGGTCCCGTTCTGTGAGCATGTGTGGCCTTCCACTTCGTGGCTGAGCCGCTGTTGCTTCTAGATGTTTCCACTTCACAATACCAGCACTTCGTTGACCGGAGTAGCTCTAGCAGGGCAGAAATTTGACAAACTAACTTGTTAAAAAGGTGGCATACTATGTCACATTGAACATCATTGAGCTCTTCAGTAAGGCCATTATACTGCCAATGTTTTTGTCGATGTTACACACCTGTCAGCACAGCAACGTGTGGCTGACATAGCCAAATCCACTATTTTGAAGGTGTCCACATACTTTATAATCGATGTTGTAATTGATAAGTTAACATACGGTCATTAAACACCTGTACTAGCTAAGTCCTTACAACTTGTGCATACACCATGGATAAGTGAAAATGGATAAGTTTTAAGTGGAGCTTAGAGGGGAAGTTCAGGATTTTACAACTTGATGTTTGATGGTTCCTCATCCTGAAAGTCAATGGGAGTGATAGGGGCATGTGTGTCAATGTCATTGCCAAATCAACTGCAATCAACTCCTTATTTGTTTTGATATTACTTTAAGATGATTTAGCTTTTTTTCTATATATATAAAAAAAAAAAACATGGGACACACGGCCATCAGCACTAGGAGGCAATATTTCCTTATCAGTAGATGGCAGAACAATGGAGATAATTTCTTACTTGCTTTTGGAAGCACAATGCCCCAGATGATGGCATGCCTTAGTTCTGTTGTTCATGGCCGCCGGTAGTTTCTCTGTTTAAAGACCATTCTCTGCAGATGTTGTCCACAAATGTTTCTTGTGGTCTTCGCACCTGAGAGGGAACCCACTGATGTAGAAAAAAAGGTAGACAAGACTCCATCCACCATGTAGGTTTTCTATCATCTTTAATGAGCATTCTTGTTTGCTGATGACACCTAAATATTAGATTGATATTGATCAGAAGATACAAATGGGGATTTGAAATTATCCATTATAAAAACAAATGGAATATACCTACAAATCTATCAAATGTGAAATAAACATCGCTCAGAAGGTTATTGCTTGTGCTTCTAACTGATATGAGTTTGACTCAGATGTTTCCTTCAGTATTACCCTGGTAAAGTGGGAGAAGATCTCACCACAGGAATGTGAAGAGTGCAAACTGGTCACCTTTGTCCCCAGAGAACACACAGGTCACTTGACTAGTGTCTGTATGTAAAAGTAAATTCAGACAGCCATACAAGATGAAATCAGCAGTGGAGCTCTTACAAATATAATCAAGTTGTACAAGTCCACTTTGTGCCAACAGTGCCTCAAACGTCTGGTTTTCATTTAAGTGTCTGTCTTTGAACGGAGGACAGTACTGACTACTGAACCACTCACTAATGACATATTGGTGTTCCAGTTCTCCTTTAGGATGACAGCATACAATGAGAGCATGGCCGTGACTGGAGACAGCCCTCTCGAAGACAAAGGCTATTGTGTGTGCCAGGGCAGTGACATCTCTGGGAAACCTTGAGGACCACAACAAACAAAGGATATGTAGTCTTTGCACCTCCTTGAACAAAGTGACATGTTCAGCTGAGGTCTGCTGGCAGTTAGGGTTCACAAAAATTCTTCAGGGTGGGTTATTCTTTCATAAATTCACAAATGGATGGGGAACGCATGCTCAACAAAAGAGCACTTTCATTTTCTACATGGAAGTGCTCTGCTGGTAAAACTGTACAAATATCTCAGTCGAAACCTTTACATACATCACTTCCGTAATCAATGTTTTCTTGTCCTCTGTAACCATCTCAATGTTATACCCTATCCTCATAACCATCTTTTCTCTTTTAAATCCATCTCTAATCACTTTTCCAAACCTTTCATGCAAGTCCCATTCACCACCAAAGCATATTTCAATTTCATGTCACCTTACCAAAACAGCTTTTTGTTAAGCGGTGCCATCACTACTATCCCATACAACCCGTATCTTCTTAATAAACCCATCTGAATCCAGTTAAATAAAGCACACACATATGTACATCTAAATATAAACAAAACACCATCCCATTATATAAATATATTGAGAATCAGATTAGAATATAAAACGTATTTAAAGAGCAAATATAAAGAGGCACACGGTAGTTACGACCAAAGTGAACGGTAATTTGCCCTGAGACGAGGAAATGGAATGAACAGAGGAGTAAGACTGAATAAACTCACCTTCATACACAGATAATCTGTTATGATTCCCAAATCTACCCGACTCCCATTAAACTTAAGGCTTCCTAGCCATAAAAAAAAAAAACACAGTAGCTTTTTAATACCAATTAAAGGAATGCAGATTAAATTACTTCAGTAAATACATTGTGTTCAAGTTACACAAAAATAATATGTAATGCAAAACAACTTTTTCCAGTTGAGTAAGCAAATTAAATACCCAGATGATAAATAGTTAAATGCTTCCGTCACAGTTCCCCTAAGCAAATGACTCAAGAGGAACTGAAAACATTTGAAGAAAGACATTTGAGTAAAGCATGGGTGTGGTGTTTACTGTCCATGAGTCACCTTTTTACAGAACCCTTTTAAATCTCTATTACTGTGGAATTGTAAATCAGAGGAAGAGTTGGGGTTAACAGTAAATGTTATAGACAGACACCAGTGTGACTTGTTGGCTTACTAATTATGCAGGCCAGGGCTTGGTACTGTGCATAGACAACCTGTCTAAGATGACATCATACTATGCTTTGAGATGTGGCGTGCTGGAGAGCAAGATAAGGGAATGTCACAGAATATAATGTGTGCAAGCCATGGCCTGAAGCTTGTTGACAGTAGGGAGGTAATGTACAGCTTGGGTCAGGCAAACAAGGACATCGTCCTCACACTTACTTTACTTTCACTTCCTCAAATAGTCTGATTTAGCCCATATCTGCACAGTTCAGTGTTCTGTCGAATGATTTTAGCACAAAATACTTAAAACACTGACGACCACTTACTGGCCTGGCAAAAATGGTCAAGTAATAATTTGTTGACTATTTAAATGTCTCCATTAAAAGTTACTTGCGGCAAAACAGTATTGCATAGATTTCCCTTGAGCTATATTTGGCCTCATTCTTTAAATTCAGGGACAAAATATACCTGACAAAACAAAGACACTAGAAATGACCAAATCAGCTCACAATAAAATAGAATGCTAATCTTAAATCAATGCATTATTTAGAAACACAAACTACACAGAAACAGCGACGAATTGACGTTAGATCACAAAGGAAGCTGGCTATCTTTGGTTTGGCTGGACACTCTTGGATACTGGCGAGCAGTAGAACAGAACAGAAGCGCTCTTGGGTAGGTGACACTTTCCGGCAGGTTCCTTGCTGCATAAAACCAATAAAAGCAAAATAGGAGCTTGTGGGAGGGGTGCGCTTGCGTCGCTCTTTCCCCCTCAGAAGTCCCCGTCTCCACCGTTGGTGGTGGCAGGTGTCTCCTCCTCAAAGCGAAACCTCTTGGCCTGGGTGTGGGGTGAGTCCAAGGTGAAGTTCTCCTTGTCCTCTGGGTCCTCTGCTGGGGCAGCCCACTTGGTACCGCTGCTCCTCTCACGGGGGGTTCGTGGTAGGACAAGCTCGATACTTGGGTATTGATGCTGCTGCCACAGCCAGGGGTGGGTCATGCAGTCGGCTGCACTGGGCCGGTCCCTGTGTGGAGAGGGTGAAGACGGACCAAGGTCAAAACCAATTATTAGAAATGAAAAGCACAAAAGCATTTGCTCCAATGATTCCTGTCAGTAGCAGTGATTTAACCATTAGAATTCCCTGAACCTTTACTGGCTGGTGATAGTCCCACTTACTCTGGAGTTTTGACCAGCAGCTTGCGGATGAAGTCGACAGCGAGCTCCGACACCCTGGAGAAGGCCTCTTGGCTATAGTCCACATTGACCTGGGACACGTTCAGGTACGTCTCCTGCTTGTCATCCCCTGCAAATGGAGACTCACCCGTCACCAGCATGTAGGCAATCACCCCCACACTCCTGAAGAACACATAACACACACCCAGAATACAGTTAGTACAAATGTGTCAGAGGGTGCACACGTGTTGACCTGCAAACATACATACTTCACACAAGTGCCTTAGGCAGGCACAGACATAAATCCACAGTCATTGTGTTTATATTGATGACTCACCACAAGTCAGTTGCTGTTGTAATAGGCTCATAGTTCAGGATCTCTGGAGCTAAGGTGAGAAAAGGGAGAACGAGAGAGGCCATATGATTACATCACAACATTGTTATTGTAGAATGTCAGACTTAATTGCAGCTGGTTGAAGGAACGTTGGAGGCATGTTACATGGACGTTGCCTTACCCACGTACTCGGGCGTGCCCAAGATCTCTCTGAGTTCTCCGACCATGCCCAGTTTGCGTGCCAGGCCAAAGTCCACAATCTTTATGTCCCCCAGCGGTGCCAAGCTGGTTAGAAGGATGTTCTGGGGCTGAAAGAAAGAGGGAGGGATTGGGTGAGTAGTCCAAAAGGGTAACAAAGCTGTCATAATACAGCTGTATACAGCAGGTCCAGTCATTCACAATCCTTCCTGCATGAGATTGTGTTTGCAGCGAAGATATGCAAGTGGTGATGTAAAGATGAATAAGAGAGCAAATGGGGTTGAGAGGTGTATTTTAGGTGTATGTACATATGTTTGTATGTGCGCAGTGCACTTCTGCTTATATGTATTAAGAGGTGTGGAGGGATAGACCTTGAGGTCCAGGTGCACCACGCTGGTCTGGTGGAGGAGGTGGACGCCCTCCAGCGTCTGTCTGATCAGCCGTGTGATTTGGCCCTCTGGGAGCAGCTCATCACAGTCACAGTGGTCAAAGATCTCACCCCCCGCCGCACTGTCACACAGAGAGAGAGAGAGAGAGAGTGTCAGTGTCTAACACAAACCATAAAACTTTGTTGCATGATTGCATCCATAAAACCTAGGTGGTTGAGACTCAACTGAGTGTATAAACTTGTTTCATATAATTTCAGGTCAGGCAACAGATAATTGGGTATTTCCAATGGAATAGCCTTCCCCTTTCAGTTCTAAAGGCACTTTGCTTTCAGGGCAGGATTAGAAAGGCTTTTCTCAACTCAATGAAACAAACAGGGAGGGTGGAAACATGTCTATTGACTCTCAGAATACACGAGAGTGCTAAGGGTGGGGTTTCCCTTTATCTACTTCCCCAGTGTCAGATGAACTTGTAGATATTATTTTTATGTCTGTCTCCGGTATTAAGAAATAGAGGTAGATTTGCGAGCCAATGCTAACTAACATTAGCGCATGATGGGTATCTGTTATGGGTATCTGTTCCAGTCCTTGCACTATCGCACTAATTAGCAACTTTCTTCAAACTGCACGCAGAGAAATAATAGTATCAACGAGTTCATCGGACTCTAGGGAAGTAGATAACGGGCCTCATTGGCAAAATCAAGAAGTGTCCCTTTAAGCACAGAATGTGGATTGCAGCCCATCTGCATTCTTCATTCTACTTTCTGTTTTGTTGGATGCAGTGTAAAGGAGTACCGATTCCAATGAAGTTCAAGGCATAATCACACATACGGTCTCAGATATGAGAAACTTTCTTAAATAGCCTCTGTACAGTACATAGGTTTACATTCAAAAAAAATTGAAACTTACATAAGTAGCGGATTTGAAAGATGGGTTAAGGACTTGACAGATGTAATGGAGGAAGCTGATGGCAGTATGGGGTGGATGTGTGAACAAACCTTTAAAATTGCTACTGATTGAACTGATAGCATTGAGTGCAATCTAAAAGTTGTCCATAACTCACTATTCCAGCAGCAGGATGATGTCGTGGTCTGTCTCATAGGCAGCGTGCAGGTTAACCACGCGAGGGTTGTTGCGGGCCGCCTCCAGCACACCCATCTCGTGCACCACCTCGGCCCGGCAGTCTCGGCCTCTCCGCCGCTTCCGAAGGAACTTGGCGGCAAACACCTTCCCTGTGGACCTCTCCACGCACCGCTTCACCACCGCAAATTTCCCCCTGGCACAGAGGACGAAGGGAGGGCCGAATCATTCATCACACACTATCTGGGTCATTTTAGTCTACGCTGAAGGAGACAACTTTGTTACAATATGACATCAGTTAATATTTACATTTAGACAAACATTACATTTTGCTTTGGATAAATGTGTCTGAATATATTATTATTTATCCAGAGTGACTTATAGTTAGTGCATTCAACTACAGTTGGACAACCACGGTGCACTGCCAACCAAACCGTACTGTGCCGGCTTTGATATTTTTTTCTCACATTGTCTTGCCAAGCACCGTTACAGCAACTAGGTGGATGCATAACCCGGCCAGCTCAGCAAGCCTATAGCTTGGTTTAGTAGTGTGAAAAGGTTTCAAATGAGGCCACTCCATACCCACACCCTACTATAACAAGTTGTGGTAATCAGGGTCTAAAATGAACACCTGCCACATGCAGATAGACATCTTACCCGCCAATGCCAAAATCAATTTCACCTGCCACCTTAGCATTTGCAGTGAAATAACTACTGCAATAGCTGTTTTCAAAGTATTTGTTTCATAGTTGTTAAATTAATTGCTCAAATAGTCGAATCCTATATAGACCATTGCACCTTGCTTTGCAACACTGCCTGGCTGGGGGATGTACGCACATGAAGAGCTAAGTGAAAGATTCATTTTTAGAAGTGCTGAGCACAGGCATAAAAGTTAGTCTAATTTACTTGAAACGAAAGTCTACTGAAGTGAGACATTGCCCTTGTGTTTCTTGGCTCTTTACATTGTTTTGTTCACAAGTTAGGTTGTTTTTCAATGTTTGCATTTCAACTGCTAGGGAAAAGACAATGCTACAGTACTAGCCAGACGCAATCTCACAGGCACAAACATAACTCGAGTTGCATTACTACTTAATCTCCTGTGCGTAAAGGGGCAGGTGAAAATGGTCTCAGTTTGGTTAAAAGACTCTGGTCATAAAAAATGAAATTAAACAATATACCACATTACTTATTCCTAGTAATACATGTATTGTTTTAGAAACATTACAAAGCATGCTCATCTGCCTTTTTGGTGTTTTGCTGTAATTCCTGCTGGCAAAAAAAATCTGAGTGGCTGGTAGATTTTTCAGCTACTTTGTCTTGCTCACATTGATGTAGAGGTTGTTGTCGTCACTGCTGACCTCCCAATAGGCCAGGCCTGGGAAATTCCAGTCCTCGGGGCCTGATTGGCAACTTTTCCCCCATCCCTAGCAAACACACCTAATTTAAACTAAATGCATTGTTAACTGAAGATCATGATTAGGTGATTATTGGAGGCAGGTGTGTTAGCTGGGGCAAAAAAGTGACCCCAATCAGGCCCCCGAGGACTGGAGATGCCCAGGCCAACTATAGGCTGTCTCATAGTTGTCGTTGATCAGGCCTACTACTGTTGTGTCACCAGCAAACGTCATGATGGTGTTGGAGTCGTGCCTGGCAATGCAGTCGTGGGTGAACAGGGAGTACAGGAGGGGACTAAGCACGCACCCGAGGGGCCCTCGTATTGAGAATCAGCACGGTAAATGTATTGTTGCTTACCCTTACCACCTGGGGGCGGCCCGTCACGAAGTCCAGGATCCAGTTGTGGAGGGAAGTGTTTAGACCAAGGGTGCTTAGCTTAGGGATGAGCTTTGTGGGCAGTATGGTATTGAACGCTGAGCTGTAGTCAATGAATAGCATTCTCATATAGGTGTTCCTTTTGTCCAGGTGGGAAAGGGCAGTGTGGAGTGCAATAGAGATTGCATCATCTGTGGATCTGTTGGGGCAGTACGTGAATTGGAGTGGGTCTAGGGTTTCCGGGATGATGGTATTGGTGAGACATGACCAGCTTTCAAAGCAAGTCATGGCTACCAACGAGTGCTACGGGGCTGTAGTCATTTAGGCAGGTTATGTTTGCTTTCTTGGGCACAGGGACTATCGTGGTCTCCTTGAAACATGTAGGTATTACAGACTCGGTCAGGGAGAGGTTGAAAATGTCAGTGAAGTCACTTGCCAAATGGTCCGCGCATGCTTTAGGTACACATCCTGGTAATCAGTCTGGCCCCGCAGCCTAGTGAATGTTGACCTGTTTGAAGATCTTACTCACATTGGCTACGGCGAGCGTGATCAGTCGTCTGGGACAACTGGTGCTCTCATATGCATGCTTCAGGGTTGCTTGCCTCGAAACCAGCATAAAAAACATTTAGCCCATCTGGAAGGCTCGTGTCACTGGGCAGCTAGTGGCTGGGTTTAAATTTGTTCTGAATTCCAGAACATATTCCAGTCTGTGCTAGCAAAACAGACCTGTAGCATAGCATCCGCATCTGACATCTTCTGTATTGAGCGAGTCACTGGTACTTCCTGCTTCAGTTTTTGCTTGCAAGTAGGAATCAGGAGGATAGACTTATGGTCAGATTTGCCAAATGGAGGGCGAGGGAGAGATTGTATGAGTCTCTGTGTGTGGAGTAAAGGTGGTCTAGAGTTTTTTTTCACTCTGGTTGCACATGTGACATTCTGGTCAAACAGATTTAAGTTTGACTGCATTAAAGTCCCCGACCACAAGGAGCACCGCTTATGGATGAGCATTTTCTTGTTTGCTTATGGCATTAAACAGCTCATTGAGTGAGATCTTAGTACCAGCATCGGTATGTAGTGATAAATAGACAGCTACGAAAAATATAGATGAAAACTATCCTGGTAGATAGGGTGGTCTACAGCTTATCATGAGGTACTCTACTTCAGGTGAGCAATACCTAGAGACTTCCTTAATATTAAATATCGTGCAGCAGCTGTTATTGACAAATAGACACATCCCATCACCCATCTTACCAGATGCAGAATTTGTCCCGCCGACTGTATATTATCCATGTCGTCATTCAGCCACGACTCGGTGAAACATAATATATTATTGGTAGGACAGTCTCGAACGGAGCTCATCCATTGGCACATTGGCCAATAGAATAAAATGATTGAGGCGGGTTACCCACTTGCTGAAAAATTCTCACAAGGCACTCCGATCACCACCACGTGTACCTCTCTTTTCTTCAATCGAATGATAGGGATTTTGGCTTGGTCTTGGAGAAAGAGTATATCCTTCACGTCGGACTCATTATAGAAAAAAATAATCTTCATCCAGTTCGAGGTGAGTAATAGCTGTTCTGATACCCAGAAGCTCTTTTTGGTCATTAGACTGTAGCAGCAACATTAGGTACAGTACCAGTCCAACGTTTGGACACACCTACTTATTCAAAGGTTTCTTTAAGTTAATCTTTCATTTTAAATGGCACTGTCTACTGATAGAATGGCTGTTTGTGAATTCTCATCCACGTGAAGTGCAACTAAAGCACAAAATGAAGGTTGATACCGAGCAGAAATTACAAGAGGCATTTTAGATCTGTTTTCTCCTGTGTCAAAAACACAGAATTCTGCATTAATTAGCAAGTAAAAATTACTGCTTGCGTTATCTAAGCAAGTGGCTGAATGAATAAGGTGACAGGGAATCATATAGTGTTCGCTTTCTGTAAATGTTTGAAAATGAGTTCTGTACAGCTGCCACTGCTTGATATCCTTGCGTTTTTATCTTTTCTGTTCTCGGCCTGTCTGCTCCTCTCCACTCTTCTAAGTAAAACGGGTACACATGCTGCTCCAGAGCCAGTACTATTCTTCCTTCACACAAGCATGTGTCAAAATTTTGTTCATTCGCACAATGTCTCTCGTTCACATTTGCTTGTATATGTCCAAACTAACCACAAATTATATCCAGTAGCTAATACTGATATGTATAACTGCCTGTCATTGCAATTAGTTTATTTTCGTTTGTGCTCACTAGCATATTTAGCTAACAGCCTTTATGGAAATTCTCTATTAATTTTGTTAGCATTCTGGTAATAGATGCCCAAAGGGCTTTGTGTTTTTTGGGCACCTCCTTGTGTACTAAAATGGTAATACCGTAAATCCCGGGATGAGAGAAGGACGGTATAACGATATGAAAATCTGCATACTGCCCAAACCTAGTTTGTACTGTAAATTAACATTGAATTGACAATTTCGCAATCTAGGGAAAACTCAAATTGCCAACCTGTACACACACAAACAGGAAGAAGACCGTTTTAGTCTATTTCCTCTTTCTCTGTGGCTGAGCTCAAGTCTAGTTTCCAAACGTCCTTGCTTCCTTCGTCCTGCATTGCACTAGTGAGATGAGACACCAGGGATGGGATGTACCCTAGGCCATTCATTGACGCTCGCGTCGGACTACAATACTTCGACTTACAGCTATGTCACTCACATCTAAGTTGCCTGTAATTAAATGATACATAAATTCCTCTTTCTCCAAATGCTGGATTTTAACCCACACCAATCCAGTCATTCTGATCTTAACTCCAACCCACCGATGTCCACAGATTAACCCATCTTTCCCAGTATAATGCAATTTTGCTATTTTCTTTTGCAATACATTCCTACATTTTACTGTAGGACTCATAGAAGAGTCCTGAACCTACCTATTTGTACTATTTCTACAAATATACCCTAAAAATAAATACTTCACCCAAGAGTATAATGATATTTCCAATTGACCCATTGTGGTTTTTCAGAACCCCTAACAATACAGTTTGCAGGTCCATCTGAATCCTGATATAACAACCATTCCTAGACTTGACTTCAAAAGCGAGCCACCAATGGACAGTACCATAAAATGTTCTAATGATTCTGTTTCCTCGTGGCAATCTGCACAAGGCTGACTGTTCAATGTCCCATATATTGAGCACTCCTTTTGTATTAAGTAATTTATATAATAGCTTAAATGGAAAAGAACAGATTGATTACGTGAATTGTTTCATATGTCAGTTCAGACCCGATGCCAAGGTATTGGGACATTAAAAACCTTATACGGTATTGCTGTCAAATATTTTTACTGTAAGACATGGATAAATTTTGGGATTTATACTAGTCATTGAGCCATTAGATTTTTCAATGGGTGGCAGATAAAATTGGAATAGGCATTTACTTAGACTAATTATTTAATTTATTTTGTGGCAAAGCCGTGATGAGTTAACATAGGTGTGCAGTTTTGTCACAACGCCACCAATGCCTCAAGTTGAGGGATCGTGCAATTGGCATGCTGACTGCAGGAATGTCCACCAGAGCTGTTCCCAGAGAATTGAATGTTAAATTATCTATCATAAGGCGCCTCCAATGTTGATTTAGAGAATTTGGCAGTACGTCCAACCGGCCTCAGAACCGCAGACCACGTGTAACCACACCAGCCCAGGACATCCACATCCAGCTTTTTCACCCGAGGGATCAAGACAAGCCACCCAGACAGCTGATGAAACTGAGGAGTACTTGTCTCTGTAATAAAACCCTTTTGTGAGAAAAAAAATGTATTCTAATTGGCTGGGCCTGGCTGCTCCCCTGCCCAGTCATGTGAAATCCATAGATTAGGGCCTAATTTATTTAATTCAATTGACCGCTTTTCTTATAACCTCAGTAAAATTGTTGAAATTGTTGCATGTTGCATTTATATTTTTGTTCAGTATATTCGATCAAAGTTGCAAGATCGCTGAACTTTTCAAGGGATATGAACATTAAGTATATCGACTTCACCATCTGCCCATTTAAAAAAAATCGGGAGACCACATGACAATTTAAAGTTGATCTTTTAGAGGCCAATCTGTAATACACTTAACATAGTCAGGTTTTAGTCCAGAGAAACTCAAGAAATTATCCAAGTCCTCAATGAGGCCCTTCAAGGTTTAAACCAAGAGAAAACTTTAAGCATCGGCGTACATTGATACTAGTCTCTAAACCCTTAATTTTTTGCCCCTTGATGTTATCATTAGATCTGATTTTTAAAGCAAACAATTGAATGGCCATCATAGGTATGGTGACATAGGCAACCTTGTTTTACACCTCTTGACAATTCAAAGTTCCCAGAAATAGTTCCTTGCGGGGCAGAGATTGTACAAACTGACTTGTTGGAAAGGTGGCATCCTATTGTGTCACGTTGAAAGTCACTGAGCTCTTCAGTATGGGCCCTTCTACTACTTACAGTGCCTTGCGAAAGTATTCGGCCCCCTTGAACTTTGCGACCTTTTGCCACATTTCAGGCTTCAAACATAAAGATATAAAACTGTATTTTTTTGTGAAGAATCAACAACAAGTGGGACACAATCATGAAGTGGAACGACATTTATTAGATATTTCAAACTTTTTTAACAAATCAAAAACTGAAAAATTGGGCGTGCAAAATTATTCAGCCCCTGGACTCATTTTCCCCATAGCCTTTTCTTTATAGCTTTTTCATGTAGAGGGCTCTGCTCATGTCGGCGTTGATATAGATCCGATGGCCCCATACATCAAAAGGTCTGACTCCTGACTTTTTGGCTTTGATGGCCAGTCAGAACATTATCTTTGGTCCTATAGTTAAGGAACTTGGCGATGATGCCCCTTGGTTTACTGATCGTGTCCCCTCTCGGGTCACCTGTTGGATGTGCTCGTTCGTTATGGGAGCCTGTGTAAAG
Organism: Oncorhynchus masou masou; assembly: GCF_036934945.1. NCBI lineage: Eukaryota > Metazoa > Chordata > Actinopteri > Salmoniformes > Salmonidae > Oncorhynchus > Oncorhynchus masou. Next base: position 8,521,970 of record NC_088221.1, on the reverse strand, counting down.
TTCTCCTGGCCCAGAAGTTGTGGTATTACCTTTTCCAGGAATTCTTCCATTCCCGTTATTCCACAGCATTCAAGGAAACCTAAGAAAATGAAGATTTGAACAGCGAAGTCCTCCATCCCATTGAATCTTTCAGTAAGCCACATAACGTATTTTTGTACAGTCACGATTTTCTGGAGATTCTCACAGCCATTTGTTATAATAGGTCTAAGCTAGAGTGTTGGACTAACAACCGAAAGGTTGCAAGATCGAATCCCCGAGCTGACAAGGTAAAAATCTGTTGTTCTGACCCTGAACGAGGCAGTTAACCCACTGTTCCTAGGCCGTCATTGAAAATAAGAATTTCTTAACTGACTTGCCTAGATAAATAAAGGTAAAAAAAAAATTGGCCAAGTAACAAACAACCTGGTGACTTGACAGTAGGTCTAAGCTAATTTGATTGGCACAGGAAGAAAGGAAAAGGGTCTGCTACTCATGAGATGTGCCTCAAATGTAGGATTCAAATATTCAACTGTATAAAAAATACAAATCTTTATGTGGCTCCTTACATGCATGTACAATGTATTCGAAAAGTATTCAAACCCCTTGACCTTTTCCACTTTGTTACGTTAGCCTAATTGACAACACCCCATAGTAACAAAGCATAAACAGTTATCATTTTAGCAAATGTATTAAAAATCAAAACTGAAATATCATGTTTACATAGGCATTCAGATCCTTTACTCAATATCTTGTTGAAGCACCTTTGGCAGCAATTACAGCCAAGAGTCTTCTTGAGTATGACACTACAAGCTTGGCACACCTGTATTTGGGGAGTTTCTCCCATTCTTCTATGCAGATCCTCAAGCTCTGTCAGGTTGGATGTGGAGCGTCACAGCAGAGCTATTTTCAGAGATTTTCGATCAGGTTCAAGTCCGGGCTCTGGCTGGGCCACTCAAGGACATTCAGAGACTTGTCTTGAAGCCACTTCTGTGTTGTCTTGGCTGTGTGCTTGGGTCGTTGTCCTGTTGGAAGGTGAACCTTCACCCCAGTCTGAGGTCCTGAGCGCTCTGGAGAAGGTTTCCATCAAGGATCTCTCTGTACTTTGCCCCGTTCATCTTTCTGCTTGATCCGGACTTGTCTCCCAGTCCCTGTTGCTGAAAAACATCCCACAGCATGATGCTGCAACCAACATGCTTCACCGTAGGGATGGTGCTGGGTTTCCTCCAGACGTGAAGCTTGGCATTCAGGCCAAAGAGTTCAATCTTGGTTTCATCAGATCAGAGAATATTGTTTCTCATGGTCAGAGAGTCCTTTAGGTGCCATTTGGCAAACTCCAAGCGGTCATGTGCCTTTTACTGAGGAGTGGCTTCAGTCTGGCCTCTCTACCATAAAGGCCCGATTGGTGGAGTGCTAGTTGTCCTACTGGAAGGTTCTCCCATCTCCACATAGGAACTCTGGAGCTCTATCAGAGTGACCATCGGGTTCTTGGTCACCTCCCTGACCAAGGCCCTTCTCCCCCAATTGCTCAGTTTGGCCAGGCGGCCAAGCTCCAGGAAGTCTTAGCTGTTCCGACATTTATTTCATTTAAGAATGGAGGCCATGCTGTTCTTGGGGACCTTCAATGCTGCAGACATTTTTTGGTACCCTTCCCCACATCTGTGCCGACACAATCCTGTCTTGGAGCTCTACGGTGAATTCCTTCGACCTCATGGCTTGGTTTTCGCTCTGACATGCACGGTCAACTGTGGGACCTCATATGTGAATGACCGGCTTCAATAATTATTATTATAAAAAAAAAAATGTTTTATCAGTCTTACATAGCAAACTTTGATATTGCGTTTTTTACATGGAATAAAAGTCGACTCAGAGCTACAAAATTGTACATCATACACTACTGTTGAGGAACAATGTGGAAAGTAATTATGCGTTGAGTGAAACATGTAAACTCACATTTGAGAAAATGGTCTTTGAATGTTTTGAAACTACTTTGAGAGCCCTTCTTTGTCTACACCCATTCAATATTGTTCACACCCTCTTAAGCTTTAGCCCCACCCATCTCTTTAAGGGTTCATCCGAATGTACTAACAGCAGCAGTCAAGCACCCATGCTAACTTGCTAGCTACTTCCAGACATCTAAGTGAGAGACAACAGCTCACTGAACATTACTCGCCCTAGCAGAGCTGGTTAGGCTATTATGTTATTCAGAGCGTTGGTGACTGCAACTGTGCTGTCAGATTGTCCATTTGTAAATTCAGAATGTTTCGCATTCAGAGAGCACACTGGACACTCTGGCCGATGAGTCGGGTTGATCCGAACGTTCTGACCTCAACTGCAGTCAAGCACCCAAGCTAACTGGCCCATATTGGCTAGCTACTTCCAGACACATAATGAGAGAACACCCCACTCTGACCATTTGACTCACCCTATAGCTAAGCTGGTTATGCTGTGTTCATGTTTTCCAGGGGGTTGGTGACTAACTCTGCTGCTGGCAACAATTTAATTATGCTATTTTTCCTATGCAGCATTCTATTATACAGTGAACAGAGTGAGGTTCAATTAAATATTTGTTGTATTGAATAGAAGCGTTAATCAGTTTTTTGTGTAGCATAACGTTTAGCAAATGGGAACAAGCGGGTGGGCGAACAGGGCGCTAGGCTACTCAGTAAAGTGACACTTCGCCTGGTATCATATCATTATTAAATGTTGGTATCGTGACAACACTAATTTAGATAGAAAAGTAAAAACAAATAAACAGTTCTACAACTGTTCAACAAAGTGCCTGCACTACCACAAAAACATTTGTGTTATAATGCATTGAGTATACCAAACATTAGGAACACCTTACTAATATAAAGTTGCAGCCCCCTCCCGCTTTTTCCCTAAGAACAGCCTCAATTGGTTGGGCATGGACTCTGCAAGTTCTCGTAAGCGTTCAACAAGGATGCTGGCCAATGTTGACTCCAATGCAGCCCACAGTTGTCCTTTAGGTGGTGGACCATTCTTGATACACACAGGAAACTGTTGAGCATGAAAAACCCAGCAGCGTTGCAGTTATTGACACAGACCGGTGTGCCTGGCACCTACTACCATACCCCGTTTAAAGGCACTGAAATAGTTTGTCTTTCCCATTCACCCATTGAATGGCACAATACACAATCTGTGTTTTAATCGTCTCAAGGGTTAAAAATCCTTATTTTAACATGTCTCCTCCCCTTCATCTCTACACTGATTGAAGTGGATGTAACAAGTGACATCAATAAGGGATCATAGCTTTTACCTGAATTCACCTGGTCAATCTGTCATGGAAGGACAAGAGAGGTTCAGATGCTGATATTTGTTTACAAGGAGTACATGATGTATTCCTAACTAGAAATGTAGAAGCATACAAATAAATCAAAGAGAACAATTAAAGTATTTCAGTTTTACTGATAAGGAACAGCTCAAAGTTCATGAATAAAAATGTTTTTGGAGTGATCCATGGTCAATCAAGCACAATGTGCCCTTAAAAATGTCAGCTGCCTATTTAAGGGACGGCCATTACCACGGTAACTGGGCACTGTCTTGTCTGTGAAGAAAAACATCTTTGATAGCATCTTAGCAGCAGACAGTTGCAGCAAACTCAAACTACCTAGCTTGTGAACAAAACGATATTTGTGAAATATTTTGATGTGATATGAAAGTAAAGGACTTTATGCTTCTAGAACTGTGTCGCAACTAATAATCAATTCATGTTTTGATGGAGTATTTGGCTGTTTTGTCTTCCAGAGCCAGTCTACCTCTGAAAATAACATAAGGTCTTTGGAACATAAGGAGTAACGGTGGGACCGCCTTCACTCCTTAAGAGTACATTCTTATGCTAGGGTGTACCTAGTAATTGGTCCTTTATGGTAGGCAACACATGTTAGGTTTGGGACAGGCACACATACAGGCACACATACAGCGCTTATAGTCACATCTCTTTGTGAGGATAGGTCATCTACTTACAAAAGGACTGAGGTCATCCTGTTTGAATATGGAACAAAAAATGTAAAGTTCGGATTTTCCTGAAATTTGACAACAGAAATTATATTGGGAGAAAATCCTTAACCCACAAATCTGTTTGTAGATAGGCCTACTACAATTGCATTTACAGTGTGATAAGCATCAAGGTTCCACATTTAAAAAAGTAAACAGCTGCACCATTGAGACATCTTCCCTGGCTTCATCACTGCTTGGTACAGCAACTTCTTGGCATCACTGGGGCCGAGCTCCCTGCCATCCATGACCTCTATACCAGGCGGTGTCAGAGGAAGGCCCAAAAAATTGTCAAAAGACTCCGGCCACCCAAGTCATAGACTGTTCTATCTGCTACCACACGGCAAGCAGTAGCGATGCGCCAAGTCTGGAACCAACAGGACCCTGAACAGCTTCTACCCTCAAGCCATAAGACTGCTAAATAGCTAACCAATGGTTACCCAGACTATCTGCATTGCCCCTTTTTGCACTCAACTCTTTTGACTCATCACATGTTGCTGTTACTGTTCATTATCCTGTTGCCTAGTCACTTTATACCTACTTACAGTATATTTTTACATTTAACTAGGCAAGTGAGTTAAGAAGAAATTCTTATTTACAATGACGACCTACACCAGCCAAACCTGGACGACGCTGGGCCATTTTGCGCCGCCCTATGGGACTCCCAATCACGGCCGGTTGTGATACAGCCTGAATATGAACCAGGGTGTCTGTAGCCTCAAGCCCTAAGATGCAGCAAAATATACACACACCTCAATTACCTCGTACCCCTGCACAATGACTTGGTACTGCTACCCCTTGTGTATTTATTCCTTCTTTTATTATTTTCCTATAATACCCCCTCCCTCCCTCTGCATTGTTGGGAAGGGCCCGGAAGTAAGCAGTTCACTGTTAGTATACTACACCTGTTGTTTACGAAGCATGTAACAAATAGTTCGATTTATAGTTGTTATAGCTAAATATGGTATCCAGCCTTGATAGGATGTGAGTAAGTATTAGCTCACTAACGTTAGCTCTCTAGGATGCAAAAGGCCAATGGAATGCATTGGAGTCACAACAAGAACTGAGAGAATGGGTTGATGGAATGAGAAAGTTTGAAAATGGGACATTGTAACATTGGCTCACCTGCCCAACTCGCCAGTGATGTCATAAACACTGTCCATCGGTTCCGTATTGATATGGGTTTGAATTTCTCCAAATAGCCCAGTCGGTCCATTGCGACCGTCCATCCGCCTGCGAGACATCGTTGTTGTTAGCCGGACTTCACTGTGGCAATAAATTAGCACCTGTCAAACCGAATCAAGGCCGTAGACTATCTAGCCAGCTAGTAGCTAATGTGTTTAGCCAGTGCTAAACCAGGTATAGTAGTTAGCTGAAAGTTATTTAGTTAGCCAATGTTGTAACTATTAGCTGGTTAGCTACATAGTAACGTTAACTAAGTTACTAGCTAATAGCTAGCTAGTTTGAAATGCTTTAGCTGTAGATAATAACTAGTTAGTAGTAGAACAGCTGGTTAGTTACTTGAAAGACAGGTCACGAAGAACAACGGCTACCGTTCACTAGCTAGCTATCCATCTAAACAACCGTACTAGCTCCCTTTTACTTTTCTTTAATAGACAGCTAACTATACATCACGAATTGTCACTTATCGGGTTGATTGACAAACAACTTAAACTTTTCCCTATTGACTGTGTTCATTAATAAGCGAGTTTAGTGCCTAGCTAGCATCTGGATAAAATCCTTCCTCCCGTTGATGTGAGCAACACGACTTCAAATTTAGATTGCGACCAATCTCGTTCCGACGGTTTTGACATTTTGTCGCCTCGTTCCGCGCAGGCGCGACGTGTCTCAGTCTTTTCAACTTCATCTCAATTTTCATAATACAATAAATATTTTAACCCATGCATCAGTAGTAACTTAATTTATACTTCTAACTTGACTGGGTGTTCATTTAAATAATTTGTTAGGTATTAACACATTTTTTGGAAAGGTTGTCAAGGAGACGGCATCATCGACGTGAACCTGTGACCCCTGATGCCCTCTGGTGGTTATATTCAAAGTAAAAAACTTTAGGTTACGACCGTAACCCCGGTTCTCTATAGTATGAGTGAGGTATTTTACTTGTGAGCTATGCCCCCAGCGTATTTGTCAGATGCCTTTATTAAACTTTATTACATCTCCCACCTGTAGCACACGCTCCAGCAGGTATATCTCTCTAGTCACCCCCAAAACCAATTCTTTCTTTGGCCGCCTCTCCTTCCAGTTCTCTGCTGCCAATGACTGGAACGAACTACAAAAAACACTGAAACTGGAAACACTTATCTCCCCCACTATCTTAAGCACCAACTGTCAGAGCAGCTCACAGATTACTGCACCTGTACATAGCCCATCTATATTTTAGCCCAAACAACTACCTCTTTCCCTACTGTATTTAATTAATTTATTTATTTTGCTCCTTTGCACCCTATTATATTTATTTCTACTTTGCACATTCTTCCATTGCAAATGTACCATTCCAGTGTTTTACTTGCTATATTGTATTTACTTTGCCACCATGGCCTTTTTTTGCCTTTACCTCCCTTATCTCACCTCATTTGCTCACATCGTATATAGACTTGTTTATACTGTATTATTGACTGTATGTTTGTTTTGCTCCATGTGTAACTCTGTGTCGTTGTATGTGTCGAACTGCTTTGCTTTATCTTGGCCAGGTCGCAATTGTAAATGAGAACTTGTTCTCAACTTGCCTACCTGGTTAAATAAAGGTGAAATAAAATAAAAATAAAACACTACACCAGCCATGATTGGCTGGACATCGGGATGTGTGCATCGGGGAAGGGTGTCCTTCCTACCCTATAAAAAGGTCCCACACAGTGTGTGAGTAATTCAAAATTAGCAACAGCTCTTCCTCACTCATGCAAGGAGGGTGGTCTGGTGAAATACCTCACTCATACTATCAGAGAACCGGGGTTATGGTTGTAACCTAAAGTTAGCTTTTGAGTATTTGTTTCGGTATTTAACTTATGGGGAAATACTAACTCCCGTATTTCCAGACAAGCTTATCCCGACGACGACTGCCATGTGCGATATAACACACAAATGGGCCTTGCACCCCAGAAGATTCTACACATGAAACAGTATGTGCCAGGGCCGTTGTGGTGATACCAAAAAAAGTAAAACATGTATGAAGCAAAACCTAGAGACTTCCTTAGATTTCGTACACCAGCTGTTGTTTACAAATACACATATCTCATCTTACCAGAGGCGGCTGTTCTTTCCTGCCACAAAAGCGTAAAACCTGTCTGCTGTTCGTTATTCATGTCGTCGTTCAGCCACGACTAGGTGAAACATAAAATATTACAGTTTTTAGTGTCCCAACTCGCTGGAATACTTAATGGTGCCAGAAGAGATGGCTGTCGTTTTACAGTCCCCTAACAAATTGTGCTATTGTGTGTGTCTTTTTTGTGTTATTTGTAACTTATTTTGTACATAAATGTTTCTGCCACCATCTCTTATGACCACAAGGTAAGCGTTACCGGAGCGCCAAGCCTCGTTCCAAAAGACTTCTTCCTTCTTAACAGCTTTTACCCCCAAGCCAAAAGACTCCTGAATATGTAATCAAATAGCTACCCAGACTATTTGCATTGACCCCCCCCCCCCCCCATCTTTTACACTGCTGCTACTCTGTTTATTATCTATGCATAGTCACTTTAACTTTACCTACATGTACATATTACCTCAATTACCTCAAATAAACCAGTGCACCAGCACATTGACTCTATACCAGTAACCCCTGTATATAACACTTGTATATTGTTATTTTACTGCTGCACTCTAATTATTTGTTACTTACATTTATTTTTTACTTAACACTTATTTTTCTCAACTATATTGTTAGTTCGGGGCTTGTAAGTAAGCTTTTAACTGTAAGGTCTACTACACCTGTTGCATTCGGCGCAAGTGACAAATACAATTTGATTTGATGAGCAAATATCTTGGATAGATATGCCCTTAAATAAACCCCAGGATGTAGCCATTCCTCTAGTGCAGTGGTTCCCAAACTTTTTATAATCCCGTACTCCTTCAAACATTCAACCTCCAGCTGCATACCTCCTCTAGCACCAGGGTCAGCGCACTCTCAAATGTTGTTTTTTGCCATCCTTAAAAGCCTGCCACACACACACACACACACTATACAATACATTTATTAAACATAAGAATGAGTGTGAGTTTGTCACTTCCCACGAGCCGGGTTGTTACAAAGAGCTTTTATAGGACCAGGGAACATATAATATTCTAATACTCAATAATTTCACTTTATTTACCCATCTTACATATAAAACCTTATTTGTTCATCGAAAATTGTGAATAACTCAAATGTTAATAAGAAGGGATATGCTTGAAAGGATGCACAGAACTCTGGAATGTTGGGTTGATTGGAGAGTCTCGGTCTTAAATAATTTCCCCCACACAGTCTGTGCCTGTATTTACTTTTCATGCTAGTGATGGCCGAGAATCCACTCTTACATAAGTAAGGGCAGCCCAATGCAGAAATCTGTCAGTGGCTTCTGATTAAATTCCATTTCGACAAAACTGCTTGTTGCAATTTCGATGAGGCTCTCATGTTCAGATATCAGTAAGTGGACTGGAGGCAGGGCATGAAAGGGATAACTGAATCCAGCTGTTTGGGTCATCCGTTTCGGGTAAAGTAGCTGCGTAATTGCGGACCCAACTCACTCAGGTGCTTCACTATATCACATTTGGCATTGTCCGCAAACTTGAGTTCATTTGCACACAAAAAATCTAATAAATGATGGAAAGACCTGTGTGTTGTCCTTGTTAATGCAGACAGAGAAGAGCTCCAACTTCTTAATCATAGCTTCAATTTTGTCCCGCACATTGAATATACAGTGGGGCAAAAGGGTATTTAGTCAGCCACCAATTGTGCAAGTTCTCCCACTTAAAAAGATGAGGCCTGTAAATGTTCATCATAGGTGCACTTCAACTATGACAGACAAAATGAGAAAGAAAATTCAGAAAATCACATTATAGGATTTTTAATGAATTTATTTGCAAATTATGGTGGAAAATAAGTATTTGGTCACCTACAAACAAGCAAGATTTCTGTCTCTCACAGACCTGTAACTTCTTCTTTAAGAGGCTCCTCTGTCCTCCACTCGTAACCTGTATGAACTTGTTATCAGTATAAAAGACACCTGTCCACAACCTCAAACAGTCACACTCCAAACTCCGCTTGGCCAAGACCAAAGAGCTGTCAAAGGACAACAGAAACAAAATTGTAGACCTGCACCAGGCTGGGAAGACTGAATCTGCAATAGGTAAGCAGCTTGGTTGGAAGAAATCAACTGTGGGAGCAATAATTAGGAAATGGAAGACATACAAGACCACTGATAATCTCCCTCGATCTGGGGCTCCATGCAAGATCTCACCCCGTGGGGTCAAAATGATCACAAGAACAGTGAGCAAAAATCCCAGAACCACACGGTTCACACCTAGTGAATGACCTGCAGAGAGCTGGGACCAAAGTAAAAAAGCCTACCATCAGTAACACACTACGCCTCCAGGGACTCAAATCCTGCAGTGCCAGACGTGTCCCCCTGCTTAAGCCAGTACATGTCCAGGCACGTCTGAAGTTTGCTAGAGAGCTTTTGGATGATCCAGAAGAAGATTGGGAGAATGTCATATGGTCAGATGAAACCAAAATAGAACTTTTTGGTAAAACTCAACTCGTCGTGTTTGGAGGACAAAGAATCCTGAGTTGCATCCAAAGAACACCATACCTACTGTGAAGCATGGGGGTAGAAACATCATGCTTTGGGGCTGTTTTTCTGCAAAGGGACCAGGACGACTGATCTGTGAAAAGGAAAGAGTGAATGGGGCCATGTATCGTGAGATTTTGAGTGAAAACCTCCTTCCATCAGCAAGGGCATTGAAGATGAAACGTGGCTGGGTCTTTCAGCATGACAATGATCCCAAACACACTGCCCGGGCAACGAAGGAGTGGCTTCGTAAGAAGCATTTCAAGGTCCTGGAGTGGCCTAGCCAGTCTCCAAATCTCAAACCCATAGAAAATCTTTGGAGGGAGTTGAAAGTCCATGTTGCCCAGCAACAGCCCCAAAACATCACTGCTCTAGAGGATGGAGGAAAGGGCCTAAATACCAGCAACAGTGTGTGAAAACCTTGTGAAGATTTACAGAAAACATTTGACCTCTGTCATTGCCAACAAAGGGTATTGAGATAAACTTTTGTTATTGACCAAATACTTATTTTCCACCATAATTTGCAAATAAAGAAAATATGATTTTCTGGATTTGTTTTCCTCATTTTGTCTGTCATAGTTGAAGTGTACCTTTGATGAATATTACAGGTCTCTCTCATCTTTTTAAGTGAGAGAACTTGCACAATTGGTGGCTGACTAAATACTTTTTGGCTCCACTGTAGTTGCGGAGAGTCCCTGTAATCCTAGATTCAGATCATTCAGGCGAGAATAAACATCACCAAGATAAGCTAGTCGTGTGAGAAACTCGTCATCATGTAAGCGGTCAGTCAAGTGAAAATTATGGTCAGTAAAAGCTCCGGGTTTGTGCCCATAGACGACATTGTTGCTGGTTATATCTGGTGAGGACCTGCCTTACAACAGGCCTACAAGCCCTCAGCAGCCTCTCTCAGCCTATTGTGGACAGTCTGAGCACTGATGGAGGGATTGTGCGTTCTTGGTGTCACTCGGGCAGTTGTTGTTGCCATCCTGTACCTGTCCCGCAGGTGTGATGTTTGATGTATCGATCCTGTGCAGGTGTTGTTACACGTGGTCTGCCATTGCGAGGTCTGCCACACGTGGTCTCCTTGTAGCGCTGGCTTAGGAGTCTCACAGTACGGACATTGCAATGCCTAAGGCACGTTCACGCAGATGAGCAGGGACCCTGGGCATATTTCTTTTGGTGTTTTTCAGAGTCAGTAGAAAGACCTCTTTAGTGTCCTACGTTTTCATAACTGTGACCTTAATTGCCTACCGTCTGTAAGCTGTTAGTGTCTTAACAACCGTTCCACAGGTGTATGTTCATTAATTGTTTATGGTTCATTGAACAAGCATGGGAAACAGTGTTTAAACCCTTTACAATGAAGATCTGTTATTTATTTAGTTATGTAGGTAGAGTTAAAGTGCCTATGAATAGATAGTAAACAGAGTAGTCGCAGCGTAAAGGGGGGGGGGGGTGAAATGCAAATAGTCTGGGTAGCCATTTGATTAGCTGTTCAGGAGTCTTATGGCTTGGTGATAGAAGCTGTTAAGAAGTCTTTATATCTAGACTTGGCGCTCCGGGACCGCTTCACGTGCGGTAGCAGAGAGAACATTCTATGACTAGGGTGGCTGGAATCTTTGACCATTTTTAGGGCCTTCCTCTGACACCGCCTGGTAGAGGTCCTGGATGGCAGGAAGCTTGGCCCCAGTGATGTACTGGGCTAGACGCTCTACCCTCTGTAGTGCCTTGTGGTCGGAGGACGAGCTGTTGCCATACCAGGCCGTGATGCAACCGATGGTGCAGCTATAGAACCATTTGAGGATCTGAGGACCATTGCCAAATCTTTTCAGTCTCCTGAGGGGTTAATAGGCTTTGTCGTGCCCTATTCACGGCGGTCTTGGTGTGTTTGGACCATGATAGTTTGTTGTTGGTGGATGCCAAGGAACTTGAAGCTCTCAACCTGCTCCACTATAGCCCTGTTGAGGAGAATGGGGTCTGTCGTGGTAATTTCCTGTATTACTAAACATTGAGAGAGCAAACCACACATAAGTCAGAGTTATATTAGAAAGTGCATCTTTAATAATATAAGCTTCACCATAGCCCTTTTGACTCTCAGATCAATTCAGTGTCTATAAATGAATTCTCAGAGTCCCTACAAAACAGTTCTTAGTATCATTTATAGCCAAGACACACCCATCTCAACTCACATGACGAAACACAGATCTCAGGAACAGATCACAAATAACCTTTTACTTGAAAGAGGAGTATCCCATAGTCAGATAGCATTAGCTATAAATTATCATTCAGTTTGGTCTCCTAAACGAAGTTCTTATCTCGTTCTTGGTACAACATAGTACCAAACCATTACCTCATCCAATGGCATGTATCAATTGTCAATTCTAGATACTCCCATCTCAAATACACACCCTCCCGGACAAGATCAGAAAAGACAGTGAACCCCTTAGGTCATATACAAAAGCAAGATACGGGCAACCTCAGAGGGGACATACAATAGTTACAGACACATTCCCATAAGAAGACAAACTTCCATTCTGTCCTCCTCCCTTTCTGATATTCTTCATAGCATCACATGGTTTAACAGATACATTGACATATGAAGACAAGCCTGACCTCTCCCCTCTCTGGGCCCCAAGTGATTAAGCCCTAGAAGAGAAGGGATAACTGCAAACTGCCAACAGTATTATCCAAAAGAAGACATTCTATTGACATAAGCATGATTGTGTTTCATTTACATCTTATTTATCAATGTTACCTAACTAATTCTGATTCAACCACGACAGGTCCTGCTCGGTCCTCCTTTTCCTGTAGTCCACAATCATGTCCTTTGTCTTGATCACATAGCGGGAGAGGTTGTTGTCCTGGCACCACACGGCTAGATCTCTGACCTCCTCCCTACAGGCTGTCTCATCATTGTGGGTAATCAGGCCTACCACTGTTGTATGGTAGGCAAACTTGATGATGGTGTTGGAGTCGTGCCTGGCCACACAGTCATGAGTGAACAGGGAGTACATGAGGGGACTGAGCACACACCCCTGAAGGGCCGCCGTGTTGTACTTAAGGTCACTGTGGGGAAGACGTCATCAATGCACTTATTGATGAAGCCAGTGACAGATGTGGTGTACTCCCCAATGCCATCGGACAAATCCCGGGACGTTTTTGCATGTAAGAAGGAAACAGGAGGATATGGTCAGATTTTCCAAATTGAGTGTGAGGGAGAGCTTTGTACGCGTCTCTGTGTGTGGAGTAAAGATGGTCTAGAGTAAATAGTCAGTAACGAAGAATATAGATGAATACTGTCTTGGTAAATAGTGTGGTCTACAGCTTATCATGAGATCCTCGCCTGAGGTAGAGTAAAATCTTGAGACTTCCTTAGATTTCATGCACCAGCTGTTTACAAATATACATACACTACCGTTCAAAAGTTTGGGGTCACTTAGAAATGTCCTTGTTTTCAAAGAAAACATACATGAAATGAGTTACAAAAGGAATAGATAATACAGTCAAGACGTTGACAAGGTTATAAGTAATGATTTTTAATTGAAATAATTGTGTCCTTCAAACAATGCTTTCGTCAAAGAATCCTCCATATGTAGCAATTACAGACTTACAGACTTTTGGCATTCTAGTTGTCAGTTTGTTGAGGTAATCTGAAGAGATTTCACCCCATGCTTCCTAAAGCACCTCCCACGCGTTGGATTGGCTTGATGGGCACTTCTTACGTACCATACTGTCAAGCTGCTCCCACAACAGATCAATAGGGTTGAGATCCGGTGACTGTGCTGGCCAGCTGACCGCTTCTTCCATAAATCGTTATTGCATTGTTTGGAGCTGTGCTTTGGGTCATTGTCCTGTTGTAGGAGGAAACTGGCTCCAATTAAGTGCCGTCCACAGTGTATGGCATGGCATTGCAAAATCCAGTGATAGCCTCCCTTCTTCAAAATCCCTTTTACCCTGTTCAAATCTCCCACTTTACCATCACCAAAACCCCTCCAGACCATCACATTGACTCCACCATGCTTGACAGATAGCATCAAGCACTGCTCCAGCATCTTTTATTTTTTTCTGCGCCTCACGAATGTTCTTCTTTGGGATCCGTACACCTCAAACTTAAATTGGTCTGTCCGTAACACTTTTTCCGATCTTCCTCTGTCCAGTGTCTGTGTTCTTTTGCCATTCTTAATATTTTCTTTTTGTTGGCCAGCCTGAGATATGTCTTTTTCTTTGCAACTCTGCCTAGAAGGCCAGCATCCCGAGTCGCCTCTTCACTGTTGACGTTGAGACTGGTGTTTTGCGGGTACTATTTAATGAAGCTGCCAGTTGAGGACTTGTGATTCATCCGTTTCTCAAACTAGACACTAATGTACTTGTCCTCTTGCTCAGTTGTGCACCGGGGCATCCCATTCGTCTTTCTAATCTGGTTGGAGCCAGTTTGCGCTGTTCTGTGAAAGGAGGAGTAGACAGCGTTGTACGAGATTTTCAGTTTATTGGCAATTTCTCACATGGAATAGCCACAGTGAAGAGGGCACAGTGTGGACAGGAGCCAAGGGAGGCTGACACTTCCTGGCCATGTTGCAGCCCAAGGCAAGCGGAGCACACCAAGTGGGTGTCCTTGGCCGATATCTTGTTTCCACAGGTGCAGAGTCGTGCCAGGAGCTTCCCTTCGTTTGGAATGGGAGATTATTTTGTTGCCATAGCTGGGATGCTAAGATTCTAGCTTTCACTCTGTGGCACTCGAATGGCCGGATACTGTTTCCCGAAATGACTGATTAGAAAAGATAGAAAAATTTACTAATAGCTAAGTAAAACCACAAAAGCTAGCTAGCGTGGTGGCTAGCTTGCTAACGATTAATCACTGTTGGGATACAGCCAACTTCGTTGTGAACGAGGTAGCCATGTCACAGCTGTACCCGTTCCTCCCTCTAATAATTTCCCTCTAACTATGGTGAAGGAAAAGGAAAATTTCCACCACTGCACAGCCCAGAGGATCGGGCCTGGAGAGCGAGTTCTAAGCTCACGTCTGTGAACAGTTTAGCTAAATCTGGAAAATGCAGCCGTGTCGAGGTAAGCTTTCTGATGAGAAGCGAGAAGAAGTGTTTCAATGACTCAGAGACGCTGCGTCTGACCTTTTTTTTCCCGGCGGAACACCCTTCCCCGACTCACACGTCTCGACACCACCCAGTCCATGGGTGGTGTAGTTTAGCAAAGGCTTCTGAAGAATACGCTGGGGGCGTATCCCATAAGTGAAATACCAAAACGATTACTTGAAAGAGAATAACATTGTGTTATCTGATCACAGAACAATTGTCTCCCTAGGACAGGGTCATTCTGACATGTATTGCACAAAAAGCTGAAACCATCAATACAATCCAACATACTTTGCCTTTGAATTTATTAGTTGGGCCTGGGTATTTTCATTTTTTCCTATAGATGTTGTTTGTGTAATGCACAGTTAAAATAAGATGTGTTTGTTTATTTCTGCAGAAAGAAATATATAGGATAGAAGAAGAGATATTCTCTTTCTTATAGAACAGAAAACCATGTCCATTTTATGCTGTAGATCTTCATCTGCTGCTCTCTAAACGTTGGGCCCACTAGCTGAGCCCCTGGTTCATCTCTCAAAAGATACACAGAAAGAAAACACGCATTCATGTATCGCTAATTAAAACTTACCAATTAAAACTTGACATTTGTCATTGTCTTTTAATACAATAAATGGTGGTGAAATGGAGAGATACAGGAGCTTTTGCATAGAGTAGTTCTGACACAGATGTAATTGATCAGCCATGGGGAGTGGTGGTGGCGATGAGCTTGGTCCTCATTGGGTGAGGAGCAAACTGACTTTATTCTTATTTGGACATTTGCAGCAGAAGAAAAATCCTTAGCGTGGAAAATGTATTGATTGGCAGAAATGACTTAAAAACAGTTGTGAATGGTTACTGGGCATGCCATGAAGCTGCCCCTCTAAACTCAAGGGGATGTGTGGCCGAGGCTGGGGTCATTCCTAATTCTGTCAACCTGACAAAATTAGGGAGACATGGTTGACTATGCAAGCCCCAAAGCTCTGGTACTTTCAGTGCAAAATATATAATTACACACACCCACAACAGGTGCAGACATACATGTACACAAGGATGAGACATACAGGACCAGCACACACCGTGTGGTTCTCTGTGTAGCCATGAACCATGACCTCTAACCTCTAACCTATCATCAAGACAGGTGATCTCATGAATGTAACAAAAACAATTCCCTTAAAGTGTGTTGCCATAGTACTTCGTGTTGCCATAGTACTTCGGTAACACTAGTCATAACCCTTAATATAAACAAAACATAAAGCTTATAACATTTCACAATTGTGAAGCCATAAACAATGTGGCACAAAACCGAAATATTTATTTGATCGCGTCCACCTCATCACGGACACATTCATAACGCATTATAGCAGCATACCCTACAGTTCTTATCCGGCTCCTCCCGCCCTTTTCTCAACATCGATAGAGATATCCTCATGCAAAAGTTATTAAGGACAGACTTGTGTTGCACTATTTCTGCATGCAAATATCGAGATATAACACAACACCATCTAGGGGTCCCGGGCTCAGTGCAGCTCACAGAGTTGCTGAGATGGACCTTGCATGCAGTTTCAAGCCAGGCTGAGATATGAAGGCTTCCTCCACAATGCATCACAGTGGGGCTTCTAGCCCGAGTGGTCTGTCTTGCTCGCACAGACCTCTGTACAGTAGTTGTAATCATGCGTACCCACATAAAAAGGGTGTGTCTGTGAACACGTGTGCGTGTGTGTGTCTGAATGAGTCCGTTGGGTAGGGGATATGCACTGAGAAGTCCAAAACCAGGATGAACACGTGCTTTCAAGAGATCCCAAGCATCTGTGTAGGTGTGTAGTGTATGTCCCGAGCTTATAGATGCTTCCATAGCTGTGTGTACGGTACTGAAGTAAGTACCATATCATGTGCTGCCCTCGTGTTTGTATTCTGGAACTATTTTAGAATACAACTAAGAGTTGTAGCTCTGTTTTTGTTGTGTGTAACACACCTAGCCATTTGAATGTTCTTTTGACCGACCAAATAAACATTACAAAGTCTCTCGTTACAACTTTTCGGCTGTGACCCAAGAGGAAGAAATAGGTGCGCCCCACTATCGGGTCCCCAACCAACCCTCCTCAAAACACTGAGTGAAAAGGTTTGTCATAACAAGGCACGTGTCCGGTGCCACTTTCAGCCTTGGCTTCCATATTCAACCAATTTTAGGTGATCCACTTCCTGGTGCGGCTCTGGTGTTTATTTGTCTTTGGCCGCAAAGGCTCCTCCTCCTACTACAGCAAGCCAGAGGTGCTGAAGTTTCATACATTCAGTCTTTTATGTGATACATTCATCAGTTCAGTGGATGGGAGGCAATATCATTAGTGAGAAATAGAGCCATGTTAGGCAATGTCTCAGTGTGTGTGTGTGTGTGTGTGTGTGTGTGTGTGTGTGTGTGTAGCTACATATGTGTATGAGAAAGTGCATCTCATTTATTTTGAAAAAGAGTGACCCTACAATTGTATTTGTTATCGTGACTTAGTGTGTGCCAGTTTTAGAGCCTTGCTCATGTAGTCTAGCATAAGAAGACAAGTACAATGTGTTTTGGAGTGAGTCAATGCCTTTGGTGCACCTTAGGAGCTGTGACATACAATTTAATCCCCTCAGAAATTAATCATGAGAGTCATCTTGAAAGTGTGTGAGAGTGAATGAGTGTGTGTTTGAAGACAAGGAATTAGTCAAATGATGTATTATAGTGTACGTAGTCTCCAGTCCCAGAGTAGAAAGACACAGTTCCGAGGTCCAGAACAGGGGGTCAATCAAGGAGGAAGCATAGGGTATTAGGAAGAGGTGTCTCTGGACTTGGAAGGGCAGGCTGAGCCCCTGTAGGAAAAAGGAGATACAGTAACCAAGGCCAATAAACAGATAAGAGATAAAGCACAAGTGTGGTTGTTGTACACAGGAATCAAATGGAGGGCATCAGTGCAGGTAATGGAACGGTAACGTGATTCCAGGAAGTGTGGGATCATGGAGGCGGGAGGTATAGGCAAGCCGGAGGAGGGGGGGGGGCAAATTGGGATTGTCTTGGTGGTGAAATTGTCCCCAAAAGTTCTGTTGCTTCTCCAAAATTATAATTTCTGGTAGATGTCTATTCAGTTTCCATTGTGTACTGCGAGTACTGTCTCGCCTCAAGCTAAGGTGACAGGATTTCCTCTCCACCATTGTTCTTTCCCAATTCGCCCCCTGGCTGTGGCAGCCATTTTGGAGAGTTTACTCCAGGCCAAAGGTGCTGGTTTCTTCTACGGCTGTCAGCATCTTCTCATAGAGCATGGAGAACGAAGGGTACGGCGGGAGGTCCAGACGGTTAAAGCATGTGTGAGCCCTGTAGAGAGGCAGACTGATAGTGAGAGGAGCACACTGACAGATGCACATAACGTACAGTCGTGGCCAAAAGTTGAGAATGACACAAATATTAATTTTCACAAAGTTTGCTGCTTCAGTTTCTTTAGATAATTTTTTTCAGATGTTACTATGGAATACTGAAGTATAATTACAAGCATTTCATAAATGTCAAAGGCTTTTATTGACAATTACATGAAGGTGATGCAAAGAGTCAATATTTGCAGTGTTGACTCTTCTTTTTCAAGACCTCTGCAATCTGCCCTGGCATGCTTGCATAATTAATGCTTGGAGTTTGTCAGAATTTGTGGGGTTTTGTTTGTCCACCCGCTTCTTGAGGATTGACCACAAGTTCTCAATGGGATTAAGGTCTGGGGAGTTTCCTGGCCATGGACCCAAAATATCAATGTTTTGTTCCCCCGATCCCACAGCTGAATCAACTTTAGGAGACGGTCCTGGCGCTTGCTGGACTTTCTTGGGCGCACTGAAGCCTTCTTCACAACAATTGAACTGCTCTCCTTCAAGTTCTTGAAGATCCGACAAATGGTTGATTTAGGTGCAATCTTACTGGCACCAATATCCTTGCCTGTGAAGCCCTTTTTGTGCAAAGCAATGATGACGGCACGTATTTTCTTGCAGGTAACCATGATTGACAGAGGAAGAACAATGATTCTAAGCACCACCCTCCTTTTGAAGCTTCCAGTCTGTTATTTGAACTCAATCAGCATGACAGAGTGATCTCCAGCCTTGTCCTTGTCAACACTCACACCTGTATTAATGAGAGAATCACTGACATGATGTCAGTTGGACCTTTTGTGGCAGGGCTGAAATGCAGTTTGAAATGTTTTTGGGGGATTCAGTTCATTTGCATAGAAAAAAGGGACTTTGCAATTAATTGCAATTCATCTGATCACTTTTCATAACATTCTGGAGTATATGCAAATTGCCATCATACAAACTGAGGCAGCAGACCTTGTGAAAATTAATATTTGTTTCATTCTCAAACCTTTTGGCCATGACTGTACACGCACTGCATACACACTAATTTATGTGCATACATCTCACACACACACATAAGAATAGCTCATATAAACAGGTAGGCAAACATGGACAGACAGAGGGGTGTACTATACCTGGGTAAGGAGGTTATTTTACCCCACTTCTCCACACAGAACCTTCGTGGTCCATTGCTACCTCTGAGGGAGGCAAAGCCCTCATAGGGAATACTGGAGGTGCCTGTCACAAACTAAGGAGACATATACAATCCCCATTTAGGTAACAATTTATTTTACAGTGCCTAATGACCAGGTTTTCGCTGAGAAACTACATGTTAACAGGGCAATTATGTCAATATTACCCGGAATTATTTATCGGTTACTAGGGGATTAATTGTACCACGAAGTTCCAAATGTTACCAAATAATATCACCTTCAATACCAGATAAATACCAGTGGAAACAGAGCTGAAAAATAAAGAGTTAGCAAAGTTAAGACTGGAGAGCTCAGCCTTTCGTCAGTATCAAACTATATTGGAATGTCCCTTGAAAAGTAGTACCTGCAGCAGTCGGAGTCTCTGCTCATTGTTGAACCTCTCCACTGCTGCCCAGAACCAGCGAATGACTATGTGTTTGTCATGGTAACCTAGGGAGAAGGATGAAAGGTGTACCGATCAGCCATAGTCCAAAATAAGCCTGATCTTCTTAGAAGCACAATCTGTAACAAAAGTGGTGCCCATGAGTTGTGCGGAGTCAAGCAGTAACACCTGATTCCATCAAAGTCATGATCTAAATCTTTAAAGACTAGCATTAGATGATTAATATAATCAGGGGCGTTACTAGTTGGCTGGAAAAATATGCCCCCACACCGTCTGACTCTCCAAGGCTAAAACTGCCCCCCGCTGCTCCTCTGTCTCTACCTCCTCTGTACTCTGTGTTGTTCCTCCAGTCGGCCAGGTCGATCTCTGCAGTGCCAGCAATCACCAGCTCCAGCTCTCTGGCATCAAACACAGACACCAGCCTCACGTCCACCACCTGACCAACACATGTCACAATTCTGAAACATTTTCTATTACAGAGACATTACCACCTGGCCAAGACATATCACAATACTAATATACTCCTAATACATTAGGAGTAACCACATTAATTGTTATTGGCATGCATGATTATCTATTTCAGATAAATTACCACTTGCTGCATCATTATCTATTACACAATACCTGACGTAGCGCTGCATCATTATGCAGATACAATGCCACTTGACCAATACATATGACAATGATGGACCATTATCAATGATGTGTGTGATGTCATAGGGCCCCGTGTTTTGTGTAACTATGTCACAACATGGATTTTAACCTTTATTTAAAGCTTTTTCATCAAACTATCCCCTTTTCTTTTTATGTCAGATGTTCCAGCACTATCCTCAGACAATTGCTTAGATTTTGCTGTAATTCTAATTTCTGGCTAAGGCTTAAAATACAGGATAAAATCTTGCTATGTCACATGATTGCGCAAAACACAGAGCCCTACCTCATAGAAGCCTCGCACCAGGCTCTCAGTCTGCTGAGCCACACCCCTTTCGATGCGCCACTTAACCATGCGCTCAATGTACTCCTTCTTATTTTTCTCCGACACTGGAACACCTGCACCGCCTGGCTTCAGCTCTCTCTCTGTGATCTATAGGGCCGTAAAGATAGAAACACAATATAGGGTGAATCCTACCTTACCATTGACATCAATGAATGACTAAGTAAAGTCAGGATTCACCCCCAAATACAACACATTGCAACAAGCAATTAAATATCAAATGCAGGGTAGTGTATGTAGTCTAAAATGATTGAAGATACATATAATACATTCATTATTCAAAACACAAGCATACACACAGACCTGCCCGAAGACCTCCTCGTTGACGGTGAAGGTGAGGTCCAGCATGTCCTCGATGTCATTGTCCTTCATCCACTGTAAACTCTGGTGGAACTCCTCGTCCAGGAACTCCAGGTCACTCAGGTCACATGGGCTGTAGGGGTCAAAGGTCAACAGAGGTGAAAAATGTAGCTCATAACTAAGTCTTATATTAACATTTTAGTAATTTAGCATGATGTTTTCCAGAGTGTATATCAACCACATAATGAAAGCATGGTAACTGAATAACTAAAAAGTCAAATCAATCTAACCAAATCCTGTCTGTTCAGCTTCTTCCAGTTCAGTAGTTACTACCTAAAAAATAGTGAGGTGTCTATTTGTCATATAATTTATTTTATGCTAAAGCATAACTGGCAATTTGGTGGTTGCAGGGGTGGTTGCATTGTCAGACATATAAGGGTGGTTGCATTGTCAGACATATAAAAATGTGGTGTTCATCGTGATAGGATCCTTAGCAATTTGCTAGCTAAGAGAACCTGATTGAGAAACTTACATACGCAGCAGGCCCTTGTAGAACGGGCGGGTAAAGAAGGCATCCAACAGATACTGGTGGATCAGAGCCAGGCCCAGGATACGCCCACTGAAACGAAACCTGGAAGACAGCAACATTGCTAGGTACAGTATGTACAGTATACGATGACAAGTCAGATGTTATTATAGGTTCTATCTGCGTCTTTGATCCTTATTTTATCTAAAGCATGTCTGTCTTCCTAAATCCGACCACTCGCCTGTCCATCCATCCATCCGTCTAACCATCATGGTAGTGTAAACTTGTCACTCACCACTCGTGATGGTTGTCCACGAAGGCAGACATGGGGCTGATCTGCACAGTGTAGGTGTCATTGGCAGAGTACTCAAACAGACCGTAGTAAGGGTTAAACAACTCCCTTGACACCAAGAAGAAGAACTCCCTCGAAGGGCCGCTGTAGTCCAGCCTATAACACACACACACACGTTTCATAAATCATGTATTGAGATTATGGAAAATAAACAATGTACACAGAGACAACATAACAACCGATGCAAAATGAGCAAACTTAAGGTAATGTGTAGAAAATATTAAAAGACCTAAACTACAAAGGCAACACTCACCCTTCCTCTCCCACAAAGCTGACATACAGCTTACTCCTCTGCAGGTCTTTGCGGGAGTAGCACATGATCTGATTGAAGGCATCCTCCAACAGGTGATCTCTACGAACGATCAATCTGGAAGAAGGAAAAACAGCCAGTCATGAACCCACTCAGGCACAGCACACACGCACACAGTTTAGGAATGAACAAATCTAATTTTATTGGTCACATAGACATATTTATCAGATGTCATTGCGGGTGTAGCGAAATACTTGTGTTCCTAGCTCCAACAATGCAGATCCAAACAATTCACAAAAATACACACAAATCTAAAAGTAAAATGGAATTAAGAAATAAATCAATATTAGGATGAGCAATGTCAGAGTGGCATTGACTAAAATACAGCAGAATAGAATACAGTATATACATATGAAATGAGTAAATCAGTATGTAAACACTATTAAAGAGACTAGTGTTCCATTACTAAAGTGACCAGTGATTCCATGTCAGAATTACTGCTGAAATTTAGCAGTTCTCTCAACCTGTTGAATGACGTCATCAAGTACTCACTTGACTTTCCCAGGTCCCTGGCCATAGCCCTTTGTCTCCAGCTTGCAATAGAAGTTTCTCAGTTTTGCCTCAAAGTCACGTTTGTACGGGGCAGGGGCACGTGCATTAGCTCTCTGAGTACCTGAGAATGGGGCGGGAGGAGGAAGAGGAGAATGAAAAGTAGACAAAAAAAATACACAAGTTCCTCAGAATATCGTAATTGTATCTCATTATTACAACTTTTATTAGCATAGATTTGGTTCAGAAAAAAAACACAAAACTTCACTAATTGAGAGCGCTAAGCAATTTTTACGGCTCAAGGCTTTTTCTCATTATCTTGCCCTTTCTTGGATGGATAGTTTTGATTAGAAGCAAGACTAAGGGAAGAAGAAGGGCATGAGGAGAAAATATATGTGTGTGTGGTCTCACCAGGGGAGCTTTGAGGGGAGGAGCAGTAGCTAGGGTGCAGTAAGGCAGCAGGTGGCACATAGGACATGACCTCCTCATCAAACAGGCTAAGGGAGAGAGGAGTACTTAAATTCTCACTCTCACACAGACAGACAGACACGCAATACCTTCTCGTACACACAAACATACACCAACCACAAATAGACATTAGCACATAAAGACACACAAAGGTCCCACCTGAGCAAAATGACTAGATCAGCATCGCTAGAGAGACGAGCAAGCCCAGAAACACCCTCGCTGCGAATGAACTGTAACCTTTCCCTGCAGACAAACACGTTAACATTCGTGATACTGCTGTTTGGCATAATCATAATACATTTAGGAGGTTAAGATTAAGGGTTAAATATCTGACTAAAGGGTTCCCATGGTGATTGGGGTGACCTACTTGAGTGAGTGGTTCCTGACGAGTTCTGGTTGCCTCTCTTGCAGGATCTCAATGATGTTTGGTTGCCGTAGAAATGCCACAATCTTGTCATTGTAGGCTGGGGAGAGACCCGTGTAAATATCAACATTACTGTGTCTATTAGTGCATAAGTTAGCCCTGTATATAGCACGTGTGTGTAAAAAGTTTAAATAGAGGGTGCTTAAATTCTTCCTGTTTCACTGCATGTACACACTTGTATACACTTGTACACACTTGTATTACGGTAACCTGTAGGAGTTTGAGGGGTGAAACGGACATTTTTTTTGCATATCCCAACTCCCCTTGAGACACCCTCAGAGAGTGGGGTCGTGGCCAGGGACCCTTGGTACAATTAGGGTTAAAGATGCACTATGCAGAAATTGCTCCACCATTTCGGGTTGCTAAAATTCTAATAAATTGCCTAATTTCAGTTTTGTGACAAAACAAGCAGTCATTGTGTGGTGAATCATTGTACCATCTAAACCGCTGTGAAATAGATTTTCCATAACTAAAATATTGTTTATTCAGCTGTTTTCAAGCTGCTGTACAAAACCGAAAGTACAGTAAAAGACAACAACAACAAAAACATCAGAACGGGAAGCATAGAAATAGCACACATAGATCTACCTCTTCTTGACTTGCTTTCAATGAATGGAATGGAAGTCTATAACTCATGTTTCTATGTGTATTTGGTCATATACCAAATTGTAGCTTTAAGTGTAGCAATTAGGGTTAAGTGCCTTGCTCAAGGGGAGAATTTTCACCTTGTCCGCACA
Organism: Oncorhynchus masou masou; assembly: GCF_036934945.1. NCBI lineage: Eukaryota > Metazoa > Chordata > Actinopteri > Salmoniformes > Salmonidae > Oncorhynchus > Oncorhynchus masou. The sequence goes on along the minus strand of NC_088221.1, from coordinate 8,497,566 downwards.
GGGATTTAAACTAGCAATATTCTGGTTACTGGCCCAACACTAACTGCTAGGCCACAGTGCATGCGTGTGTACTCACCTACAGGCACGAGGTCCTGGTATTGATTGCGAGTGGACCCACTGAAGGTGCTGGAGGGGCGGGGCATGACAGGTGGGTTGGAGTGTCGCGTGTCATCTACCACCTGCAAGGGGACACTCCGAGTCAGGACGGATCCCTCTGCTGCTACCAATTGACACAATCACTCCCAGCCATAAACCCAGCATTGTCATTGTTTCTATTGAAAACCATACTACTTACACCCATTTTAGGAGGTTAAGGAACCATTTCAATCTTTTTGATATATTATGAATTTTTGTCCATTCTATTAACCTAGTATTAGTCTTGCTAATTAGCATTATGATTGATATAGGTCTTATTAAACCAGCTAGTCTTAGTGATGATCACAGGTCAGTATTCTAGTGTGTCAGTGGTGAGTGAGTGTAATAGACTAGATTTAGAGCTGATCTCAAGCCTATATTAGTGGTGCAGTAGTACAGCAGTTTGCTGCGTTCACATAGTCGACTTATTACGGCAAGATGAAACCAGATGTAACTATTTCAGCAAGACAATGGCAAATTCTGATGAGGCCAACGGACAATATCATCCACTGTAGAGGTATTTTCTTTTTTGGATGTTAGTTGGCATGTTCTTCAAACCAGCTATATGAATTCAAACATGCCAGGAAAATTTCCAAGCCACATGTAGGTTAGTCCACGAGTTAGCATGCCGTCATGCAGTCCAGTCAGACTTTTTTTAAGTGGCCTGTGTGAATGCAGCAGTAGTCTCTCACCTCGCCTGCGCTGTGGCTGCGTTGGCGGCTGAGGTGCTGGCGGTGGGTCAACAGGCCAGTGGAGCGTGCACTCTGGAGGGGGAGCCGTGGGTCGATGAAGGTAGTGGAACGACGATTGTGATCCACAAAGAAGGGCTGTGAAAACACACAGCCAGCCACGTACAGTAAGATAGATAAAGAAACTACTGTATATGCAAGCAGGTGTACATACAGTACCAGTCAAAAGTTTAGCCAAACCTACTCATTCAAGTGTTCTGTATTTTTACTATTTTCTACATTGTAGAATAATAGTGAAGACATCACAACTATGAAAAGAAATATGGAATCATGTAGTAACCAAAAAAAAGTGTTGATCAAAATATTATATTATATTATATTAGAGATTCTTCAAAAGTAGCCACCCTTTGCCTTGATGACAGCTTTGCACACCCTTGGCATTCTCTCAACCAGCTTCATCTGGAATGCTTTTCAAACAGTATTTTCAACAGTCCCACATGCTGAGCACTTGTTCCTTCACTCCGCGGTCCAACTCATCCCAAGCCATCTCAATTGAGTTGAGGTCGGGTGATTGGGGAGGCAAGGTGATCTGATGCAGCACTGCAACACTCTCCTTCTTGGTCAAATATCCCTTACAGAGCCTGGAGATATGTTGGGTCATTGTCCTGTTGAAAAACAAATGATAGTCCCACTAAGCGCAACCAGATGGGATGGTGTATCGCAGCAAAATACTGTGGTTACCATGCTGGTTAAGTGTGCCTTGGATTCTAAAATCAATCACAGACAGTGTCACCAGCAAAGCACCCCCACACAATCACACCTCCTCCTCCATGCTGCACGGTGAGAACCACACATGCAGAGATCATCCATTCACCTACCCTGCGTCTCACAAAGACAAGGCGGTTGGAACCAAAAATTTCAACATTTGGAATCATCAGACCAAAAGGACAGATTTCCAGTCTAATGTCCATTGCTCATGTTTCTTGGCCCAAGCAAGTCTCTTCTTATTATTGGGGTCCTGTAGTAGTGGTTTCTTTGCAGTAGTTCAACCATGAAGGCCTGATTCACAGTCTCCTCTGAACAGTTGATGTTGAGATATGTCTGTTACTTGAACTCCGTGAAGCAATTATTTGGGCTGCAATTTCTGAGGCTGGTAACTCCAATTAACTTTTTCTCTGCAGCAGAGGTAACTCTGGGTCTTCCTTTCATGTGGCGGTCCTCATGAGAGCCAGTCTCATCATAGCGCTTGATGGTTTTTGCGACTGCACTTGAAGAAACTTTCAAAGTTTGTACATTTTCCGGATTGACTGACCTGTCTTAAAGTAATGATTGACTGTAATTTCTCTATGCTTATTTGAGCTGTTCTTGCCATAATATGAACTTGGACTTTTACCAAATAGAGCCATCTTCCGTATACCACCCATGCCTTGTCACAACACAACTGATCGACTCAAAGGCATTGAGAAGGAAAGAAATTCCACAAATTAACTTTTAATGAAGCCTCATGATTTCAAGAGTGTGCAAAACTGTCATCAAGGCAAATTGTGACTACTTTAACAAATCTAAATATATTTGAGATTCTTCAATCACTTTAATCATACACCCCATATGTGTTATTTCCTAGTTTTGACATCTTTACTATTATCCTACAATGTAGAACATAGTAAAAAATAAAGAAAAACTCTGAAAATGAGTATACCCATACTTTTGACTGGTACTGTATATATTATACAGTGCATTCAGTAAGTATTCAGACATCTGGACTTTTTCCATATTTCGTTATGTTACAGCCGTATTCTAAAATTGATTAAATACACTTTTTCCCTCATCAACCTACACACAATACGGATGAATAAAAATAAAATTCAGACTCTTTACCCAGTACTTTGTTGAAGCACCTTTGGCAGCGATTACAGCCTCGAGTTTTCTTGTGTATGACGCTACAAGCTTGGCAGACCTGTATTTGGGGAGTTTCTCCCATTCTTCTATGCAGATCCTCAAGCTCTGTCAGGTTGGATGGGGAGAGTCGCTGAACAGGTATTTCCAGGTCTCTCCAGAGATGTTCAATCGGGTTCAAGTCCGGGCTCTGGCTGGGCCACTTAAGGACATTCGGAGACTTGTCCCGAAACCACTCCTGCGTTGTCTTGGCTGTGGGCTTAGGGTCGTTGTCCTGTTGAAGGTGAACCTTCGACCCAGTCTGAAGTCCTAAGCACTCTGGAGCCGGTTTTCATCAAGGATTTCTCTGTACTTTTCTCTGTTCATCTTTGCCTCAATCCTGACTAGTATTCCAGTCCCTGCTGCTGAAAAAACATCCCCCACAGATTGATGATGCCGCCACAATTCTTCACCGTAGCAATGGTGCCAGGTTTCCTCCAGACGTGACACTTGGCATTCAGGCCAAAGAGTTCAATCTTGGTTTCATCAGACCAGAGATTCTGGTTTCTCATGGTCAGATTCTTTAGGTGCCTTTTGGCAAACTCAAAGCAGGCTGACGTGCCTTTTACTGAGGAGTGTCTTCCATCTGGCCACTACCATACAGGCTTGCTTGATGGAGTGCTGCAGAGATTGTTGTCCTTATGGAAGGTTCTCCCATCTCCACAGAGGAACTCTGTCAGAGTGACCATTGGGTTCTTGATCACCTCCCTGACCAAGGCCCTCCTCCCTCGAATGCTCGGTTTGGCCAGGCAGCCAGCATTAGGAAGAGTCTTGGTGGTTCCAAACTTCTTCCATTTACTATGGACAATTGCTTCGACCTGGCTTGGTATTTCCTCTGACCTGCACTGTCAAATGTGGGACCAGGTGTGTGCCTTTCCAAACCATGTCCAATCAATTTAATTTTCCACAGGTTGACTCCAATCAAGTTGTAGAAACATCTCGAGGAGGATCAATGGAAACATAGCAATCTCAAAGCAAACGGTCTGGATACTTATTTAAATAAGGTATACGTTTTTTTTTTATACATTGGCATAAAATTCTTAAAACCTGTTTTTGCTTTGTCATCATGTATATAAATCGATGAGGGGAAAAAGTGTATGTAATCCATTTTAGAATAAGGTTGCAACGTAACAAAATGTGGAAAAAGTCAAGGGGTCTGAATACTTTCCGAATGCACTGTATATTCACGTCATTGCACAAACTAAAACATTTACACACACACCACCCCCACACACACATTTTTTCAGACCTTGCCGGACTGGTCGTGCTTCATCTCCCAGCCCCTGGGTAGCTCCAGCTGTTTGTTGGTGAACATATTGAGAAAGGCCACCAGGTCCCTGTTGTGCTGGTAGCGCTCATAGTGGTGGGCGTCCCGACGCACCTTACTGATCATGTGCTTCAGGCAAGTGTTGCTCGTAAACATGCGGTAGGCACACTGAGGAGGGAGGGAGGGAACAGATTGATGAGGTCATCAAAGAGGGACATGTGAAATTCCAGGCTCTTCTGTAAATAGGGTTGTCATTGCTTTGATAAAACGCAGATTAAGGGAAGAATGATGACTCATAATGGGAAATTAAATCCCAGGTAGCATACCTCATTGTTCTACTTAAATTAACCTGATCAACGCAACATTTGACGTACATTTGAAAACAGCATTTCATTCCAAAAAGCTGTTCCCTTACCACACACTTTTGCAAATTGTTAACTACTGAGAGATATGACGTGATAAGTGAGAGCTGGGGGATCAAAGGTGATCCATTAGAATGTGAAAGGTAAGGGTTGAGGGCCTGTGCAGCCAGACTCACAGGGTTAGAATGCAGCATGGTGAAGAAGTCTGGGCTGCACAGGAACTTTGCGCTGGGGGACTGGAGCAGCAGAGAGAGACGCGACCGGGAGCTGGAGTGACCCACCGCACTCTCTCTCCTGTACTCTACAACACACAAAACAAGAGTAAGAGTAGAATAAACTTTTTGTCCCTTTTTCAGGACCCTGTCTTTCAAAGACAATTAGTAAAAATCCAAATAAATTCACAGATCTTCATTGTAGAGTGTTGAAACACTGTTTCCCATGCCTTTTCGATGAACCATAGACAATTAATGAACATGCACCTGTGGAACGGCCGTTAAGACACTAACAGCTTACAGACGGTAGGCAATTAAAAAATCACAGTTATGAAAACTTAGGACACTAAAGAGGCCTTCCTACTGAAGAAAGATGCCCAGGGTCCCTACTCATCTGCATGAACGTGCCTTAGGCATGCTGCAAGGAGGCATGAGGACTGCAGATGTGGCCAGGGCAATACATTGCAATGTCCGTACTGTGAGACACCAAAGACAGCGCTATAGGGACACAGGACGGACAGCTGATCATCCTCGCAGTGGCAGACCACATGTAACAACACCTGCACAGGATCGGTACATCCGAACATCACACCTGTGGGACAGGTACAGGATGGCAACAACTGCCCGAGTTATACCAGGAACTCACAATCCCTCCATCAGTGCTCGGACTGTCTGCAATAGGCTGAGAGAGGTTGGACTGAGGGCGTGTAGGCCTGTTGTAAGGCAGGTCACCAGACATAACTGGTGAGGACCTATGGGTACAAACCTACCGTCACTGGACCAGACAGGACTGCCAAAGTGTGCTCTTCACTGACGAGTTGCGGTTTTGTCTCACCAGGGGTGATAGTCGGATTCGCGTTTATCGTCGAAGGAATGAGCGTTACACCGAGGCCTGTAATCTGGAGCGGGATCAATTTGGAGGTGGAGGGTCCGTCATGGTCTGGGGTGGTGTGTCACAGCATCATTGGCCTGAGCTTGCTGTCATTGCAGGCAATCTCAACACTGTGCATTACAGGGAAAACATCCTCCTCCCTCATGTGGTACACTTTCTGCAGGCTCATCCTGACATGACCCTCCAGCATGACAATTCCACCAGCCATACTGTTCGTTCTGTGCGTGATTTCCTGCAAAACAGGAATGTCAGTGTTCTGCCATGGCCAGCGTAGAGCCCAATTCTCAATCCCATTGAGCACGTCTGGGACCTGTTGGATCAAAGGGTGAGGGCCAGGGCCATTCCCCCCAGAAATGTCCGGGAACTTGCAGGTGACATTGATGGAAGAGTGGGTTAACATCTCACAGCAAGAACTGGCAAATCTGGTGCAGTCCATGAGGAGGAGATGCACTGCAGTACTTAATGCAGCTGGTGGCCACACCAGATACTCACTGTAACTTTTGATTTTGACCCCCCTTTGTTCAGGGACACATTATTCCATTTCTGTTAGTCACATGTCTGTGGAACTTGTTCAGTTTATGTCTCAGGTGTTGAACCTTGTTATGTTCATACAAGTATTTACACGTTATGTTTGCTGAAAATAAACGTAGTTTACAGTGAGAGGACATTTCTTTGAGATGTTGGGAAGGGTGTGTGAGTAAAATAGTAGATTACATTTTTTTTTACCAACTGGTGGCATTTTGTTGGTCCCCACAAGGTCAAATGCTACTTCTAGGGGAGTTAGGAATTTGTTTTAGTGTTAGGCGCTAGGGTTTGTTTTAAGGTTAGGAGCTAGGATTAGGGGTTAAGGTTAGTGTTAGGGAAAATAGGATTTGGAATGGGACTTAGTTATACGAGACTGTGTGTGTGAGTGAGAGAGAGAGTGTGCGCACGCGCTAGGGCTATAAATAAAAATAGATATAGCCTATATGAATTCTAGATACTTCTGAAGCACGTTGTGGCCTAAAAATTAATATGTAACCCTGTAAATACATATGTTTATTATAAAAAGCTAAAATGTTGATACAAATACCTGTCATTGAAATTAAGTCATTTGTAGAATATATGTTATTTTTACATTATGTAAATAAGCTGTTTTCCTATTGAAATGCATTACATTGGAAATTATACACTGTCTTTTTAAAGGAATAGTTAACCCAAATTACAAAATGACACTGGTTTCCTTACCCTGATTGCAGTCAATAGACAAGGTATGACAGCATTTTACGCTTTGCTTTAGTTTCCCTGGCTCCGTTTCCACATGCTAATGTATGAGCATTTGTGGCACAAATCCCATTCAAGCCATTGGACCGATATAAGCATTTTTAGCGCATCATGTCCAAATCATCCAAAAGTATCTAAAATTAACTGTGAAGCTCAACAGTCACTAATAAATAGATGATTTGAACATGCGTGAAAAATGCTAATATTGATCCCATGACTCGAATGAGATTTGTGCCACAAATGCTAAAACATTAACATGTAGAAATAGTGCCAGGTAAACTAAACCAAAGCAGGGATTGCTGTCATACCTTATGCATAGACTGCTTACAGGGTAAGGAAACCAATATGTAATTTAGCTGAACTATCCTTTTTACACTATAACTGCTGAAGCTTCTCCCAACAGTTGAAAGTGCATTACCCAGTTAATAATCACCATGATAATTGTCTCGAAACTGAACCTAAACTACACCGAAACTAATTTCACACATATAACAACAGGTTAAATAAATGTGATCAAGTCACAGAAGCACAAATATCATTACCTCCAAGACATGATAACCTCTCACCGTTACTATAACAGTCAGTGAAGGTTAGCATCTTTTCAGGGGATGATATTTGTCTGTCTAACTTTCTCAGTCATCATTATTGATGATTCATTCAGGACGTAATCATAGTAGCGTCCACATGAATTCTTATTTACAATAAAAGTGACTCCAAAATGACAACACATTATTTACCATAAATTTCTATTGGACAAAAAAATGATCTGAAACACATCCAAAACAAATAGCAAATGCAGCCTACAAGTTTATAGACTCACAAGCTGGATGTGTGTGTGTGTGTGTGTGTGTGTGTGTGTGTGTGTGTGTGTGTGTGTGTGTGTGTGTGTGTGTGTGTGTGTGTGTGACTATACTAGCGCACCAGGGATGGTCTGGGGTAGAAGGTCACTCTCTGTGAGCTCTGGCGGGAGGTCAACTGTGTTCTCCTCAGACCTCTCGCTGGTCATCGTCCTCCTTATGCTCTGATACCTGATGGAGAAAAATACAGAGACACAGAAATGGGTGTGAAGGGGAAATACAGAGGACTGAAGTTACAAAAGTATGTGTGCACGTGAGTGTGTGTGAGAGAGAGAGAGGGTGTGTATGTATATATACACACACACACACACGACACACGACACACGACACACGACACACGACACAGACCTGCGGTTGAGCTGCTCCATCTGTTGGATGGAGTTGGAGCGGGTCAGGCCCTGGGGGGCAGGTGGTCCGGTGGGGCGCTGCCACGTGGTGGTCCGGTTCACATGATCCACAAAGAAAATACGACCGTGACTATCGATCCTCGCCTCCCAGTCTGTAAGGAGAACAAACACATTGCTTTACATTTAAGACACAGGTAACGTCCCAAATGGCACCCCACTTACTTTTTACTGCATTACTTTTAACCAGGGCCCATAGGGAATATAGAGTGCTACTTGGGATGCACAAACAGTCACAGCCAAACTGAATTCAAACATGGTTGACATGCACGGATGCATTCTAACATCCAACCATTGCACCTTGAAATAACAAACATACAGTAGACCATTGTGCACATAGGACTTAGTCTATGATTAGGCCCACTTTTCTAAGACAGCTCTAGTGCCCCAAAGCGTGTTTTAACATGGGCAGCGCCATTGAGGAATTCCACCAATTTGAAGTACAGTATGGGTTAAGGAAAGATCACATATTTCCATCCAGGTCATAAGGAGAGATCAGCCAATTAACTATATTCCTGAGCAAACATTTTATAACTGTAGGTGGCAGTAAATCACAAATCCTGGCTTTATACCAGTACACTTTAGGTGGAAGTATGCACCCTTTCAGTCTACCGATTCATCGAAGTAGTAGAAGAAAACAACTTTTTAACTTTTAAACAGTTGTTGCGCATGTTGTCACAGAAGCCAGTATGGCACAGGTACAAACAAATGCTCTCTATCGAGACAAATACACATACTATATCAAGCTTTCTTTCTTTCTCTTTTGTCATCTTCCTTCACCTCAAATACCTACAGAGGTAGTATGTACAGAGACACTTACTAGGAGGTAAGGGTTCGTCCACTCGTTGGTATCGGTGGATGTCATGGCGCACTGTGGGGAGCGAGTGAACGGCGTGACCGTTCAGTTGAGCACCTGAGCATACGCAACATTCAGGAAAGGCAGAACACATAGCCTTTTACAGTTTTATTGTAATTCACTATTTGTTTCTACTGGATGAATGAGGGAATAATATTTAATGATTGTTCCAGGTAGGGGAGTATGGAGATGTTTTAATGAATCCCAAGGACGCAAAATAGATAATCATTTCAGAATGCCATTTAAAAGTAAATATCAGGTAAACATCAGACTGTAAAATAATGCGTAACAAAAAAAATATTTTTAAAAAGGTGGTAGTTACATACCGTCCTCTCCATCCGTCTCCGTGGTAACTGCATCTGAATCCACAGTTCCTGCATCTCCCGCTTGCCTTGGCTCCTCCCCCACCTCATCCTGGGACACACTCCCAGATGCCTGCAAGCTCCGCCTAAGCTCACTTATCTCCTCTCCTGGCTCCAGCTCATTGGCTGATGGAGCATCTCCTTCAACCTCATTGGCTGGCGTCTGCTCATCTCCCTCATCGTCTACATGCTGACTGGTGGGTGAGTTGTCGGTGATGGTATCTCCTCCTGGGTCAATGGCAGCTTCTGCCCCTGCATCCGCCTCCTACAAAGCCCAAAGACATCCAACAGCATGAAGGCCGATGAGGTCAGAGTGTTCTTTCCCAAATGGTGGGTTAGGACCAGGGATGTAGTGGAGCGTTAATAAATGCTGTTAATGCACCTTATTTGCTTTGGTGAATAATATTTGCACACCTACAACACTAAACTGACATTGTTAGCATTTGTGTTAACCCGCCAGCATTATCTCGAAAGGCATTCTGTGTTTACGCAACTTTTTTTTTACCAATACTACAGTCCAAACCAGATGTACAGTACCTTCAGAAAGAATTCATATTTTTTGATTTATTCCACATTTTGTTGTGTTAAAGTCTGAATTCAAGATGGATTACATTGTGTTTTTCTCACCCATCTACACACAATATCCCATAATGACAAAGTGAAAACATGTTTTTAGAAATACAGAAATATCTAATTTGCATAAGTATTTGTGAGTCAATACCTGTTAGAAACACCTTTGGCAGCGATCACAGCTGTGAGTCTTTCTGGGTAAATCTATAAGAGCTTTGCACAACTGGATTGTACAATATTTTCACATTATTCTATCTCTGTCAAGTTGGTTGTTGATCATTGCGAAACATCCATTTAAATCCTGCCATAGATTTTCCACCTGATTTAAGTCAAAACTGCAACTAGGACACTCAGGAACATTCAACGTCGTCTTGGTAAGCAACTACATTGTATATTTGGCTTTGCGTTTTAGGTTATTGTCCTGCTGAAAGGTGAATTTGCCTCTCAGTGTCTGTTGGAAAGCAGACTGAGCCAGGTTCCCTCTAGGATTTTGCCTGTGCTTAGCTCTAAGCCGTTTCTCTCCCCCCCAAAGTTTAGTATTTGGTCCCATATTCCTTGCACACAATGACAACATCATGCTTGTGACTCTACAAACTTGTTGGATGCATTTGCAGTTTATTTTTGTTGTTTTCTTTGGATTATGTTGTACCCAATAAGAACTAAATAGTAAATAATGTTGTGTCATTTTGGAGTCACTTTTATTGTAAGTAAGAAAAGCATCCACATTCATTGGACATTCCCATAGACTTGCCTGTAAAGAGAGGCGGTGGAGCTACCGCCCTGCTTTCACTCCTTGTTGTAGTATATTTTCACACATTTGTCCCCAGAATTTAATAGATAATCTAATGCAATTACGCAATACTTTAGTTCAGGATTTCCAAGATTATTATTTTACTTAGTACTAGAGATGTACTATAGGCTATTTAAGGTGGAAATATTGCATAGAGAACTTTTAACCACAGGTTAAAAGATCAGTGTAGTCAACATTCAGTTTTTCCTGTGTTTTGTATCATATTGTCACACCTACTCCCGCTCGACGTCGCAGGTCTACTAACCACCGGTCCTGGCAACCATCCTTACCCACACCTGCTTCCCCTTGTTACGCACACCTGGATCTCATCATCACCTTGATTAAGCTCCCTTTATTTTGTCCTCAGTAGCCTCAGTCATCAGGCAGTATTGGTTTTGGCCACGTTCAGTACGTTTCTGTTTTCTGCCTTATTCTTATCATTAAACTCACCTTCTGCACCTGCTTCCTGACTCCCAGTGTATATGTTACACATATTGTACAACAGCTGATGAAACTAACACTGTAAAAGTGTGAAAACATTGGATCAGTGTTATTTCCTCATAGTTGCTTCTTAAAAATACAATCTACACAGGACCTTCTAATCAGCAGGTTTGCATGAGCGGGAGTTCTGGATTTCCATGGTGAGATCACTATATGGTCAATTGGTTAATAGACCAATAACAAAGAGAGCTCCAAACCTTTCTGCCAATAACAGCTAGTTTTCAGTTTTCCCCTCCCCATTCAGACCACTCCCAGACAGTCCTATCAAAAATTTAGCTTGAGAAATAGTTTTCTGCCACAATGTTTTGGGGGCCCATTTTACATTAAGGTATTTAATTATTATTCAGACATTTTTTGAGATTTATAGAAAAATGGCAGTCATTTTTCTATAAATCTCAAAAAATGTCTGAATAATAATTAAATACCTTAATGTAAAATGGGCCCCCAAAACATTGTGGCAGAAAACTATTTCTCAAGCTAAATTTAGCCATTGGGCCTTTAAGATCTACTTACTGCACCACCAGTCACACTCACCTGAGCTGTGGACATCGTGATTTGGCAACTCTCTGTAGAAGAGAAGACTGTCTGTGGGGCTGTTGCCATGGAGCATGAGTCAATCTCCGACAAGGGGTCGTCAGCGGGCCCCTGGCCCTCTTCTGGCCCCTCCAGGACCTCAGTCAAAAGACTCTGGGACAGCACCTCTGAGAAGAAAGGAACTTCCTCCACCTCTGAGAAAACATCAGGCTCGGAGGCGTCTTCCAAGTCGAGGGCCAGGTCTAACTCAGGGGCCACATAAGATTCACCACCAGTGGCACATTCTTCCCCCTTTACCCCCTCCTGTTCATCACCCTCCACCCTGGGCTGAGGCTGCTCAGTGTCAGAGTCCTGTTGTAGCTCTGGGAAGAGATCTTCTTCATGGCCGCCGTTGAGCAGCAGGGGGGACCCGGGCACCGGGTAGATGTCAGTGGACCCCGAGCGCTCCTCTTCTTCATCCGAGTCAATGTGCAGCATGGCGCTGAGACGTGTGTGAGTGGGAAAGCTAGACCGCAGCTTCGGGGAGGCAGCGCCTAGAGGCCTCTCTCCGGGACCCTTGGGGGCCTCGATGGCATCCAGGCCTTCACTTAGGGACCTCTGCAGCCGTTGAGGGCCAGAGTAGGATTCGCCCTCTGTGGTTCCGCCCTCTGTACCGCTGAAGTCCCTGTAGTCTGGGACTGGATAAGCTGTGGCCCCGCCTTCCCAGGACCTCTGAGAGCCCAGAGAGCCAGTAGGGGAGGGGCCTCCAGTGACCACCCCTGGGAGTGGATGCGGCAGATCCTCGTCATCTGAAGGAGTCCCCGGGGCCCCATTATTGGGCACACCGATGATAAAGTCTAGTGAGGCCCCTGAGCATGACAGAGAGAAAAATTTATAATTTTGTAATACCTTGATTATTATTACATTACAATTCATCAGTGTGTACAGTCGTGGCCAAAAGGTTTGAGAATGAAACAAATATTAATTTTCACAAGGTCTGCTGCCTCAGTTTGTATGATGGCAATTTGCATATACTCCAGAATGTTATGAAGAGTGTTCAGATGAATTGCAATTAATGGCAAAGTCCCTCTTTGCCATGCAAATGAACTGAATCCCCCAAAAACATTTCCACTGCAATTCAGCCCTGCCACAAAAGGACCAGCTGACATCATGTCAGTGATTCTCTCGTTAACACAGGTGTGAGTGTTGACGAGGACAAGGCTGGAGATCACTCTGTCATGCTGATTGAGTTCAAATAATAGACTGGAAGCTTCAAAAGCAGGGTGGTACTTGGAATCCTTGTTCTTCCTCTGTCAATCATGGTTACCTGCAAGAAAACGTGTGCAGTCATCATTGCTTTGCACAAAAATGGCTTCACAGGCAAGGATATTTCTGCCAGTAAGATTGCACCTAAATCAACCATTTGTCGAATCATCAAGAACTTCAAGGAGAGCGGTTCAATTGTTGTGAAGAAGGCTTCAGTGCACCCAAGAAAGTCCAGCAAGCGCCAGGACCGTCTCCTAAAGTTGATTCAGCTGTGGGATCGGGGGACCACCAGTACAGAGCTTGCTCAGGAATGGCAGCAGGCAGATGTGAGTGCATTTGCACACACAGTAAGGTAAATACTTTTGGAGGATGGCCTGGTGTCAAGAAGGGCAGCAAAGAAGCCACTTCTCTCCAGGAAAAACATCAGGGACAGACTGATATTCTGCAAAAGGTACAGGGATTGGACTGCTGAGGACTGGGGTAAAGTCACTTTTTCTGAGGAATCCCCTTTCCGATTGTTTGGGGCATCCGGAAAAAAGCTTGTACGGAAAAGACAAGGTGAGCGCTTCCATCAGTCCTGTGTCATGTCAAGAGTAAAGCATTCCTGAGACCATTCATGTGTGGGGTTACTTCTCAGCCAAGGGAGTGGGCTCACTCACAATTTTGCCTAAGAACACAGCCATGAATAAAGAATGGCACCAGCACATCCTCCGAGAGCAATTTCTTCCAACCATCCAGGAACAGTTTGGTGACAAACAATGCCAGCATGATGATCCAGCATGATGGAGCACATGGAGTCCATGGAGAACAAGAGCACCTCCTCCCAGCTGCCCACTGCACTGAGGCTAGGTAACACGGTCACCACCGATAAATCCATGATTATCAAACACTTCAACAAGCATTTCTCAACGGCTGGACATGCCTTCCGCCTGGCTACTCCAACCTCGGCCAACAGATCCGCCCCCCCGCAGCTACTCGCCCAAGCCTCTCCAGGTTCTCCTTTACCCAAATCCAGATAGCAGATGTTCTGAAAGAGCTGCAAAACCTGGTCCCGTACAAATCAGCTGGGCTTGACAATCTGGACCCTCTATTTCTGAAACTATCCGCCGCCATTGTCGCAACCCCTATTACCAGCCTGTTCAACCTCTCTTTCATATCGTCTGAGATCCCCAAGGATTGGAAAGCTGCCGCAGTCATCCCCCTCTTCAAAGGGGGAGACACCCTGGACCCAAACTGTTACAGACCTATATCCATCCTGCCCTGCCTATCTAAGGTCTTCGAAAGCCAAGTCAACAAACAGGTCACTGACCATCTCGAATCACACCGTACCTTCTCCCCTGTGCAATCGGGTTTCCGAGCCGGTCACGGGTGCACCTCAGCCACGCTCAAGGTACTAAACGATATCATAACGGCCATCGATAAAAGACAGTACTGTGCAGCCATCTTCATCAACCTTGCCAAGGCTTTCGACTCTGTCAATCACCATATTCTTATCGGCAGACTCAGTAGCCTTGGTTTCTCTGATGACTGCCTTGCCTGGTTCACCAACTACTTTGCAGACAGAGTGCAGTGTGTCAAATTGGAGGGCATGCTGTCCGGTCCTCTGGCAGTCTCTATGGGGGTGCCACAGGGTTCAATTCTCGGGCCGACTCTTTTCTCTGTATATATCAATGATGTTGCTCTTGCTGCAGGCGATTCCCTGATCCACCTCTACGCAGACGACACCATTCTATATACTTCCGGCCCGTCCTTGGACACTGTGCTATCTAACCTCCAAACAAGCTTCAATGCCATACAACACTCCTTCCGTGGCCTCCAACTGCTCTTAAATGCTAGTAAAACCAAATGTATGCTTTTCAACCGTTCGCTGCCTACACCTGCACGCCTGACTAGTATCACCACCCTGGATGGTTCCGACCTTGAATATGTGGACATCTATAAGTACCTAGGTGTCTGGCTTGACTGTAAACTCTCCTTGCAGACCCATATCAAACATCTCCAATCGAAAATCAAATCCAGAATCGGCTTTCTATTCCGCAACAAAGCCTCCTTCACTCATGCCGCCAAACTTACCCTAGTAAAACTGACTATCCTACCAATCCTCGACTTCGGCGACGTCATCTACAAAATAGCTTCCAACACTCTACTCAGCAAACTGGATGCAGTTTATCACAGTGCCATCCGTTTTGTCACTAAAGCACCTTATACCACCCACCACTGCGACTTGTAGTCTCTAGTCGGCTGGCCCTCGCTCCATATTCGTCGCTAGACCCACTGGTTCCAGGTCATCTACAAGTCCATGCTAGGTAAAGCTCCGCCTTATCTCAGTTAACTGGTCACGGTGGCAACGCGCTCCAGCAGGTGTATCTCACTGATCATCACTGAAGCCAACACCTCATTTGGCCGCGTTTCGTTCCAGTTTTCTGCTGCCTGTGACTGGAACGAATTGCAGAAATCGCTGAAGTTGGAGACTTTTATCTCCCTCACCAACGTCAAACATCTGCTATCTGAGCAGCTAACCGATCGCTGCAGCTGTACATAGTCTTATCGGTAAATAGCCCACCCAATTATACCTACCTCATCTCCATACTGTTTTTATTTATTTACTTTTCTGCTCTTTTGCACATCAATAACTCTACCTGTACATGACCATCTGATCATTTATCACTCCAGTGTTAATCTGCAAAATTGTAATTATTTGCCTACCTCCTCATGCCTTTTGCACACAATGTATATAGACCCTTTTTTTCTACTGTGTTATTGACTTGTTTATTGTTTACTCAATGTGTAACTCTGTGTTGTCTGTTCACACTGCTATGCTTTATCTTGGCCAGGTCGCAGTTGCAAATGAGAACTTGTTCTCAACTAGCCTACCTGGTTAAATAAAGGTGAAATAAAAAATCAAATTAAAAAAACATAAGGCAAGTGGCTCTGAGAACAAAACATCAATATTTTGGGTCCATGGTCAGGAAACTCCCCAGACCTTAATCCCATTGAGAACTTGTGGTCAATCCTCAAGAGGCGGCTGGACAAACAAAAACCCACAAATTCTGACAAACTCCAAGCATTGATTATGCAAGAATAGGCTGCCATCAGTCAGGATGTGGCCCAGAAATTAATTGATAGCATGCCAGGGCGGATTGCAGAGGTCTTGAAAAAGAAGGGTCAACACTGCAAATATTGACTCTTTGCATCAACTTCATGTAATTGTCAATAAAAGCCTTTGACACTCATGAAATGCTTGCAATTATACTTCAGTACTCCATAGTAACATCTGACAAAAATATCTAAAGACACTGAAGCAGCAAACTTTGTGGAAATTAATATTTGTGTCATTCTCAAAACTTTTGGCCACAACTGTACTTTAATATAGTTGTTAAACACAATACATTAAAAGGTAATGGTCCTCACCGTCAGGTCCAGTGGATGTAAGCTCCACTTTGAACTGCATCTGGCCACTCACATGCTCAGTGGGCAACCGTCGACACAGAGAGAAGCTCAGAGGCTGGACACTGAAAACAGACAGATGGACGAACATACAAAACAACCAAAGGCAATCACTCAACTGTAGTGAACAGGCAATGATAAAGTACAGTGAACAATCAACAATTATGAACATGGGTATACTTGAGTGTCAGTAAGAACACCTACACTACCAGTCAAATGTTTTAGAACACCTACTCATTCTTTATTTTATTTTTTACTATTTTCTACATTGTAGAATAATAGTGAAGACATCAAAACTGTAATATAAAACATATGGAATCATGTTGTATCCAAAAAAGTGTTAAAGAAATTCAAAATATATTTATATTTGAGATTCTTCAAATAGGGTGAAGGAAAAGCAGCAAACACGTGCTCAGCATATGTACAAGCTCCTTCAAGACTGTTGGAAAAGCATTCCAGGTTGAGAGCATGCCAAGAGTGTGCAAAGCTGTCATCAAGGCAAAGGGCAGCTTATTTGAAGAATCTCAAATATATTTAGATTTGTTTAACACTATTTTGGTTATAACATGATTCCATACAGTGGGGAGAACAAGTATTTGAAACACTGCCGATTTTGCAGGTTTTCCTACTTACACAGCATGTAGAGGTCTGTAATTTTTATCATAGGTACACTTCAACTGTTTGAGACGGAATCTAAAACAAAAAATCACATTGTATTATTTTTAAGTAATTAATTAGCATTTTATTGCATGACATAAGTATTTGATCACCTACCAACCAGTACGAATTCCGGCTCTCACAGACCTGTTAGTTTTTCTTTAAGAAGCCCTCCTGTTCTCCACTCATTACCTGTGTTAACTGCACCTGTTTGAACTCGTTACCTGTATAAAAGACACCTGTCCACACACTCAAACAGAATCCAACCATTCCACAATGGCCAAGACCAGAGAGCTGTGTAAGGACATCAGGGATAAAATTGTAGACCTGCACAAGGCTGGGATGGGCTACAGGACAATAGGCAAGCAGCTTGGTGAGAAGGCAACAACTGTTGGCGCAATTATTAGAAAATGGAAGAAGTTCAAGATGACGGTCAATCACCCTTGGTCTGAGGCTCCATGCAAGATCTCACCTCGTGGGGCATCAATGATCATGAGGAAGGTGAGGGATCAGCCCAGAACTACACAGCAGGACCTGGTCGATGACCTGAAGAGAGCTGGGACCACAGTCTCAAAGAAAACCATTAGTAACACCCATGCCGTCATGGATTAAAATCCTGCAGCGCACGCAAGGTCCCCCTGCTCAAGCCAGTGCATGTCCAGGCCCGTCTGAAGTTTGCCAATGACCATCTGAATGATCCAGAGGAGGAATGGGAGAAGGTCATGTGGTCTGATGAGACAAAAATAGAGCTTTTTGGTCTAAATTCCACTCGCCGTGTTTGGAGGAAGAAGAAGGATGAGTACAACCCCAAGAACACCATCCCAACCGTGAAGCACGGAAGTGGACATCATTCTTTGGGGATGCTTTTCTGCAAAGGGGACAGGACGACTGCACCGGGGGGAGGATGGAAGGGGCCATGTAAGAGCATTGAAGATGGGTCGTGGCTGGGTCTTCCAGCATGACAACGACCAGAAACACACAGCCAAGGCAACTAAGGAATGGCTCCGTAAGAAGCATCTCAAGGCCTTGGAGTGGCCTAGCCAGTTTCCAGACCTGAACCCAATAGAAAATCTTTGGAGGGAGCTGAAAGTCCGCATTGCCCAGCGACAGCCGAAACCTGAAGGATCTGGAGTAGGTCTGTATGGAGGAGTGGGCCAAAATCCCTGTGAAAACCAGGTCAAGAACTACAGGACCAAATATTGAGTTCTGCTTTTCTGATGTATCAAATACTTATGTCATGCAATAAAATGCAAATTAATTACTTAAAAATCATACAATGTGGTTTTCTGGAATTTTGTTTTAGATTCCGTCTCTCAGTTGAAGTGTACCTATGATAAAAATTACAGACCTCTACATGCTTTGTAAGTAGGAAAACCTGCAAAATCGGCAGTGTATCAAATACTTGTTCTCCCCACTGTATGTGTTATTTCATAGTTTTGATGTCTTCACTATTATTCTACAATGTAGAAAATAGTAAAAATAAAGAAAAACCTTTGAGGTGGTGTTCTAAAACTTTGATCGGTAGTGTATGCATGGGTGCGTCTGTTTGCCATTTTACCTACCCAGGTATCTTCTCAATCAGCCTCTGGACAGGAATAGTCAGCTGACCAAGGAAGCGCTTGATGATTGGTCGACTTTTGGCAAACTTGTCCTTCACCTCGATGTTCAGAATATCTGTCATCAGTGCTACGAAAGTGTATTTCTACAGAGGGAGGGAGACACAGACTGTTAGAACATGTTTCTATGAGCTGGCTTTTTCCAAAAATATATATTTTTAATGGTTAACAAGAAGTGAATTGCGGCTATCAAGGGTTCAGGTCCAATTTAAGTGGACAGCAACTTAATCAGAATTCTGAAGTTCAGCATGACAGTGGACAGCGACCATCTGAGACGCCAAGCGAGACACAAAAAGGGAAAGCCTTGCTCGGCTCCCCATTAACTCTTTATTTGGAAGACTAGGGATGGGCAACCCCAAAAGGTTAGCGGATGCATGTGTGGGTATGGATGTGGATACGCAGACCCGCAAGCCACAGCAGCCCCTCATGAGGAGTTCAGATTGTGTGCCCCCCACCCCTATCAAATTTACCAATCCCTGACCTAGTCTCTTCAGCCATATTGATTTCAAATGTCTAACCTTCACAATTTTGTAAATAATAGGGAATATAGATCACCTCTCCGTGCCACTTAGGGTTGGTGGTGTTGGCGATGATGGCGGAGCGTCTCTCCTGTCCATGGTGGCTGAAGGTGGGGAAGCCGCTCCTCTTCCCAGGGTGGATGGACATCTTCAGGTAGGGATCCGGGTTGAAGAACATTCCCTTCTTCAGCCCCACCGCACGCATATCTACACAGAGGAAGATTATCATCACATCAGGGGATGTATGTATCAACAGTATCAGAGTAGGAGTGCTGAGTCAGGATTGGTTTAGTCTTTTAGAGAACAATAAATGAGACTATATGGACAGGGGACCTGATCATAGATCCAAATTCCGACTCTGAGACTCTTATACATACAGTACGGCCCCAGGTCCTTCACTGAGCATTGTCTAAGGCTTTGACAAAACAAAATTGGAGGCTAAACTGCCAACCAGAGGGGGCTAGTGGGTGGAGATAGAAGAGGACGGGCTTTGATGCCATTCCATTTATTCCATTCCAGCCATTACAATGAGCCCATCTTCTAATATCTCCACCAAACATATCCTCTCTGCAAATGCATTGATGAAGGTTGTGAAACAGCAACACATTGGCAGTAGACATTATGTTTATCTTTTTTGGTTTTTTTTTAACTTTCCAAAATTAAGATGCCAAGCCGTTTCAATAATGACTTTTATCTGCAACTATATCATCATACACGTTTAGCCAAGTCCAATTTCTTGTCAATGTCACAAGCCAGGGAAACCAAAGAGCACCTTACTATATGAACTAGTATTGCAATTGGAGCGCGAACAGAACCTACTTCTTTTTCACACATTTTCTGAGGTTTATTGCAAAGGAAGGATGATATACATATATGCAAAGTTAGAACCTCTTATTTTCAAGTGGGAATAACACATGAGGAGGAATAAAAGGTCAAATAAAGTGGTAGATTAATATGATTCATCTTATTGATAAGATTTATCAATAAGTGACAAAAGCAATCTGCTGCCAAAACGTTGACAATCTTCTACTAAATAATTTGAAATGGAACTATAGTGTGTGCACCTTTTCTAAGACAGAGTCAATGAGGACATTTACTTGGTTTTAGCCAAACCACACCTCACCTGTTAAAGTAAAGCTGATTAGTTTGCGAGGATGATCTGTGGATGACTGCCCCTCACTTTGACCTTCTCCCTGAGAGACACAGAGAAGTTGTATAAACATGATAACAGTCGTAAAACACACACACACGCACACACACACACACACACGCACACACCAGGACTCCAGGGTTCTTCACAGTGATGCAGGGGGTGGTTGCTCTCAGGGCTCCACTGACACCGTGGTAGTACTTGAAGCAGATCTTGGTCTCAGCTAGAGGGAAATAGAAAGATTCATGATATGAACACAACTTCTCTTTTCCTCTCCTCTCCAACTCTTTTGCTGGCTGAATCTCAATTGTGAGACATGACTTCTAATCTTGCTTGTTAAGAGGGTAGTATGTACAGAGTAATGCAAACATCTTGCTCACAATTACTTGTATTCACATGTATTACAGAACTAATAATTCAATTAAAAGTAGTGTACTATGTAATTGCAGTGTAATTACCTTTCCAGTAGTTAACCATGAAATAATGGCCCTATGGGCCTTGCTCAAAAGTAGTGCACTACATAAGGAATAGGGTGCCATTTGGAACAAAAACCTGTTAATTAAGCTTTGCCTCTCCCCCTTTGTTAATCTCATCACATTGGACTGCACTTTTTGCTCAAAGACATTTTGAAGCTTCAATTCCACATCATACTTGATCATATTAAAGCTTTCTTTCCTTCACTCCCTCTCCTCTCGTTTTCTCTCCTCCCACTCACCATCCATGAAGTAAGGACCAGGCTCCAGTCTCCAGACAATCTGACCCCTCTGTGTCCCATTCACACCGCGATTCTTACAGTCCCACACATTAGATGGGCTGGTCTCATCTGAGCCGGCCAGGGAACAAAAAAGCTTTGTCAGACACTCAGTTTGTGTGTTTGGTTCTAAATGAGTAAAAACATGCATGTTTTGTGATCTATAAAGACGTGAGAGTGACAGACAAAATGTTTAATTATTGAAAAACTAGAAAATGGTGGACCCCAATGAACACTATAATGTTACAGTCAGATATTTATTGAACAGCACATATCTACACTCCACATTGCAGCCTTATCATAACTCTTGTTCCATGTAAACTCAGCAAAAAAACAAGTGTCCTCTCACTGTCAACCCTCGTTTATTTTCAGCAAACTTAACATGCGTAAATATATGTATGAACATAAGTTTCAACAACAGACAAACTGAACAAGTTCCACAGACATGTGACTAACAGAAATTGAATAATGTGTCCCTGAACAAAGGGGGGGGGGGGGTCAAAATCAAAAGTAACAGTCAATGCAGCTGGAGGCCACACCAGATACTAAGTACTGCAGTGCATCTCCTCCTCATGGACTGCACCAGATTTGCCAGTTATTGCTGTGAGATGTTACCCCACACTTCCACCAAGGCACCTGCAAGTTCCCGGACATTCCTGGGGGGTTGGCCTGAGCTCTCACCCGCCGATCCAACAGGTCCCAGACGTGCCCAATGGGATTGAGATCTGGGCTCTACGCTGGCCATGGCACAACACTGACATTCCCGTCTTGCAGGAAATCACGCACAGAACGAGCAGTATGGCTGGTGGAATTGTCATGC
Source organism: Oncorhynchus masou masou (assembly GCF_036934945.1). Lineage (NCBI taxonomy): Eukaryota > Metazoa > Chordata > Actinopteri > Salmoniformes > Salmonidae > Oncorhynchus > Oncorhynchus masou. Next base: position 8,475,733 of record NC_088221.1, on the reverse strand, counting down.
TGGAGGGTCATGTCAGGATGAGCCTGCAGGAAGGGTACCACATGAGGGAGGAGGATGTCTTCCCTGTAACGCACAGCATTGAAATTGCCTGCAATGACAACAAGCTCTGTCCAATGATGCTGTGACACACCACCCCAGACCATGACGGACCCTCCACCTCCAAATCGATCCCGCTCCAGAGTACAGGAGTAACGCTCATTCCTTTAACGATAAATGCGAATCCGACTATCACCCCTGTCTGAGACAAAACCGCGATTCGTCTGAGAAGAGCACTTTTTGCCAGTCCTGTCTAGTCCAGCGACGGTGGGTTTGTGACGTGGTTGGCCTACAAGCCCTCAGTCCAGCGTCTCTCAGTCTATTGCGGATAGTCTGAGCACTGATGGAGGGATTGTGGTTTCCTGGTAGTTGCTGCCATACTGTGCCTGTCCCGCAGATGTGATGTTCGAATGTACCGATCCTGTGCAGGTGTTGTTACACGTGGTCTGCCTCTGCGAGGACGATCAGCTGTCTCTCCTGTCTCCCTGTAGCGCTGTCTTAGATGTCTCCACAGTACGGACATTGTAATGTATTGCCCTGGCCACATCTGTAGTCCTTTTGCAACATGCCTAAGGCATGGTCACGCAGATGAGCTGGGACCCTGGGCATCTTCTCTTTTGGTGTTTTTCAGTAGTAGAAAGGCATCTTTCATGTCCTAAGGTTTCATAACTGACCTTAATTGCCTACTATCTGTAAGCTGTTAGTGTCTTAACGACCATTCCACAGGTGCATGTTCATTAATTGTTTATTGAACAAGCAAGGGAATCAGTGTTAAACCCGTTACAATTAAGATATTTAGATTTTTACGATTGATCTTTGACAGGGTCCTGAAAAAGGGAAGTTTCTTTTTTCCCCCCTGAGTTTATAATGTCTGTTTTGCTCTATACCATAACCTTAGATACGTCAAACTTCAGACAATTATCCTTTAATTCGTAAATGTAGTGCCTAAAATACATTCTCTACAACCTCTAACACAAAGGACAAGAAATTGCAACCTCCCACAGTGTTAAAACCGAGGGAATTCCGCTGTACGTAGCACTTTCACGTCAGGCTGAACTGAACAAGCACGAAGCAGCATGATGTGGGGGAAAAGATGGAGGAGAGAGGGAGGAGGAGGAGAGATATCATTGAATGTCTGCTTAGTTGTGGAAAGTGGGAAAGCACGCTGCACCCTGGGGGGATTAATACCCTGACGCTAGTAATGAAGTGCATGATAGCTTTGTGATCGATAGCTAGAGGGATCCCTGCATGGATTGCCTTCTCTGCTTACTCCCTCCCTCTCATATTTTCACCTGACAGGGATGATTGGGATCTCTCTTCCTTAAAGGAGGAAATCCAGACAGGTCAAGGGGCAGGTGGATAGAGGATTCAGAAGCTTCTGGAGGTTGACTGACTCGTCCCACAGCCAATTGTTATATTGGTAAACTGGTAAATTAGTATTAGAGAGGAGTCTTAGACAAGCCTAATGTGGTTGCTTATAGTTTGTGTTAGATAAATACTATTTAGTTTGTTGCCTGAAAGTATTTAGTGGGCATGTATGCTCGCATGGAGCCAAATTGGTTATACTGTAGGTTCAAAACAATATGTGGTTCATTTATATGAATAAATATTAAAAAGTTGGAGAAGTTGTTTTTTCACTGCAATATTTCACAAGGAGCCTTATACAGTGTGCCGCTTAATATATAATGAACAAAAATATTAACGCAACAAATTCAAAGATCTTACTGAGTTACAGTTCATTAGGACATCAGTCAATTTAAATGAATTCATTAGGCCCTAATCTATGGATTTCACATGACTGGGAATACAGATATGCATCCTCACAATGGGCCTCAGGATCTTTTCAAGATATTTCTGTGCATTCAAACTGCAACTGTGTTCATTGTCTGTAGCTTATGCCTGCCCATACCATAACCCCACCACCATCACGAGGCACTCATAGTTCCGGCGCCGACAGAGATGGCCGCCTCGCTTCGCGTTCCTAGGAAACTATGCAGTTTTTTGTTTTTTTTACGTGTTATTTCTTACATTAGTACCCCAGGTCATCGTAGGTTTCATTACATACAGTCGAGAAGAACTACTGAATATAAGATCAGCATCAACTCACCATCAGTACGACCAAGAATATGACTTTCACGAAGCGGATCCTGTGTTCTGCCTTTCAACCAGGACAACGGAATGGATCCCAGCCGGCGACCAGCCGGCAAAAAAACGACTTCGTAAAAGAGGGAAACGAGGCGGTCTTCTGGTCAGACTACGTAGACGGGCACATCGTGCCCCACTTCCTAGCATTCTTCTCGCCAATGTCCAGTCTCTTGACAACAAGGTTGATGAAATCCGAGCAAGGGTAGCATTCCAGAGGGACATCAGAGACTGTAACGTTCTTTGCTTCACGGAAACATGGCTCACTGGAGAGATACTTTCGGTGGCGGTGCAGCCAGCGGGTTTCTCCACGCATCGCGCCGACAGAAACAAACACCTTTCTGGTAAGAAGAGTGGTGGGGGCGTATGCCTTATGGCTAACGAGACGTGGTGTGATCACAGAAACATACAGGAACTCAAATCCTTCTGTTCACTTGATTTAGAATTCCTCACAATCAAATGTAGACCGCATTATCTACCAAGAGAATTCTCTTCGATTATAATCACAGCCGTATATATTCCCCCCCAAGCAGACACATCAATGGCTCTGAACAAACTTTATTTGACTCTTTGCAAACTGGAATCCATACATCCTGAGGCTGCATTCATTGTAGCTGGGGATTTTAACAAGGCTAATCTGAAAACAAGACTCCCTAAAATGTATCAGCATATCGATTGCGCCACCGAGACCCTGGGTCTCGACCCCGCCCTGTGCAACTGGGTACTGAACTTCCTGACGGGCCGCCCCCAGGTGGTGAGGGTAGGCAACAACATCTCCACCCCGCTGATCCTCAACACTGGGGCCCCACAAGGGTGCGTTCTGAGCCCTCTCCTGTACACCCTGTTCACCCACGACTGCGTGGCAACGCACGCCTCCAACTCAATCATCAAGTTTGCGGACGACACAACGGTGGTAGGCTTGATTACCAACAACGACGAGACGGCCTACAGGGAGGAGGTGAGGGCCCTCGGAGTGTGGTGTCAGGACAATAACCTCACACTCAACGTCAACAAAACTAAGGAGATGATTGTGGACTTCAGGAAACAGCAGAGGGAACACCCCCCTATCCACATCGATGGAACAGCAGTGGAGAGGGTAGTAAGTTTTAAGTTCCTCGGCATACACATCACAGCCAAACTGAATTGGTCCACTCACACAGACAGCATCGTGAAGAAGGCGCAGCAGCGCCTCTTCAACCTCAGGAGGCTGAAGAAATTCGGCTTGTCACCAAAAGCACTCACAAACTTCTACAGATGCACAATCGAGAGCATCCTGTCGGGCTGTATCACCGCCTGATATGGCAACTGCTCCGCCCACAACCGTAAGGCTCTCCAGAGTGTAGTGAGGTCTGCACAACGTATCACCGGGGGCAAACTACCTGCCCTCCAGGACACCTACACCACCCGATGTTACAGGAAGGCCATAAAGATCATCAAGGACAACACCCACCCGAGCCACTGCCTGTTCACCCCGCTATCATCCAGAAGGCAAGGTCAGTACAGGTGCATCAAAGCTGGGACCGAGAGACTGAAAAACAGCTTCTATCTCAAGGCCATCAGACTGTTAAACAGCAACCACTAACATTGAGTGGCTGCTGCCAACACACTGACTCAACTCCAGCCAATTTAATAATGGGAATTGATGGGAAGGATGTAAAATATATCACTAGCCACTTTAAACAATGCTACCTAATATAATGTTTACATACCCTACATTATTCATCTCATATGTATATGTATATACTGTACTCTATCATCAACTGCATCCTTATGTAATACATGTATCACTAGCCACTTAACTTTTCCACCTTGTTTACATACTCATCTCATATGTATATACTGTACTCGATAACATCTACTGTATCTTGCCTATGCTTCCAATTAGTTTTGGAATTGTTAGTTAGATTACTTGTTGGTTATTACTGCATTGTCGGAACTGGAAGCACAAGCATTTCGCTACACTCGCATTAACATCTGCTAACCATGTGTATGTGACAAATAAATTTGATTTGATGTTCACAAACGTTGACATCAGCAAACCGCTTGCCCACACGATGCCATACAAGTGGTCTGCGGTTGTGAGGCTGATTGGACGTACTGCCAAATTCTCTAATAAAAACGGAGGCTTATGATAGAGAGATTAACATTCAATCCTCTGGCAATAGCTCTGGTGGACATTCCTGCAATCAGCATGCCAATTGCAAGCTCTCTCAAAACTTGAGATATCTGTGGCATTGTGTTGTGTGATAAAACTGCACATTTTAGAGTGGTCTTTTATTGTCCGCAGCATAAGGTGCACCTGTGTAATGATCATGCTGTTTAATCAGTGTATTGATATGCCACACCTGTCAGGTGGATGGTTTATATTTGCAATGGAGAAAGGCTCAGTAACAAGGATGTTAACTGCATATGGAAAAATTCTGGGAATCATTATTTTCAGCTCATGAAACATGGGACCAACAATTTACATGTTGCGTTCATATTTTTGTTGGGTGTGGTTTACAATCAAAATCCTGACTCTAAGCAGGGCTATTAAACAGTGCATTTGGAAAGTTTTTTAAACACCTAGACTTTTTACACATTGTGTTAGGTTACAGTCTTATTCTAAAATATATTAAATAGATTTTTTTCCACCTCAATCTACACGCAACACCCCATAATGACAAAGCAAAAACAGTTTTTGAAAATGTATAAAAACTTAAAAACAGAAATACCTTATTTACATAAATATTCAGACCCATTACTATGACACTCGAAATTGAGCTCAGGTGCATCTTGTTTCCATTTATTATCCTTGAGATGTTTCTAAAACTTGATTGGAGTCCATCTGTGGTAAATTTAATTGATTGGACATGAATTGGAAAGAAACAAACCTGTCTATATAAAGGTCCCACAGTTGACAGTGAATGTCAGAGCAAAAACCAAGCCAGGAGGTTGAAATAATTGTCCATAGAGCACCAAGCCAAGGATTGTGTCGAGGCACAGATCTGGGGAAGGGTACCAAAAAATGCCTGCAGAATTCAAGGTCCCGAAGAACACAGTGGCCTCATCATTATTAAACAAAAGAAGCCTGGAACCAGTGTAATGTACTTAAGTCGTTTTTTGGCGTATCTGTACTTTACATTTACATTTTTGACAACTTTTACTTTACTACATTCCTAAAGAAATTATGTACTTTTTACTCTATACATCTTCCCTAACACCCAAAAGTTGTGTTTACATTTTGATTGCTTACCAGGACAGACAATTGTATAATTCACACACGTATGAAGAGAACATCCCTGGTCATCCCAACTGCATCTGATCTGGCAGACTCACTAAACACATGCTGCATTTGAAAATTATGTCAGAGTGGAGCGTGCCCCTGGCTATCCGTAATTTAAAAAATACAAGAAAATGGTCCTGTCTGGTTTGCTTAATATAAAGAATTTGAAATGATTTATACTTTTGATATTTAAGTATATTTGAGCAATTACACTTACTTTTGAAAGGTAAGTATATTTAAAACCAAATACCTTGACTTGAACCAAATAATTCACTTGAGTCATTTTCTAATGATGCGGTATCTATACTTTTACTCAAAACCTGCTCCAGAGTGCTGAGGACCTCAGACTGGGGTGAAGATTAATCTTCCGCCAGGACAACGGCCCTAAGCACACAGTTAAGACAACGCAGGAGTGGCTTCAGGACAAGTCTCTGAATGTCCTTGACTGGTCCAGCCAGAGCCCGGACTTGAACCCGATCGATCATACATCTCTGGAAATAGCTGTGCAGCAACACTCCCTATCCAACCTGACAGAGCTTGAGAGGATCTGCAGAGAAGAATGGGAGAAACTGCAAAATATAGGTGTACCAAGCTTGTAGCGTCATACCCAAGACGAGGAGACTGTAATCACTGCCAAAGGTGCTTCAACAAAGTATTGAGTTGGGTCTAAAATACTTATGTAAATGTGATATTTTATTTGATACATTAGTAAAAATAACTAAAAACCTGATTTTGCTTTCTCATTATGGGGTATTGTGTGTAGATTGATGGGGGGGGGACAATTGAATCAATTTTTGACTAAGACTGTAACAGAACAAAATGTGGAAAAAGTAAAGAGGTCTGAAATTTTTTCGAATGCACTGTATTGGAGACCACCCAGGATAGTCTAGGTGTATATGATATGTGGTGGTCCAAGTCAGATGTATGTGTTGACTCAGGCTTCCCTTCTGTGGAACTTCAACAGCTCCAATTTCATTATTTACTCTGTAGTCTCCTGCACCAGAGACATGCATTTCTCAACTCTACATAACTTGCTAGAATCAGCAAGTCCTACACAACAGCTTGGATCAGTCAGATCAATAGTATTAGTTAAAAAGTTTGCCTTGTCAGTCCAAATCAAAGAAACATTATTACAATAAAGAAAAAGTTAGCATTTATTTAAACCTTTAATTCAATGCTCCACAAGTAGCTGGATAAGGTAAACTCGTGTTCTACCTTATTCTGGCGGGGTACCCCTGGGGTTGACCATTGTTGTTTACACCTGTACTAACACAACTGATTCATTTAATCAAGGGCTATATCATTAGTTGAATAAGATTGTTGTACTGGACTACAACAAAACTATGTATCCCTGGGGGCAACCAGTTCATGTGTTCTACTTTAAACGTTCCTAGTTATTAACTACCATTGTGAAATGAGCATGCTGAGTGTCTCACCGATGTGGTAGAGGCCAATCCAGTCGGTGGCATCCACCTCCTCCTTGATGTCCCAGGAGATGACCAGGTTCTCGCCCCTACCCAGCGTGAACTCCAGCGTGGACGCCGTCAGCGACGAGCGGCTCTGCGATGTCACCAGGTCCGTGTCACTGTTGGCCCTCGGGAGGCCAATGGGGCTACTCACCACGGAAGCCATGTCCCCAGCGGCGCCACCGCGCTCTGCCAGGCTCCGAAGGTTCTCCGGGCTGAGTGTGTGTCGCAGGTGCGGGCTGCGCCTCCGAGGCGCTGACAGGTGCTCCCGTCCCAAGTGTCCGGACAATCCATGTGCATTGTGGGGGTGGGCCGTGTGGGGATGGTTACGGGTCCTTGGAAGGACCGCTGTGGCAAGTGAGGGTCGCATGGTGTCTGCGGGGGAAAGGCCAAAGCAGGAAGTTTGGAGTTGTTGTTACAGGAGCTGGCAAAAGGTTGGTGGGGATTAGATAACCGGAAACCCTTGGTCTTAGTGGTTGGGTTACGCTTCAAAGATGCGGTCTACCTCACTTAACTATGGTAGATTGCTACAGCTTTAGCTTTCAGATGGTGGTGTTAATAATGTTTCATGTGGAGGCTGCAGAAGTTATCCTTCCATAAAAGCTCTGTACTGCACTGTGCTGTACCTAATGTTCAAGCCCTCTCTGGCCAACGTAAAAAAAATATTTTTCCTGGAGTGCAGTGAACAATAATCCAGGAGCAAAGACAGGTGGAAGACAGCCAGCGTTGTCCACTCTGCTACCTTACGCTGTCCAACAAGCAACGGTCGAGACAGAGAGCCCAAGACTAGGAAAGAGAAGACAAAATGGAGAGGAAAATGGAGGGACAGGGGCAGACAGACGAAGTGAAACAAAGAACAAAACGTCAGTACTCTTAACCGATGCACTGCATGCACAGCAAAAACAATGAACACTGGACAACTCTCATCGAAATGCAATCACGAGATCCCTGAACAAGCATTTGTCACCACCAGACTGCGATGTGGTGTCACAGAACCAGTCACCAATGCATTTATAGTACATTGCCACCTAGGCCTAGCCATTCTAATTTACACACCGAGTGATTCTCTCTTTCCTAATCAACATTACAAATGAATGACCAAATTACATCAGGAAAGCTGGGTTAAGGCGAAACTGCTGATTGTTTCATCTCTCCTTCTAAATGAAATGCATGCAAATGACCAAATCTAAAACAGGATTTATTGTATTAGAGACACGTTTCCATAACAACAACAACGTCCCAATGTACTGTTTTGAGAACTGATTGTCCTCCTCTCTCTCTTACTGTGACTCTTTCCCTCTCTCCCGCCGTGCTTTGTAGAGTCTGTCAGATTGACTGCCCCAGAAAAAGGAAGTGGAGATCCAGCAGAGAAAGGGAGCTGTAACTGCCTCCCAGGAAGATCTTAAATCAGCAAAGGTGTCTGGGGGATATCAGGGGGACGACTGTCTGATTGGCTGTCCGATTCTGAACCACAACTGTTTAGTATGAAAAGGGAGACATGTGACGTTATGATTCAATAGGAGCTTATTTTAGATGTGCTGAGCAACAACCAAGGCATTTTGGAAGATTAGCTATAATTTGAGCTAATGCTAGCACCAGTAATTTCTGATTTGGGATGATCTATGCTGGGATCATCTCATCGTCTGTTCAGCACTATTATAACCAACTAAGCTGTTGTGGGTGCGGACCATTACACAGTACTGTAGCTCCTTGGTAAATTGAAATGATGATCTCTGTTGAACCAATTTACAGTACATTAGCAAAAGTATGTGGACACATGCTTGTCGAACATCTCATTCCAAAATCATGGGCATTGACATGGAGTTGGTCCCACCTATGCTGCTATAACAGCCTTCACTCTTCTAGGAAGGCTTTCCACTAGATGTTGAAGCATTGCTTCAGAAAATTGGAACGGAAATGGCGCCACACCAAACTGGAAGTCTTCTGACTAGCTTGGGAAGACAGTACCCTGCAGTATCGAAGAGCCCTTACTGCTGCTCGATCATCCTATTTTTCCAACTTAATTGAGGAAAATAAGAACAATACGAAATGTATTTTTGATACTGTCGCAAAGATAACTAAAAAGCAGCGTTCCCCAAGTGAGGATGGCTTTCACTTCAGCAGTAATAAATTAATGAACTTCTTTGAGGAAAAGATCATGAATATTAGAAAGCAAATTACGGACTCCTCTTTAAATCTGCATATTCCTTCAAAGCTCAGTTGTCCTGAGTCTGCACAACTCTGCCAGGACGTAGGATCAAGAGAGACACACAAGTGTTTTAGTACTATATCTCTTGACACAATGATTAAAATAATCATGGCCTCTAAACCTTCAAGCTGCATACTGGACCCTATTCCAACTAAACTACTGAAAGAGCTGCTTCCTGTGCTTGGCCCTCCTATGTTGAACATAATAAACGGCTCTCTATCCACCGGATGTGTACCAAACTCACTAAAAGTGGCAGTAATAAAGCCTCTCTTGAAAAAGCCAAACCTTGACCCAGAAAATATTTTTTTTAAACTGTCGGCCTATATTGAATCTTCTATTCCTCAAAAAAATTAGAAAAGGCTGTTGCGCAGCAACTCCCTGCCTTCCTGAAGACAAACAATGTATACGAAATGCTTCAGTCTGGTTTTAGACACCATCAAAGCACTGAGACTGCACTTGTGAAGGTGATCTTTTAATGGTATCAGACCAAGGCTCTGCATCTGACCTCGTGCTCGTAGACCTCAGTGCTGCTTTTGATACCATCGATCACCACATTCTTTTGGAGAGATTGGAAACCCAAATTGGTCTACACGGACAAGTTCTGGCCTGGTTTAGATCTTATCTGTCGGAAAGATAGTTGGTCTCTGTGAATGGTTTGTCCTCTGACAAATCAACTGTAAATGTCGGTGTTCCTCAAGGTTCCGTTTTAGGACCACTATTGTTTTCACTATATATTTTACCTCTTGGGGATGTAATTCGAAAACATAATGTTAACTTTCACAGCTATGCGGATCACACACAGCTGTACATTTCAATGAAACATGGTGAAGCCCCCAAATTACCCTTGCTTAGAAGCCTGTGTTTCAGACAAAATGAAGTGGATGGCTGCAAAATTTCTACTTTTAAACTCGGACAAAACAGAGATGCTTGTTCTAGGTCCCAAGAAACAAAGAGATCTTCTGTTGAATCTGTCAATTACTCTTAAATGGTTGTACAGTCATCTCAAATAAAACTGAAGGACCTCTGCGTTACTCTGGACCCTGATCTCTCTTTTGACGAACATATCAAGACTGTTTCAAGGACAGCTTTTTTCCATCTACGTAACATTGCAAAAATCCAAAACTTTCTGTCCAAAAATGATGTAGAAATATGTATCCATACTTTTGTTACTTCTAGGTTAGACTACTGCAATGCTCTACTTTCCGGCTACCCGGATAAAGCACTAAATAAACTTCAGTTAGTGCTAAATACGGCTGCTAGAATCCTGACTAGAACCAAAATATTTCATAATATTACTCCAGTGCTAGCCTCCCTACACTGGCTTCCTGTCAAGGCAAGGGCTGATTTCAAGGTTTTACTGCTAACCTACAAAGCATTACATGGGCTTGCTCCTACCCATCTCTTTGATTTGGTCCTGCCGTACATACCTACACGTTTGCTACACTCACAAGACGCAGGCCTCCTAATAATCCCTAGAATTTCTAAGCAAACAGCGGGAGGCAGGGCTTTCTCCTATAGAGCTCAATTTTTATGGAAGGTTCTGCCTACCCATGAGAGAGACGCAAACTCGGTCTCAACCTTTAAGTCTTTACTGAAGACTCATCTCTTCAGTGGGTCATATGATTGAGTGTAGTCTGGCCCAGGAGTGTGAAGGTGAACGGAAAGGCTCTGGAGCAACGAACCGTCCTTGCTGTCGATGCCTGGCCGGTTCTCCTCTTTCCACTGGGATTCTCTGCCTCTAACCCTATCACAGGGGCTGAGTCACTGGCTTACTGGTGCTCTTTCATGCCGTCTCTAGGAGGGGTGCATCAATTGAGTGGGTTGAGTCACTGATGTAATCTCCCGCCCCCTCCCCCCCGAGTTGTGCCGTGGCGGAGATCTTTGTGGGCTATACTCGGCCGTGTCTCAGGATGGTAAGTTGGTGGTTGAAGATATCCCTCTAGTGGTGTGGGGGCTGTGCTTTGGCAAAGTGGGTGGGGTTATATCCTTCCTTTTTGGCCCTGTCCGGAGGCATCATCGGATGGGGCCACAGTGTCTCCTGGTCCCTCCTGTCTCAGGCTCCAGTATTTATGCTGCAGTAGTTTGTGTCGGGGGGCTAGGGTCAGTTTGTTATATCTGGAGTAATTCTCCTGTCTTATCCGGTGTCCTGTGTGAATTTAAGTATGCTCTCTCTAATTCTCTTTCTTTCTCTCTCTGAGAACCTGAGCCATAGGACCATACCTCAGGACTACCTGGCATGATGACTCCTTGCTGTCCCCAGTCCACTTGGCCGTGCTGCTGCTCCAGTTTCAACTGTTCTGCCTGCGGCTATGGAATCCTGACCTGTTCACCGGATTGCTACCTGTCCCAGACCTATTATTTGACCATGCTGGTCATTTATGAACATTTGAACATCTTGGCCATGTTCTGTTATAATCTCCACCCGGCACAGCCAGATGAGGACTGGCCACCCCTCATAGCCTGGTTCCTCTAGGTTTCTTCCTTGGTTTTGGCCTTTCTAGGGAGTTTTTCCTAGCCAACGTGCTTCAACACCTGTATTGCTTGACGTTTTAGGCTGTGTTTCTGTTTTCTGACATTGGCTGATGTAAAAAGGGCTTTACAAATACATTTGATTGTCTCCTGCTGCAGAGGTATCAATCAAAGGTCACTGCCTTATTTGGGTTTCCTATAAGCCTTTAGTGCGATTGTTGACATATCTGAATCAGACAGGAAATGGTTCTAAGGGCCAGTTCAGAGAATGCCACCTAGACTTTTCCTCTGCTTCTGTGCTGGGTGGTGTCTCCCTGCTGAAATTTATTATATACCGGATAGGTTTTTGATTAACAAAAAGGAGAGCAGTGAAGTCAATCTGGAAACTCCTGTAACAGAAGTGTAATGTCTTACATTGTGCACATCTGCAATATCATCCGTTCATCCTGCTGCCCGAGGCAACATATCACAGAATCTCAGTTTCATAGTGAACGATCCATGTTGCTCAGTGCGACATTACATGAGAAGAGAGGTCATGCATGTGTGAGATGATTGCCTGTGTGTCCGGACTGATACTGGAGAAAGGAATGCTTGCATGGATGTCCCTGAGTCAACAAGACTATTCAACTGGGGAAGACATGCATGCAGGCACAAATCGATACAGTGGGGCAAAAAAGTATTTAGTCAGCCACCAATTGTGCAAAGTTCTCACACTTAAAAAGATGAGAGGCCTGTAATTTTCATCATAGGTACACTTCAACTATGACAGACCTAGCCAGTCTCCAGATCTCAACCCCATAGAAAAGGAAGTTGTTGAAAATCTGTTGCCCAGCAACAGCCCCAAAACATCACTGCTCTAGAGGAGATCTGCATGGAGGAATGAGCCAAAATACCAGCAACAGTGTGTGAAAACCTTGTGAAGACTTACAGAAAACGTTTGACCTCTGTCATTGCCAACAAAGTATTGAGATAAACTTTTGTTATTGACCAAATACTTATTTTCCACCATAATTTGCAAAACAATTCATAAAAAAATCCTACAATGTTATTTTCTGGATTTTTTTTTCTCATTTTGTCTGTCATAGTTGTAGTGTACCTATGATGAAAATTACAGGCCTCATCTTTTTAAGTGGGAGAACTTTTACAATTGGTGGCTGACTAAATACTTTTTGCCCCCACTGTATGTACACAGCTACATGTGCGCGCGCACACACACTTGTTGGAGAAGGAGCATTTTGAGTAATTTTGAGTCGAGAGAGAGAAAAGTCTATACACTTGAATGGTAGTTATGCAACTGTTCTTGAGGTCAGTCCTCAAATTCCTTCCATGTCTGTATGCCGTTGTTTTCTCTAATTTGAGTGGGAGAGGTCTGGGTTATGTCTGTCTCACTGAGCCAACAGGATAAGGAGCCTGTTCACTGCCTCTATACACAGTACAGGGGCCTTGACCAGCCTTCCTTTCCTTGAAATAAATCATGGCTCTTACATGACTGGATAGGTGAACGCTAGGCTTCTGCTACAATGCTTTAATCCATCATGTCATGTGAGATCTGTGATTGATTTGCATCTAGGATGTAAAGAAGGAAGCAGGTATTCATTTTAAAGATGAAAAAAACAAGGCCATGGTAACCATTTGTGCTTAGGAAAAAAAATTGCAGATTCCAAAGGTTGGTAAAGAAAAAAAGAAAAATAATGCTCTTCTTTATTGGGACCCACAGAATCCATCCCGTGCTGTGAGATTCTGGTTATAACTGTGTGAAAGTGTATTATTAGGCCAATAAATAAATAATCAGTTCCATTTTGAACTTGTTGGGCACCAGGTTTATGGTAAAGCCATAGATTCCTATTGTTGGGCAAGAATACCAGAGCCATTCTGTTGGGTACAAATACTGGTTGAATAAACATTGCTTCCACATCATTAAAATGAAGAAAAAAAAATGCAACAATTAACGATTTTACTGAGTTACAGTTCATATAAAGGAAATCAGTCAATTGAAAGAAATTAATTAGGCCCTAATCTATGGATTTCACATGACTGAGCAGGTGTGCCGCCATGGGTGGGACCCAGGCCCACCCACTGGGAAGCCAGGCACAGACAATCAGATTATGTTTTTCCCAAACAACGGGCTTTATTGCAGACATAAATACTTCTTTGTTTCATCAGCTGTCCGTGTGGCCAGTCTCAGACGATCCCACAGGTGAAGAAGCTGGATGTGGAGGTCCTGGGTTTGCATGGTTACACGTGATCTGCGGTTGGGAGGTCAGTTGGACGGACTGCCAAATTCTCTAAAACAAAGTTGGAGGTGGCTTATGGTAGATAAATAAACATTACATTCTCTGGCAACAGCTCTGGTGGACATTCCTGCCGTCAGCATGCCAATTGCACGCTCCCTCAAAACATCTGAGGCATTGTGTTCTGTGACAAAACTGCAGGAGGATGCATCTTGGCAAATGACAAATTCTCACTAACCAGGGATGTAAACAAATTTATGCACAACATTTTAGAGAAAAGCTTTTTCAGTTAATGAAACCAACACATTACATAGTGTGATATATATATATATATTGCTCAAAAGAATAAAGGGATCACTTAAACAACACAATGTAACTCCAAGTCAATCACATTTCTGTGAAATCAAACTGTCCACTTAGGACGCAACACCGATTGACAATAAATTGCACATGCTGTTGTGCAAATGGAATAGACAACAGGTGGAAATTATAGGCAATTAGCAAGACAATAAAGGAGTGGTTCTGTAGGTGGGGACCACAGACCACTTCTCAGTTCCTATGCTTCCTGGCTGATGTTTTGGTCACTTTTGAATGGTGGCAGTGCTTTCACTCTAGTGGTAGCATGAGACAGAGTCTACAACCCACACAAGTGGATGGCACATCAATGCAAGCTGTGGCAAGAAGGTTTGCTGTGTCTGTCAGCGTAGTGTCCAGAGCATGGAGGCGCTACCAGGAGACAGGCCAGTACATCAGGAGACATGGAGGAGGCCGTAGGAGGGCAACAATCCAGCAGCAGGACCGCTACCTCCGCCTTTGTGCAAGGAGGAGCAGGAGGAGCACTGCCAGAGCCCTGCAAAATGACCTCCAGCAGGCCACAAATGTGCATGTGTCTGCTCAAACGGTCAGAAACTCCATGAGGGTGGTATGAGGGCCCGACGTCCACAGGCGGGGGTTGTGCTTAGAGCCCAACACCGTGCAGGACGTTTGGCATTTGCCAGAGAACACCAAGATTGGCAAATTCGCCACTGGCGCCCTGTGCTCTTCACAGATGAAAGCAGGTTCACACTGAGCACATGTGACAGACGTGACAGTCTGGAGACGCCGTGGAGAACGTTCTGCTGCCTGCAACATCCTCCAGCATGACCGGTTTGGCGGTGGGTCAGTCATGGTGTGGGGTGGCCGCACAGCCCTCCATGTGCTCGCCAGAGGTAGCCTGACTGCCATTAGGTACCGAGATGAGATCCTCAGACCCCTTGTGAGACCATATGCTGGCGAGGTTGGCCCTGGGTTCCTCCCAATGCAAGACAATGCTAGACCTTGTGTGGCTGGAGTGTGTCAACAATTCCTGCAAGAGGAAGGCATTGATGCTATGGACTGGCCCGCCCGTTCCCCAGACCTGAATCCAATTGAGCACATCTGGGACATCATGTCTCGCTCCATCCACCAATGCCACGTTGCACCACAGACTGTCCAGGAGTTGGCGGATGCTTTAGTCCAGGTCTGGGAGGAGATCCCTCAGGAGACCATCCACCACCTCATCAGGAGCATGCCCAGGCATTGTAGGGAGGTCATACAGGCACGTGGAGGCCACACACACTACTGAGCCTCATTTTGACTTGTTTTAAGGACATTACATCAAAGTTGGATCAGCCTGTAGTGTGGTTTTCTACTTTAATTTTGAGTGTGACTCCAAATACAGACCTCCATGGGTTGATAAATTTGATTTCCATTGATAATTTGTGATTTTGTTGTCAGCACATTCAACTATGTAAAGAAAAAAGTATTTAATAAGAATATTTAATTAATTCAGATCTAGGATATGTTATTTTAGTGTTCTCTTTATTTTTTCGAGTAGTGTATATATATATATCACACTATTTATTTTTGCATCTGATAAAAGGTGAATCAGAGTGGAAAAAGGAATTTGGGTATTTCCTTTTTTTACTCAACATTTTACCTAAATCCAATAACATGGTAAAATGTTTTGTTGAAGTTCAAAACTATATGTTGAACTGATGTCTGTGCCCGGTTGGATAAGCAAAAGGTTGAATTCTCTTATTTTACTATTTTAGAAATGCTATCTTCCTTACAGCCCTTCTTTGAAGGAAAGTCACTGATCTGATATGACTAGATCGGTCAAAGATATGTTGTGGGGCCCTTGCTTTCTCCTGTCCAGTCATGTTAAATCAATAATTATTTAAAAGGAAATAAGGAAAGAAGACTGTAATTGTAAAGTATTATAGTGAATGGCAGGAGTGGGAAGAGTCATCTCCCTTAGGGAGTTTGTAACATCCCAGCGCTTCACCATTAAAAGTAACTCACGCCTCAGATCTGGGACCCACTTCAATGGCCTCACAGTGTGACATCTCATTTTGACACCAATGTAGCAAACGATGGGGGTGATTACCTCCCCGAATGGGAATGCTACCTGGTTTCCCTGATCGCAAAACAGCTAGCAACAAACCTTGTGGAAGTTCACAACTACCGTATTTATGTTGGAAGTTGGTGAGAAATTTAAAAAAAAAATAGGATGGATGGAATAAGAATATTGTTGTTCTTGTCTTGGCAATTGACCCACATTCTACCAACACCACTGCACACCTAGACAGTGGGAAAGGTGTCCCTTTCGCTCTCTTTACACCTCTGTGTCCCTGTTAGAGGGTGGGTGGCCTTGTGAATATTGATTGACACATGTCCGTCTTCCAGGCTTCCTGTCGATATTCTGTCCAGAGGAGATTTGGGCCTCTCAAAGGCCAAAAAAACTCAGGGAGGATAGTAAGTGCACACACTTCCATGCCTAAAACACATCTTGCCAAGGAAAAGTGCTGAATCTTCACAATGCAAGGCACTGTTCAAAGCACACACACAAACATGGACTCCCCTTATATCAGGCGCAGGGGGGTGGGTGTGTGTGTACATGCTGACAGTAGACAGTTAGCAAGTGTGTGCTCAGTATTGTTTTGATTTTTGAACTGACGGCACAGACTTGTATTGGTTATCAAATACTGTAATTTAAACAGCTAGCACGCTTGCGATCTACTTCTACACAGTGTTTTTCAACATGGATACACCTTGCTCTGAGTGTATTCACCTTGCTCTGAGTGTATTCTCCGAGGACGTTTTCTTGAGTGCGTTCTTGTGAGGATGAGAGTGTAGAGAACGCATAAAACATTACATTTGAGAAGCACTCGCACTCCCTCTACTGTATTGCCTCACCACTGCATCTCCCCATTCACTGAACCTGCTTCCAGCCATGACAATGGCAACAATAGAGACGAAACAAGATACACATAAAGCAAACATTTTACTTCAGAATTATTAGCTAGATATGTGATAATGTAGCTAACCAGATAGTTTAATAGGCAAAAATGACCTAAAACTAATGTTACATAAGGTAGATGTCAATTTTTCATGGGGAGCTAGCTAACAATTCTTTGTGGCTATCTGGCTAGCTAACAGTAGTAACAATAGTAGTAGCCAGTTAGCCTTGACATATTATGGGCTTGCGATCTACGGTGTGTAGGCAGGTAAACATGCCCGAAACAGCATGTCATTATTAACATATGAAGATTAAATATTGTAGTCAGAAAACTTAAGAGATGTGGATAGGCAGCATTTAATTCTGAAGTTAGACTGTATTTTCTCAGTGGTTGCGTCATATTTCTTTGCATATTTCCGTTGAAGCTTGCGTCGATGCATGCTTCAAAATATGTACTAATGGAACATGCATTTGAGAAGTGCCTTACGGGCTCCGTTTCGCGCACTTTGATTTGGACTCATACTCCGACCCTCCCGTGTGATAGTGCGCATTTTGAGAACACCCAGGCATTGTATCTATGACGCATACACGTACAGTACTCTCAGAGCCACAAATAAAAACACATGCAGTATGCACTCACAGTCCACACAGCTATAATATGATATGCTGTAAATTAAGCATGCTAATGTTACTGTGGCCAATGACCTGTTCACTATGGGTAATGCAGTTCATATGAACGTGTAAGCTTTATTGATGCACTGAGGCCTCATAATAATGAATGCAGTTCTGACTCACTATGAGAGCAATAACTGTATACTGTGCCAGGGTTTGTCATGGTTACTTCATTGGCTGCTTCCCCATGGGAATACTTGCCTGGAATGAGTCACATGCTGAGAGGTATCCCACAATGACCTGCAATGCGAGTGAGCACCACGGAAGCTCACTTCCTGTTTTCATGCAGTACCCCTTTAGAACGCTGATATTTTTATAAACAATGGAAGAAGGCTTCTAACATATGCACATTAATCTGCACCTTAATTTTACACTTAGGTGCATACACGCAGACAGAAAGACACGCAGGGTCAAGAAAAAAACATGAAACAAGCATGTAAACTGTACAGCCAAACCAGACACATCCATTTAACCTGTTCTCACTCTCCCTACTGTACATCACTTTGTCCAACTACACCTGCACTGCATGACCCCACAAAACAGATGGCGACAAAGACAGCCTGAGACAACGAGGGACAATAACGATGGAAAATGTACCATTCTGGGTCAAAGTTGTCCATTGGCACAGACCTAGGATCAGCTCATCTCTGAATCCTCACCTTAGCAACACTTGTTTTAACCATTTCATTTTGAGTTTGATTCATTTCATGAACTGAGTTCAAATGGAAATGATCTTAACCCTGTCCGTGACTGCATCCATCCAAGTGAAGATTGGCAGGACTATTTGAAATTCAATATAAGATGCTACTGTTTGCTTTGATATAAACTAACGTAGCAGCCGTAAAAGAAAGAGTGGAGTTCCCACACCTGGTGTTCTGCAAAAAAGAAGCTAGGTTGAATTAGCTGCATCCCTGAAAACTGGATGCATCCGGTTGTTGGCAACTAAGCCTAGCTTTGACACATCCTGAGTGTATCACTGATCACCTGATTTGAGGTGACTATACTGTATGTAAAGGCCAGGGGGGCACAGTTCTTGTCCTCAGTGGCTGCAGTCCGGCTTCTTTTCATCTCTCCCTGTACTGGCACTGAATTGATCAATTAAATGCACTGATTTCCCAACGAATGTACACACATGAAGGCTTTTGGTTTTGACATTGAGCCGATTCAAGACAAATTAATGTCGTATACACATCCACCATAGTTGCTGCGATGTTCTGAGCCAGCACAGTATGGTTTGAGTCTGCATGATATTGTGAAAGGGTAATAGATTCCTCTTCCCAGGTCTTAAATCAGTGTCAGGTGAACAGGATAGAACGAGAACTAGCAGACACGTCAGCCCTTGAAGACTGGAGCTGTGACACCCTGGCTGTAGGCATAACAAACTCACTCATAACATCTGAAATAATGGCATGATGTCAATGCTCAGCTGCATAGCGCGAGCATTATGCTGTACTCCCCAGGGCATTACGCAGCCACAAAGTTATGTTACAATGGGTAGCCTATACCACCTACAGAGAAGTATCATGTTTTATAGCCTACTCTCAATATTGACAGGTGAATTGAACACATCTTACTATATTACCTACTGTAGTCTACAAGGCAAGTTAGCCTACATCAATTTAATTAGCATGTGAACACGTTAGGCTTCTCTCGTGCTGTCGAGGCCACAGGCGCATTTGCTTTGCACACATTACTGAATAGGGACCGCACTGAACAGTATGCAATCATTGCTCGCTATTGGGTTAGGCTACTTTGGGAATTCCCTACGTCAATTCTTAATGCAAATCTCCTTGACAAGACGCAGGCTATAAAAACCAATCAATTTCACTTAATTGAAAGTGATGACATGCACAACATGACACTATTCACATGTAACGGTTTGGCTATACTAACAGATTTAAATTCCTTCGGTCACCATCCTAAACGATAATAAAATGCCACATGAAATATTGACCACTGGTGTATCCATGGGTAGTATACCCATTGCTTACCTTTTGCGCAGAGGTGCGATAAAACAGACGTACACAAATTAAACGCGAGCATAGCCTTTATCAGCAGTTATGGTGTGGATATCACGATGGTTTTGTTTACCTCTCTGTGCAGTCTCGGATTTATGGACAGGCGGGATACCGCTTTAGGAGACCCAAGTCCAGGCCAAATATGTAGAGGCAGCCTGGGTGTGAGTCATGTATAGCATCGGTATCTCTCCTCCGGTTGGCAGTAATGTTGGCGTGAATTTTTTAGGCTGCGGAGACTCGACGGCCTTCTTGTAAGGAGGCTGTCAGTGTCTAAAGGTGCGCGCTAGAAACACAATTGTCCCTTATTATTACGACCACAACGTTCGTTTTGTCGTCTTTCCAATGTATAGCTTTCTATGGTTTTGCATCGCAATGCGTATTCCACACACTCAGCCATACTATCCGAATCATCTTCCCCACCAGCAGATGCTCAAATCCGAACGCCCTATCCCGCAAGCAACACAGATTTGAAGCCGAACCTACAGAGTAAGATGGCAAATGTAACCTACCTAATTATTGCAGTTAGCCTATGAGTCGTTTGTCTAACAGGGGTCATTATGGAATTATTCATAATATACCTAATGCGTAAGCCGTGCCTCCTCTGTTGAAATGGGCGGTGACTTAAAGGAGATAACCCCAGCCTGCAGAGCTGTGTATGGCGGCTGGCTGTGCAACCTGGTCTCAGAGTATATTGTAGTATTCTGTACGTAAATCAGACCCGCCTACTATTTTTGTGGTCAAGGTTTTACGTTTAATATGTTACATCTAATGTATGAGACCAGGTTGGTGTGTTGGAACGCGTAGAGAGAGTGGTAAAAAAAGTGGTATTAGCTTACTGTACGTGTTAAAAGAAATTTAGTCTGTGTCTTTTAACGGAATGTCTCATATAGGCAGTGGCGATTTTTGCATTTACATTTTGGTGGGGCAAACTAAAAAATATATTTTTCGATGCATGCCCACTGCACAACACTAAACAATACATTAATTACACTATAACGGTGACAAACGGTGCCCACACAGGCCCAACACCTTACCACTGCTATACCTGTTAATTAATCAGCCTAATTTACTGCCTTTAAAAAAACATAGCTGATATGGCTGACTTGCTTAAACAAATTAGGTTCCTACTGGTAATTGAGATGTACAAACTATGACATAAGGGGATGATGAGCAGATAATAGACTTGATAATACCCATCCCGCATGCGGGAGCGTAATCATAGCCTCAAACTAATTAGCATAACGCAGTGGACATAAATCTTCCTAGAAAATGTTCCTATTCATGAAAATCACAAATGAAATATATTGAGACACAGCTTAGCCTTTTGTTAATCACACTGTCATCTCAGATTTTTAAAATATGCTTTTACAGCCAACGCTAGACAAGCATTTGTGTAAGTTTATCATGGCATAATGCTATGGCTAGGCTCTGCTAGCATCAGGCAACATTTTCACGAAAATAAGAAAAGTAATCAAATTAAATCATTTACCTTTGAAGAACTTCGGATGTTTTCACTCAGGAGACTCCCAGTGAGATAGCAAATGTTCCTTTTTTCCAAAAATATTATTTTTGTAGGCGAAATAGCTCTGTTTGTTCTTCAGGTTTGGCTGAGAAATCGACCAGAAAATGCAGTCACTACAACCCCAAACTTTTCCAAATTAGCTCCATAATATCGACAGAAACATGGCAAACGTTGTTTAGAATCAATCCTCAAGGTGTTTTTCACATATATATTCAATAATATATCTGTCGGGACAATTGGTTTCTCATAAGAAGCGATTGGAAAAATGGCTACTTGTGTACTTTACGCAAGATTTTCTGCGGGAGCCATCATGTGACCACTTGCTCAATGTGGTTCCTTATGGCTATTCTTCAACATAAATGCGTAAAAAGACGTCACAATGCTGTAGACACCTTGGGGAATACGTAGAAAACGTAAGCTCATTCATAGCTCATTCACAGCCATATAAGGAGTCATTGGCATGAGGCGGTTTCAAAAAATGTGGCACTTCCTGATTGGATTTTATTTGGGTTTTGCCTGTAACATCAGTTCTGTTGCACTCACAGACAATATCTTTGCAGTTTTGGAAACGTCAGAGTGTTTTCTATCCCGTTTAAAACGGGAACGTTTTTTATCCAAAAATGAAAATACTGCCCCCTAGTTATAAAAGGTTTTTAATGAACGAGCTAGGACCGGCGTAGTCAATATAACTATTTAATCACCTTTTTTTTAAATGTACCAGCAACATAATTCAGAACATGGGCCGTTTACAGTATTCTCCCTGTACACCAAGTCAGAACCATAGGATAAATCAAGGGGGCATATAAGCAGACAATTTATGCAGCGGCATACAATACATTTTTGGACTCAACTTGTTGTGCTGTGCTCACTTGAAGCTGGTGTGGCAGTCCTTCGCGTGCAATTTTTTCAGAAAACTTTGTCATCAAAGTCTGGCATTCTCTAGATTTATGGTGCTTTCAAAATAACTGAGAACACTGAGATAAAACAAGGTTGTCAGTGATCTTCAGGTCAGAGCTCTAGAGAGAGGCCCGAGTTCCCGACTTGCAATTCCGAGTTGGATGACAGTTCAAACCGTATTTTCCTAGTCGGAACTTGTGAATTCACTAAAATCAGATTTCCCAGTTCTGAGTTTTCAGTTGTTTTGAGCGCGGCAGAAGTCATGCTGAATTGACACCATGGCCAATGTTGAATGTTTATACGTTTAAGCTTGGAAAAGAGACCCTTAAACACAGACTTGGGACCACACACCCACTCCACTGAATAGCAGGCAAGTGATTGCTTTCCAATGCTTGCAGTTAGCCACTGACTTCTTCCAAACCACTCACTGATGAAGTAACAATTTCCAACTTGTTGTGTAATGTTAATGTCCAATGGCCAATGACCACCGATATGTTTTATCTGTAATTTCTCTTCAAAATGTCTAATGTGACAAGGATTTAAAAGGTTTTGCCTGTAGATTGTAGATTTGATTCTTGATGATGTCTGATACCTTGCTAGCTGAGATTTTGAAAGTATGGTGTTGACATGATCAGTCCAATCAAAGCTGATATAAGATATCATGTGATTTGAAGTAATTTTATCTGTGACCAATGACCTTGAGCTTTCTTGGATGGGCACTTCTAATGCACAGTTCCTGTCAAAAGTGTGGACACACCTTCTCATTCCAGGCTTTTTCTTAATTTACTATTTTCTACATTGTAAAATAATAGTGAAGACATCAAGGAGGTGAAATGCAAAACTGACCTTGGGACTACTACATCTCTGGCTGTATTTCAATGTAAAGTATCTCTTTAATAATACTTCCTGTTCACCCGACCGAGTGATATCTCACCTATGATCATGCTGTGCCCTCTGTGTCAGCTAGTTCAGATGAGGGAGGGGTTTGCCAAAACAGCTGATATAACCTAGAGGATTTAGGGAGAAGGGGGAGAGGGATGAAGTGAAGAAG
Organism: Oncorhynchus masou masou; assembly: GCF_036934945.1. Classification (NCBI taxonomy): domain Eukaryota; kingdom Metazoa; phylum Chordata; class Actinopteri; order Salmoniformes; family Salmonidae; genus Oncorhynchus; species Oncorhynchus masou. Next base: position 8,452,496 of record NC_088221.1, on the reverse strand, counting down.
AGAGACTGTTATTGTGTGTGTGTGGTCTCACCTGGTGTCCACACTAAGTGGCTACTGAGTACTTTATTAAACTGAAAAACAGACACATGAGGACAAACAATAGACGATAATGTCAATAGAAGATACTGTATGTGACGCAGACACCTATCGGAGTGTACCTGAAACATTTAAATATAGAGGGGCTATGTGTCTGACCACTTGGCTATTGCAAAGCTAACCCCCAGGGAAATCATGACTTTGCAGCAACAGATGATCCAGTAAAAATGGCTGTGTTTATGTGGTGTAAATCTGAAAATTAGCAGATGACAGATGGTTTTTTAAATTAATGCATGTGAGACTGGTTCCATGTACAACAAGACAGGCGGAGATGGAGAAAATAACACAGAACAGTTTAATTACCTCGGTTATGGACACTTTTGCCAGCAATAAAGCTTCCACGGCCTGTTCCTCGGACAGTGAACATCTGGCAATATCTATATTTTCGACCCCTTGGTCAGCTCGCTCTCTGAAAGTAAAGAAAACAGCTTATTTTTTATACATGTGAAAACAATTTTATTTATTTTTTATTTTTTTTATTTCACCTTTATTTAACCAGGTAGGCTAGTTGAGAACAAGTTCTCATTTGCAACTGCGACCTGGCCAAGATAAAGCTTAGCAATGTGAACAGACAACACAGAGTTACACATGGAGTAAACAATTAACAAGTCAAAAACACAGTACAAAAAAAGGGGGAGTCTATATACATTGTGTGCAAAAGGCATGAGGAGGTAGGCGAATAATTACAATTTTGCAGATTAGCACTGGAGTGATAAATGATCAGATGGTCATGTACAGGTAGAGATATTGGTGTGCAAAAGAGCAGAAAAGTAAATAAATAAAAACAGTATGGGGATGAGGTAGGTGAAAATGGGTGGGCTATTTACCAATAGACCAAGTACAGCTGCAGCGATCGGTTAGCTGCTCAGATAGCACATGTTTGAAGTTGGTGAGGGAGATAAAAGTCTCCAACTTCAGGGATTTTTGCAATTCGTTCCAGTCACAGGCAGCAGAGTACTGGAACGAAAGGCGGCCAAATGAGGTGTTGGCTTTAGGGATGATCAGTGAGATACACCTGCTGGAGCGCATGCTACGGATGGGTGTTGCCATCGTGACCAGTGAACTGAGATAAGGCGGAGCTTTACCTAGCATGGACTTGTAGATGACCTGGAGCCAGTGGGTCTGGCGATGAATATGTAGCGAGGGCCAGCCGACTAGAGCATACAAGTCGCAGTGGTGGGTGGTATAAGGTGCTTTAGTGACAAAACGGATGGCACTGTGATAAACTGCATCCAGTTTGCTGAGTAGAGTGTTGGAGGCAATTTTGTAGATGACATCGCCGAAGTCGAGGATCAGTAGGATAGTCAGTTTTACTAGGGTAAGTTTGGCGGCGTGAGTGAAGGAGGCTTTGTTGCGGAATAGAAAGCCGACTCTTGATTTGATTTTCGATTGGAGATGTTTGATATGAGTCTGGAAGGAGAGTTTACAGTCTAGCCAGACACCTAGGTACTTATAGGTGTCCACATATTCAAGGTCGGAACCATCCAGGGTGGTGATGCTCGTCGGGCATGCGGGTGCAGGCAGCGATCGGTTGAAAAGCATGCATTTGGTTTTACTCGCGTTTAAGAGCAGTTGGAGGCCACGGAAGGAGTGTTGTATGGCATTGAAGCTCGTTTGGAGGTTAGATAGCACAGTGTCCAAGGACGGGCCGGAAGTATATAGAATGGTGTCGTCTGCGTAGAGATGGATCAGGGAATCGCCCGCAGCAAGAGCAACATCATTGATATATACAGAGAAAAGAGTCGGCCCGAGAATTGAACCCTGTGGCACCCCCATAGAGACTGCCAGAGGACCGGACAGCATGCCCTCCGATTTGACACACTGAACTCTGTCTGCAAAGTAATTGGTGAACCAATAACTGAGATATGACCATTCAATCTAAAGCAGCAGATGATTTTTAGGGTACGTCAATACAGCCCATTGCTGCTTACCTGAGATGCCATCTTCGTACGGTGTCCGCTTTGACTTCCTTTGTGTTGGAAAAAAGTTGCTTTCAGAACAATTATTTTTGATCGAAAATATAAACGTTTTTTCTCTAAAAAAAGACACAAATGTACCTCAAATAGCGTTTAAAAAATTACCTGTGAATAACCACACCTTCATACAAACGTGCTACTGTATGCAGAATTCTTGACGTACAACCGAAGATGCTGCCATATCCTGCCAGCACGCCCACAAGCGAGGAACTCAGGAGCAGAATGATGCCACGTGGAAGAGGGAAAGGAATGAGATGGGAACAGCAATTTGTTGCAAGTTGAGGTGGGCTAATTACTGAACAACAGGCTATTCAACCTTTACTAAATAATAGTCTAATAGCCGAGCTAGGTGTGAAAATCTCCCCTCCTATCACAGACCAGATTTGCCCTAACGAACCAAAGGGGTAGCTTGCTACTCAATGTAATAAGGTAATGACTTTTCAAATAAGTTACCTTACACATTATGTTGGCAGACAATTTGTTAGCTACGCTGTCCTTACAAACCACATAGCATATCATTACAGCAGTATGTACTGGTATGTTTTTTATTTTATTTTATTTGTTAAAATTTTTAGTAATTACTATCTTGTCTCATCGCTACAACTCCCGCACGGGCTCAGGAGAGACCAAGGTCGAAAGCCATGCATTCTTCGAAACACAACCCAACCAAGCCGCACTGTTTCTTAAAACCTCTTAGAGATCGGGCAACTTTTTTCAAAATTCTGTTAAAAATCGCGCAACATTTCAACGTCCTGCTACTTATGCCAAGAATATAGTATATGCATATGATTAGTATGTGTGCATAGAAAACACTCTGAAGTTTCTAGAACTGGTTCAATGGTGTCTGTGACTATAACAGAACGAGTTCCGTGGTCAAAATCGCAAGGAAACCTGATCACAAAATCGAAAAAGAAAAAATCCATCCGCCAGTCTCAGTATTGTCTATGGCTTGCCATAAATGATGGGACTGAGCTTGCAATTCCTACAGCTTCCACACGATGTCGCCAGTGTTGTGATTACCAGGGCCCTTTATCCTTGGTCAGATTAGTCAATGGCACATCCTGTCTTCAGGCGCGCAACTGAAAAAAATGTCCGTGAGGAAATGGACTTCGTTTTGAAAACTTCTACCTATTGAATACAGATCGCTCCGTGATCAATTTGAACGTTTATTAACGTTTACTAATACCTAAAGTTGGATTACAGAAGTAGTTTGAAGTGTTTTGTCAAAGTTTATAGGCAACTTTTTTAATTTAAAAAAATAACGTTGAGTTTAAAAACAGTGTTTTTCCTGGATCTGATGGTCTTCATAAATGGACATTTTGGGTATACAAGGACCGATTTAATCGAAAAAAAGACCCAATTGTGATGTTTATGGGACATATAGGAGTGCCAACAAAGAAGCTCGTCAAAGGTAATGAATGTTTTATATTTTATTTCTGTGTTTTGTGTAGAGCCGGCTACGGTAATTCCTTTGTTTACGTCCCCTTCTGGTATTTCGGGGTGTTGCATGCTATCAGATAATAGCTTCTCATGCTTTTGCCGAAAAGCATTTTACAAATCTGACTCTTTGGCTAGATTCACAACGAGTGTAGCTTGAATTGAGTGCCCTGCATGTGAGTTTTAATAAATGTTTGAGTTTTAACGAGTGCTATTAGCATTTGGCGTAGCGCATTTGCATTTATTGTTGGCAAGGTGGGGCGATTGCGTCTCGGGTGGGCCAGAGAGGTTAACACAGCGCGCCTCGGACCCGGAAGCCAGCCGGGCCAATTGTGCGTCACCCGACGGACCTCCCGGTTGCTGCCGGCTGTGATGCAGTGCCCTAGACCACTGCGCCACCCGGGAGGCCCTATGTATTGGTATGTTAACTAGCTACCTAAAGTTAGTAGTTATACTTGACTTGATTATTCTCGTCATTCTGAGCTTAACTAAATGGTACAGTTTTGTGCTTTCTCAATGGACATTCGGTAATTTTGTAAATTCGCTCTGGCTATCTATAGGCTAAAAAAAATCTAAATCCAGCCAAGGCTAAAAAAGAGCGTTGGCTAAACTGGAACACTAGCGTGAGCCCAAAGCAGATTGATTGAATCGAACATAGCAGAGCCTGTTTTGACTGGAGTGATGCTTAGAATTCCATTAAATACGTATCCTTTTTCATTTTACCACTACAATCTGTTCGTTGTACGAAACTGGAAAAAAACTACTTGTGTAGAAAGTAAACGTCCGCACCTCGATGGTGTCAGCTGTGCTTATGTCTGCGTAATGAAAAAGTAGGAAAAAATAAGAACTGAGCTTGCTGCCCAGACTTACATCACTACAAAGAGGAGATTCTCCTGATTAAAATGATACCCGTGTAACAGTTTTACTTCTCCTCGCCCCTACCTGGGTTCAAACCAGGAACCCTCTGTACACATAGACAACACCCACCCTCGAAGCATCATTACCCACCACTCCACAAAAGCCGCGGCCCTTGCAGAGCAAAGGGAACAACAACTTCAAGGTCTCAGAGCGAGTGACGTCACTGATTGAAACACTATTAGTGCGCACCCCGCTAACTAGCTAGCCATTTCACACTGGTAACATCCGACTTGAGAAAAATCTAAATATACACATTGCAAGATATTTGGCGAAATAGACAGACATGGCTATATTTCTCCCATAGGAAACAATGGGAAGGCCGCAGAGTTCCAATATTATTTTTGTTGTTTACATTTTGTTGTTTACATTTTAACTATAAAACAACGTGAGCAGGTCTCATTGCCAACAATAGCAAAGCAGGCATTGTGACGTTGAACAATAAGTTGGGAATAGAACGTTCGTAAGGCGAGTTGGTGCCACGGTGCTCAATAGAAATAAGGCCTGTTTTTCACAATTACTTCTAAACGACAGCAAGCAGCTGGGAAATATGGTCATATTATGAAACTGGGCTCCACGGTGGATGCAATGAACTCGTTTTTATCAGAAAAGAACGTTGTTAAAAATGTGTGTCCAGCCTACTATCTACATGGATTTCAGAGCACTCTCGTCTGAGTGTACCAGAGCACAGAATAATTACTTTACGAGCGCTCAACACCCGTTGAATATGCCCGGTGTCCATAAATGTCAGAAAAAAAGTGTAATTAAATTGTTTCCAGCAGCACATTTATAGTCACCAACGCTCTGGTTAACACAAGTAGCTAGCCAATGTTTGCTTGGGCGCTTCACTGCCGTTGAACCAAAACGCTCAAATCAACCCTACACCTCGGCCCGAGAGCTAAACGGTCTGAATTTACAAACTGACCATTTTTCTCTGAATTGGAACACTCTAATATGAATCAAATTAATTAAGCCAAATTTCATAAAATCAATCCCATATACTATGTTATTACAAAAAAGGTTTTAAATTCTCTGGTAATGCCAATACGGAATACTTTCAAATGCTTCTCAAAGATGCCCTCTGGTGGTCAAACTAGCAATAACTTGCAGTAACGGAAGAAATGGCTGAGAATTAAATGACGTGCCACAGAATGCTGCAGCAGCACTCAGGATGTGCCGCAGTATGACACAACTTTTAAATTATCTCCGCATGTGTAGTTTCCCACTGTGAATCATAGAGGAGGTGGTGTGATGATTTTGGGGGTGCTTTGCTGCTGGTGACGCTGTTAGTGAGTTACTTAGAATTGGAGGCACACTTAAGCAGCATGGCTACCACAACATTCTGCAGTGATACGACATCCCATCTGGTTTGGGCATGGACAATGACCCAACACACCTCCAGGCTGTGTAAGGGCTATTTGACCAAGTAGGAGAGTGGTGTAGTGCTGCATCAGATGACCTGGCTCCACAATCACCCGACCTCAAACCAATTCAGATTATTTGAAAAAAGTTGGACAGCAGACTGAAGGAAAAGCAGCCAACAAGTGCTCAGCAAATGTGGGAACACCTTCAAGACTGTCGAAAAAGCTGGCTGAGAAAATGCCAAGAGTGTGGAAAGCTGTCACATATGCAAAAAAAAGAAGAATATATTTTTGAAGAATCTAAAATATATTTTGCTTTGCTTAACACTTTTTTGGTTACTACATGATTCCATATGTGTAATTTCATAGTTGTTGTCTTCACTATTATTCTACAAGGTAGAAAATAGTAAAAATAAAGAAAAACCCTTGCATGAGTAGATGTGTCCAAACCATTGACTAGTACTATAACTTTATGGCAGCAACCAAGGGGTTGAATCTCCGAACTCCACCCCTAGATTTGGTGGTGACGTAGTGTCCCCATGAGCGACAGAACACGAGAGAACATAACCAAGCCCTATGCTCTGTATTTTCTTCTGGCAGTCCTACCACCACAGAAAGCACTGAGCTAGGCTGAGACATCTGCATTTTGGAGCTGCCTTACTCAAGAAAGCAAAAAAGAGACCAATTTTGTATGCAGCTTTATTAACTTTTTTTTTTACATTGTTTTCAAACTGACACGTATTAATACAAAAATAACATGAAAAACAGCTCTGCCCAACCTCACCTGAATGAAAGGTTGCCACTGCATTTAAACTCAGCATAAAAAGAAACGTCCCTTTTTCAGGACCCTGTCTTTCAAAGATTATTCGTAAAAATCCAAATAACTTCACAGATCTTCATTGTAAAGGGTTTAACTTCTTATGGCTGGGGGCAATATTGAGTAGCTTGGATGAATAAGGTGCCCCGAGTAAAACTGCCTACTATTCAGGCCCAGAAGCTAAGATATGCATATTATTAGTATATTTGGATAGAAAACACTCTCAAGTTTCTAAAGCTGTTTGAATGATGCCTGTGAGTATAACAGAACTAATATGGCAGGCAAAAACCTGAGAAAAAATCCAACCAGGAAGTGCGAAATCTGAGGTTTGTAGTTTTTCAACTCATTGCCTATTGAATACACCGTGTCTATGGGGTCATATTGCACTTCCTAAAGCTTCCACTAGATGTCAACAGTCTTTAGAACTTGTTTAATGCTTCTACTGTGAAGTGGGGACGAATGAGAGGGGATTAAGTCAGAGGTCTGCCAGAGAGTCATGAGCTGACCACGCGCGTTCATATGAGAGTTAGCTTGCTTTCCATTGCATTTCTACAGACAAAGGAATTCTCAGATTGGAACATTATTGATTTATGATAAAAAAAACATCCTAAAGATTGATTCTATACATCGTTTGATATGTTTCTACGGACTGTAACAGAACCTTTTGACTTTTTGTCTGCTCGCGCGTCATGAATTTGGATTACTGGGCTAAACGCGTGAACAAAAAGTAGGTATTTGGACATAAATAGACTTTATCGAAACAAATCAAACAGTTATTGTGGAACTGGGATTCCTGGGAGTGCATTCTGATGAATATCATCAAAGGTACAGTACATGTATTGCGTAACATGAAGTCCTATGTGTGTCATCTGATGAAGGTTAGTGATTAATTTCTCTATTTCTGCTTTTTGTGACTCCTCTCTTTGGCTGGAAAAATGGCTGTGTTTTTCTGTGACCTAACATAATCATTTAGTGTGCTTTCATCATAAAGCCTTTTTGAAATCGGACACTGTGGGGGATTAACAAGAAGTGTATCTTTAAAATGATGTAAGGGAACACCCCCCTAAAATGTACAAAAATGAATGGGAACATATTGGCACCATACAAAACATATACACGGTGTCCAATACCACTTTGTTTCATTCAAAGTTGATTGCAAATGCCATATGGCAAATGCCAAGTGTAACACTCCAAAAATCCAACAGACGGCGAGTGCGCTCCACCATCATTTTTCATATTGCAAATGTAACACAAGTCAAGACCCAAGAGTAAAATTTTGAAAGATTGTCGTTTTAAGTCTTTACGTTAAGAACTGACTGATTTCCACAGGGTTGAATGCACTATTTCTATCAAACATCAGGTTGGGTATGGAAAAACACTTTTCGGGTGATTTTAACCACTTCCGGTTGCTTCAGGAAGCTTAGAATCGACACAGGTGGCCTGATGGATTGTCATCAAAGACAGGTTCATGAGGCATTATTAACCCACATATTCTCCTGGTTGAATTTAGGGGAGCAGGCAATGTATTCCTATAAGGAGAGATGTCATTGTAATCTGTGAGATCAAAAAACCCTGGTTAACTGTTAAGGGTTAATGCCACACGGTCAAGGATAGGCTTGCACTTTTTTCACAGTCGCTGCACTCAGAGTGAGCTACGGTCAAGCGGGGCATCTCGTTGAACTCTGCACGGCCTTGAGAATATGGAAATGCCATTGCAGGCTCTGTGTGTCTTTAAGCACCGCACTTTGTCACTCCATCCATGCTGTGTGTGTGTGTGTGTGTGTGTGTGTGTGTGTGTGTGTGTGTGTGTGTGTGTGTGTGTGTGTGTGTGTGTGTGTGTGTGTGTGTGTGTGTGTGTGTGTGTGTGTGTGTGTGTGTGTGTGTGTGTGTGTGAGAGCTTTTATTTGACATCTGTTGAGGAAAAATGACTGATTTACAGTTCATGAGGGTTGCTTAATCACACATATGAAGTTTTAAAAAGATCTGACCTTTTTAACCCTTCAAAACAGCACATATGACACCATTTTAAGGAACTTCCGGTTGGCACAGGAAGCTATAAGTAAACACATATCTTGATTGGGGTAGGCTCTTACAGAATCCTGAGTTTTAAGTCTTTGTGTTTAGAATTGACTGGCTACACAGAGCCCTGAGCTCAACCCCATCGAACACCTTTGGGATGAATTGGAACGCAGATTGCGAGCCAGGCCTAATCGCCCAACATCAGTGCCCGACCTCACTCTAATGCTCTTGTGGCTGAATGGAAGGAAGTTCCAGCAGCAATGTTTCAACATCTATTGGAAAGCCTTCCTAGAAGACTGAAGGCTGTTATACCAGCAAAGGGTTGGACCAACTCCATATTAATGCCCATGATTTTGGAATGAGATGTTTGACAATTAGGTGTCCACATACTTCTAGCCATGTAGTGTATCTCTTGAAACATCCCTATGTTGTGTGCTTGTTCTTTCACCAGGTACAGCAGGAATGTCTACCAATTGCATGCAATATCATGCCCAAATTACACTGGTCACTCAAAACATTTATATAGTTGTCGTGTCTTTGGCTATGCCGGATTAAGTGATATGACATGCTATTTGATAAAATAATTTCTCCGTAATTAATATCACCTGATTAAGCTAATCATGTAAATGTAATTAACTAGAGAGTCGGGCACCACAAAATAATATTTATAGAGCTGTTATCTTCCGAATAAACTCTTAAAGACCTAGTAATATTTTACATCCATAGCAGTCAACATTAATCTTCATTTTACTTCAGTCTCATCTGAAAGTTGTAAATTCTTGGTTATCTGCAAGAACCCTGGCTAACAATTTGAATCAGCAATACAAAATTGGGTTTAATCATTTATTTACTAAATACCTAACTAATCACACATACACATAATTAAATCATAACTTGATTATGTCATAAAGGAAAACGTCCCTAGCAGGCGGAACAGATATGACAGCTTGTTACACAAAGAAAAAGGGGCTGGGTTGAGTGAAAGAGCTGGAGACTGAGGAACAAAGGGAAAAAGCTGTGCTATCGTAAATACAGTATCTTATGCATTCTAAATTACTGCCCATTTGGAAAAGGAAAATGCAATAAATACTTACTCTGAGCTGCGCCCCAGTAGGTTGGTGGTAGATGGAAGAACGTGTTGCCAAACCGAGTCCTTTGTCCTTTGAAGAATGTCTCTGGTGGTCAATTCGATACGTTGTAGTAACGTCGTTGTGTGGTAGATGGGATACTCTGTCTGTTCCTTCCTAAACTGCATTTGCAGCTGCGTTCGCTAACTCAACTGCTAGGAGGTATCACTTCTGCCGTGAATAAGAGTTCAAAAGTTCATACCATTCGCAACCAAAGCTCATGCTGATGTTGGCTTCGTTCTGTAGTTATTATCTGAACCATTCTGACATAGGACCATCTTCCTACCTCATCAGAACAGCAAGTTATGTTGTCGTCAAGGCTTTATAATGGAAGGGAGAAAAGGGGTGTGTGTCATAGTTTACAACCTCTGTCTCTTCGCGTGGGCGGGCCACTGATTGAGCAGCAATATCTTATGAAAACTCACATCTCACATTTTAGAAGCTAAAATCACATTTCATCCCATCACAAATCATTTAATATTAAAACATTTAAATTGAACAACAATTCCATGTGAATCGATAACTCTGATGCATATACTTTCCACTGTAGATTTTGTCATCTTATCATTGATGAGAATGTCTCAGATGACAACCGAACTGGCATCATATTCATTAAGTACCACCGCATATGTTCAATTGTTCGGATTACCAGAATATAGTTCATTTCCCCCCCACATTCTGACATTCCCAGAGTCTCTTTGTTAACCAAGGGTTTTGCAAATGTAACCTCAGTAGGGTAGAGAGGAAAAGGGGGGGAAGAGGTATTTATGACTGTCATAAACCTATCCCTCAGGCCAACGTCATGACATAGTATTTATAAAGTATCGATTAGGGACTGCAAAAATACTTTACTAATGATTGGTAAATGGTTTATTAATGTGGGACAAATTAATAACAAATGTTGAACACAATCTATAAATGCTTTATAAATGGTTTATTACGGACCCTTAAAATAAAGTGTTATACACCCGATTTGAGAATGAATAAACACATATATTAGACAAATAAATAAAAAATCACTGAATAAATGCCTTATAGATGACCATTGACTTTACAGCCTGGCTACATATTTCAAATTTGTGCATTCAAGTGTTCCGCTCTGCCCTCTTAGTGTTTAAATATTAGGTTACATATAATTCAATAGAAGAAAACAAAGAGAGAGAGGAGACTGAGAGTTCCTTAATGTTTGGCCCTATATTACATTAAGGAACTGGCAGTCTCTCTCCCTCTGTTTTCTTCAGTAGAATTCAATATACAACCTTCTGTGTTTGTCAAAGAACGATGCTGGCACTAGTTTATGTGGATGCGGATAGATTTCTAGCATTGTGCTTAGTTTGACAGCATATAGTGCGTATCTTTCTGACAATAAGTGATTGGTCTTTCAGCAATTGAAATAAGATAGGCGGAACATTCCAGCCTTCAGTGCATTGGCCATATTGTTATCGGACACCAGTCAATTGTTACTCAACTCTCTCACTGGGCTGAAGAAACTCAGATTCAGAAGCAAATAAACATTGATATAACAATTAAAATACATAGCCTTAACTATGTGTTATAAAAGCCAATCTAATGACTTGTTAGGCTATATTGCAAGTAGCCTAGTGTCTAAATGTTCCCACAAATCCCCCTTCCCTAATTAGCCTACAATAGGAGGTATGAAATATATTTCATACAATATACAGGTCAAAATATTAGGCCTAACTGGCATCAGTAGGCTACTTGATGTGTCTGTTTCCGTGTGTCACGTCTAATCAAGGTGGGTGGAATCAGGCGCAGAGAGCAGATAGCGATATAAAGTTTATTCTCCGGTGAACAAAAACAAACAACGGTCAACCCAAATACAGACAGGGTGAATATATCCAACACAGGATAAAGACTAACCGGAGAATAACAAACAACAAACACCGACAGACAAAGCGAAATGACAAAATAAACAATCCCGCACAAAACAAGGGCGGGACATCCTACATTAAATACAGACACTAATTAACTAAACAACACACAGGTGAAACCAATTAGACAAAACCAACAGATACACGAAAAAGGGATCAGTAGTGGCTAATAGGACGGTAACGACGACCGCCGAGCACCGCCCGAATGGGCAGGAGAGCCAACTTCGGCGGAAGTCGTGACACCGTGAGTGTGTCTTTCTCTGTTTTTTCCTAACCCGATGGTAACAAATCAGTTGATCTGTCATTTCTCACAGACACAACCCTCTGACCAGCAGAACCAGAACTTTTAGCAAATAAATCTGTTAATTTTACACATTTAGCAGAGTGGGTCTCGAGACAATTTTTGGTCTCTAACTTTTTCGGCGCCACCTTTCCATTTTTCTGTTTTAATGGACAGAGTCATGGCAGGTCTCACTCTTTTTGATGATGTGAGTTTGACTGTGAAGGCCCACCGGCAAATGCCAAATGCTCAATATAGATGATTATGACAACAGAGAGAAAAAAAGGACCGTAGACCGTCGGCCGTGTCCATAATTATTTTATATATACTGTAACAGTCAAAAATTTGGACACACCTACTCATTCAAGGGTTTTGCTTTATTTTGACTATTTTCTACAGAATAATAGTGAAGACATCACAACTATGAAATAAAACATATGGAATCATGTAGTAACCAAAAAAGTGTTGAACATATCAAAATATATTTTATGTTTTAGACTCTTCAATGTAGCCACCCTTTGCCTTGTTGACAGCACACTCTTCTCCCAACCAGCTTTTTGAGGTAGTTACCCGGAATGCATTTCAATTAACAGGTGTGCCTGGTTAAAAGTTAATCTGTGGAATTTCTTTCCTCCTTAATGCGTTTGAGCCAATCAGTTGTGTTTTGACAAGGTAGGGTTGGTATACAGAAGATTGCACTATTTGGTAAAAGACCGTCCATATTATGGAAAAGGAGAGCTCAAATAAGCAAAAAGAAATGACATTCCATCATTACTTAATGACATGAAGGTCAGTCAATCCAGAAAATGTCAAGAATTTTGAAAGATTCTTCAAGTGCAGTCACAAAAGCCATCAAGCGCTATGATGAAAATTGCTCTCATGAGGATCGCCACAGGAAAGGAAGACCCAGAGTTACCTCTGCTGCAGAGGATAAGCTCATTAGAGTTACCAGTCCAGAAATTGCAGCCCAAATAAATGTTTCACGGTGTTCAAGTAACAGACACATCTCAACATCAACTGTTCAGAGGAGACTGTGTGAATCAGGCCTTCATGGTAAAATCTCTGCAAAGAAACCACTACTAAAGGACAACCAATAAGAAGAAGATTGGGCCAAGAAACACAAGCAATTAGACCGGTAGAAATCTGTCCTTTCATCTGATGAGTCCAAATGTGAGATTTTTGTTTCCAACTGTTGTGTTTTTTTGAGATGCAGAGAAGGCGTATGGATGATCTCTGCATGTGTGGTTCCCAATGTGAAGCATGGAGGAGGAGGTGTGATGGTGTGGGGGTGCTTTGCTGGTGACACTGTCTGTGATTTATTTAGAATTCAAGGCACACTTAACCAGCATGGCTGCATGGCTTAACCAGCATGGCTGCCACATCATTCTGCAGTGATAAACCATCTGGTTTGCGCTTAGTGGGACTATCATTTGTTTTTCAACAGTACAATGACCCAACACACCTCCAGGCTGTGTAAGAGCCATTTGACCAAGAAGGAGAGTGATGCATCAGATGACCTGGTCTCCACAATCACCCGACTTCAACCCACTTGAGATGGTTTGGGATGAGTTGGACCGCAGAGTGAAGGAAAAGCAGCCAACAAGTGTTCAGCATATGCAGGAACTCCTTCAGGACTGTTGGAAAAACATTCCAGGTAAAGCTGCCAAGTCAGGAATTCGGGCAAAGCTGTCATCAAGGAAAAGTGTGGCTACTTTGAAGAATCTAAAATCTAAAATATATTTTGATTTCTTAAACATGATTCCATATGTGTTATTTTGTTAATAGTTTTGATGTCTTTACTATTATTCTATAATATAGAAAACAGTAAAAAATAAAGAAAACCCCTTGAATGAGTAGGTATGTACCTTGACTGGTACTTCATAGTGGTGAATGCATCATACGTAGTGCATTAATGGATATGCTTTTTGTGCTCCTCTGCTCTCCGCAGACTGTCATTACACTAATGTAACAATGTCCCTAATCGGTTTTGCACATACAATTAGTATATTTTCAGATCAGCACCATGGGCATTTCTGTATGGAAAACACTAGCCGACTCCATCCTTGGAAAAAGAGCATGCAGACAGTGTTCTCTCTTATAAGAGAACAGGGAAACGCTCATCCAGAGGCGGTGCTCCTAGTGGCCGGGGACTTTAACGCAGGGAAACTTAAATCCGTTTTACCAAATTTCCACCAGCATCTTAAATGTGCAACCAGAGGGAAAAAACTAGACCACCTTTACTCCACACACAGAGATGCGTACAAAGGTTTTCCTCGCCCTCCGTTTTGCAAATCTGACCATAATTCTATCCTCCTGATTCCTGCATACAAGCAAAAATGATAGCAGGAAGCACCAGTGACTTGGTCAATAAAAAAGTGGTCAGGTGAAGCAGATGCTAAGCTACAGGACTGTTTTGCTAGTACAGACTGGAATATGTTCCGGGATCCTTCCGATGGCATTGAAAAGTACACGACTTCAGTCACTGGCTTCTTCAATAAGTGCATCGATGACGTCATCCCCACAGTGACTGTACGTACACACCCCAACCAGAGGCCATGGATTACAGGCAACATCCGCACTGAGCTAATAGGTAGAGCTGCAGCTTTCAAGGAACCATCAAAAATGCAAAGCGTCTTTACAGGATTAAGATTGAATCATACTAAACTGGTTCCGATGCTCGTCGGATGTGGCAGGGCTTGCAAACTATTACAGACTACAAAAGGAAGCACGGCCATGAGCTGCCCAGTGACACAGGCCTACCAGACGAGCAAAATTACTTCTATGCTTGCTTCAAGACAAGTAACACTGAAACATGCATAAGAGCATCAGCTGTTCTGGACGACTGTGTAATCACACCCTCCGCAGCCATGGTGAATAAGACCATTAAACAGTTCAACATTCACAAGGCCCAAATGGCCAGACGGATTACCATGACGTGTACTCCGAGCATGCGCTAACCAACTGGCATGTATTTTCAATGACATTTTCAACCTCTCCCTGTCTGAGTCTATAATACCAACATGTTTCAAGCAGACCACCATAGTCCCTGTGCCCAAGACCACTAAGGTAACCTGCCTAATTGACTACCGACCCGTAGCACTCACATCTGTAGGCATGAAGTGCTTTGAAAGGCTGGTCATGGCTCATATCAACATCATTATCTCAGAAACCCTAAACCTACTCCAATATGCATTTGAGTGGGTCCCCAACAGATCCACAGATGATGCAGATGATGATCTCTATTGCACTCAACACTGCCCTTTCACACCTGGACAAAAGGAACACCTATGTGAGAATGCTATTCATTGACTACAGCTCAGAGTTCCACAGCATAGTGCACTCAAAACTCATCACAAGCTAAGGAGCCTGGGCCTAAACACCTCCCCCTGCAACTGGATCCTGGACATTCTGATGGGTTGCCCCTAGGTGGTAAGGGTAGATAACAACACATTCTCCATGCTGATCCTCAACATCACCAGCAAACTAACATGGTCGAAGCACACCAAGACAGTCGTCAAGAGGGCACGACAAAACCTATTCCCCCTCAGGAGACTGGAAAGATTTTGGCATGGGTCCTCAGATCCTCAAAAGGTTCTACAGCTGCACCATCTAGAGCATGGTTGCATCACTGCCTGGTATGGCAACTACTCGGCCTCCGACCGCAAAGCATTACAGAGGGTAATGCGTACGGCCCAGTACATCACTGGGGCCAGGCTTCCTGCCATCCAGGACCTCTATACCAGGCGGTGTCAGAGGAAGGCCCTAAAAATTGTCAAAGACTCCAGCCACCCTGGTCTTAGACTGTTCTCTCTGCTACCACATGGCAAGCGGTACCGGAGCACCAAGTCTGGGTCCAAGAGGCTTATAAAATAGCTTCTACCCCCAAGCCATAAGACTCCTGAACATCTAATCAAATGGCTACCCAGACTATTGCATTGCCTCCCCCCTCTTTTACACTGCTGCTACTCTCTGTTATTATCTATACATAGTAACTTTAATAACTCTACCTTCATGTACATATTACTTCAATTACCTCGACTAACCTCTGCCCCAGTATTATTTGGAAAGAATTCTTTACCATAATCTTCATTCTGTGAGAAAGGATGTGACGGAAAAGAGAACATCTGCCTAAAATAATTAGCTCTTTTAAAATAGAATTCTGTCAGGCATAGGTGTATAGGTGGCAGGGAAGTCAGGCGCAGGAGAGTCAAACGGAGTGTAAAATGGAGTCTTTTAATAAAGTCCACTGAATATGCTCCATAACACTAAAATGTACATACATAAACAAACATTGGGTACGAGGACCCGACGCGCACCTATACAACAATAAACTACACTGACAATAAAACAATCTCTGACAAAGACATGAGGGGAAACAGAGGGTTAAATACACACCAGGTAATGAATGGGATTGAAAACAGGTGTGTGGGAAGACAAGACAAAACTGGATCAATGATGGCTAGAAGACCGGTGACGTCGAACGCCGAGCACCGCCCGAACAAGGAGAGGCAACGACTTGGGCAGAAGTCGTGACAAATTCAGAGAATCATAGATGACTACACCTTCAGTAACGAGTTTCTGCAAATTCTTTTTGTTAGCATTCCTGTATTGGAGATTCAGGAAGAATTTTCTGCATTTTCTCCATATTCCATCCAGTTTGCTTTATTTTTGTAATAGATTACATTAGATCATTCTTCAATAAGTTCCTCAAGTTCTGTTTTTCCTCTAATTTATTTTGTATCTCTGTAGTATAATTATTTTATTGCTATCGACCTGTACTATTAGTTCATGGATTTTACTTGTTATTCTTATATCTTTAGCCAGAAACTGCTTTTTATTATTGATGAATATTAAATTGAATGGTATCCCTAACAATAAGGGGATTTTCTGAACCTTTATTATACTGGAAAAATTCAGTTATAAATCATTTTGTCTTAGTTAAAAAATAAGTTTCCTCCAGTAAACTTTGATTAAATTTCCCCATCCAAGTGGAAAATCTCTAAGAGTTACGTGAATGCCAATTAGATGATGATCTGATCGCATTCTGTCTCCTATTAAAAGTTTTTTAACCTTTGATGCAAGAGAGAGAGAGACAAGAAAATAGTCAGGACGACTAGCTTGAAGTCTCCTCCATGTATATCTCACTAGGTCGGGGTTTTTTAGTCTCCAAATATACACTATTTCTAATGTGTCCATAATATTTGTGATTTCCTTAAGGGCACGGTGATGATAGTTTGTAGAGTGATTACCTTTATGGTCCATTGAGGTACTTAACACTGTGTTAGTCTCCTACCATAATGATTAGATCATTTGTTGCCTGTAAGTTCAATAAATTAGTTGAAATGTTTTCGAAGAAGTGTGGATCATCCTGATTTGGACCATATAGATTAATGATCCAAATCTCTTTTTTGTCCACTTTCATATTCAAAAGGATCCCCATTCCTTGCGAATCATTCCTGACTATTTGCAGATTCAGATCGAAATTTTTGTTAATTAATATCATCACACCTTCTGAGTTCCTTTGTCCACGACAGAAAATAATTTCACCACCCCATTCCTTTTACCACGCAACTTCATCTAAGGGTGTAGAGTGAGTTTCCTGTAAACAGTATGTGTTATATTCCTTTTCTTTTAGCCATGTAAAGACTGATCTTCTTTGAGACAAGATATGAGACAAGATGAGAGACAAGATATGTGTGTAGCAAATCTGAGTAGGTTGATGTGTATGATATTGGATGTGATATAGTGAGAGTGTGTACGATGTCTGTATAAAAGTAAGATGATGATGTTCAAATAAATAATAACTCTGCCAATTTGCATGGTTGAGTGTCTATGTGTGTAACATGTAGTGATATTGTAGCCTTAATATTCATGATGATAATTGTAATCCATATCGTATCACCATCAGAGTGGCATCCATTACCTTAAACATAATTGAAAAACACATCCCAGCATTTCCATAGCAATTCACATTTCACATGATCATGAAAGAGACCTTGCATTACTCTAGAGACGGCTTCACTAAAATACAAATGTATTCTGTACAATATGTTACTATTCCCCAATGCCCCTATTCTGATATCTTCCACTTGCTTGTTGTAAACATATATAAACTTGTAGACAAATACATAAAGATAGACAAACAATAAACACATTAAATTAGAACAGTTCTCGACAATAGAGTGTCACAGGCCAGTTCATAGCCTGTGGCAAAAATGAGGGGACACGAACAACAGGTATAGGCCAATTAAAAAATGTTCTTTATTGTAAACAAAACTATTAACTTTAAACTAAGAAAAATGAATGAGGTGTGGAAGTATCATAATGTAAGGTGTATGTAAAGTGCATGGATGCGTGAATCTGTGTGTGTGAATGACTGAGTGAAAACTATGCAAAACTATAAAAGAACAAACAAAACAGGTTCATACCTGGAGAGAGAGAGAGAGAGAGAGAGAGAGAGAGAGAGAGAGAGAGAGAGAGAGAGAGAGAGAGAGAGAGAGAGAGAGAGAGAGAGAGAGAGAGAGAGAGAGAGAGAGAGAGAGAGAGAGAGAGAGAGAGAGAGAGAGAAGTGATTAGTGACACAGTTTAAATACTTAGAGCCCAGGTGACTCCAATCACTAACGACCCTCCTCTGCCTGCAGGAGGAACCGCCCCTGCACTGCAGAGGAGGAGCCGTGACAAGAGAGAGAGGGAGAGAAGAGAAAATAGAGAAAGAGCGAGTGAGAGAAGAGAGCAAGATCAGATGTGTGTGTATGTACGTATAAGTCCGTATGTGTAAGCAAGCTTGTAATTGAGGATGTGTGTGTTCATATCCACTTCATAATGTTCAGATATTTTTACAGTTCTCATACCTTCTTTATTTTCATAACCTAAAGACCCTGAATAATTTACTACAGCCACAGTGTTATGGAGATGTCTGGGAATAGCTGTCCATCTATAAAGAGGTTGTCCATAAAGATAAAGGCATGCTTACCATTCTCCCTTTGTTGTCTTTGTACCAGATACAGTCTCTTACAACGTTCATTTATCTCCCTTGGAAATAGGTCATTGAGACCGAATTTGGTCCCTTTCAGCTCCCTTCCCCTGCTTTTGATCAGCTCCTTTTGTAGGTAGTGTTCAAATTTTGCAATGATCGGTCGGGGCCCCTTGGTCTTGTCGCTCCGAGCTCCAAGTCTGTGTACTCGGTAGAAAGCCACCTTGTTTACAGTCTCTATATGAAGTTTCAAGGCATGAATCCTCTGGTTTATTGGATGTGTCCTCAGTAATCCCAGAAATCAAAGATTTTCAAGCATGCTACGGCTTTGTATGTCTATTAGAAACTCCTTCATTGCCCTGTTTTCCCTGAGTAGACAATCCATGTTTGAATTGTGGATTTTTACCTTGGCTGTGCGTGTCTTGTTTTCTCTTTGGAGTATGATAATTTAATTCTGGCTGAACTCCAAAC
The DNA here is from genome assembly GCF_036934945.1 of Oncorhynchus masou masou. NCBI lineage: Eukaryota > Metazoa > Chordata > Actinopteri > Salmoniformes > Salmonidae > Oncorhynchus > Oncorhynchus masou. The sequence goes on along the minus strand of NC_088221.1, from coordinate 8,433,132 downwards.
TCCCCCCTCAGCCCTGCTACCTCCTCACATAACTTTTCCAGTGTTGCATGGATTCCAGCCAGAGCCCTGGCATCTACCTCAATGGTAAGTAAATCGTCCGTGTCTGTAGATTAATCTGTTTTTCTTTTTTTTGTTGAGTTAAAGTTATTTTGTGAGGTGGTCGGATCTTTCCATGATGGAGTATGTTGTTCCTCCATAGCGTAAAGCTGTTGGTACTCATCGATTTCCCTCAGGATCTCCTTAGCTCTTTACTGCAACCAGTTGTCTCACGAAAAGATAACAATGAGTCTTTCCCACGACGATGACAGGTGTCTGTAGTACAGCCAGCTAGCACTTGCGGAATCCACGCAAAAAAAGGAACACAAACTTGCAGTCCCAGCCGTAAAGGCTAACCGCGTTGTGAAATCCTTAGCAACAAAACTTTAGTTCAGATTAAAATTGTATTTAATGAAAAGGTTTTAATATAAACAACAAACCGTGTGTAGACAGTACAATGTTCTGTTGCGCACTCTGATGACATATCTGATGACTATTGTTATTTTACAGCTGCTCTTTAATTATTTCTTACTTTTATTTCTTATTCTTATTTTTGGGGGGTATTTTTTTATTTTTTTAACTTCATTTTTGGTTAGGGCTTGTAAGTAAGCATTTCACTGTAAGGTATTTGGTGCTTGTGACAAATAACATTTGATTTGATTCGAAATGCCACTACAGGGCTACCAGTTAACTTGCTATGGCTACAATCCCCCAATCGGGATAAGTGTCATCAACAACCGCTGAATAGCATAGCGCTACATTCAATAAATATTACTACTAATATTTATATTCACAAGTGCAATATAGGAAAGCACAGCTTAGCCTTTTGTTAATCCACCTGTCGTGTCAGATTTTGAAAATTTGCTTTACAGCGAAAGCAATCCAAGCATTTGTGTAAATTTATCGATCGCACGACAAACATTAAGTACACTTAGCATCAGGAAGCTTGTTCACAAAAATCAGAAAAGCAATCACTCACAAGACTCCCAGTTACACCACAAATGTTCCTTTTGTTCCCTAAAGATTATTATCAGAAATCCACAGGAAAGAGTGGTCATGACAACGCAGACGAAAATTCCAAATAGTTTCCATAATATCCACAGAACCATGTCAAACGTTTTTTATAATCAATCCTCAGGTTGTTTTTAAAATATATAATCGATAATATATCAACTGCAAATGTCTTTCACAGTAGGAGAGGGAAAAGCAATACCTATCCAAACTCTGTTGCGCGAGCAAAACTCATGTGACCACTTGACACGATGTTATCGTTCTGACTCATTTTTCAAAATGAAAGCCTGAAACTATGTCTGAAGACTGTTAACACCTTGAGGAAGCGATAGGAAAAGGAATCTGGTTCATATCCCTTTAAATCCAGCAAAGGGAGGCTATGGAACATGGAGTTTTCAAAATAGAAGCCACTTCCTGTTTTGATTTTCCTCAGGGTTTCGCCTGCAAATATCAGTTCTGTTATACTCACAGACAATATTTTGACAGGTTTGGAAATTTTAGCGTGTTTTCTATCCAATACTAATAATAATATGCATATATTAGCAACTGAGAGTGAGGAACTGGCTGTTTACAATGGGCACCTTTTCATCCAAGCTACCCAATACTGCCCCTGCAGCCATATGAAGTTAAGGGCAACAGACCATGCATACTGTATGTGTTAACCAATCAAAAGCAGTTACACCTGAAATATATGTCTGTGTCTATGTCACAGTCACATGCGATTGAAGGAGCCACAAGAAGTCAGAGTGAAATGCCTGAGTGGCACTCCTTGAGGAGTGACTGCTTCTACTTTTAGGGAAGTCAGCCATGTGAGAGTGCAAAGCACAGCTGAAAACATAGCTGAGAGGAACTAGTCAAATGGCACAGATAAAGAGAATACTGTAAATGGAGACAGAGGTGTTGAGGGACTATTCAACTATGAACAACCTGAACTACAGGAAGTGTGGACTGGTTATCCACCCAAATGCACCATGGCTAGGTGCATCTGTTATATTACCCACTTGAGAGACCTTCATTCGGGCTTATAGAAGAAAAAGGCCTAAATGCAACAAGCTACATTGACTGTAGATACCTCAAAGTTGAGCTCAAAGTTGAGCTCAATATTATTGAGTTCAGGAGCAGTTGATTGTCACAGGTATTGAATGGTGGGATTGTGTTGTCCTGTGCCCATGATGACATGTTTGTGGAGCGCATTTACAAAGATCCAACGCTCTTCAATAAACTAAAGCAAAAATGTGATACCTTCTTTTACACATATTAAATCTGATTAACATATTAAATTTGATTAAATAGCAGTGCACTCTTTCACTACACAGCATGTAGGATTATTTTTAAATAAGAATACAAATGGTTAGAAGGCTGGCTAGAGTTACATTAAAATGGCAGAAGCATGGTGTACACTCAATGGCGCTGCCCATGCTAAAATTGCCTTTTGGTCACTAGAGAACTCTATCATTCTCTATGGCTAGTACACACTAGCTATCTAGGTTGTAAACACATGCTACCTAGCTACTACACCCTATCTATCTAGTACAACTCTAGCTAACTAGCTAGTACACACCAACAAGGGGTTACGCCTAGATCACACCAACAGCTTGATTGCGCAAAATTGAACATAGCATTGTCTGGATATATGTGCAACAAAGGTTCAACATTCCCCTTCTGCTGCCATTTCTGTCAAGCCATCTACACATACAGTTTGATGCATACTATCGATAAATCCAATATATGTGTAACCGATGTGAAATGGCTGGCTAGTTAAGCTAATGCGTTTTCAATTGGTGACATCACTTGCTCGGAGACCTTGAAGTAGTTGTTTCCCTTGCTCTACAAGGGCAGTGGCTTCTGTGGAGTGATGGGTAATGATGCTTCGAGGGGGGCTGTTGTTGATGTGTGCAGAGGGTCCCTGGTACAAACGCAGGTGGGGTAGAGGGATGGAAGCTAAACTGTTACATTGATGCTGTTGACCTGGATCACTGGTTGCTGTGGAAAAGGGGGGTGAGTGTAACTGGTGTGAAATGGTTAGTGGGGTGTGTGCTAATAGTGTTTCAATCAGTGATGTCACTTGCTCTGAGACCTTGAAGTAGTTGTTTCCCTTGCTCTCCAAGGGCTGTGGCTTTTGTGGAGCGATGGGTACCAATGCTTCGAGTGTCACTGTTGTTGATGTGTGCAGAGGGTCCCTGGTTTGAGGAGCGGGACGGAAGCTAAACTGTTACATATAGAACGCACTGCAACTGCCTCTGCAACGCTGCAAGGCGAACACAGTGTTGCATTGAAATGAATGTACTTCTGGTATACCAAAATGGAATAAGTCTGTTGGTGTGATCGAGGCATTAGGCTGTAATGACAGACTACATTTGTGTAGAAAGTGTGTGCTTGCACGCTTGTAGCAGGTTTTGTACCACTCTTTTTTGGGGTAGTGGGTCAAAAGGTTTGAACCCCACTGGAATACATGATAGTGGAAACAAATGTTGGGTTGGATATATTAATGGTAGGCCACAATATTTTTTATATATGTTTTAGCACATACCCCCACAAGGTCTATGCACAGCCCTAGTGTGACATGTTGCCAAGGCATAGTTACCTAGATTAGACATTGCAGAAAAGAGAGGTCTCTTGAAATGGAAAACCAGTTTTACTACATTCTTTGTTAAGTGAAATCTGAGCGCTATGTTTTTAGGCAGGGGCTAGTTTTAATGACTGGCTGCAGGGGCATCCAGTACGTTTGTACGTTTTGAAACGTTCAATTTAACGGAAATGGTGGTGTACTGCTCGACCAGTTGAAATTTGGGGAGGGGTTGGGGAACGCTGTCAGCATGGCCACTGCCTTTTAAATACGTCACTCGTTGCTTCAAGACACACCCACCAAACACACATCAAAGTATTTCAATAACTCTTGGTAAAAACGTGTCATTCAGTACAAACTGTTCCGCAACGTAGCAAACTTTCAAGCGAACTGAACGTACCATAGGATGCCTCGAGGTATCAGGTTAGGAGAGGTTTTTGGGCGTAGCCACCTGTGCAGGTACAAATACGGAAGTTCCCAACTACTAGATTTGACTCAGATATCAGTCAACAGCCAATGCTACCAGATCAATAGATTTGATTTGACTTCAACAGTCAGGACATTGCAATGCAGCGTAACACATTTCTTTAGGAGCGCAAAAGGACTTCAGTAGGGCACATATGGCCGAACAGCTACCCGTACCGACTACTACACCCAGAGCTTCACCTACTGACAAAATGTATTCAGGCAATTCAAAAGGAACCGTCCAGGGAGGAGGATTCGGCGAGCGCACTGTCCCGGGAAGCACGGGGACGTTGAGCCCGAGCGTGGTCAACCAACTCTTGATGGAATTTCTGATGTACTTCGGGAGAGCGCTATTGGTCTTTTATCCTGTGTATTTGACAGGGTACCTCGGCCTCAGCGTCATCTGGATCCTCTTGTGTATGATGCTGATCATTTGGTGGAAGAAAAACCGCAAGTGGAAAGATATCCGAATTGGAACGGCTATGAACTTTCTGGATAACGAAACACAAGTGATCCACAACGAGTTGAAAACATTGAATATGGCAACTTGGGTATGTATTGGTATGCTGTTGATGTAGGCAGAGGTTGTTCCCCATATGTGGAAAGAAAGTTATGTTATGTGGTACTCTGGCTGACATAGGATGAAAAATATGCACACACACACGCACTCAGTTACACACAAAATTAAATTTGTCCTGCTGGATCAGTAGGCGTTTCTACACATTTTACATAATGAATGAACTCATCTAGGCTACAGCTGTTCATGTCCTTGGGAGTTCATGTCTGGGAGGTTTTGTTTGACTTAAAGCAAACACAATTAAAGCAAAACACTCTTAAGAATAGAGCCTACATAGGCCTATTTTTAAATGTGTGTATGAGCATACTAATTACCCACTAAGACCAGATGCTCAGCACTAGCCTACTTGTATGATTGTTATAGCAATATAGTGTTATGGTCAAACCTGTAGAAGAGTCATTTGTCATCATCTTCCAGCCACTTTCTGCCTCAATAATAGTAATACCTAACATTGTATACCATTGTTGGGAAATAACAAAGTAGTGGCAGTGGCTGTATTGTTTGTTGGGAGTGTAATATGCGGTGCAGAAGCTTTCACCCACGTATTCTTTCTTGCGTTTGAATCAAGCTGTGGTTTATTTCCAAATTGCAGTGAATGTTGGGCCTCTGTGTTTTGCCAAAGGCAGTCGTCAGTGCCACATTGACTACTGTGTCCCCAAATAACTGTAGGCTATAGAGCAGTGTTCTTAATCCATTCCTGTGGACACATTAATATTTAGAGACATCATGGGAATATTTTTGGTGATTTGAAGTGTTGATGTCATAGTTGTGTGATTATGTTGCAAGAGGTTTCATTCATCCATGCCTTACCACACCCATGCCTAATAGGAAACATTGACAAAGATAATAAAGTGCCACTGCTGAGGCAGTTGTACATTTAGAATAGTATTTTGTGAACATGTTGAGTAAAGTTGAAGCAGTAGTTACATTTACATTTACATTTAAGTCATTTAGCAGACGCTCTTATCCAGAGCGACTTACAAATTGGTGAATTCACCTTCTGACATCCAGTGGAACAGCCACTTTACAATAGTGCAGTTGTCATTGTTAAAACAATATAGTGGATATTTTGTATTTCGCAATGTTCCTGTTTTGTTTTTGGGGTTGTGACCTTCATCTCCTGCTCCCCACAAGGTTTGGGATTACAATCACTTGATTAGTCATCAGGTCCTGCCTAACCAGTATTTTTCCTTTCAATATCAAAACCCCACACCGTGGTAGATTAAGACGATGCAGTTCTATATTCAACCACTCTGACTGGTCCCAGATCTGTTTGTGCGGTCTTGCCAACTCATATTCTTTGTTTATCATTACAATAGCCATAAGAGTTGGCAATACGGTACAAACAGATCTGGTACCAGGCTAATCTGACACAAAAAAAGGCAATGGAAAGTAAAACATATATTAAAAAGGGAAGTTTACAGTGCCTTCAGAAAGTATTCACACCCCTTGATTTTTTCCACATTTTGTTATAGCCTGAAATAAAAATGGACTAAATAGATTTTTTTTATTCTGTTGACCTACAAACAATACCCCATAATGTCAAAGTGAAATGATGTATTTTAAAATGTATACAAATTAATTAAAAATGAAAAGCTGAAATGTTTTGAGTCAATAAGTATTCAACCCCTGCAAGTCTAAATAAGTTCAGGAGTAAAACATTGCTTAACAAATCACATAATAAGTTGCATGGACTTACTCTGTGTGTAATAATAGTGTTTAACATGATTTTTGAAAATTACTAACTCATCTCTGTACCCCAAACATACAATTATCTGTAAGGTCGATCACAGATTCAACCTCAAAGACCAATGAGGTTTTCCAATGCCTCGCAGGGGCACCTATTAGTAGATGGATAAAAATAAAGCAGAGATTGAATATCCCTTTGAGCATGGTGACATTATTACACTTTGGATGATGTATTGATACACCTAGTCAGTACAAAGCTACAGGCGCCCTTCTTAGGAAGGCTCCCTTCTCAATTGCCAGAGTGGAAGGAAGCTGCTCAGGGATTTGACCATGAGGCCAATGGTGACTAAATCAGAGTTTAATGGCTATGAGAGGAGAAGACTGAGGATGGAGCAAAATAACCTAATTGAAAGGGTGAAAAGAAGGGAGCCTGTGTAACGGATGTGAAACGGCTAGCTTAGTAAGTGGTGTGCGCTAAATAGCGTTTCAATCGGTGACGGCATTTGCTCTGAGACCTTGAAGTAGTAGTTCCCCTTGCTCTGCAAGGGCCGCGCTTTTGTGGAGCGATGGGTAACGACGCATCGAGGGTGACTGTTGTTGATGTGTGCAGAGTGTCCCTGGTTCGCGCCCGGGTATGGGCGAGGGGACGGTTTAAAATTATACAGAGTTTAAAGTGCCACTGCAGAATTTATTTTCCAAAACATCGTTAACGTCTGGGGAGTTTTTCAGGATAAAAAAGAAATGGAATGGAATGGAGCTAAGCACAAGCAAAATTCTAGAGGAAAACCTGGTTCAGCCTGCTTTCCACCAGACACTGGGAGATGGATTTTCCACCAGACACTGGGAGATGGATTTTCCACCAGACTCTGGGAGATGGATTTTCCACCAGACTCTGGGAGATGGATTTTCCACCAGACTCTGGGAGATGGATTTTCCACCAGACTCTGGGAGATGGATTTTCCACCAGACTCTGGGAGATGGATTTTCCACCAGACTCTGGGAGATGGATTTTCCACCAGACTCTGGGAGATGGATTTTCCACCAGACTCTGGGAGATGGATTTTCCACCAGACTCTGGGAGAGGGATTTTCCACCAGACTCTGGGAGAGGGATTTTCCACCAGACACTGGGAGAGGAATCTTCCACCAGACACTGGGAGAGGAATCTTCCACCAGACACTGGGAGAGGAATCTTCCACCAGACTCTGGGGAGAGGAATCTTCCACCAGACTCTGGGGAGAGGAATTTACCTTTTCAGCAGGACAAGAACCAAAAACACAAGGTCAAATCTACCCTGGAGTTCCTTACCAAGAAGACAGCGAATGTGGCTGAGTCTAAACACGTTCGCTGAGTTATAATCTGCTTGAAAATGGTTGTCTAGCAATGATCAACAACCAATTTTGACTGAGCTTGAAGAATTTTGAAAATATGGAAATATTGCTCAATCTATCGTGTGCAAACATTTCTAAAAACAAGTTTTCACTTTGTTTTTATAGGGTATTGTGTTTAGATGGGTAAGACAAAATATAATTAATGATTTTTGAATTCATGCTTTAGCACAACAACATTTAGAATAAGTCAAGGGGTATTAATACTTTCTGAAGGCACAGTGGGGCAAAAAAGTATTTAGTCAGCCACCAATTGTGCAAGTTTTCCCACTTAAAAAGATGAGAGTGGCCTGTAATTTTCGTCATAGGAACACTTCAACTATGACAGACAAGATAAGAAAAAAATCCAGAAAATTGCGTAGGATTTTTAATTTATTTGCAAATTATGGTGAAAAATAAGTATTTGGTCAATAACAAAAGTTTATCTCAATACCCTTTGTTGGCAATGACAGAGGTCAAACATTTTCTGTAAGTCTTCACAAGGTTTTCACACACTGTTGCTGGTATTTTGGCCCATTCCTCCATGCAGTTCTCCTCTAGAGCAGTGATGTTTTGGGGCTGTTGATGGGCAACACGGACTTTCAACTCCCTCCAAAGATTTTCTATGGGGTTGAGATCTGGAGACTGGCTAAGCCACTCCAGGACCTTGAAATGCTTCTTACGAAGCCACTCCTTCGTTGCCCGGGCGGTGTGTTTGGGATCATTGTCATGCTGAAAGACCCAGCCACGTTTCATCTTCAATGCCCTTGCTGATGGAAGGAGGTTTTCACTCAAAATCTCACGATACATTCGTTCATTCGTTCTTTCCTTTACACGGATCAGTCATTCTGGTCCCTTTTCAGAAAAACAGCTCCCCCATGCTTCAAGTTAGGTATGGTGTTCTTTGGATGCAACTCAGCATTCTTTGTCCTCCAAACACGACAAGTTGAGTTTTACCAAAAAGTTATATTTTGGTTTCATCTGACCATATGACATTCTCCCAATCTTCTTCTGGATCATCCAAATGCTCTCTAGCAAACTTCAGACGGGCTTGAACATGTACTGGCTTAAGCAGGGGGACAAGTCTGGCATTGCAGGATTTGAGTCCTTGGCGGCGTAGTGTGTTACTGATTGTAGGCTTTGTTACTTTGGTCCCAGCTCTCTGCAGGTCATTCACTAGGTCCCCCCGTGTGGTTCTGGGATTTTTGCTCACCGTTCTTGTGATAATTTTGACCCCCTCCATCTGGTGCGTGGAGCACCAGATCGAGGGAGATTATCAGTGGTCTTGTATGTCTTCCATTTCCTAATAATTGCTCCCACAGTTGATTTCTTCAAACCAAGCTGCTTACCTATTGCAGATTCAGTCTTCTCAGCCTGGTGCAGGTCTACAATTTTGTTTCTGGTGTCCTTTGACAGCTCTTTGGTCTTGGCCATAGTGGAGTTTGGAGTGTGACTGTTTGAGGTTGTGGACAGTTGTCTTTTATACTAATAACAAGTTCAAACAGGTGCCATTAATACAGGTAACGAGTGGAGGACAGAGGAACCTCTTAAAGAAGTTTACACTTCTGTGAGAGCCAGAAATCTTGCTTGTTTGTAGGTGACCAAGTACTTATTTTCCACCATAATTTGCAAATAAATTCATTAAATATCATACAATGTGATTTTCTGGATTTTTTTTCTCCTTTTGTCTGTCATAGTTGAAGTGTACCTATGATGAAAATTACAGGCCTCTCTCGTCTTTTTAAGTGGGAGAACTTGCACAATTGGTGGCTGACTAAATACTTTTTTGCCCCACTGTATATGTCAAATCAAATGTGCCTCTGAATGGTTTCTTTGTCTAATATGTCCATCTCCCTGCATACAATGTAGACCTATTCAAAGTTCAAAAGTAAGTCTTAAATGAGGATGGGTCATCTTCATTATCTGGACTCCTGCCAACTCACAGAATCACAAGGGTTTGTGTCAACCAAACTCTCTTGTAAAGTTGTGTCTTCTCTTCCCAAAGGTACACTTTCCCGAAGTTGAGAAGGTTGACTGGCTCAACAAGGTAAAATAATGTTTTTTCCATTCATGCTGGTCACTCTTTGTCTGTTGTGCTGTTGTCACCTCAGAGTGGTGGAGGGCCAATGGAGTTGGCCCGACGGCACAAACAGATCTGTTTAGTGTAGTCTTTGGGACGGTCTGGTAATGAACTGCTTTAAACATTGACATGTTGCCCACAAAGCTTCCAAACAACATTGTTTTCAATGACATATCACATACACAACTTCTCAATGTTATGCTCTACATTTGTTTATCCACACAATGATTTGGTTATGCTGATCACAACTAGTTCTTCTGTCATTCTTTGGTCATATGTCTGTCTCTATGTCTTTAGATTTTGCTGCAGGCGTGGCCTTTCTTTGGCATGTTCATGGAGAAGCTCCTCAAAGAGAAGATCCAGCCATCCATCAGATTGTCCAGCCCATACCTCAAAACATTCACCTTCACAAAAGTCCACTTTGGTCATACAGTGAGAGAGCTTTTGTTGTGTTAGCATATCAGGTTTCACCTCGTGGTTCTAGGTTTGTATGAGTTCTAATACCTGGGGCCTCATTTATCAACCGTGCTTAATTCCTCACAAAATGTTGGCGTACGTGGAGATCATAGGATTTGTATTCTCAACACATTTTTCTGATCAAAGCCACATGTAGCAAATAAGCTGTTAAATTTTTTTGTTAACCAAACTTGAAACTTTCTCATTGACCTCCATACAAAAACTCCTTGCTTGGTGAATACAAAACACTACCTGCTGGAGAAGACTGATTATGTGGCCTTTTGTCCCTCTCGTTTTGCCTCTTCCTCTCTGCAAAAAGCATTCAATTTTGGGATTGGGGTAAAATCCAAAAATTGTGCTATATATTCATTGGTTTTGTCATGGCTAATTTGTAAGTGTTAATTATTAATGCATTACAAGCTCAAACACTTAATCCGCAAAAATGACAAATGAATTACTGGGCGATAGGGATTTTTTAGAACCTAAGTGCGGGGCCCACCCTAATCTGATTGTGGAAGTGGGGTGGTAGATGCCTAGTCTCCCTTATGGCTCAAATCAGGTGCCTACATAGTATACACCATAGGCATACATAATTTACACACACACAGTACATACCCCACAGACATACATTATTCTCTCTCTCACACACACACACCCAGAGAGAGAAGTCTGCTCAGACAGATCGAGCTCAGAAAGGCCCAGCTCATGACCCTCCATCAGCAGCAGATTTTAATTTAGAATGGAAAATGAATGTGTTTATGCTACATGTTAGTGCATCGCATCGATTTGTTCTCTAATCAAACCGAATCACACCGAATTGTTTCAAACTAAAACGTATTGTTCCTGTATCGTATCAGAGGCTATTCATGTATCTTGATATGTATCGAATCATCTTGAAAGGGAATGATGCACATCCCTAATGAATGGTAAGATGTGTTGTGTAGTAGCGGGAATAAACCAATCAGGAGATAATTAGAATATGAAATAAACATATTAGGCCCCAGTTATGCAATCTCCTTGCTAACAGAAAATGCATATTTTTATCTTCTGTTTTTATTACCATTCATGTATTAAATGAATGTCAACAAACACCTCCATTTCCCCCAAAAAACTTCAAATTCCCATACTATGAAACATATTTTTGCTACTATTTAGCATACAAGTATGATTATTCAGACACAGCCAGCATATATTTTTTTTGGTGCCTCATTGGATAAATGTGGCACCTGGTGATATATATATATTCTCCTAATTTCAGCCCCTCCGAATCACTGGACTTAAAGTTTACACCCATGAAGTGGACAAGAGGCAGGTGGTTATGGACCTGCATATAAGGTAATAGTAGTAGTAGTCAAAATCGAATCAATAACACACAGTACAGCACAATAAAGACACACTAGGCCTACAATGGCTAGTAGTACTGTAGTTAGTAGTACAGCAGAAGTAGTAGTTTTATCGTCCCAGAAAATCCATAACAGTCCGTAGTCCGTTCTGACTCCCTGTAAACTATTAGGGCTTTGGATTTAGCTTGGTCCCAGATATGTTTGTGCTGTTGACAGTGCTTTTTGCTTCACAGTTACGATGGGGATGTGGACATCGACACAGAGGTGAAGCCGCCCATCACTGCTGGGGTCAAAAGTATTCGGGTAGGCATCCGAAGTTCTTGTGTGGCATCTAGCTTGGCTCCATGTCCTACTGGCATATGCAACCACCCTATGCTAGCCTAGGATGACTGTGGTTCAAAATTGAACATTGTTATCATGACAAACAGGTTACGTCACATTATTCCTCTCACATCAAGCCGTGTGTTCAATTTGCATTGTGTGTAATTAGCTTTTTTGGTTTGAAGATAAATTTCCCCTCTTGAGGAACTGTTTTAAAACTGGTCAGCCCTTTTCTAATCATGTCAGAATGTTTTATTTTTCAGCTTCAAGGCATGTTGCGTGTCATTCTGGAACCTCTGATTGGAAATGCCCCTTTGGTTGGAGGAGTCACTATGTTCTTCATTCGTCGGCCGGTGGGTTCTGAAAGATGGCTCTGTTTGTTATTTATACCTATGACACCCAGAGATATAAAAAATAAAATAAAAACTTTAGCTACCTTCGTTCACCCTCTTTATTATTGTTATTTAACTAAATGTTATATATTTTTGTTTTCAGGAGGACCAAGGCTAGTAGTATAGGCTATAACTTTTTAAACCCAACCATGTCACTGATGAGTATGGGACCTGTTGTGCCCCCGTCAGGACATCGGCATCCTTGTGGTAGGATGCTAAGAGTGATGAAATTTTTAATTTAAAGTTATCAAATTCAAAATGGTTTAATTTTCAGACCCTACAAATCAACTGGACAGGGTTGACCAACCTCCTAGACACTCCAGGTCTAAGGTAATATTTTTTTTTAATGTTTACATACAAGTACAAAATATATTTATCATTTTTTTCCTTGAAAAAGAGTTCTACAAATTCCGATTTTTTTAGGTCAGAATGTATCAGTTTCAAAATCACTATTTTAGATTGAAGTGACTTTTGCCGTTCAACCTTCACCTCCACAGTCACCTGTCTGAGCCAGCCATCATGGACATCATCGCTTCCCTTATGGTCCTGCCCAACCGCATGTGTATCCCCCTCATAGACCAGGTCAAAGTGGACCAGATGAGGTTCCCCCTGCCTCGTGTGAGTACAGTAAACTGATGCTCCACTGTGTTGAGACCTGTGTCAGTGCCAAAGGCCCAGTACAGTAGGTGTTCTGATCGGACAACACAGGAGGATGGATAGACACAATTTGAGTGTATGGCACATCTATGGCACAGTTCCAATGATTGGAAGTGGCTCCATTAAATTGTAATTTTCTATGAAATGTCAGAACAAGATTTGACACATCAAAAAATACTGTAGTTTAATGGGATCTTCAAATATTTATATATCTCTAAAAATCTGTTAATCAAATCTGGTTCCTGTGTTGCTGGCTAACTTGTGTTCATATTTTGTGGGTCTAAAAATATGCTAGTTCTGTTAAATTTGTATTTTAGTGGGTGTGTGCAGTAAGATCTTGCTGTGTTTTGTACTTTTTTTTAACTACAGTATTTTTTGATGTTTTAGGGAGTTGTGAGGGTACACTTGCTGGAGGCCCGGGATCTGATAGCGAAGGACACTTATATGATGGGAATGGTGAAGGGAAAGTCTGACCCCTACGCGGTGCTTAGGGTCGGCAATATCCACTTCCAAAGCAAGACCATCCAGGAGAACCTGCACCCACGCTGGAACGAAGTTTATGAGGTAGGGACTCCTGAAAATCCTCCTACTGTAAATGTAGTCACACACACTCACGATCGTGCAGTCAACCCATTCTCTCTCCCCTTTGTCTATACAAACTTTGTTTTTATTTATTACCATATAATATATATATTTGAATATATGATTTCTTACTCTGTTGTTTTTTATCCCCTTTTTTGTCAACTGCAGTTTGTGGTACACGAGGCCCCTGGGCAGGAGTTAGAGGTGGATGTATTTGACGAGGACACTGACAAGGATGACATCCTGGGAAAGTGAGGAAACCACTTACTATGTGCACGAGAATAGACACAACCTCCCCATTCTGATTTCTTACGCCCACTTGTCACTGACTGCTGACCCATGTCAAACATTCAGTAGTGCACAAGTAGGTTGTGGAATGTTCATATAGAAATATGTCATGTAGAACATATGCCTCTGACAATGTAGATTAAGGAATCATTCCGGCTCTATTCATGACGTTATCTGGAATATTTTCCACAACATTTGTGTGACAAAGCCTATTGAACATGGCCCTGGTTAGATACTTTGACCATTTGAGGGCTTATTTATCCATCGTAGGTTTCGCTTGGACTTTGGAGAAGTGAAGAAGGAAAAAGAGATGGATAAGGTGAGAAGGTCATATTGAATGTTTATGTTGTGGGATAGGCAACTCAGGTCCTGCAAGGCCAAATTACTTCTGGTTCTAATTAACTGAGGTGAATGAACCTACAGCAGCTAAGGTGATAATGGCTGGGGTCATTTTTGCTGTTCTCCAAATAGAATTTTAACATTTTTAATTGTGTAGAAATGCAGTAAATGAAATTTAACTTTCAAAAAATGTCCAGGGAGGACCTCACTAACTCAAACCCTGGTTATGGCCCTGCACACAACGGAACACATTTTTAAAATGTGGATACAAATAGAAATTATTGTTATTAGCTAAGGTAGTCTCCCGGTTTCAGTGTGTTTTCTACCTTTTGGTATCTAAAGAATGGAATGAGAAGACTCTCTTGCCAATCAGTGATATAAGTCAATACATCAACTATCAGGTAGAAAAGAAAACTAGCAGAACTTTTGGCCTTCCATGTCTGGAGTTTACTAGCCTTGTTTTGAGAGGTTCTGAGGGTGATAACATCTCGGTTCAGATGAATAAACTCTTCCCATTTCGTTGTCATAGTGGTTCCCCCTGGATGATGTGACGAGTGGAGAGGTTCATCTCAAACTGCAGTGGCTCTCTCTACAAACTGACCCGGGACTCCTAGTGGAGGTAAGCGCTCTTAAGCAGTTTATAACCACTCTTAAGCAGTTTATAAGCATTCTTAAGCAGTTGAGCTGACTCACCCAAACCGTGTTGTGGAAGCTCTGATATGTCTTTTCATATTGTACAGCCTGGGGCGCTAAAGGAAAACAACAAATGTGCTTATTAACCGTATACAACCTTTGACGAATATTGTGTATTTCTTTTATTTTTCCGTTACAGAAATCTGATGGCTGTGCTTGTGCTATGCTTGCTGTGTACCTAGACAATGCCTCAAATCTACCAGTAAGTACCTCTGTCAAGCCTGTACAGCCACGGAGACTCACATGTTAACTAGCACAAACAGTCTGCGATGTGAAAATAAGATGCGATAACCAAGTTTATTCGGTCATGAAAACATTAGTACACATTCGTTGAGCACTAACAGGACACTCTCCACTCAATCAGAATGCCCCAGGTGCCTTAGCACATGCATATAACAAAGAGTTAGCAATTTTGCATATACAACATGTGATAGGCCGATGACAATCAAATATAAATGTTACAATGTAATCCCCTTATTGAAGATTATCATCACCAGTACCATCATTCGTAACTCATCATAATTGACCCTTCGCAAAGATCTGCCTCAGAATTTTGGGCAACCATTCACAGCGCTCCAATGGATAACAACTGTCGTCGAGTCCTCGGACAAGCTCACATTTAAATCGCATGAAAGCCAGTAAAGGCTATGGCAAATACTGAGAATTTTCTTCAAAAAATACATGTTCAATTATTTAGCCATTTAAACAGTGCAACAGGTGTATTTGCTACTGTGATTCCTGAAATGCAGAGCTTGTTGATGGAGTATTTTTCTAATCTGAAATTAAACCTTTGTTACATTGTTTGCTAGCTCAGCTGGTTATTAACTAGCTCTCAATTTCTCAAAATGAATGTTAGCTCCCTAAGTTAGCAATGTTATAAATACAACTCCCATCTGCTGTCGGCATTAGGATACGATTTGAGCGCACTAGTTATCTCTAAAAGTTGTTATAGCTTTGACTGCATGCTGACAGTGAATTCAGAGCCATTCAGTGGCTAGCTACACTACAAACAGAGCTACACTACAAACAGAACATTACCAGATTCCTGTGAAGCAATTGTAATGACAGTCAACAACATACCCCCTGCTAATCAGGAAATTATTGGGTGTCTGTTTTAATTTCATTAAATATGAGAAACACAGTTTGAAATCATTGTGAGGGGATTTCGCCAGTGATGGAATAGGTAATTAGGCTTCCCTGGAAAATGTGACCCATTTCAGGAAGCTAGGTGTATGTCACGCTCTTTTTATTTGTATATTTTTTTTATATATACAGTGGGGCAAAAAAGTATTTAGTCAGCCACCAATTGTGCAAGTTCTCCCACTTAAAAAGATGAGAGGCCTGTAATTTTCATCATAGGTACACTTCAACTATGACAGAAAAAATGAGGAAAAAATGCAGAAAATCACATTGTAGGATTTTTAATGAATTTATTTTGCAAAGTATGGTGGAAAATAAGTATTTGGTCAATAACAAAAGTTTATCTTAATACTTTGTTATATACCCTTTGTTGGCAATGACAGAGGTCAAACATTTTCTGTAAGTCTTCACAAGGTTTTCACACACTGTTGCTGGTATTTTGGCCCATTCCTCCATGCAGTTCTCCTCTAGAGCAGTGATGTTTTGGGGCTGTTGATGGGCAACACGGACTTTCAACTCCCTCCAAAGATTTTCTATGGGGTTGAGATCTGGAGACTGGCTAGGCCTCTCCAGGACCTTGAAATGCTTCTTACGAAGCCACTCCTTCGTTGCCCGGGCAGTGTGTTTGGGATCATTGTCATGCTGAAAGACCCAGCCAAGTTTCATCTTCAATGCCCTTGCTGATGGAAGGAGGTTTTCACTCAAAATCTCACGATACATGGCCCCATTCACTCTTTCCTTTACACGAATCAGTTGTCCTGGTCCCTTTGCAGAAAAAATACCCCAAAGCATGATGTTTCCACCCCCATGCTTCACAGTAGGTATGGTGTTCTTTGGATGCAACTCAGCATTTTTTGTCCTCCAAACACGACGAGTTGAGTTTTACCAAAAAGTTATATTTTGGATTCATCTGACCATATGACATTCTCCCAATCTTCTTCTGGATCATCCACATGCTCTCTAGCAAACTTCAGACGGGCCTGGACATGTACTGGCTTAAGCAGGGGGACACGTCTGGCACTGCAGGATTTGAGTCCCTGGCGGCGTAGTGTGTTACTGATGGTGTCCTTTGACAGCTCTTTGGTCTTGGCCATAGTGGAGTTTGGAGTGTGACTGTTTTGAGGTAGGAGCCTCTTAAAGAAGAAGTTACAGGTCTGTAAGAGCCAGAAATCTTGCTTGTTTGTAGGTGACCAAATACTTATTTTGCACCGTAATTTGCAAATAAATTCATTAAAAATCCTACAATGTGATTTTCTGGATTTTTTTCTTCTTCTCATTTTGTCTGTCATAGTTAAAGTGTACCTATGATGAAAATTACAGGCCTCATCTTTTTAAGTGGGATAATTTGCACAGTTGGTGGCTGACTAAATGCTTTTTTGCCCCACTGTAACTACACACGATGTCTTACTTAGTTAAATTGGTTCCAGTCTGCCATGAAACGTTCATCCATTTTTCAGAAATTATACATTTCTAATTTTGTCGGAAAGTCATTTTCATTCCAAGTCAAGCTATCAAACATTAGCTTGCTGGCTCGCTAGCTAACGTGTATGATCTGTGTAGAAATAATATTACTATCTCAGAAACTCATTTGCATTGCCTAATGTTAGCTAGCTAGCAAACGTTGAACCTAGTTGGTTACCTTTAGCTACCTGCAGATTCATACTACAGCATTTCATGCATGGTGGCTAACTATGACAATCAGTTTGTACTGTTTGGGGGTGATTTTACAGCCATCTATTGTATTTCATGAACATGTGTACATGTCTAGACAATAGTGACCCATCTACTTAGTTTGATGTGTCTGGGGGTTATAGCATTTCTTTCACATGACCCATCAATTTAGACAAGTGTCTCGGGAAGCGTCATCTAATAATTATAAAAACATTTGTCTGTACCCTTCCTATTTGTGATATTGTTACTATGCAAATTTTCAAGTTACCATTCCACTGTACTGTTTATAGCTGTATCATGTGCTTGTGACAAATACATTTTGATTGTATTTGATATAGTGTGTGTTTACCAGAGACTGTAACGTGAAGAACAACATGACCTGCACCAAAGTCAGATTAGGATATAGGCCAAGAACTAGATAAAGTGTATTTTTACCTGGCGGTTTCCTTATTGTAGGTTACTTATTTCATTATTTTTAGTTTTGAAATCTTTGGTTGTTCACTACTCTACACTACTCTGTTTAGCACATGGCCTCACATGTGAATCCTTAAAGAGATGGGTGGGACTAAGGCTTAAGAGGGTGTGAAAGATGCCGAATTGGTGTAGACAAAGACGAGCTTTCCAGTAGGTGTACCAAAACATTCACGGGCCATTTTCTAAAAAGTGGAGTTTATCAACTTTCAAAGCAGAATTACTTTCCCATTGTTTGTCAACTGCAGTGTATGATATCCCATTTTGTAGCTCTGTGTCTTTACCTTTATCAACAACAAAAAACCATACACCATTTCAAATTTTGCCACATAAGACCCAATCAGGGTGGTCGGTCATATTTTGCAGATGTTGTCCGAGGTTGCAACAGTACAAAGAGGGGCGTGGCTTAGAGAAAGGTCAATTGTGCTCAAGTTTTCTGTCATAAAACGTGGCCTTCTGCATTGAACATTTTAGAACTCTATTTTATCAAACCTAACGCAATGGTTAATATTAGCGCTGGCTGGGTCTGGGGGTGTGTCAGAAATATTGTTGCTATTTTCACTGCAGTAATTGAGTTTATTAAATAGCATCGGCTACAGTTACATGTAATAGCAACATAACAAAAACAATGTTTTCTCAAGATGTTTGGAGTGTTGACAGTCAACATTGTTGTAATTGGCTTCAACGACTATAGGCCTTTACGCATCGCACTTCTCCTCAAATAAAAAATACTAGGCTCCCGTAATATGTTCTCAATATGATGTAGCCTAGGCCTACCGTTGATATGGTGTTATAGCACTGAATAATTTGAATACAAGAGGCGCTCTTTGGAAATCAGGATGGATATAAACCGACTGGAGTAGTCTAAGCGCTGCAGGTAGACCTATGTGAATTGTGAATAATGTAAAAGCATGATGGCAAAAGCCTCATGAGTAGACCATTTAGAAACCTTTTATGGATAGCCTACTTGGCTAATGCATGGCTAGGATAAGAAAGACACCAGATTAATTGCTGTTGAACCTTCTTTCATTATAGTAGGGTAGTGGTAGCGTGTAAGGGCTTTTTTTCTTTATCAAATGAAATGGAAAACAAGCAATTATTACAGGAAAATAACTTAAATGTTTCTAAATACCAGTGTCACCAGATCATGTCATCTCTCTTTCCATGATGGGCATATAACCTACATGGAGGGTTTTTTACGCACATCCAAAATAAGAACAGGAACTGGCTCAAATAATGTACAGTAGCCTACATAGATAAGGGGATACTCACAAACTTGATCTTTTAATAAAGATTTGATGATTTTAAGATGTATTTCAAAGCGGTCTCACGAGCCAAAGGACACACCTCAGATATTACCACTTCTCCCACCTCTGCACAGGGGTGCTCATGTACAAAGTAAATTACTAATCCTGGCTCGAGGATTTGAAAATGGAACTGTGCTGGCTTTAACAGGTCAAAATTGCAAAGAATGTGCATTTGACAACTGCTTAATGCCAGCTGAAAATAGAGCCCTTAAATGTGTTATTTTGATACATGCACTACATTTATTTGTTTTGCTCTATACATGCTCTTCATTCTACTTCATTGCAGGCATATGCCAGTATTTGTTTTTCTATTGGAAATATATATTGTATACTATTAATATCCATTTATTTGCCTACCACAGAAAGACCACAGTGAGTTCAGCCACTTTAAAAAGGATGGGAAGCACGCCAAAGATGCCAGGGTAAGATTGACCACATGCATGGGTTGTATTTGGTAGGGCACATAAAGGACAACATTTTGAATCATTTTGCAATGGAAACGAAAATGTTTAGTTTCTTATTGGACATGTCCAGGTAGTTCCTCCCTGTTTCAGTCTGTTTTCCATTTGGTGCCTAATGAATATGACTTAGGCAGAGTTGAATGGCCTGCTACTGGTACTCCAGGGTTGTGTTCACTAGAAACCAAATGGAAGCCAACAGCAGCAAACAGAACAAAACAGGGAGGGACCTACATGAATTTGTCCAACAAACTCTTTTCTGTTTGGAGTAAATGGTTTCCGTTGTGCACAGTACCTGGTACAGCACTAGTGTTTCCTGTTTTTCTGGAGAAGGCAGGTCATGAGGGTGTGACCTGTTGTATTCATTCCCATACCTGCTTTGTCTGCCCTGTCTTGATCTGTTTTTGATTCTGCTTCCCCTCCTCTGCTCCCCCTCCTGGTCACTCTGTGACACTGCTGTGATAATCTTCAGTTTCGCTGATGTCACTCTTCGGGGAAAGTGTTAAACACTGTCATGGAAAATGCCTTTTGCATAAGTAAGGTCCCTTTCTGGACCGTAGGCAGCGAGTTCTGTCTTTGACCTGTGGTAATGCAGAACTTTTTCTGAAGGTTGATTAGTCAGAGGACAATCTCCACTGTCTGTATGTTGTGATGATTAGTCTAGAGCTGCTCTCTCTCTAAAGCATGAAACCATTAACAAGCTGCCAGGTGTAGCACAGTTTCTATTATTGAATCTATGTTTGTGCATTTGTGTCCTTTTATACAGTATAGTGTAGATCCCCGTGTTAAAGAAGTATTGACATTTCCCTCTCTGAAGTCTGCTAACACTATAGGCTCCCCTCTCTAGGTCATATAGTGTACTAGCAGCTAGTGTGTGTGTGTATATACACAGAGAGCACCTTTTCTCTTATGAGCTGATGCATTCCTCTGTTTGCTCACGTGAGCCTAGCTCATATTATTCTCATGTGAGTGGAATGCAGACTCAAGGCAACCTATATGGGAGCTGCCTGCAGGTAAACTAGAATATTCTAGAGCGCTCCGCCACTCATAAACCAGACATGTCAGACCTGGCTGAAGCTTGTTTACCTTTTGTGAAATCTCTTGTTTTTCTGCTGAGTGTTCCTGACATTGAAATCTCTGATTTGGAGTTGGACAAGTACAGGTTCTAAGTAATGAAGTGAATGTTATGCAGGTCAATTAAAAAATACAGTGAGCTCAAAGTATTGGGACAGTGTTTTGGCTCTGTACTCCAGGACTTTGGATTTGAAATGATACAATGACTGAGGTTAAAGTGCAGACTGTCAGGTTTAAAAAAAATAAAAAATTACAGCACTTTTTATACATAGTCCCCTCCATTTTAGGGGAACAAAAGTATTGGGACAATTTCACTTATACTGTAGAGTATAAAAGTAGTCAAAAGTTATTATTTTGTGTCCAATAGAATGGTAAATAATATATTGTGTTATTTTGGAGTCACTTTTATTGTAAATAAGAATATAATATGTTTCTAAACACTTCTACATTCATGTGGATGCTAGCATGATTACGGATAATCCTGAATGAATCGTGAATAATGATTCATAACCCCCCCAAAAATGCTAACAGCCCCTGTTAATATAATGTTGAGAGGATAGCATGTCTTGGGGGTATGATATTTGTGCGTCTAACTTTGTCACTCATAATTTATTCATGATTAATTTAGGATTATCTGTAATCATGGTAGCATCCACATTAATTTAGAAGTGTTTAGAACACAGGAGGTTGGTAGCACCTTAATTGGGGAGGACGGGCCCGTTGTAATGGCTGGAGCGGAATCAGTGGAATGGTATCAAATACGTCAAACACATGGTTTCCGTGGTTTCCATGTGTTTGATGCCATTCCATTTGCTCTGTTCCAGCCATTATTATGAGCTGTCCTCCACTGGTTTAGAAATATATTATAATTTACAATTAAACTGATACAATTTCATTATTTACCATTCAATTCTATTGGGCACAAAATAATCTGAAACACAACCAAAATTTACAGCAAATGCACTTTAACCTCCATTGTATCATTTCGATTCCAACGTGCTAGAGTACAGAGCCATACCAATAAATACTTTTGGAGCTCACTGTACACACACACTGACACACTCATATCTGAGCCTCTTTTATATCAATGTTAATGTTCTTTTAATCTATAGTTCACAAGGAGACCCAACAATCCAAACTCTTATGTGGAGTTCTCCATTGATGAACAGAATCTGAAAAGCAAGGTATGTTAATACTGAATGCTGCTGCATTGTAGAGATAGTCATGCCAGGTGGATGTGACTTCTATGAATTAAATATAGTATATCCCCACTGATACGTTTTTTTGTCCATTGCATCATTCAACTGACTGTATCTGCCGTTAACCATTCTATATACAGGTAACTGCCAAAATAATGCAAATACTTTAGTAAATGAGGGATCCAAAGTATATATCGAAAAAAGTTGCTTCCACACAGGTGTGGTTCCTGAGTTGATTAAGCAGTTGACATCCCATCATGCTTAGGGTCATGTATAAAAATGCTTGGCTACCATGCCTATAGGATGACAATCCACATGCCATGAGTGGTATCTGAATGGTTTCAAGAGCATGAAAACTATGTAAACCATATGTCATTGGCTGGCTCAGTCACCAGATCTCAACCTAATTGAGCACTTATGGGAGATTCTGGAGCGGTGCCTGAGACAGCGTTTACTACCACCATCAACACAATTATGGAATTTCTCGAGGAAGAATGGTGTTGCATCCCTCCAATAGAGTTCCAGACACTTGTAGATTATATGCCAAGGTGCATTGAAGCAGTTCTTGCTCATGGTGGTCCAACACCCTATTAAGACAATTTATGTTAGTGCTTTATTTATTTTGGCAGTTACTTGTATCTTACAGGTAGGGCCCCTAAAATCCCCGAAATCCTGATTTGAAGGATTTTCTGCTTCTCCTAGAATTTCCTGCTTCTCCTATCCTGAACTCCAGGAATCTTCAGACCTGGGTTTTCTGGGAAAACATGGATTTTTTTTTTTTAAACTTCCTGGAATTTTGTAACAGGTGTTTTTCTTAGATTTTTTTTTTCCTCAATTGGGTAAAAAAATCTGTTCTCTCCTCCGTGACCCGGAAACCAATAAGTGGTCACCATATGTAGGAGTTTCAATTCTTTAATAGGTGAAATGAGGAGTTTCCTCTTCTCCTTGTTTGCCCCCTCCGGCAAAGGATGTTAAAGGTGTGTCCTACCACGGAAGAGTTTTGAAATCAGCCACAACCCTTTGAAACGGCTGTTTTCTCAGAGGAGAAAACTTTGCACATCTTAAAAAAGTAATACATTACTTATCCTTTTATCTGTGAAATGTATAGTGCAGCTACTTACATTTATTTTTACCACTTCACACATGTATACTGAGTGTACAAAACATTAGGAACACCATCCTAATATTGAGTTGCACTCCCTTTTGTCCTCAGAACAGGTTTTGAAATCGTTCCACTGGGTTGCTGGCCCATGTTTACTCCAATGCTTCAGTTGTATCAAGTTGACTGGATGGAACATTCTTGATACACACAGGAAATTGTTGAGCGTGAAAAACCCAGCATCGTTGCAGTACTTGACACTCAAACTGGTGTGCCTGGAACCTACTACCATACCCCGTTCAAATGGCATTTAAATATTTTGTCTTGCCATTCACCCTCTGAATGGCACAATCCTTCTTTAGCCTGTCTCCTCCCCTTCATCTACACTTATTTAGGTGGATTTAACAGGTGACCTCAATTAGGGATCATAGACGGACCAGATGAATCCAGCTGAAAGCTGTGTCATGGAAATAACAGGTGTCACGGAAAGGACAGGTTTTGTACGCTGTGTATTTTGGGATTCCACTCCTGTAAACGTAATTTGCCTGATACACTAGAGAAGAGACAAAGTAATTTCTTACAAGCGCATTTGTTTCCACATTTCCTCGCTTCCCTCTGATGTTTTCAAAAAGAGGCACGGAGAGGACGAGGAGGAGGACATGAGGAGTCGAGGAAATCCAATTGAGAAAAGGGCTCCATTGTGCCCCATCTTTATTGTCATTCCCCTCTCCTTCCTATAGGTGGTGTTTGCATCCAAAGACCCTGTGTGGGAGGAGTGCTTTACCTTCTTTGTGCACAGCATAACAAACCAGCGACTGAATATTCAGGTATACGACCCTCATGATAAAGTAAGGAAGAAACCTTCACACTGGTAGTAGTCAGTGCACACACAGACCTGATCATGTCATATAATGGGCAAATAGTCTGTAGTCTTTTTTAAAATTTAATTTTCTGTTTTTATGATTTCAGGTCTACTCTATTTTTCTACTACTACTATTCTTTTTGTTTTTTTTACTACATTTCTCTGTTGTACTACTGTAGACATCAGACCTGGGATAACTATATAATCAAATATGCTTTGTGAATAGTAACATCTTTTTTTTAAAGAAGTTTACTACCATTTAGAGTTGACTACAAATATCTGAATACAGATCGCACAAAGTGACTACTTTTCGGAAACATTTGGATTTTCCACCTTCAACTAAGATTAGTTAAACTAGTAGATTATCAAACCAACCAATGAGATTTACTCCTCGAACTACACACACGTACAGATAACGTGTCTTGTTTCAAACAAATGTACCAATTTTAAAGGGATAGTTTACTCTCAATAAAAATTAACATTATTTTCCACCTGTACCTTGGCTGTTGTCGATTTTCAACAAGGCAAGTTTGGATATTTCCTTACTTGGATACTTAAAATTCATATTTTGTTTGCAAGTGACTTATGCCTCTTTGATTAACAATGTAATAACTTGAGTAACATTTTATTAACATTGTTATATAAGTTGTGTATTTTAATTCCATAGCAATGGAGATGAGCTTTTTAAAAATGTTATTAAAAGAGGAATAGTAACTCAAATCAAATGTATTTATATAGCCCTTCGTACATCAGCTGATATCTCAAAGTGCTGTACAGAAACCCAGCCTAAAACCCCAAACAGCAAGCAATGCAGGTGTTGAAGCACGTTGGCTAGGAAAAACTCCCTAGAAAGGCCAAAACCAAGGAAGAAACCTAGAGGAACCAGGCTATGAGGGTTGGCCAGTCCTCTTCTGGCTGTGCCAGGTGGAGATTATAACAGAACATGGCCAAGATGTTCATAAATGACCAGCATGGTCAAATAATAGGTCTGGGACAGGTAGCACGTCCAGTGAACAGGTCAGGATTCCAAAGCCGTAGGCAGAACAGTTGAAACTGGAGCAGCAGCATCGCCAGGTGGACTGGGGACAGCAAGGACTCATCATGCCAGGTAGTCCTGAGGCATGGTCCTAGGGCTCAGGTCCTCCGAGAGAGCGAAAGAAAGAGAGAATTAGAGAGAGCATACTTCAATTCACACAGGACACCGGATAAGACAGGAGAAGTACTCCAGGTATAAGAAACTGACCCTAGCCCCCGACACAAACTACTGCAGCATAAATACTGGAGGCTGAGACAGGAGGGGTCAGGAGACACTGTGGCCCCATCCAATGATACCCCCGGACAGGGCCAAACAGGAAGGATATAACCCCACCCACTTCGTCAAAGCACAGCCCCCACACCATTAGAGGGATATCTTCAACCACCAACTTACCATCCTGGGACAAGGCCGAGTATAGCCCACAAAGATCTCCGCCACGGCACAACCCAAGGGGGGGCGCCAACCCAGACAGGAATATCACATCAGTGACTCACCCCTCCAAGGGACACCCCTCCGAGGGACTGCATGAAAGAGCACCAGTAATCCAGTGACTAAGCCCCTGTAATAAGGCTGAGAATGCCCGTGGAAAGAGGGGAACTGGCCAGGCAGAGACAGCAAGGGCGGTTCGATGCTACAGAGCCTTTCCGTTCACCTTCACATTCCTGAGCCAGAATACACTCAATCATATGAACCACTGAAGAGATGAGTCTTCAGTAAAGACTTAAAGGTTGAGACCGAGTTTGCGTCTCTCACATGGGTAGCAAGACCATTCCACAAAAATTGAGCTCTATAGGAGAAAGCCCTGCCTCCAGCTGTTTGCTTAGAAATACTAGGGACAATTAGGAGGCCTGCAAACCATTCACAGAGACAAACTGATATCCTTCCGACAGATAAGATCTAAACCTGGCCAGAACTTGTCCGTGTAGACCAATTCCGGTTTCTAATCTCTCCAAAAGAATGTGGAGATCGATGGTATCAAAAGCATCACTAAGGTCTATGAGCATGAGGACAGATGCAGAGCCTCAGTCTGATGCCATTAAAAGGTCATTTACCACCTTCACAAGTACAGTCTCAGTGCTATGATGGGGTCTAAAACCAGACTGATGCATTTCGTATACATTGTTTGTCTTCAGGAAGGCAGTGAGTTGCTTTCTAATAATCATGATCTTTTCCTCAAAGAAGTTCATGAATTTATTACTGCTGAAGTGAAAGCCATCCTCACTTGGGGAATGCTGCTTTTAAGTTAGCTTTGCGACAGTATCAAAAATACATTTAAGATTGTTCTTATTTTCCTCAATTATGTTGGAGAAAAAAAAGGCTCTTCGAGACTGCACGGTACTGTCTTTCCAAGCTAGTCGGAAGACTTCCAGTTTGGTGTGGCGCCATTTCCGTTCCAATTTTCTGGAAGCTTGCTTCAGAGCTCGGGTATTTTCTGTATACCAGAGAGCTAGTTTCTTCTTAGAAATGTTTTTTGTTTTTAGGGGTAAACCTGCATCTAGGGTATTGCGCAAGGTTAAATTGAGTTCCTCAGTTAGGTGGTTAACTGATTTTCTGTCCTCTGACGTCCTTGGGTAGGCAGAGGGAGTCTGGAAGGGCATCATGGAATCTTTTGTGTTGTCTGAAAATGGCTGTTTAGCAATGAGTAACAACCAATTTGAAAGAGCTTGACAAATTTTGAAAATAATAAAATGGGAAAATGTTAAATAATCCAGGTGTGCAAAGCTCTTAGAAATTTAGCTAGAGACTCACAGCTGTAATAACTGCATTGTAATAACATGTATTGACTCAGGGAGTTTGTCTGGAACCACTTTTGCAGATTCAAAACATCTAACAAAACACATTTTCAGAATTAATTCAACCAATTCAGTTCTTCTTTAAGAGGCTCCTCTGTCCTCCACTCGTTACCTGTATTAATGGCACCTGTTTGAACTTGTTATCAATATAAAAAACACCTGTCTACAACCTCAAACAGTCACACTCCAAACTCCACTATGGCCAAGACCAAAGAGCTGTCAAAGGACACCAGAAACAAAATTGTAGACCTGCACCGGGCTGGGAAGACTGAATCAGCAATAGGTAAGCAGCTTGGTTTGAAGAAATCAACTGTGGGAGCATTTATTAGGAAATGGAAGACATACAAGACCACTGATAATCTCCCTTGATCTGGGGCTCCACGCAAGATCTCACCCCGTGGGGTCAAAATGATCACAAGAACGGTCAGCAAAAATCCCAGAACCACACGGGGGGACCTAGTGAATGACCTGCAGAGAGCTGGGACCAAAGTAACAAAGCCTACCATCAGTAACACACTACGCCGCCAGGGACTCAAATCCTGCAGTGCCCGACGTGTCCCCCTGAGTTGCATCCAAAGAACACCATACCTACTGTGAAGCATGGGGGTGGAAACATCATGCTTTGGGGCTTTTTTTCTGCAAAGGGACCAGGACAACTGATCTGTGAAAAGGAAGAGTGAATGGGGCCATGTATCGTGAGATTTTGAGTGAAAACCTCCTTCCATCAGCAAGGGCATTGAAGATGAAACGTGACTGGGTCTTTCAGCATGACAATGATCCCAAACACACCGCCCGGGCAACGAAGGAGTAGCTTCGTAAGAAGCATTTCAAGGTCCTGGAGTGGCCTAGCCAGTCTCCAGATCTCAACCCCATAGAAAATCTTTGGAGGGAGTTGAAAGTCCATGTTGCCCAGCAACAGCCCCAAAACATCACTGCTCTAGAGGAGATCTGCATGGAGGAATGGGCCAAAATACCAGCAACAGTGTGGGAAAACCTTGTGAAGACTTACAGAAAACGTTTGACTTCTGTCATTGCCAACAAAGGGTATTGAGATAAACTTTTGTTATTGACCAAATACTTATTTTCCACCATAATTTGCAAATACATTCCTTAAAATTCCTACAATGTGATTTTCTGGAATTGTTTTCTCATTTTGACTGTCATAGTTGAAGTGTACCTATGATGAAAATTACAGGCCTCTCTCATCTTTTTAAGTGGGAGAACATGCACAATTGGTGGCTGACTAAATATTTTTTTGCCCCACTGTATATGTGTGGTGTACAGAGATGAGGTAGTCATTCAAAAATAATTTCAAGCACGATTATTGCACACAGAGTAAATCCATCTAGATTATTACGTGACTTGTTAACCTTTCTGGCGCAGGCATTCCGCTAGCGACCCACCTCAACAACATCCGGTGAAATTGCAGAGCATCAAATTCAAAATACTGAAATAGTCATAATAAACATTCATAAAAAATACAAGTGTTAGACATCGGCTTAAAGATTTTACTACTTGTTAATCCAGCCGCTTTGTCAGATTTCAAAAAGGCTTTACGGCGAAAGCGTACCATGTGATTATCTGAGGACAGCTCCCCGCTTCAAAAGCATACAAACATTTTACAACCAAGTACAGGAATTACGAAAGTCAGAAATAGCGATAAAATGAATCACATACCTTTTGAAGATCTTCATATGGTTGCAGTCACAAGAGTCCCAGCTACACAATAAATGTTTGTTTTGTTCGATAAAGTCCCTCTTTATGTCCCAAAAACTCAGTTTTGTTGTTCAGTAATCCACTGGCTCAAAGGCGGTCAAAGCATGTAGACAAATGCATCCTAATATTAGTGGTAAAGTTTGTCGAAACATGTCAAACGATGTTTATAGTTCATCCTCCGGTTGTCAATTGTCTAAATAATCGATAATATTTCAACCGGACAACAGCTTATTCAATAGAAAGGAAAAACAACGAAGGGCGCGCACTCGGTCACGCTCACAAACCAGCACTGCATGATTCTACAGTCCACTGACAGAAAGGTCTCATTCTTCTTCATTTTTCAGAAAACAAGCCCGAAACAATATCTGAAGACTGTTGGCATCTAATGGAAGCCATAGGAACTACAATCTGGGTCCTCACCCATTAGATAATCTTTAGGCTTTCAATTGAAAACTACCCACGTAAAAAAATCCCACTCCCTGGATGGATTTTCCTCAGTTTTTGCCTGCCTTATCAGTTCTGTTACACTCAAAGAAATTATTTTTACAGTTTTGGAAACTTTTTAGCGTGTTTTCTATCCAAATCTACAAACATATGCATATCCCAGCTTCTGGGCCTGAGTAACATGCAGTTTACTTTGGGCACGCTTCTCATTCAGACGTCGAATTACTGCCCCCAAGCCATAAGAAGTTTAAAGCAAATTTTACTCCTAAACCTATTTAGGCTTTCCATACAAAGGGCTTGAATACCTTCTGACTCAAGACATTTCAGCTTTTTATTTGTAATTAATTTGACATTATGGGCTATTGTGTGTAGACCAGTGATGACATCTAAATTTAATCCATTTTAAATTCAGACACACCAAAAATGTGGAAAATTCAAGGGGTGTGAATACTTTCTGAAGGCACTGTAGAAACAGAAATAAAGTACACAATTACCATTGTAATCAGTGATGGGATTGTTTTTAAAACAAAAATAATTCTGGATGAGGAAAATATTTAGATCGATACTGAATGTTTGATATTTTTCCATACCGCTCTAACCCATGTAGGCTACTCAGGTAATTATATGCTCGTATCACAATGTAAATAGCACATGGAATGAGATTTGATCCTTTGTTTCTGTGTGTGAGAGTGCCACTGTGTCTTATGGCCATAAAAGTACAATGACAAAAGTATAATTATATTTCTATACAGGTCAAAGAGCACGATAAGAAGACGTTACTAGGCACACTCAATGTGCCCCTCAGCCGGCTCCTCAACACGTCAGATATGACCTTGGACCAGCGCTTTCTGCTGGAGCGCTCTGGGGCCAACAGCCAGATCAAGATGAAGGCCACTCTCAGGGTGAGGGAAAACTGCTCACATATCAGTGTTCTTCTTCAGGGGTTGGGTAAATGGGGCGAAATGTGAGGTGAGACTGGATCCGTGTTGCAGGCTTAGACTGGATTGGTGCCCTATAGTCTCACATGGAATGGTTAGGTGTGATGTATGTAAATCTGTTCTCAGACCAGTGTCTTTGATTTGTGTCAAGTTGGGTTGGGCGTCAGCTGGATATTGTGGTCTGCAATTATTATTTGGACTTGTTTGAGCTAGAACAGTGACTTGCAGGTCACTTCTGTTGCAGATTAACTTTTTTTATTTGGTTCAAATTATAGGGATTGGGCTAGATTTGATTGCCACGTCCGTTTGCGATATTACAACAAAGAAGTTACTTGAAACAACGAGCAATTTTTGTATTTATTTTTGCCTCGGACATCATTGCATGCGTGCTAGAAAAGCAGAGTATGTACTGCATTTATAAAAAAAATTACCACGATGCTGGATGATCCTCCTCTTTTTCATCAACAAACAAAAACAATAATAGATGTGCTGCGGTGAACAGTGGTGCTGTTTCACCTTATGTGGATTTCAGCTTTAACAGTGGTTGACGAGAGATGTGCTAATGTGACAGGGCTATTGCGAGCTGTACACTATCTAGCTGTAAGTGGCGAATAGCCGTATTTTTACTGTCTGCCTTTTAGTGTCCTTGACATTGTCCCTACCCTCTATTCAAACACAGATCTTGACCCTAGAGAAACCAGAACCAAAGGTCATTCTCAATCCTCCACCTCATCCTCAGCCCCAGCCCTTACAAAACCCACCCACCACATCTCCTACTCCTTCTCCCTCCCCGTCCCCCTCATTTTACACCACCCCTACTGCTGCAGCTCTGGACAGTTCCACCAATAGGTTCCATGGAGATTACGTGCACGACCGCCACGGGTCTTTCCTGGCCGCCGACGGCCGGAGGACAGTCCCTTCCACCCCAGCACACATTCGACGCTTCGACTCCCAAAGCCTCCTGTCGGAGAACTCCATCGCCTCATCCCGTTTTGACTTGACTGAAGGGGCCCCCTATCCTGAGTGAGTCACTAACTTATTATCAACAGTTCATTAGGATCCAAATGGGCCGAAACGGAAAGAGATTAACATAAAAAAAATATTGGTTATCGTTGCAAAATGTTTTTCTACACTTTGCTATGGTGCACACTAATGAATGCACCACAGTTGGGGTCATTGGTTGGTAGTTTCGTATAATATTGAAAAAAATGGCTTAAGATTCAAACAGTCTTATTTGTGTATATTGTTTGTTTTTATATATATACTCAGTGATGAGTCCTGACTTTGTACACTAAAAATAAAGTATTGCCATTTTAGAGTCACACCTCATCTGTGCTTGTTTGATTCTGGAAAGTTTCTCATCTGGTGTAGACTAACTCAAACATATTGTTGAGTCTTAGGTCCTAACTTTGTACAGAAGCAGTCCAAATGAATGAAAAGATGAGCACTGGAAATTACATGGTGCTTATCTTTTCCATTCATTTGTAGAATGTGGGATATTGCTGGATCTACAAAACAGATGGCCTGGGATCTTGACAGAAGACTACTTTTGAGGTCTGAAAACATCTGGCAAAATGTGATTTTGATGTGTAATGTCCCTTTAACAATGACTCCAGCTACATCATGAACCACCAGGGGACCTTTGGGGAGATACAGCTGACAGTGCGCTATGTCACCCTGAGGAGCCGTCTCATCATCCTGGTCAACTCCTGCAGGTACTGTGCCTGGGAAACCTACTATCATGCCACACATCCCCACTCTATCTGTGTACTGTCTTTATCACACTCCACACTCAGGCACGTGCACGGATATGGTTCTAGGGGTGTCTGAGCATCTGACCTTTTGCCCTCCTATGAGGAAAGTGCCTTTTCAGATTGGTAGTGTTTAAAAAATAAATAAAAAATATTATTTTTCTTTTAGTCTCTTTTCTCTCCTGTTCTGCAATTAATTCCCCATGAAACTAGCTAATAATAAATAAATAAATAAAATGTATCTTGAAAAACTCTGGCGCGCACACTGCACTTGTCCTCCTGCTGCTGCTGCACAAGCAGAAGCTACCGGCGCCTAGTGCTAGTATGAGTAGTGGCACACGGGGTACTTTTTAAATTTTATGTCGTCTTTCACGGTCACGGACAGAGAAGGATTCAATTTGACTGTTTTTAAGTAGGCATACAATGCAGATGTCAGCAGCAGAACAAACTTTTTTTCCACTTTGACCACCTGCCCCTCCAAAGATCTGTACATGGCCCCACACACACACACACTTATTCACTCATCTCATATCTTGATGGATACAAACATACTGATATGCTGTACACTCATATGGACATGTATTTCCAAATCACCGTTAGCACCCAGTCCATTGTGTAAACGTGTTATGATCTTTACTTTGTAATACAATTGAAAACGCTTAACGTTGTTTAGAATGGCACTCCTGAGGACGAGCAGACATTCAGAATAGAACATGTTCTCAGCCCTACGTCCTTCTCTTCACTTGGTTCCTTCATATAGAGCCATACTCTGCTAGGTCCTTCTCACCCAAGCCTTACTATTTTTGCTCTTTACTCCACAGGAACTTGTTTGCCTGCAGCAAGGACGGCTCAGATGCTTACGTCCGCCTTTACCTCCTCCCCGACCAGTCCTGGAAGCATCGCATGAGAACACAGGTGAAGAAGAAGACGGTGACTCCTGTCTTCAATGAGAAGTAAGGGCCTTACCTCCTTTGACCACCAGAGGGCATTCATTTTTGTGTCCATAGGTAGCCTGGAATCCAAGCTGCTTCTCCGAGCATAGTGAAATTGCATATGAGTTTCGATTCCAGGTTTATGAACATAAGGCCAATTCCATCTAAACTCAATTTAAGAAATACATTCTGTGCACCCTTCTGAATGCGAGTCTCTGACAAACATGTTGTTTTTACATCTCTCAGGTTTGAGTTTGACATGTCCCTGGAGGAAGCGGGGACTAGGAAGCTGGACGTGGCGGTCAAAAACAACCGCATGTTCCACACGCGGGAGAGGAAAGAAATTGGAATGGTAGGTAGCAATTAGGGAGGTTTAGGAGGTTTAGTAGGGAGGTTTAGGTTTAGGCTGCTGTCACTATGGAAGCTCTAGTCAAGAGTTTAGTCTAATCTGTGTTTAGAAGCATTATTAAACTTTTTCCATTATTAAATTAGTAATACATATATGCAATTGTTGTAAATAATCTGTGAGTGTGCTTCATTCACTATCATCCTAAATCAAAATATATAAATATTTTGACATTGAATTATTTCATATTACGCTAATTCCCCTATGCCGGAAAGAATGTTTTACTACATTACACCGACTAACGTTTTCACCACACACTATTTACAGGAAATACACATTCCTTTTACCTCAGATGAGGATAGTATAAAAGTTTATAGTCATCAAGATTACACAAAATCGATTGCTTAAGGATGCCTGTAGCTCAGGACCTGAAGCAAATGATATGTATATTCTTGTTACCATTTGGAAGGAAACACTTTGAAGTTTGTGGAAATGTGAAATGAATGTAGCAGAATATAACACATACAAAAAGTTTTTTTCATCTTTGAAATGCAAGAGAGTGGCCATAATGTATTATTCCAGCCCAGGTGCAATTTAGATATTTGCCACTAGATGGCAGCAGTTTGTTGTGCAAAGTTTTAGACTGATCCAGTGAACCATTGCATTTATGTTCAAAATGCTGTATCAAGACTTCCCAAATGTGCCTAATCGGTTTATTAATAACTTTTCTAATTCCTAACTGTGCTCACTCCTAAAACAATAGCATGGTATCCTTTCACTGTAATAGCTACTGTAAATTGGACAGTGCAGTTAGATTAACAAGATTTTAAGCTTTCTACCAATGTCCTGGGAAATTTTCTTGTTACTTACAACCTCATGCTAATTGCATTAACCACCAATCCTGTAGAGGTTAACCTTTTTAAACTGACTATCAAATTTGTTGATTTAAATTTGACTAAATTAGTATAATGAGTAATCCAGCAATGTCTCAAGTTAATTAACATGAGAAAACCCAAGAAAATAGCAGCTCTACAGAGTGCCAATGGCTACAGTGAATGGCTAAATTAGTTCTGGACAAAAAGGGTCCACGGAGCTCCTCCAAATTCACACTATCTATTTCATAATAAGTTGTAAGTTTATCATTTGCATGAAATGGCAAGAGACCAGTCTTAAAAACAAGTTCAGCATTTATTCTTGATGAGTACTGGCCCAAAACACAAAGAACATTACATTTTAAAGAGAAGATAAAAATGACGTCATCAGTTCTCACACTCTCTCCGATCCACACAATAGCGCAGTGTCTTCAGGTCTGGAGATTGTCTTCTACTCACCTCATAAAGCAAACATTCCAATCTGTCTGAAAGACATACTCTCCTCCACTAATGGAACATCAAAGAACATTCTTATCTGTCTAAAGAGATATACCCTCCTTCTCCCTTAAACCCCGCAAGGAACAGACAATTCATTCGTTTTACCTACATTTTCAGTCCTAGTTTAACCAAAAACCCATACATTTCATACCATAACAGTATTAAAACTTAATGGTTCTAATAAAAATGTATACATAATTAATCATTTCAACTATAATTTCCTCCAACAGTTATCAGTAGAACAGTAGGACAAGCTAATCAATTCCAGTCTAGAGTGACCACTTGGTAAATATTGGTGTGCGAGCAGTTTTAAAAGAATTTTACTAAATACTGTATTTTACTACAGTAGTACATCTGAACACGTGTTACGTGTGTATGGGGGGGAGGTGCAATTTGTATGTCTTGGCCTTCAGCATATTGATTATGCTGAACCAGTGTTTGCCACTTGGCTATAAATAAAAAAAATCATAACAGGAAGCAGCAACCGTATCATATTGAATTTGTTTTAGGAATATACATTGTACTGTTAACATTTTCCGACAGGATTCTTCAAAAGGTTTTTAAATTGTTTTAAAATTGCGATATCTTGTGTTTTTATAAATCTAGGCAAATCTTGTTGAGTGTATTAACAGATCTGCTGTTCATTTTGTCCACAGGTACTAATAGATCTTTCTCAGATGGATCTGGTAAAAGGTTTCACAGAATGGTAAGCAAGGAACCTCATCTTCTTCTTTTCTATAATTGGAGCAGTCTCCATTTCCTCCTTCTCTATTCATCTAATGGTGTGGTCAACATTTTCTGTACTATAAAGGGACTGATCCCTTAGCTCTGCAATTGAGTGCTTCTTCTCTTCTAAAGGAGGCAGTGTAGCACCTGGAGTCTTGAGGTATATCCAGTAACCTGATAGGTCAGCATTGGAGAGGAAGGGTTGGACTCACATTCATGACAATGTCATACTTTTTCTAAAACTGTGATTGAATGAATGTGTGTGGGCTGTTGATATTGCCTTCTGGGAACGCTATAATGTCCAAAAGTTATGGGCAGAGTTAGAAAGTTGGCTGGCAGAAGGATTGCAATGTAAATGTACTTTTAATCCATCTGTCTGCATATTTCAAGACATGGCATATGAGGGTGCAGTAAGATACCCTCATGGTTTGGACAATTCTCGTCAATCGTCTTGGAAAAATGTATAAGTAACTGTAAATCAACCAATCCTCCATTGTTAACACAATAGAAAGGTCAACTGCGACAGAGAGAAACGAAATTGTGCAGTTGTAGGCCATGTGGCGGTGAGTGATGGTTGGTGGGTCTGGGCAGGGTTGATGGTGTGGATGTGTGTGTGCGTCTGTATGCTGTTCAATCAATGAAATGTAATAAGGGCTTTATAAATACATCAGCTGATGTCACAAAGTGCTGTACAGAAACGCAGCCTAAAACCCCAAAACAGCATGCAATGCTGTTGTTTGTATATGTATGTTTTGTATGGTTAAGAAGAGAAAAAAAAGTAAAATATGCTGGCTAAAGAATTCAGAACATAGTCGGTAAAGGTAAATATGCACAATTACCACCCTGTCTCTCTTGCTTGTGGTTCTGGGAATAACAGCCCATAAAAATTCAGTTCATCATAAAAGATGACTCATAACCACAGGACCTATACACAGTCTTTGCTGATGTTTGTCAACATTTCTGTTGACTGTCTTGATGGCTACTAACCGAAACATTGACAATCAATAAATTGTGTGTATGGGAGTCCTCTCATGGCCAAAAGTTTTGAGAATGACACAAATATTCATTTCCACAAAGTTTGCTGCTTCAGTGTCTTTAGATATTTTTGTCAGATGTTACTATGTAATAGTAACTGAAGTATAATTACAAGCATTTCATAAGTGTCAAAGTCTTTTATTGACAATTACATGAAGTTGATGCAAAGAGTCAATATTTGCAGTGTTGACC
The DNA here is from genome assembly GCF_036934945.1 of Oncorhynchus masou masou. Taxonomy (NCBI): domain Eukaryota; kingdom Metazoa; phylum Chordata; class Actinopteri; order Salmoniformes; family Salmonidae; genus Oncorhynchus; species Oncorhynchus masou. The sequence goes on along the minus strand of NC_088221.1, from coordinate 8,396,711 downwards.
CTCAATACTCAATATTTTTTATTCAATATTCAATATTGCAGTGTTGACCCTTCAAGACCTCTGCAATCCACCCTGGCATGCTGTCAATTAACTGATAGCAGCACATTCTTGCATAATCAATGCTTGGAGTTTGTCAGAATTTGTGGGGTTTTGTTTGTCCAGCTGCCTCTTGAGGATTGACCACAAGTTCTCAATGGGATTAAGGTCTGGGGAGTTTCCTGGCCATGGACCCAAAATATTGATGTTTTGTTCCCTGAGGCACTTAGTTATCACTTTTGCCTTATGGCAAGGTGCTCCATCATGCTGGAAAATGCATTGCTTGTCACCAAACTGTTCCTGGATGGTTGGGATAAATTGCTCTCGGAGGATGTGCTACCATTCTTTATTCATGGCTATTCAAATTGTGAGTGAGCTCACTCCCTTGGCTGAGAAACAACCCAACCCATGAATGGTCTCAGAATGCTTTTACTGTTGACATGACACAGGACTGATGGTAGCGCTCACATTCTTTTCTCCGGACAAGCTTTTTTCCGGATGCCCCAAACAATCGGAAAGGGGATACATCAGAGAATATGACTTTACCCCAGTCCTCAGTAGTCCAATCCCTGTACCTTTTGCAGAATATCAGTCTCTCTGATGTTATTCCTGGAGAGAAGTTCTTGGCTGCCCTTCTTGACAACAGGCCATCCTCCAAAAGTCTTTGCCTCACTATGCGTGCAGATACACTCACACCTGCCTGCTGCCATTCCTGAGCAAGCTCTGTACTGGTGGTGCCCCTATCCCGCAGTTGAATCAACTTCAGGAGACGGTCCTGGCGCTTGCTGGACTTTCTTGGGTGCCCTGAAGCCTTCTTCACAACAATTGAACCGCTCTCCTTGAAGTTCTTGATGATCTGGTAAATGGTTGATTTAGGTGCAATCTTACTGGCAGCAATATCCGTGCCTGTGAAGCCCTTTTTGTGTTTCCTTGCAGGTAACCATGGTTGACAGAGGAATAACAATGATTCCAAGAACCACCCTGATAGAGGAATTCTAAATTCCTATGTTTTGAGATGAAGGGGAAATTCACACTCTATCTATTTCATAATAAGTTGTAAGTTTATCATTTTTGAATGAAATAGATCGAGACCAGTCTTAAAAGTCAGGTAACAGTGTTTAATTCAAGAGAGTACTAACCTAAAATACAAAGAACATTACATTTTAAAGGGAAGATAAAAATGACATCAGTTTCTCACACTCTCTCCGATCCACACAATAGCGCAGTGTCTTCAGTTCTGGAGATTGTGTCCTACTCCCCTCAAGCAAACATTCCAATCTGTCTAAAAGACATTTTCTCCTCCACTAATGGAACATCAAATAATATTCTTATCTGTCTGAAAAGATATATGCCCTCCTTTCTCCCTTAAACCCGCAAGGTACAGACAATTAATTTGTTTTACCTACATTTTCGGTCCTAGTTTAACCAAAAATCCATACATTTCATACCATAACATAATAGTATTAAAACTTAATGGTTCTAATAGTAATGTATACATAATTTCTACTATAATTTCCTCCAACACACCCTCCTTTTGAATCTTCCATTCTGTTATTTGAACTCAGTCAGCATGACAGAGTGATCTCCAGCCTGGTCCTCGTCAACATTCAAAACCTGTGTTAATGAGAGAATCACTGACATGATGTCAGCTGGTCCTTTTGTGACAGGGCTGAAATGCAGTGGAAATGTTTTTTTGGAAATCAGTTCATTTGCATGGCAAAGAGGGACTTTGCAATTAATTGCAATTCATCTGATCACTCATCATAATATTCTGGAGTATATGCAAATTGCTATCATACAAACTGAGGCAGCAGACTTTGTGAAAATTAATATTTGTGTCATTCTCAAAACTTTTGGCCATGACTGTATACATACTCCTACTAGTTGTACTAAGCTACCTGCCTCATTCTCTCAGAGATCTCCCTCTTTATCATTAGTGTGTCCTCTGTCCCTGCAATTGAACCTTCAGTAACTAGTTATGGTGTCAATCACTGTCAACAGTTCTAAAAACAAATGTTAATCATTTTCAGAAACTGTTGTCGCTGTCTGATGAAAACCTCGTTGCCAAAACAGAAACTTTCCAGGAAATGATTTATTTTCCCATTTCGAACATAAAATTATGGAACTTCAGAAGATACAGTGCCTTGCGAAAGTATTCGGCCCCCTTGAACTTTGCGACCTTTTGCCACATTTCAGGCTTCAAACATAAAGATATAAAACTGTATTTTTTTGTGAAGAATCAACAACAAGTGGGACACAATCATGAAGTGGAACGACATTTATTGGATATTTCAAACTTTTTTAACAAATCAAAAACTGAAAAATTGGGCGTGCAAAATTATTCAGCCCCCTTAAGTTAATACTTTGTAGCGCCCACATGCTTCCCACAGTTGGCTGGATGTCGGGCCATTCTTGATTCAGATAGGAAACTGTTGAGTTCTTGACACAAACCGGTGTACCTAGCAACTACTAAGATACCCCATTCAAAGGCACTTCAATCTTTTGTCTTGCCCATTCACCCTCTGAATGGCACACATACACAATCCATGTCTCATGGCTTAAATATCATTCTTTAAACTGTCTCCTACCCTTCATCTACTCTGATTGAAGTGGATTTAACAAGTGACATCCATAAAAAATCATCGACTGACCATGTGAATCCAGGTGAAAGCTATGTCATGGAAAGAGCAGACATTCTTAATGTTTTGTATACTCAGTATATGTCAATCACACTAAATCTAAATATATGGGCCTTTGTGATCTGAAATTTTCCCATTATATTCTCCAACAGGTATGAACTCACTCTGCCCAGACTGAAGAAAATCGCCTAGAGGGAAGACATTTACTCATCAGCCACATCAATGGGAGCTGGTGTGTGTAGGTCTCAATAAAAAGATAACTGCAGTGGATATAGCCACTTTGAATATATTTATATATATAGCAACTTCTATGTTCATTCCTCTCAGGGTCTGAATTGTGCTGTGATTCACACCAAAGTTCAAAGGCACAATTAATTTGCTATTAAAATAGTTATTTTACTTATTAGAAGTCAAAATGCCCAACCTGCACATACTATTTTTTAAATTTAAATTACGATACGGGTGCTCTTTATATGAATGTAGATGTTAATGTTACTTTTTTAAGACAGGCATGGGGTTTAAATCTTCTTTGTTTAAACATAGAAAAAATTCCCGAACCAAAGCAATATAATCAACTTTTCTAGTGCCTTGTGAAAGTATTCACTATACCTTTTCCAAGTTTCACATTTGCTTTAAATTAATATAATTTCCAAATAATAAAAACAAAGCTATCTTGATTGCATTGGTATTGAGTTTGAGTTCATTTTTACAAGGACGTTTCTTACAGGGACATCAATCAAAACTGTTCAGTAAAAGTGCCAGTTTTTTTAGCCAGCCGGCTAATTTTCAACTGCAGTTCCTGGGCAGGTTATTAAAAACAATTACAATGACAATACAGACAAATACTGAGCAGTGAGCACATGCAGAGCAACATATGAATGGATGGAGCCCATCTGTGTGCAATAACAGTGAGTATGTTAACACACTAATAATTTGATTATGGCTATAATCTGACTCAACACAGGCAAGGAAGGCTCCAAGATCCTGCTGCTTCCTCAGTGCGCTGACATCCTTTTTCCTCCCTGGGCACATGTTCTCCTTCCTCCCTGTGACCTGAGTGATGCCAATGCAGCCGCTAAGGGTACAACGCATCAACACAGGCAAGGAAGGATCCAAGATGCTGCTGCTCCCTCCCTGAGCACGTACCTTCTTTCTCCCTGTGTGACCTGAGTGAAGCTTAATGCATCTATCAATAAAAAAACAACACGTCTACATTTCAATGCACACAACAAAATATCTAGGCGAAATAGGGGAGAGGCGTTGTGCCGTGATGTGTTGCTTTATCTGTTTCTTTGAAACCAGGTTTGCTGTTTATTTGAACAATATGATATGGAAGGGAGTTCCATGCAGTAATGTCTCTATATAATACTGAACGCTTTTCTTGAATTTGTTCTGGATTTGGGGACCGTGAAAAGACTCCTGGTGGCATGTCTGGTGGGGTAAGTGTGCAGGGGTCTGAATACTTTCCGAATGAACTGTAGAGTGAAGTCGGTAGGTAAAGGATATGTCTTTATTTTTTCAAGTATTCTTATTTTGCTTGTTTCTAGTGGGGTCTTGTTGCTATCTTGTAGCTACTTTGCCAGCTAATACCCAGTCCCTAACAGCACAGACAATCATGATTTTTGCAATTATTTATTATTTTGTCGATTACTGACAATGGATTGTATTCATGTAGCACTTTCCATTAGGTCTCAAATCACGTTTTAGCGTATTTTGGAGTTGCCGACTCACATGACCCAACACTAATCCTTTACAGCTAGCACTCAACAGTTTTTAACAATAACAATACATTTCCCAGGACTATAATGAGGATTTGAATTGTACACAGTACTTTATGTATTGTCACTTTGAACCCTGGGTCATATATATTCATTAGGCACCCAATGGAAGAAAATGGATTGAAACGAGGAGGGACTACCCCCAATATGAACTGCTTGTTTTTATTTTCTGTTCAAAAAACGCTTGTTAATTTTTCGATACGTTGTGTGATAATATGATCTTGATGTGTTCACTCATTTCTGACTACCGACGTATCTTATCCGTGTGTGTGCTCAAGCACGTGTGCGTCTTTGTGCGAGTGTTTACCTGTTTTGGACTTGGCTGTCTAAAGAACTAGATGGGTTGTTCCATGTCATTTCAGCAAGCCATGACACCCACCATCTCAGACTGCTCTAAAGTTGTTTCTGTAGTAGGAAACCGATAGGATTAGCATTCCTGCAACATTATTTTGTTTGTCATTTGATCTTTAAGAAATCAAACAAGTTGATTGCACACAAATTGGCCATTTTACTTCATAGGATTCATATAATATTCAATATATTGTATTTTGTATCTTACATCAGTTTTTTCAAACAATGAATAAGACATGGACTCCAAAGCAAGTATACAGTATCCGGTCTCTATTTCTGAAGAGTAGTATGGAGCTGCGGCTCGGAGTATTGTTTCTTGATTGTATGTTATGTACTGTATTTTCAGTGAATATAGTGATGTTTTTTCCCTTGTTCAGAGAAATTAGTAATTGAAGTTAGGTTTATGTTCCGTCTGACATCCTGATATTACCATGTTCTGACCACCTAGATGGTGCTGTTCCTGCAAAAATGATTTCAGAACAATGTGAGATGGTGGGTGTAAAAATAATTTATTTTGCTTTTTGAGGTGGAACGACCCTATAGCTATGTAAAGGATGAGAGGCTAGTCTGGTTATGGCGGCCCCACATGTTTAAATAAGCACCGGCCCCTGTTGTTGCCCTTGACACACACACACACACACAACAATTGTTCTACCCTAGAGATTCTCCAAAGTGTAATTGGCGTCCTCAGCAGAACCGAAATGAAACGCATCAATGTCAGCCCAGCATCCTCCAGAAACCCGGCTGACTGCACCATCAAATAGAATTGATGGATTTTGTCTCTGCCGGGTGAAGTCACAAAGAAAATGAGGTTACAAAGGGAGAGCCTACAGTCTCAATGTCTTTTTGTGTCGTTTGGGACTGTGTGGTGTGATGTTACTGTATGTGTACAGAGAGAGGGGAGGTTTTCAGAGGAACAACCATTGATGAAATGAGGCCTATCTGCTTACACTCAGGAGAGTGGAGGGGCAATTTGTCAAAGTAGCAATCATACCAGCATCAATGATAGTGCTACCTCAATACAAGCTCAATCAAAACAACTTTATGGGGGAGGTGTGTTTCTAAAATAAATAGCTGACAGCATTACGCATCAACAACAATATGTTCTTGTTTGTGGCAGTTTACGATTTCAGAACATGTTTTTGCTTCACACTCCTTTAGTGTCTCCCTTGGTGGCCTCTGGTTAAAAAAAGTATAGACATTTTTTTTATCATGATTATGTGCATAGGTCTCAATCAAGATATGACTAATACCTAATAAACACAGCTGTGCATGAAAGGTGCTGTGTGTCATTCTACCATTCCTGTATCATACCAGAAGATTGTGTCACTGTACAAGGTAATACACCACAGGAAACACTTCTGTAGACAGACGTCAATCAATGTTTGAGAGACGTGAAATCAAAATCAACCACAGGAGTGCGCTCAAGATTCACGAACCTCACAACAGCTTCCCCAGCACATCTCAGGTATCCCAGTCATTATTTACTAACCACTTCAATTATGATCTGTGGACAAAATCAGAGATAGCAAATTAATTGAAAAGACATGCGTCTGTGGACCTGCTTCTTTTATAATTACACTTGCACTCCTCACCCTCAGAAACGCCCAGTTTGCCCTCCAATGCAGATGGGAGTGGAGCTCTTTCATTTTCTTTCAGTGTTTCTTCCAGTTTGGCCCCCTGCCCTTATTTCCTTCCTTTTCAAGGTAAAATGCTTTCACCCTACACATATTTCATTTGAGCAGAAAAATGGAGGAATGGATGGGGGATGTTGAAGGTGAGGTGTGTGTGTGTGCCTGCTTGCATGTGAGGGTTTGTATGTGTTGGGTTGGGTGGTGACAAGTATATACAATACAATGTTTTTAGTGTTTCAGGTCAGCAGTACCACATACTCTACAACTCTCGGTAGTGTAGAGACCTTGTCAATTCAACGCCCATGCAGAAGGATTTCAGCTGTTTGGCAATTAAATACCACAATGACATTTAAACATACCTTATGGCATTGTCAACCATTCAGTGTATCCAGTCTTCAGTCTTTCTGTTCACAGACTGAATGGAGAAGTCCCCTTTTATAGTCTTGTATTATAACAAAAGTTGTGCAAGAACTGAGCCTGATTGATTGTGAGAGCTGCTATTTTTCTGAATGCCACAATGGCTAAGTCATCTGGCCTGAAAAAGGAATTAAAACGTTACAACAATCACCCCATTCAAACTGATCAAATCAGCTCATCTGTTCATTTATTTTTGCTTGTCAAATGAGGTTGATTATTTGATTTAGCCTTTTGTCGTGAGTTGGTGACAGTAACCGGAATGTGGCTAATAATGTGATTTTGAGAAAGGAAACTATATTGCCCATAAAATCCAAATAAAAAATGCATTTAATCTTAGAAAATGGAGTCTCCCTTTTCTTCTATTAGGATAATCAAATGACAAATTTTCATGGATACAAAAGGATATTTGGTGAGAAGGCTTTATTACCACTTCACCCATTACATGCTTATGTCAGTTTTCAGAAAAAGGTTATTTTGGAATGAAACACATTGTTAAAGTTCAATTTCCAGCCACTGCCTCAACTTCAGTCACCACAGATAATAGGAAATCAATAGCAATCAGGGGAAGAGGAAAAAGGCATTTTTTTATATCTCTTTCTGGACGATGTGTAGTTTCTATACTTGTATGTGAGGGCAGAAGGAGAGGATCAAACAAAATAAAAGGCTGTTTTAAATCCCCCCCCCATCCTCCACCCAAACTCCCCACCCAGCTTCAAGAACTTGGACATCTCCAGTACAACCCTTAGAGCAATACGTGATCCTAAGATCAAATACCACACACTCTTCTGTGCCCATTTTTCACCATAGAATTACATAGAATTACATACTGTATGGAACTCAATAGGATCTCTGTTGGAATTGGTCTGTACTGTACTAATGTATAGATTACAAAAAAGCTAGACTAGAGTCATCTCTCTAGCCTTCAGTCTACAATGGGAATTATGTCAATTTCACACTCCAATATGCTTCCTTGTACTGTACTACTTTTGCTCTCGAATTGTGTGTAGGGAAGACTGAGGCTAGTTTGGTTGGTCTGATTTATTTGTCATTTAATATACCCAGAGATATAGAGATGGAGATGTATTTTGGTATTACACAGTAGTTTAGATCTTTTCTCAACATGTTTTGCTGAAAGGAAGTGCACAACACTGTCGATCGCAACAAATTGGTTTAGTTTCGTGTCAGTAATATTGATATATATTTAAACCTTTTCCCTGTCATCGACAAGAAAATTGTTCATTCCATGATTCAACTCTTATGAGTTATGTTTCTCCATGTATTATCTCTTAATTCCATCTCAGTGCTCTTCATATTATATCAGCATGATAGTATCCCTCAGAGCCGTGCTCATGCATTCCCCATCTAACCTTGGAAGATTAGCCCTTCCACGGAAGTCTAGAGCCAACATGTTAAATTAGTCCACAGCTGAGAACAGATCAGACCTGAATAATATAGTAGGCCTTAGGACAAGTCTTTTTTATCCTAGTTTTAGGTTTGGTTGGAGGCTTGAATGAGAATATTGGAGTTTTGGTTGTAGACTCAGAACATGGATGCTGTACATATGGATGGAGAGGATTTGCAGAATACAAACTTGAGACACCCTTGGGACTTTCGTGTATGTCATGCAATGTCAATGCTAGATTTGCACTCATGTTAGAATTTCGCAAGCATAGCACAAGTAACATTATATGAATATGATACAGCAGAGGTGTGGCTAGTAGAATAAGAATGACTGCAATATCGCAGTCGGCCATTTTCCAACATGAGATCCCAATGTTGCTGGCTAACTCAATGTTGCTGAGCCTTCAATGTGATATGTGTCTAATTTTAGGGTTAAACAATAGATGCAGTGTAGTGGTTGGTCATACAGTATGTAGAGGAAGTATTGGTGGCATTTGAGTTCCATAAGTGAGGTATGTTGGAGTATTGACAAATGTAGCAGGTTTATGTCACAACTGCTCAGAGAATAACCTCCCAAAGTCAGATTTGAACAGAAAACACAAATTTGGCCTCGGCACGCTGCAGACAATTCATTCAGCAAATAATTATCTTCTTCACCACCTTATAAAGAGGGCTTAAAAGAGAGATTTAAAAAAGCAATTTAACTCAGTTGGGGCTTTGAAAAACTAATTTCAAGCCTTAAATCATGCACTTACTGTGGGAATTTAAATATGGAATGTCTTCTTCTCCCCATGACATGCCCTACTTACTCCACTGTGGCTCCCAGAGCAGGCGCATGGCTGATAAGCCTTGTCTTTCTTACTTCACCCAGGGTGAATTTGTTTCATAATGAATGTGATTTCAGACAAAGGAGGCTCAGTTCTTTACTCTTCTTTGCTTTCTTTTTTCACCTTCTCTCTTTAATGCTCAAACTGCCATGAATTTCATCAGCGACATCCCGCCTTGTGCAGTCACTGACTTTTCTGAAAAGACAGAAATGTCCACTCGCCTACAGTATCTTGATTTTGGCGAGTCGATGAATCCATTGCCAAGCTGAATAGGACCTACTGTGCCGTCATTAATACCCCGTTGAGCAAAGATGCACCAGTTGCCCATCTGAAGAGCTTCACTATAGTCCTTTCCCTATCAAAGTTTTGCTAGGCTGTCCCTGATAACCCACACAAACTTTTTTTATGGTTGCTTTAGAATTTGTTTTTGTAGTTTCCCCAAGTATTCTACTTCAATCCAACACAACATAACATATTACAAAGTAATTAGTCACAGGAAGCCTAACAAAAGGCTTAGGTGTGGTGTTTTGTGTGTGCGTGTGTGTGTGTGTTTGTGTGTCGTTCCCCGACTGGTGGTCCGACAACAATCAATAACTGATTATCTTTGGGATTTAGGACAGATACAAGAGTTTGAATGCTGTGTGAATAACAAAAATGTTGATTTTCCAGACAAACCCTTACATGCAATAAAATAATCACAAGCAGCCGGCCTATATGATATGCTCCTACCTGAGATAGGGAAAGGAAGTCATGCGTTGAAAACAAGGAACTTGCCACCCGGGGGGAGAGATAAATAGGCTACCTGTTTAGTTAGATTCTGCCTGGTATTAAAGGGATGATTAATCTTAAAATCAAAAGTTTGTTAGTTCTGTGGCCTGGGATGATCTAGTGGTCTAAGCCACTGCATCCAGAACACACATATCGCAGCATGGGTTTAGAATCCAGCACACTTCTAATTCAGCATATTAGCTTTCGTCTTTCTCTATTTTATACAATAAACAAAATAAATACAAAGAGGAGTGGGACTCCCGCACTCCTACATTTTTTGGGTCAGTTTTGATACTTTAAATGTGGTCTGAAGTCCAAACTCTGTCCATGTCATCTGTTTTTGTGCATCCGGATATAGTAGGTGCATTCAGAAAGTATTCACACAGAAAGTATTCACACCCCTTGACTTTTTCCACATTTTGTTGTTACAAGGGGGGATTCAAACGGATTTTATTGTCTTTTTTTGCACACCTGGATTGTACAGTATTTGCACATTATTAATTAATTAAACTCTGTCAAGTTGGTTTGTTGATCATTCATTGTAGCACAGACATAGACAACTTGTCATAGATTCTCCAGATTACTTTAGTCAAAACTGTAACTAGGCCACTGTGCAAGTTTATGAAAGGAGGTGAGAACCAAGAGCCGCCTAGGTTTTGTATTGAAGTCAATGTACCAAGGGGAGTGCGGACGGTGGTGTAATCCTACAGAGTGCTGTTGAGGCTACTGTAGACATTCATAGCAAAACAGTTTGTTTTAATCAACAATTTGGTGACGTGAATATATTTAGTATAGTTTAATCTAAAAATAATAACTTTTTAAATGTTTCACAATTTTTATTTTTATGAAATTCACTGAGGATGGTCCCTCCCCTTCCTCCTCTTAGGAGCCTCCACTGAACTTCACCATGCTCAAAGGGGTGTTCAATGTCCTTCTTTGCGAGGCATTGGAAAATCTCTATGTGTGCGGTACAGAGATGAAGTAGTCATTTAAAAAATAATGTTAAACACTATTATTGTACACAGAATGAGTCCATGCAACTTATTATATTACTTGTTAAGCATATTTTTACTCCTGAACTTATTTAGGCTTGCCATAACACAGGGGTTGGATACACAGGAGGTTGGTGGGACCTTAATTTGAGGAGGACAGGCTCGTGGTAATGGCTGGAGCAGAATAGGTGGAATGGTAACAAATGCATCAAATACAAGGTTTGATGCCATTCCATTTCCTCCGTTCCAGCCATTATTATGATCAATGCTCGCCTCAGCAGACTTCACTGGTGGAACACTTATTGACTCAAGACATGTAGGCGTTTCATTTTCTATTAAGTTAAAACATAATTCCACTTTGTGTGTCACTGGGGGAATAATGTCAATCTTAATTTAATCAATTTTAAATTCAGCCTGTAACCACAAAATGTGGAAAAAGTAAAGGGGTATGAATACTTTCTAAAGGCATTGCTCCAGACAAACTTTAGGTTGGGGTGAACTAATGCCCGTATTTTTTTGGACTAATTCATGCCCCTTTTGAAGTTGCTACAAATGTGTGGTAGTAACGTGATAAGAAATATCCACACAAATATATAAATCCCAGTTAAATTGCGCTACATAAATGTAATCCATTTATCATCCTCCCTCTTTCAATAGAGTGCTGCCTCATCTGATTTGAGGGCATCAATGACATCGTGTTCAGAGACGTGCTGGTGGACATCACACACATGAAGAGCAGCGAGGGAGAGGTGGTGGAGCTAGAAGATATCCTTTCCAACTCCAAAGGCCTGCGGCCCGGTGGAGAAATGGCTCCTGGAGCTAGGAGAGGGGCAATTATCAGTTACCTGCATAAGGTACAATTCCAGTACTAAGTGCAACTCCATTGGCCTTCTAACAACATATCTATGATCAGTGTCTAAGGGCAGTGTTATAAAAACAAGATTTAGCTTGATTGGAAATATGACCCTGGACCAGTACACTCTTAAAAAAAGGTGCTTCATCGAAAATTCTTTCTCCGCAGACTCCATCTAGCCCAGCTAATTGTCTAAATAGCCCATGTAACAGTGTATTGTGGGTGAAGTTGATGACACTGTACATTATCTCACAAAATACCCTCTTCCAAAAGGGTTCTTCGGCTGTCCCCATAGGTTCCAGGTGCAAAAGGGTTTAACCTGGAACCAAAAGGGTTCTCCTATGGGGACAGCCAAATAACCGTTTTGTAACCCTTTTTTCTAAGAGGGTATATTGCAAGATAATGTACAGTTACATCAACATCACCCACAACACACTATCCCACTTTAAAATGTGCAGTTTTGTCACACTGCCACAGATGTCTCAAGTTTTGAGGGAGCATGCAATTGGCATGCTGACTACAGGATTGTCCAGCAGAGCTCTTGCCAGAGAATTGCATGTTTGCTAAAGCCACTTACATATTTACAGCTGCAGCTGATAACTCTATGTCTAGGATGCATCACTTCTTTAGTGAATAATCATTCAAAGCTCATACCAAATTGCTATAATCAGCTCGTGCTGTGTTCTGGCTGGTCTCGTTGAACTTCACCATTGCAGCGTGGTGATCTTCACCTCCACATTGAAATTTGCCCCTTTTTAAATGTATGGTCACCAGTCAACACGTCGTCTGGAACTAAATACTAATTTCGTTAGGTTGTAGTTGAAATTAGCCTTTTTTAAAGTCTTGACACCAGTCTTAACATCGTCGGGAACTGAGTATGACTTGCGTCAACGGGCTTTTGTACAGTGGGAGAGAAGGGCGTGTTTCATAGTTCTCAACCGATGTTCACTTGGGTGTGGCTACTGAGTGAGCAAAGTTTACTTATGAAAACAATTCTCTCATTTAGAAGCTAAATTTACATGCTATCTTTTCACAAATAATTTCATATTTAAACATTTAAATTGCACAACAATTCCATGTGACTCTGATAACTAGAATGTGTAGACTATCCAAGACATTCCAATATTGTTCCATTCCCCAACCTTTTGATGTTACCATACTCTATGTTTATAACCAAGGGCTTTCCAAGATTCCATTCTGTAGATTGGAGAGAAAAGGGGGAAGGGAAATTAATGGGGGGGGGGGTAATAATAAAGCCTCACCCAGAAGGGCAACGTCATGACAATGTTAATTCCTGTGAATTCACACAACCTCAAGTGATGTCACATAAGGGCAAATCAAGTCTACCAGAATTAGATTCAAAACTATTTGATCCTGTTTTCTGGTTTGGTAGTTGCACTGCTTCTGTTCTAAGAGTGAGTGTTGAAGCTATGTTATGTTTATTAATGGTGTGTGTATGATTTGTACGAGTGAATGGATGCATGTGTGTCTATCAGAGTGTGTGTATGTGTGTGTGTGTGTGTGTGTGTGTGTGTGTGTGTGTGTGTGTGTGTGTGTGTGTGTGTGTGTGTGTGTGTGTGTGTGTGTGTGTGTGTGTGTGTGTGTGTGTGTGTGTGTGTGTGTGTGTACAGTACCAGTTTGGACACACCTACTCAGTCAAGTTTTCATCAAAACTATGAAATAAAACATATGGAATCATGTAGTAACCAAAAAAGTGTAAAACAAATCTAAAAATCTTTTTAGTAGCCACCTTTTTCCTTGATGACAGCTTTGCACACTCTTGGCATTCTCTCAAGCTTCATGAGGTAATCACCTGGAATGCTTTTCCAACAGTCTTGAAGCAAATAAATGAATAAAAACCCTGGAAAGAGTAGGTGTGTCCAAACTTTTGACTGGTACTGTATGCAATTGCGAGTGTGTAAGCAAGCGCACATTGCTGGTCTCTGTTATATGCCTTCTCTTCAACACCCATTTGCCTCCATATTCTCACCATAATCTCTATGTATGCATCTTCCCAGGGCATCATCTCTGATCTGTTCCCAGTGGTCGTGCACCAAAACCGGACTATTGTCTCCTTAATGGAGGCCATCAAGGAGAACAGCGACAATAATATTATCTTTATTTTACTAGGCAAGTCAGTTAAGAACAAATTCTTATTTTCAATGACGGCCTAGGAGTGGGTTAACTGCCTGTTCAGGGGCAGAAGGACAGATTTTGCAGGACATCTGACCTTACATCTGTGAGAAGGTAACCTTTAATTTCTTATATAGGCCCATATAATATTAAATTCAAATCAAGTCTAAACCCCTTTAATCCCTCTTGTTTTAATAAAAATGTAGGGTATAGAGATCAAATGTGACACTTCAGTGACATGGTTGACTGGCTGGTGAACAAATTGCTGTTTTAGGATGGGTGATATTGAATTTTTCAAGGCTTTTCATCCTTTGGGCTGAATCCTGAATTAAGATTCACTCATAAACCCTGGTACCAAATCCAATTGACATCGATGCATGAGTTTGTGGAAGTTCATATTAGCCAATCATAGCTCTATTAATCTGCTTAAAGAACCAGCATAGTGAAAGATCTGTTTTACAGGTTTATGTTTCCCCACGATGAGTTCGAAATAATACTCTGAAATTTTGAAAATTATGATGATTGGCTTTTTGATAAAGAGCTTTTGAAAAAAATGTATGAATATCAGCCTGTTCAGGTGGGATGGAGTTTTTGTCTCCCTCTCCGATGGCTCCTACCTCGGATTCAGATCCTCATAGCTCCCACGCTTATCAGACTGTAAAACTGTCTGAGACTCCGGCCAATTGATCAGCTGGCTGGGGTCCATTGGGCCCCACTGCTCTTCACAGGCCTCGTGGGGTTTGCAAAATAACTACCAGACCTCCTCAGCCATCGCACCAGCTGTCGTCAATGGCAGTAGTATTGTAAGAATCATAAAAACCCTGTGCTTATCTGGGAGCTTGAGTACAGGACATTGCAAGGCTGCATCCGAACATTCAATGACAGCTGCGGGGAGCATCATTATAGCACATTTGTTATAGATGTATCCAAATAAATAGCACTAGAAAGCGGTTTAAACAAACACAAATGTCTAAAACGTGTTTGATCCAATTGCTAAGTGAAATTTTGTCCAGAACTGGAAGTTTAGATGGTAGGAACACTATGGACAAATGTCAACTATTTTCAACCATGAAATACAGTTATAAACAGTTCTCCATAAACAAGGTTATCCAAATAAATGTTATAAACAGTTTTCCATAAACAAGGTCTAAAACGTGTTTGATGCCAATTGCTAAGTGAAATGTTGTCCAGAACTGCGTAGTTAAGATGGTAGGAACACTATGGACAAATTTCAAGTAAGTTCAACCATGAAATACAGTTTATAAACAGTTCTCCATAAGCAAGGTCTAAAACGTATTTGATCCAATTGCTAAGTGAAATTTTGTCCAGAACTGCGGAGTTGAGATGGTTGGAACACCTATGGACAAATTTCAACAAGTGTCAACCATGAAGTACTGTTATAAAAAGTTCATAAACAAGGTCTAAAACGTGTTTGAAAATTTGTCCAGAACTGCGTAGTTTAGATGGTAGGAACAAATGTCAACTATTTTCAACCATGAAATACAGTTATAAACAGTTATCCATGAACAAGGTCTGTTCGATCCAATTGTGTTTGACCCAATTGCTCAGTGAAATGTTGTCCAGAACTACGTAGTTGAAATGGTAGGAACATTATGGACAAATTTCAGCAAGTTTCAACCATGAAATACAGTTATAAACAGTTTTCCATAAGCAAGGTCTAAAACGTTTTTGATCCAAATTACTAAGTGAAATTTTGTCCAGAACTGCGTAGGTTTAGATGGTAGGAACACTATGGACAAATTTCAATTATTTTCAACCATGAAATACAGTTTATAAACAGTTCTCCATAAGCAAGGTCTAAAACGTGTTTGATCCAATTGCTAAATAAATGTTGTCCAGATCAATGTTGTCCAGATCTGAAGTTGAGATGGTCGGAACACTATGGACAAATTTCAAATACAAGTTTCAACCATGAAATACAGTTATAAACAGTTTTCCATAAACAAGGTCTAAAACGTTTTTGATCCAATTGCTAAGTGAAAATGTTGTCCAGAACTGCGTAGTTGAGATGGTAGGAACACTATGGACAAATTTCAGCAATTGCTATTTTCAACCATGAAATACAGTTATAAACAGTTTTCCATAAACAAGGTCTAAAACGTATCCAATTGCTAAGTGTTTGTCCAGAACTGCGTTTTAGATGGTAGGAACACTATGGACAAATGTCAACTATTTTCAGCCATGAAATACAGTTATAAACAGTTTAAACAAGGTCTGTTCGATCCAATTGTGTTTGACCCAATTGCTAAGTGAAATGTTGTCCAGACCTCCAGGACAAATGTGCTAAATACAATGTTGTCCAGAACACTATGGACAAATTTCAATTATTTTCACTATGAAATACAATTTCAGCAAACAGTTGAAATGTTGTCCAGAACTGTATTTGAAATGGTAGGAACATTATGGACAAATTTCAGCAAGTTTCAACCATGAAATACAGTTATAAACAGTTTTCCATAAGCAAGGTCTAAAACGTCCAATTGCTAAGTAAATTTTGTCCAGAACTGCGTAGTTTGATCCAAATTGCTAAGTGAAATTTTGTCCAGAACTGTCGTAGTTTAGATGGTAGGAACACTATGGACAAATTTCAACTATTTTCAACCATGAAATAAACAGTTTTCCATAAACAGTTCTCCATAAGATTGCAAGGTCAAACTATGGACAAATTTCAACAAGTTTCAACCATTGATCACATGGTCAAATGTTCGATGCAATTGCTAATAAATGTTGTCCAGATCTGTTGGTCCACTATGGACAAATTTCAGCAAGTTTTATAAACAGTTTTCCATAAACAAGAAAACGTGGTCCAAGAAAATTTTGTCCAGAACACTATGGACAAATTTCAGCAAGTTTCAACCATGAAATACAGTTATAAACAGTTTTCCATAAACAAGGTCTAAAACGTGTTTTGACCCAATTGCTAAGTGAAATTTTGTCCAGAACTGCGTAGTTTAGATGGTAGGAACACTATGGACAAATGTCAACTATTTTCAACCATGAAATACAGTTATAAACAGTTCTCCATAAACACGGTCTAAAACGTGTTCGATGCAATTCCTAAATACAATGTTGTCCAGATCTGTGAAGTTGAGATGGTAGGAACACTATGGACAAATTTCAGCAATGTTGTGTCAGTGTCAAGTACTGTTATAAACAGTTCATAAACAAGGTCTAAAACGTGTTTGAAAATTGCTACTTTGTCCAGAACTGTTAAATGTCAAATTTTCAACCATGAAATACAGTTATAAACAGTTAACCATAAACAAGGTCTAAAATTGTGTTTGACCCAATTGCTAAGTGAAATTTGTCCAGAACTGCGTTGTTGAGATGGTAGGAACACTATGGACAAATGTCAACTATTTTCAACCATGAAATACAGTTATAAACAGTTATCCATAAACAAGGTCTAAAACGTCCAATTTTTGATCCAATTGCTAAGTGAAATGGACAAATTGTCCAGAACTACGTAGTTGATAATGGTAGGAACATTATGGACAAATTTCATGGACAAATGCAAGTTTCAACCATGAAATACAGTTATAAACAGTTCTCCATAAACAAGGTCTAAAACGTGTTTGATCAATTGCTAAGTGAAATGTTGTCCAGATCTGTGAAGTTGAGATGGTAGGAACACTATGGACAAATTTCAGCAAGTTTCAACCATGAAATACAGTTATAAACAGTTTTCCATAAGCAAGGTCTAAAACGTGTTTTGATCCAATTGCTAAGTAAAATTTTGTCCAGAACTGCGTAGTTTTGATGGTAGGAACACTATGGACAAATGTCAACTATTTTCAACCATGAAATACAGTTATAAACAGTTATCCATAAACAGGTTCTGTGTTTGATAAATTGCTAAGTGAAATGTTGTCCAGAAACAAATGTGTACAATGTTGTCCATGATCTGTGAAGTTCCTAAATGGTCGGAAATGTTGTTTCAGCAAGTTGAAATGTTGTCCAGACCTACGTTGTTGAGATGGTAGGAACACTATGGACAAATTTCAGCAAGTGTCAACCATGAAGTACTGTTATAAACAGTTCATAAACAAGGTCTAAAACGTGTTTGATATAATTGCTAAGTGAAAATTTGTCCAGAACTGCGTTGTTGGTAGGAACACTATGGACAAATGTCAACTATTTTCAGCCATGAAATACAGTTATAAACAGTTAACCATAAACAAGGTCTGTTCGATCCAATTGTGTTTGACCCAATTGCTAAGTGAAATGTTGTCCAGACCTACGTTGTTGAGATGGTAGGAACACTATGGACAAATTTCAATTATTTTCAACCATGAAATACAGTTTATTGATGGTCGGAACAGTTTGTCCATGAAATACAGTTATAAGGTCTAAAACGTGTTTGATTTGATCCAATTGCTAAGTGAAATTTTGTCCAGAACTGCGTAGTTTAGATGTTGCTAAGTGAAATTGCTTGTCCAGAACTACGTAGTTGAAATGGTTGGAACACTATGGACAAATTTCAACAAGTGTCAACCATGAAGTACTGTTATAAAAAGTTCATAAACAAGGTCTAAAACGTGTTTGAAAATTTGTCCAGAACTGCGTAGTTTAGATGGTAGGAACAAATGTCAACTATTTTCAACCATGAAATACAGTTATAAACAGTTATAAACAAGGTTATCCATGTGTTTGACCCAATTGCTAAGTGAAATGTTGTCCAGACCTACGTTGTTGAGATGGTAGGAACACTATGGACAAATGTGCAATTTGTCCAGATCTTGAAGTTGAGATGGTCCAATGGACAAATTGCTCAGTGAAATGTTGTCCAGAACTACGTAGTTGAAATGGTAGGAACATTATGGACAAATTTCAGCAAGTTTCAACCATGAAATACAGTTATAAACAGTTTTCCATAAGCAAGGTCTAAAACGTTTTTGATCCAAATTACTAAGTGAAATTTTGTCCAGAACTGCGTAGGTTTAGATGGTAGGAACACTATGGACAAATTTCAATTATTTTCAACCATGAAATACAGTTTATAAACAGTTCTCCATAAGCAAGGTCTAAAACGTGTTTGATCCATGTGCTAAATACAATGTTGTCCAGATCTGTGAAGTTGAGATGGTCGGAACACTATGGACAAATTTCAGCAAGTTTCAACCATGAAATACAGTTATAAACAGTTTTCCATAAGCAAGGTCTAAAACGTTTTTGATCCAATTGCTAAGTAAAATTTTGTCCAGAACTGCGTAGGTTTTGATGGTAGGAACACTATGGACAAATTTAAATTATTTTCAACCATGAAATACAGTTATAAACAGTTCTCCATAAACAAAACAGTCTAAAAAGGTCGTGTTTGATCCAATTGCTAAGTGAAAATTTTGTCCAGAACTGTGTTGTTGAGATGGTAGGAACACTATGGACAAATTTCAAATAAATGTTGTGAAATACAGTTGTTCTCCATAAACAAGGTCTGTGAAGTTTTGAATTGCTAAGTGAAATGTTGTCCAGAACTACTATGAAATGGTACAACATTATGGACAAATTTCAAAGTTTCAACCATGAAATACAGTTATAAACAGTTCTCCATAAGCAAGGTCTAAAACGTGTTTGATCCATGTGCTAAATACAATGTTGTCCAGATCTGTGAAGTTGAGATGGTTGGAACACTATGGACAAATTTCAGCAAGTTTCAACCATGAAATACAGTTATAAACAGTTCTCCATAAACACGGTCTAAAACGTGTTCGATGCAATTCCTAAATACAATGTTGTCCAGATCTGTTGAAACACTATGGACAAATTGAGATGGTCTGTGAACAGATGGTCGGAACACTATGGACAAATTTCAGCAAGGACAAATTTTGTCCAGAACTACGTAGTTGAGTGGTAGGAACATTATGGACAAATTTCAGCAAGTGTCAACCATGAAGTACTGTTATAAACAGTTCATAAACAAGGTCTAAAACGTGTTTGATATAATTGCTAAGTGAAAATTTGTCCAGAACTGCGTAGTTGGTAGGAACACTATGGACAAATGTCAACTATTTTCAGCCATGAAATACAGTTATAAACAGTTAACCATAAACAAGGTCTGTTCGATCCAATTGTGTTTGACCCAATTGCTAAGTGAAATGTTGTCCAGACCTACGTTGTTGAGATGGTAGGAACACTATGGACAAATTTCAATTATTTTCAACCATGAAATACAGTTTATAAACAGTTCTCCATAAGCAAGGTCTAAAACGTATTTGATCCAATTGCTAAGTGAAATTTTGTCCAGAACTGCGGAGTTGAGATGGTTGGAACACCTATGGACAAATTTCAACAAGTGTCAACCATGAAGTACTGTTATAAAAAGTTCATAAACAAAACACTCTAAAACGTGTTTGATATAATTGCTAAAAAATTTGTCCAGAACTGCGTAGTTGGTAGGAACACTATGGACAAATGTCAACTATTTTCAACCATGAAATACAGTTATAAACAGTTAACCATAAACAAGGTCTAAAACGTTTTGATCCAATTGTGTTTGACCCAAGAACTGCTAAGTGAAATGTTGTCCAGAACTACCATGTACAGTTGAGAAAGTGAAATGGTCCAGGAACACTATGGACAAATTTCAATTATTTTCAACCATGAAATACAGTTATAAACAGTTTTTTATGGACAAAACAAGGTGTGTTTGAAATAAATTGCTAAGTGAAATTTGTCCAGAACTGCGTAGTTTAGATGGTAGGAACACTATGGACAAATTTCAGCAAGTTTTCAACCATGAAATACAGTTATAAACAGTTCTCCATAAACAAGGTCTTCAACGTGTTTGACCAAATGCTAAGTGAAATGTTGTCCAGAACTGTAAGTTGAGATGGTAGGAACACTATGGACAAATTTCAGCAAGTTTCAACCATGAAATACAGTTATAAACAGTTTTCCATAAACAAGGTCTAAAACGTTTTTTGATCCAATTGCTAAGTGAAATTTTGTCCAGAACTGCGTAGTTTAGATGGTAGGAACACTATGGACAAATTTCAACTATTTTCAACCATGAAATACAGTTATAAACAGTTTTCCATAAACAAGTTCTCCCATAAATTGCTAAGTGAAATGTTGTCCAGATCTGTGTTGTTGAGATGAGGAACACTATGGACAAATGTCTAAATAAATGTTGTCCAGATCTGTGAAGTTGAGATGGTCGGAACACTATGGACAAATTTCAGCTAAAAATGTTGTCAGAACCATGAAATACAGTTGGACAAATAAACATGTTCTATAAACAGTTTTCATAAACAAGGTCTAAAACGTGTTTGATCCAATTGCTAAGTAAATTTGTCCAGAACTGCGTAGTTGTGGTAGGAACACTATGGACAAATGGTTTCAACCATGAAATACAGTTATAAACAGTTCTAAACAAGGTGGACAAATTTCAAACTTATTTTCTATGGACCATGAAAATACAGTTATAAACAGTTCTAAACATAAACAAGGTCTGTTCGATCCAATTGTGTTTGACCCAATTGCTAAGTGAAATTTTGTCCAGAACTGCGGAGTTGAGATGGTTGGAACACTATGGACAAATTTCAGCAAGTTTCAACCATGAAATACAGTTATAAACAGTTTTCCATAAGCAAGGTCTAAAACGTTTTTGATCCAATTGCTAAGTAAAATTTTGTCCAGAACTGCGTAGGTTTAGATGGTAGGAACACTATGGACAAATTTCAATTATTTTCAACCATGAAATACAGTTATAAACAGTTCTCCATAAACAAGGTCTAAAAGTGAAATGTTGTCCAGAACTAGATGGTAGGAACAATTTTCAACCATGAAATACAGTTATAAACAGTTAGATGGTATAAACACTATAAAATACAATGTTGTCCAGATCTGTGAAGTTGAGATGGTCGGAACACTATGGACAAATTTTTCAACCATGAAATACAGTTATAAACAGTTCTCAAAATGTTTGATCCAAACTAGAACTGCGTAGTTATGGTAAACAGGACAAATTTCAGCAAGTTTCAACCATGAAATACAGTTATAAACAGTTTTCCATAAGCAAGGTCTAAAACGTTTTTGATCCAATTGCTAAGTAAAATTTTGTCCAGAACTGCGTAGGTTTTGATGGTAGGAACACTATGGATAAATGTCAACTATTTTCAACCATGAAATACAGTTATAAACAGTTCTCCATAAACACGGTCTAAAACGTTTTCGATGCAATTCCTAAATACAATGTTGTCCAGATCTGCGAAGTTGAGATGGTAGGAACACTATGGACAAATTTCAGCAAGTGTCAACCATGAAGTACTGTTATAAACAGTTCATGAAGAACTGTAGGTTTAGATGGTAGGAACACTATGGACAAATTTCAGCAAGTGTCAACCATGAAGTACTGTTATAAACAGTTCATAAACAAGGTCTAAAACGTGTTTGATATAATTGCTAAGTGAAAATTTGTCCAGAACTGCGTAGTTGGTAGGAACACTATGGACAAATGTCAACTATTTTCAGCCATGAAATACAGTTATAAACAGTTAACCATAAACAAGGTCTGTTCGATCCAATTGTGTTTGACCCAATTGCTAAGTGAAATGTTGTCCAGACCTACGTTGTTGAGATGGTAGGAACACTATGGACAAATTTCAACAAGTGTCAACCATGAAATACAGTTTATAAACAGTTTGTCCATAATAAACAGTTTTCCAAAACAAGGTCTAAAACGTTTTTGATCCAATTGCTAAGTGAAATTTTGTCCAGAACTGCGTAGTTTAGATGGTAGGAACACTATGGACAAATTTCAACTATTTTCAACCATGAAATACAGTTATAAAACAACAGTCGTTCAAGGTCTAAAACGTCCATAAACAAGGTCTAAAACGTGTTTGATCCAATGTGCTAAGTGAAATGTTGTCCAGAACTGTGTAGTTGAGATGGTTGGAACACTATGGACAAATTTCAGCAAGTTTCAACCATGTTGTTATAAACAGTTTTCCATAAACAAGGTCTAAAACGTGTTTGAACATTGCTAAGTGGACAAATTTCAGATGGTAGGAACACTATGGACAAATGTCAACTTTTTCAACCATGAAATACAGTTATAAACAGTTTTCCATAAACAAGGTCTAAAACGTGTTTGATCCAATTGCTAAGTACAAATGTTGTCCAGAACTGCGTAGTTGATGGTAGGAACACTATGGACAAATTTCAATTATTTTCAACCATGAAATACAGTTTATAAACAGTTCTCCATAAGCAAGGTCTAAAACGTATTTGATCCAATTGCTAAGTGAAATTTTGTCCAGAACTGCGGAGTTGAGATGGTTGGAACACTATGGACAAATTTCAGCAAGTTTCAACCATGAAATACAGTTATAAACAGTTTTCCATAAGCAAGGTCTAAAACGTTTTTGATCCAATTGCTAAGTACATTTTTGTCCAGATCTGTGTTGTTGAGATGGTACCACTATGGACACTATGGACAAATTTCAGCAAGTTTCAACCATGAAATACAGTTATAAACAGTTTTTTTTATAAAACAAGGTCTAAAACGTTTTTGATCCAATTGCTAAGTGAAATTTTTGTCCAGAACTGCGTAGACCTACGTTTTGAGATGGTAGGAACACTATGGACAAATTTCAAATTTTCAACCATGAAATACAGTTATAAACAGTTTCCATAAACAAGGTCTCCGTGTTTGATAAATTGCTAAGTGAAATGTTGTCCAGAACTACGTTGTTGAGATGGTAAACACTATGGACAAATGTTAGCAATGTTTCAACCATCTGTTATAAACAGTTCATAAACAAGGTCAATTTTTGATCCAATTGCTAAGTGAAATGTTTGTCCAGAACTGTAGTTGAGATGGTAGGAACACTATGGACAAATTTCAGCAAGTTTCAACCATGAAATACAGTTATAAACAGTTTTCCATAAACAAGGTCTAAAACGTGTTTGATCCAATTGCTAAGTGAAATTTTGTCCAGAACTGCGTAGTTGAGATGGTAGGAACACTATGGACAAATGTCAACTATTTTCAACCATGAAATACAGTTATAAACAGTTAAAACGTCCATAAACAAGGTCTGTTCGATCCAATTGTGTTTGACCCAATTGCTAAGTGAAATGTTGTCCAGAACTACGTTGTTGAGATGGTAGGAACACTATGGACAAATTTCAAATTTTCAACCATGAAAACAGTTATAAACAGTTTTTGGTCATAAGCAAGGTCTAAAACGTGTTTGATCCAATTGCTAAGTGAAATTTTGTCCAGAACTGCGTAGTTTAGATGGTAGGAACACTATGGACAAATTTCAACTATTTTCAACCATGAAATACAGTTATAAACAGTTATAAACAAGTTCTCCATAATTGCTAAAATGGTCCAGAACGTTTTGAGATGGTAGGAACACTATGGACAAATTCAAATACAATGTTGTCCAGATCTGTGAAGTTGAGATAAACACTCTGATTTGTTTGACAATTGCTAAGTGAAATGTTGTCCAGAACTATGTTGACAATGGACAAATTTCAGCAAGTTTCAACCATGAAATACAGTTATAAACAGTTTTCCATAAACAAGCAAGGTCTAAAACGTGTTTGATCCAATTGCTAAGTGAAATTTGTCCAGAACTGCGTAGTTTAGATGGTAGGAACACTATGGACAAATTTCATTTTCAACCATGAAATACAGTTATAAACAGTTCTCCATAAACAAGGTCTTGTGTTTGAAATTGCTAAGTGAAATTTGTCCAGACCTACGTTGTTGAGATGGTAGGAACACTATGGACAAATGTGCTAAATACAATGTTGTCCAGATCTGTGAAGTTGAGATGGTCGGAACACTATGGACAAATTTCAGCAAGTTTCAAAATGAGAATACAGTTATGGTAAACAGTATGGACAAATTTCAGCAAAACAACCATGAAATACTGTTATAAACAGTTCATAAACAAGGTCTAAAACGTGTTTGATATAATTGCTAAGTGAAAATTTGTCCAGAACTGCGTTGTTGGTAGGAACACTATGGACAAATGTCAACTATTTTCAGCCATGAAATACAGTTATAAACAGTTAACCATAAACAAGGTCTGTTTGACCCAATTGCTAAGTGAAATGTTTTCCAGACCTACGTTGTTGAGATGGTAGGAACACTATGGACAAATGTGCTAAATTTCAAATGTTGTCCAGAAAACTTGAATGTTTGTTATGGACAAATGGTCAGCAAGTTGCTAAGAAATGTTGTCCAGAACTGTGTAATGGTAGGAACACTATGGACAAATTTCAGCAAGTTTCAACCATGAAATACAGTTATAAACAGTTTTCCATAAACAAGGTCTGCAAGGTCTAAAACGTTATGGACAAATTTCAGCAAGTTTCAACCATGAAATACAGTTATAAACAGTTTTCCATAAGCAAGGTCTAAAACGTTTTGATCCAATTGCTAAGAAATTTTGTCCAGAACTGCGTAGGTTTTGATGGTAGGAACACTATGGACAAATTTCAACTATTTTCAACCATGAAATACAGTTATAAACAGTTCTCCATAAACAAGGTCTAAAACGTGTTTGATCCAATTGCTAAGTGAAACAATGTTGTCCAGATCTGTTGTTGAGATGGTAGGAACACTATGGACAAATTTCAGCAAGTTTCAACCATGAAATACAGTTATAAACAGTTCCAGAACTGTCCATGGTAGGAACATATGGACAAATTTCAGCAAGTTTCAACCATGAAATACAGTTATAAACAGTTTTCCATAAAAAAACGTTTTTGATCCAATTGCTAAGTAAAATTTTGTCCAGAACTGCGTAGGTTTTGATGGACAAATAACTACACTATGTTACAAATTTCATAAACAATTTTCAACCATGAAAAATACAGTTATAAACAGTTCTCCATAAATGTTGTCAAGGTCTAAAATGGTCGTTTTGATCAATTGCCTAAATAAATGTTGTCCAGATCTGCGTAGTTGAGATGGTAGGAACACTATGGACAAATTTCAGCAAGTTTCAACCATGAAATACTGTTATAAACAGTTCATAAACAAGGTCTAAAACGTGTTTGATCC
The DNA here is from genome assembly GCF_036934945.1 of Oncorhynchus masou masou. NCBI lineage: Eukaryota > Metazoa > Chordata > Actinopteri > Salmoniformes > Salmonidae > Oncorhynchus > Oncorhynchus masou. Next base: position 8,370,833 of record NC_088221.1, on the reverse strand, counting down.
AATTGCTAAGTGAAAATTTGTCCAGAACTGCGTAGTTTAGATGGTAGGAACACTATGGACAAATGTCAACTATTTTCAACCATGAAATACAGTTATAAACAGTTTCCATAAACAAGGTCTGTCTATCCAATTGTGTTTGACCCAATTGCTAAGTGAAATGTTGTCCAGAACTACGTTGTTGAGATGGTAGGAACACTATGGACAAATTTCAGCAAGTTGTCAACCATGAAGTACATGTGTTGTCCATAAACAGTTTCAGCAAGTTGCTCAGTGAAATGTTGTCCAGAACTACACAAATTTCAGCAAGTGTCAACCATGAAGTACTGTTATAAACAGTTCATAAACAAGGTCTAAAACGTGTTTGATATAATTGCTAAGTGAAAATTTGTCCAGAACTGCGTAGTTTAGATGGTAGGAATACTATGGACAAATGTCAACTATTTTCAGCCATGAAATACAGTTATAAACAGTTAACCATAAACAAGGTCTGTTCGATCCAATTGTGTTTGACCCAATTGCTAAGTGAAATGTTGTCCAGACCTACGTTGTTGAGATGGTAGGAACACTATGGACAAATTTAAATTATTTTCAACCATGAAATACAGTTTATTGGACAGTTCTCCATAAGCAAGGTCTAAAACGTATTTGATCCAATTGCTAAGTGAAATTTTGTCCAGAACTGCGGAGTTGAGATGGTTGGAACACTATGGACAAATTTCAACAAGTTTCAACCATGAAATACAGTTATAAACAGTTCCATAAGCAAGGTCTAAAACGTGTTTGATGCAAATTAAATGAAAATGTTGTCCAGAACTGCGTAGTTGAGATGGTAGGAACACTATGGACAAATTTCAGCAAGTTCAACTATTTTTCATAAACAAGGTCTAAAATACAGTTATAAACAGTTCCAGAACTGAACAAGGACAAATGTCAACTATTTTCAGCCATGAAATACAGTTATAAACAGTTTAAACAAGGTCTGGTCGATCAATTGTGTTTGACCCAATTGCTAAGTGAAATGTTGTCCAGAACTACGTTGTTGAGATGGTAGGAACACTATGGACAAATTTCAGCAAATTTCAACCATGAAATACAGTTATAAACAGTTTTCCATAAACAAGGTCTAAAACGTGTTTGATCCAATTGCTAAGTGAAATTTTGTCCAGAACTGCGTATTTAGATGGTAGGAACACTATGGACAAATTTCAACAATTTTCAACCATGAAATACAGTTATAAACAGTTCTCCATAAACAAGGTCTAAAACGTGTTTTGTCCAGATCTAAGATGGTGCTATGGACAAATTTCAAATACAATGTTGTCCAGATCTGTGAAGTTGAGATGGTCGGAACACTATGGACAAATTTCAGCAAGTTTCAACCAGAACTGAAATACAGTTATAAACAGTTTCAACCATGAAATACATAAACAGTTTTCAGGTCTAAAACGTGTTTGATCCAATTGCTAAGTGAAAATTTTGTCCAGAACTGCGTAGTTTAGATGGTAGGAACACTATGGACAAATTTCAACTATTTTCAACCATGAAATACAGTTATAAACAGTTCTCCATAAACAAGGTCTAAAATTGCTAAGTTTTGTCCAGACCCATGGTGGAACACTATGGACAAATGTCAACAATGTTGTCCAGATCTGTGAAGTTGAGATGGTCGGAACACTATGGACAAATTTCAGCAAGTTTCAACCATGAAATGTTGTCCAGTTTGATGGTAAACAGTATGGACAAATTTCAGCAAGTTTCAACCATGAAATACAGTTATAAACAGTTTTCCATAAACAAGGTTCTAAAACGTGTTTGATCCAATTGCTAAGTGAAATTTTGTCCAGAACTGCGTAGTTTTTGATGGTAGGAACACTATGGACAAATGTCAACTATTTTCAACCATGAAATACAGTTATAAACAGTTATAAACAAGGTCTAACCAATTGTGTTTGACCCAATTGCTAAGTGAAATGTTGTCCAGACCTACGTTGTTGAGATGGTATATGGACAAATGTGCTAAATACAATGTTGTGATTTGGAACACCAATTGCTTGCTCAGTGAAATGTTGTCCAGAACTACGTAGTTGAGATGGTAGGAACACTATGGACAAATTTCAGCAAGTTTCAACCATGAAATACAGTTATAAACAGTTTTCCATAAGCAAGGTCTAAAACGTGTTTGATCCAATTGCTAAGTGAAATTTTGTCCAGAACTGCGTAGTTTAGATGGTAGGAACACTATGGACAAATTTCATATTTATTTCAACCATGAAATACAGTTATAAACAGTTCTCCATAAGCAAGGTCTAAAACGTGTTTGATCCATGTGCTAAATACAATGTTGTCCAGATCTGTGAAGTTGAGATGGTCGGAACACTATGGACAAATTTCAGCAAGTTTCAACCATGAAGTACAGTTATAAACAGTTCATAAGCAAGGTCTAAAACGTTTTTGATCCAATTGCTAAGTAAAATTTTGTCCAGAACTGCGTTGGTTTTGATGGTTGGAACACTATGGACAAATTTCAATTATTTTCAACCATGAAATACAGTTATAAACAGTTCTCCATAAACACGGTCTAAACGTGTTCGATGCAATTCCTAAATACAATGTTGTCCAGATCTGCGAAGTTGAGATGGTAGGAACACTATGGACAAATTTCAGCAAGTGTCAACCATGAAATACAGTTATAAACAGTTCCATAAACAAAACAGTCTAAAAAACGTGTTTGAAAATTGCTAAGTGAAAATTTTGTCCAGAACTGCGTAGTTGGTAGGAACACTATGGACAAATGTCAACTATTTTCAGCAATGAAATACAGTTATAAACAGTTAACCATAAACAAGGTCTGTTCGATCCAATTGTGTTTGACCCAATTGCTAAGTGAAATGTTGTCCAGAACTACGTAGTTGAAATGGTAGGAACATTATGGACAAATTTCAACTATTTTCAACCATGAAATACAGTTATAAACAGTTCTCCATAAACACGGTCTAAAACGTGTTTGATCCAATTGCTAAATGAAATGTTGTCCAGAACTGTAAGTTGAGATGGTAGGAACACTATGGACAAATTTCAACAAGTTTCAACCATGAAATACAGTTATAAACAGTTTTCCATAAACAAGGTCTAAAAAACGTGTTTGATCCAATTGCTAAGTACAATGTTGTCCAGAACTGCGTAGTTGAGATGGTAGGAACACTATGGACAAATTTCAACAATTTTCAACCATGAAATACAGTTATAAACAGTTCTCCATAAACAAGGTCTGTTTATGGATCCAAAAACGTTTTGACTTGCTAAGTGAAATGTTGTCCAGACCTACGTTGTTGAATGGTAGGAACACTATGGACAAATGTCTAAATACAATGTTGTCCAGATCTGAAATACAGTTGAGATGGTCGGAACACTATGGACAAATTTCAGCAAGTTGCTCAAAATGTTGTCCAGAACTGCGTAGTTGAGATGGTAGGAACACTATGGACAAATTTCAGCAAGTGTCAACCATGAAGTACTGTTATAAACAGTTCATAAACAAGGTCTAGTTTGATATAATTGCTAAGTGAAAATTTGTCCAGAACTGCGTAGTTGGTGGTAGGAACACTATGGACAAATGTCAACTATTTTCAGCCATGAAATACAGTTATAAACAGTTAACCATAAACAAGGTCTGTTCGATCCAATTGTGTTTGACCCAATTGCTAAGTGAAATGTTGTCCAGACCTACGTTGTTGAGATGGTAGGAACACTATGGACAAATTTCAATTATTTTCAACCATGAAATACAGTTTATAAACAGTTGGATAAACAAGTTCTAAAAAAAAGGTTTGATCAATTGCTAAGTGAAATTTTGTCCAGAACTGCGTAGTTGAGATGGTAGGAACACTATGGACAAATGGACAACCATTTCAGTTATAAACAGTTCTCCATAAACACGGTCTAAAACGTCAACCATGAAGTAAATGTTGTCCAGACTGTTAGATGGTAAACACTATGGACAAATTTCATATGAACTGTTATAAACAGTTCATAAACAAGGTCTAAAACGTGTTTGATATAATTGCTAAGTGAAAATTTGTCCAGAACTGCGTAGTTGATGGTAGGAACACTATGGACAAATGTCAACTATTTTCAACCATGAAATACAGTTATAAACAGTTATCCATAAACAAGGTCTGTTCGATCCAATTGTGTTTGACCCAATTGCTAATGAAATGTTGTCCAGACCTACGTTGTTGAAATGGACAAATTTCAGCAAGTCCAGAAATACAGTTGTCCAGATCTGTAGTTTTGAAATGGTAGGAACACTATGGACAAATTTCAGCAAGTTTCAACCATGAAATACAGTTATAAACAGTTTTCCATAACAAGGTCTAAAACGTTTTTGATCCAATTGCTAAGTGAAATTTTGTCCAGAACTGCGATAATTGCTAAGTTTTGTCCAGATGGTAGGAAACACTATGGACAAATGTCAACTATTTTCAACATGAAATACAGTTATAAACAGTTCCATAAACAAGGTCTGTTCGATAAACCCAATTGCTAAGTCTAAAAGATTGTGTTTGAACACCAAATTTCAGCAAGTAAATGAAATGTTGTCCAGAACTGTAGTTGAGATGGTAGGAACACTATGGACAAATTTCAGCAAGTTTCAACCATGAAATACAGTTATAAACAGTTTTCCATAAACAAGGTCTAAAACGTGTTTGATCCAATTGCTAAGTGAAATTTTGTCCAGAACTGCGTAGTTTAGATGGTAGGAACACTATGGACAAATTTCAACTATTTTCAACCATGAAATACAGTTATAAACAGTTCTCCATAAACAAGGTCTAAAACGTGTTTGATCCAATTGCTAAAATAAATGTTGTCCAGATCTGTGAAGTTGAGATGGTCGGAACACTATGGACAAATTTCAGAAAGTTTCAACCATGAAATACAGTTTCAACCATGAAACAGTTATAAACAGTTCATAAACAAGGTCTAAAACGTGTTTGATCCAATTGCTAAGTAAATTTGTCCAGAACTGCGTAGTTGAGATGGTAGGAACACTATGGACAAATTTCAGATGGTTATAAACAGTTTTCCATAAACATGGAAAATTGTCAATTGCTAAGTTTTTGTCAGAACTGCGTAGGTTTATGAAACACTACAACTATTATAAACAGTTCTCCATAAACAAGGTCTAAAACGTTTAAACAGATGTTTTGATAAATTGCTAAGTGAAATGTTGTCCAGATCTGCGAAGTTGAGATGGTAGGAACACTATGGACAAATTTCAGCAATTTTCAACCATGAAATACAGTTATAAACAGTTCACTATAAACAAATGTTATAAACGTAGTTGAAATGTTATAAATTTCAAAGTGTCAACCATGAAGTACTGTTATAAACAGTTCATAAACAAGGTCTAAAACGTGTTTGATAAATTGCTAAGTGAAAATTTGTCCAGAACTGCGTAGTTTAGATGGTAGGAACACTATGGACAAATGTCAACTATTTTCAGCCATGAAATACAGTTATAAACAGTTATCCATAAACAAGAACAAGGTGCTAAGTGAAATGTTGTCCAGACAATTGTTGAGATGGTAGGAACACTATGGACAAATTTCAATTAGTTTCAACCATGAAATACAGTTATAAACAGTTTGTTTATGAGATGGGTCTAAAACGTGTTTGATCCAATTGCTAAATAAAATTTGTCCAGAACTGCGTAGTTTAGATGGTAGGAACACTATGGACAAATTCAGCAAGTTTCAACCATGAAATACAATAAACAGTTTATAAACAGGTTTCCAAAACGTAAATTGCAAGGTCCAAAACGTGTTGATGGTAATTGGACAAATTTCTAAATACAATGTTGTCCAGAAATGTTAAAACAGTTGAGATGGTCGGAACACTATGGACAAATTTCAGTCAAGTTTGAGATGGTAAACACATGGAAAATACAAGTTATGAAACAGTTATAAACAGTTTCCATAAACAAGGTCTAAAACGTGTTTGATCCAATTGCTAAGTAAAATTTTGTCCAGAACTGCGTTTTGAGATGGTAGGAACACTATGGACAAATGTCAACTATTTTCAACCATGAAATACAGTTATAAACAGTTCTCCATAAACAAGGTCTGTTCGATCCAATTGTAAGTTTTGATCTACAATTGCTAAGTGAAATTTTGTCCAGAACTGCGTAGTTGAGATGGTAGGAACACTATGGACAAATTTCAAAGTTGCTAAGTTGTTGTCCAGAACCAGTTGAAATGGTAGGAACATTATGGACAAATTTCAGCAAGTTCATGAAGTACTGTTATAAACAGTTCATAAACAAGGTCTAAAACGTGTTTGATATAATTGCTAAGTGAAAATTTGTCCAGATCTGTGAAGTTTAGATGGTCGGAACACTATGGACAAATGTCAACTATTTTCAGCCATGAAATACAGTTATAAACAGTTAACCATAAACAAGGTCTGTTCGATCCAATTGTGTTTGACCCAATTGCTAAGTGAAATTTGTCCAGACCTACGTTGTTGAGATGGTAGGAACACTATGGATGGACAAATTTCAGCAAGTTTCAACCATGAAAATACAGTTATAAACAGTTTTCCATAAACAAGGTCAAAACGTGTTTGTCTAAAACGTGTTTGATCCAATTGGACTAAGTTTCAAAATTTTGTCCAGAAAACTGCGTAGTTTTGTCCATGGTTTAGAACACTATGGACAAATGTCAACTATTTTCAGCCATGAAATACAGTTATAAACAGTTTTCCATAAACAAGGTCTGGTCGATCCAATTGTGTTTGACCCAATTGCTAAGTGAAATGTTGTCCAGACCTACGTTGTTGAGATGGTAGGAACACTATGGACAAATTTCAGCAAGTGTCAACCATGAAGTACTGTTATAAACAGTTCATAAACAAGGTCTAAAACGTTTTTGATCCAATTGCTAAGTAAAATTTTGTCCAGAACTGCGTAGGTTTTGATGGTTGGAACACTATGGACAAATTTCAGCAATTTCAACCATGAAATACAGTTATAAACAGTTCTCCATAAACAAGGTCTAAAAATGTCAACTATTTTCAACCATGTTTATAAACAGTTCTCCATAAACAAGATTGCTAAGTGAAATGTTGTCCATTTTGAGATGCTAAAAAATACAATGTTGTCCAGATCTGTGAAGTTGAGATGGTCGGAACACTATGGACAAATTTCAGCAAGTTTTCAACCATGAAATACAGTTATAAACAGTTTCAACCATGAAACAGACATAAACAAGGTCTAAAACGTGTTTGATCCAATTGCTAAGTGAAATTTTGTCCAGAACTGCGTAGTTTAGATGGTAGGAACACTATGGACAAATTTCACTTTCATGAAATACAAACATTTCAAATTGCTATTTTGTCAGACCATGAAATACAGTTATAAACAGTTCTCCATAAACAAGGTCTATGGATCAAATTGTGTTTGATCCAATTGCTAAATGAAATGTTGTCCAGATCTACGTGTTTGGACAAATTTCAGCAATTCAACCATGAAATAAGTTATAAACAATGTTTTGATCCAGAACTGCGTAGTTGAGATGGTAGGAACACTATGGACAAATTTCAACAAGTTTCAACCATGAAATACTGTTATAAACAGTTCCATAAACAAGGTCTAAAACGTGTTTGATATAATTGCTAAGTGAAAATTTGTCCAGAACTGCGTAGTTGATGAGGAACACTATGGACAAATGTCAACTATTTTCAACCATGAAATACAGTTATAAACAGTTTTCCATAAACAAGGTCTGGTCGATCCAATTGTGTTTGACCCAATTGCTAAGTGAAATGTTGTCCAGAACTACGTTGTTGAGATGGTAGGAACACTATGGACAAATTTCAGCAAGTTTCAACCATGAAATACAGTTATAAACAGTTGAGATGAGAACTCCATAAAATTGCCTAAGTGAAATTTTTGTCCAGAACTCTAAAAGATGGTTATGGATGTCAATTGCTAAATAAATGTTGTCCAGATCTGTTGTCCAGATCTGTGAAGTTGAGATGGTCGGAACACTATGGACAAATTTCAGCAAGTTTCAACCATGAAATACAGTTATAAACAGTTTTCCATAAGCAAGGTCTAAAACGTTTTTGATCCAATTGCTAAGTAAAATTTTGTCCAGAACTGCGTAGGTTTTGATGGTAGGAACACTATGGACAAATGTCAACTATTTTCAACCATGAAATACAGTTATAAACAGTTCTCCATAAACAAGGTCTAAAACGTGTTTGATCCAATTGCTAAGTGAAATGTTGTCCAGACTACGTTGTTGAGATGGTAGGAACACTATGGACAAATTTCAACAAGTTTCAACCATGAAATACAGTTATAAACAGTTCCATAAACAAGGTCTAAAACGTGTTTGATTGAGATGGTCGGAATTGCTAAGTGAAAATTTGTCCAGAACTGCGTAGTTGAGATGGTAGGAACACTATGGACAAATTTCAGCAAGTTTCAACCATGAAATACTGTTATAAACAGTTCATAAACAAGGTCTAAAACGTGTTTGATATAATTGCTAAGTGAAAATTTGTCCAGAACTGCGTTTAGATGGTAGGAACACTATGGACAAATGTCAACTATTTTCAACATGAAATACAGTTATAAACAGTTATAAACAAGGTCTGGTCGATCCATAACCCAATTGCTAAGTGAAATGTTGTCCAGACCTACGTCTGGTAGGAACACTATGGACAAATTTCAAAATACAGTTTGTCCAATCTGGAGAAACAGTTTGTTAACAAAAATTTCATCAAGTTGCTAAGTTTCCAGATTGAGATGGTAGGAACAATATGGACAAAGCAAGTTTCAACCATGAAATACTGAAAAACGTGTTGTCCAGAACTAAAATTTGTCCAGTTGAGATGGTAGGAACACTATGGACAAATTTCAACAATTTTCAACCATGAAATACAGTTATAAAAAGTTCATAAACAAGGTCTAAAACGTGTTTGAAAATTTGTCCAGAACTGCGTAGTTTAGATGGTAGGAACAAATGTCAACTATTTTCAACCATGAAATACAGTTATAAACAGTTATCCATGAACAAGGTCTGTTCGATCCAATTGTGTTTGACCCAATTGCTCAGTGAAATGTTGTCCAGAACTACGTAGTTGAAATGGTAGGAACATTATGGACAAATTTCAGCAAGTTTCAACCATGAAATACAGTTATAAACAGTTTTCCATAAGCAAGGTCTAAAACGTTTTTGATCCAATTGCTAAGTAAAATTTTGTCCAGAACTGCGTAGGTTTTGATGGTAGGAACACTATGGACAAATTTCAATTATTTTCAACCATGAAATACAGTTATAAACAGTTCTCCATAAACAAGGTCTAAAACGTGTTTGATCCATGTGCTAAAAACAATGTTGTCCAGATCTGTGAAGTTGAGATGGTCGGAACACTATGGACAAATTTCAACAAGTTTCAACCATGAAATACAGTTATAAACAGTTTTCCATAAACAAGGTCTAAAACTGTTTGACAATTGCTAAGTGCAATGTTGTCCAGAACTACGTAGTTGAGATGGTAGGAACACTATGGACAAATTTCAGCAAGTTTCAACCATGAAATACAGTTATAAACAGTTCTCCATAAAAATTTTGTCCAGAACTAAAACGTGGTTGAACACTATGGACAAATTGCTAAATACAATGTTGTCCAGAACTGTTTGAAGTTGAGAATGGTAGGAACACTATGGACAAATTTCAACTATTTTCAACCATGAAATACAGTTATAAACAGTTCTCCATAGTGGTCAAAAACGTGTTTGAAATAGATCTGTGAAGTTGAGATGGTCGGAACACTATGGACAAATTTCAGCAAGTTTCAACCATGAAATACAGTTATAAACAAATGGTCATAATGGACAAATTTCAGCAAGTTTCAACCATGAAATACTGTTATAAACAGTTCATAAACAAGGTCTAAAACGTTTTTGATCCAATTGCTAAGTGAAAATTTTGTCCAGAACTGCGTAGTTTAGGTATATGGACAAATGTCAACACTATTTCAACCATGACAAATTATCAACAGTTTTCCATAAACATGAAATACAGTTATAAACAGTTCTCCATAAACAAGGTCTGTTCGATCCAATTGTGTTTGACCCAATTGCTCAGTGAAATGTTGTCCAGAACTACGTAGTTGAAATGGTAGGAACATTATGGACAAATTTCAGCAAGTTTCACCCATGAAATACAGTTATAAACAGTTTTTAAAACGTGTTTGATCCAATTGCTAAGTGAAATTTTGTCCAGAACTGCGTAGTTGGATGGTAGGAACACTATGGACAAATTTCAACTATTTTCAGAACATGACAAATTTCAGCAAATACAGTTATAAACAGTTCTCCATAAACAAGGTCTAAAACTAAATTGCTAAGTAAAATTTTGTCCAGAACTGCGTAGGTTTTGATGGTAGGAACACTATGGACAAATTTCAATTATTTTCAACCATGAAATACAGTTTATAAACAGTTCTCCATAAGCAAGGTCTAAAACGTGTTTGATCCATGTGCTAAATACAATGTTGTCCAGATCTGTGAAGTTGAGATGGTCGGAACACTATGGACAAATTTCAGCAAGTTTCAACCATGAAATACAGTTATAAACAGTTCTCCATAAACACGGTCTAAAACGTTTTTGATCCAATTGCTAAAAAATTTGTCCAGAACTTTTTGAGATGGTATATGGACAATTTTCAGCCATGAAATAAGTACAAACAGTTTTGTCCAGAACCCAATTGCTAAGTGAAATGTTGTCCAGAACTTTTTGAGATGGTAGGAACACTATGGACAAATTTCAACAATTTTCAACCATGAAATACAGTTATAAACAGTTCTCCATAAACACAAAACGAAAATACAATGTTGTCCAGATCTGTGAAGTTGAGATGGTCGGAACACTATGGACAAATTTCAGCTTTCAACCATGAAATAAACAGTTGTCTAAAACAGAATTGCTAAGTGAAATGTTGTCCAGATGGTTGAGATGGTAGGAACACTATGGACAAATTTCAATTAGTTTCAACCATGAAATACAGTTATAAACAGTTCATAAACAAGGTCTAAAACGTGTTTGATCCATTGCTAAGTGAAATTTTGTCCAGAACTGCGTAGTTTAGATGGTAGGAACACTATGGACAAATTTCAACAATTTTCAACCATGAAATAAACAGTTATAAACAGTTATCCATAAAATGTTGTCAACCTACGGTCTGAGATGGTAGGAACACTATGGACAAATGTGCTAAATACAATGTTGTGTTTGAAGTTGAGATGGTTGGAACACTATGGACAAATTTCAGCAAGTTGCTCAAAATGTTGTCCAGAACTACGTAGTTGAAATGGTGGACAAGGAACACTATGGACAAATTTCAGCAAGTGTCAACCATGAAGTACTGTTATAAACAGTTCATAAACAAGGTCTAAAACGTGTTTGATAAAATTGCTAAGTGAAAATTTGTCCAGAACTGCGTAGTTGGTAGGAACACTATGGACAAATGTCAACTATTTTCAGCCATGAAATACAGTTATAAACAGTTAACCATAAACAAGGTCTGTTCGATCCAATTGTGTTTGACCCAATTGCTAAGTGAAATGTTGTCCAGACCTACGTTGTTGAGATGGTAGGAACACTATGGACAAATGTCAACTATTTTCAACCATGAAATACAGTTATAAACAGTTCTCCATAAGCAAGGTCTAAAACGTATTTGATCCAATTGCTAAGTGAAATTTTGTCCAGAACTGCGGAGTTGAGATGGTTGGAACACCTATGGACAAATTTCAACAAGTGTCAACCATGAAGTACTGTTATAAAAAGTTCATAAACAAGGTCTAAAACGTGTTTGAAAATTAAGTGAAAATTTGTCCAGAACTGCGTTTGGTACAACACTATGGACAAATGTCAACTATTTTCCAGAACTGTTATAAACAGTTTTCCATAAACAAGGTTTTTGATGGTAGGAACACTATGGACAAATTTCAACTATTTTCTACCATGAAATACAGTTATAAACAGTTCTCCATAAACAAGGTCTGTTCGATCCAATTGTGTTTGACCCAATTGCTCAGTGAAATGTTGTCCAGAACTACGTAGTTGAAATGGTAGGAACATTATGGACAAATTTCAGCAAGTTTCACCCATGAAATACAGTTATAAACAGTTTTCCATAAGCAAGGTCTAAAACGTTTTTGATCCAAATTACTAAGTGAAATTTTGTCCAGAACTGCGTAGGTTTAGATGGTAGGAACACTATGGACAAATTTCAATTATTTTCAACCATGAAATACAATAAACAGTTCTCCATAAACAAGGTCTCTCCAATAAATTGCTAAGTGAAATGTTGTCCAGAACGTTGTTGAGATGGTAGGAACACTATGGACAAATGTGCTAAATACAATGTTGTCCAGATCTGTGAAGTTGAGATGGTCGGAACACTATGGACAAATTTCAGCAAGTTGCTCAGTGAAATTGTCCAGAACTGTGTAGTTGAGATGGTAGGAACACTATGGACAAATTTCAGCAAGTTTCAACCATGAAATACAGTTATAAACAGTTTTCCATAAACAAGGTCTAAAACGTTTTTGATCCAATTGCTAAGTTTTTGTCCAGAACTGCGTAGGTTTTGATTGGTGGAACACTATGGACAAATTTCAACTATTTTCAACCATGAAATACAGTTATAAACAGTTCTCCATAAACAAGGTCTGGTCTCCATAATTGCTAAGTGAAATGTTGTCCAGAAACGTTGAGATGGTAGGAACACTATGGACAAATTTCAGCAAGTTCAACCATAAATACAATGTTGTCAGATCAAGGTGTGAAATTGTAAGTGAGATGGTTGAGATGGTAGGAACACTATGGACAAATTTCAGCAAGTTTCAACCATGAAATACAGTTATAAACAGTTGGACAAATTTCAGCAAGTGTTTCATAAACAAAACAGGTCTAAAACGTGTTTGATGTTTGATCCAATTGCTAAGTGAAATTTTGTCCAGAACTGCGTAGTTTAGATGGTAGGAACACTATGGACAAATGTCAACTATTTTCAACCATGAAATACAGTTATAAACAGTTTCCATAAACAAGGTCTGGTCGATGTGTTTGACAGTTATAAGACAGTTGGTAGGAACACTATGGACAAATGTCAACTATTTTCAGCCATGAAATACAGTTAAAACAGTTTTGAACAAGGTTTCCAATTTTGACTAAGTGAAATGTTGTCCAGAACTACTAGTTGTTGAGATGGTAGGAACACTATGGACAAATTTCAGCAAGTTTCAACCATGAAATACAGTTATAAACAGTTTTCCATAAACAAGGTCTAAAACGTGTTTGATCCAATTGCTAAGTGAAATTTTGTCCAGAACTGCGTAGTTTAGATGGTAGGAACACTATGGACAAATTTCAACTATTTTCAACCATGAAATACAGTTATAAACAGTTCCATAAACAAGGTCTAAAACGTGTAAACAGATCTGCGTAAGTATGGACAAATTTCAGCATGAAATACAGTTATAAACAGTTCCATAAACAAGGTCTAAAACACTGTTTGACAATTGCTAAAACAATGTTGTCCAGATCTGTTGAGAAACACTATGGACAAATGGTCTAAAACCATGTTTCATCAAGGTCTAAAACTAAATTGCTAAGTGAAATGTTGTCCAGAACTGCGTAGTTGAGATGGTAGGAACACTATGGACAAATTTCAACTATTTTCAACCATGAAATACAGTTATAAACAGTTTTCCATAAACAAGGTCTAAAACGTGTTTGATCCAATTGCTAAGTGAAATTTTGTCCAGAACTGGAACACTATGGACAAATTTCAGCAAGTTTCAGGAAATACAGTTATAAACAGTTTTCCATAAACAAGGTCTAAAACGTTTTTGATCCAATTGCTAAGTAAATTTTGTCCAGATGGTTTAGATGGTAGGAACACTATGGACAAATTTCAACTATTTTCAACAAAATACCATGAAATACAGTTATAAACAGTTCTCCATAACAAGGTCTAAAACGTGTTGTCTAAAACAAATGTGCTAAATACAATGTTGTCCAGATCTGTGAAGATGGTCGGAACACTATGGACAAATTTCAAAAATGTTGTCCAGAACTGCGTAGTTGAGATGGTAGGAAGACCATGGACAAATTTCAACAAGTTTCAACAATTGAAATACAGTTTATAAACAGTTTTTTAATAAACACGGTCTAAAACGTATTTGATCCAATTGCTAAGTGAAATTTTGTCCAGAACTGCGGTGTTGAGATGGTAGGAACACTATGGACAAATGTCAACTATTTTCAACCATGAAATACAGTTATAAACAGTTCTCCATAAACAAGAAAATTGTGTTTGATAGCTAAGTTGTTGTCCAGAACAAATGGTAGGAACACTATGGACAAATGTCAAATATTTTCAACCATGAAATACAGTTATAAACAGTTATCCATAAACAAGGTCTGTTCGAAATTGTGTTTGACCCAATTGCTAGTGAAATGTTGTCCAGAACTACGTTGTTGAAATGGTAGGAACACTATGGACAAATTTCAGCAAGTTTCAACCATGAAATACAGTTATAAACAGTTTTCCATAAGCAAGGTCTAAAACGTTTTTGATCCAATTGCTAAGTGAAATTTTGTCCAGAACTGCGTAGTTTAGATGGTAGGAACACATGGACAAATTTCAACTATTTTCAACCATGAAATACAGTTATAAACAGTTCTCCATAAACAAGGTCTAAAATTGTGTTTGATCCAATTGCTAAATGAAAATGTTGTCCAGACCTACGTTGTTGAGATGGTCTGTAAGTTAGATGGTCGGAAACTATGGACAAATTTCAGCAAGTTTGATGCAATTGCTAAAAATGTTGTCCAGAACTACGTAGTTGAAATGGTAGGAACATTATGGACAAATTTCAGCAAGTTTCAACCATGAAATACTGTTATAAACAGTTTTCCATAAGCAAGGTCCAAAACGTTTTTGATCCAATTGCTAAGTAAAATTTTGTCCAGAACTGCGTAGTTGAAATGGTAGGAACATTATGGACAAATTTCAGCAAGTGTCAACCATGAAGTACTGTTATAAACAGTTCCATAAACCATAAACAAGGTTGTCCAGAACTGCTCCAATTGTGTTTGAACACAATTGCTAAGTCTAAAACGTTGTTGATGCACTATGGACAAATCCTAAATACAATGTTGTCCAGATCTGTGAAGTTGAGATGGTATGGACAAATTTCACTATGGACAAATGGTTCAAATTTCAAAGTTTCAACCATGAAATACAGTTATAAACAGTTCCATAAACAAGGTCTAAAACGTGTTTGATCCAATTGCTAAGTAAAATTTTGTCAGAACTGCGTAGTTGAGATGGTATGGAACAATGGACAAATGTCAACTATTTTCAACCATGAAATACAGTTATAAACAGTTAACCATAAACAAGGTCTAAAACGATCCAATTGTGTTTGACCCAATTGCTAAGTGAAATGTTGTCCAGACCTACGTTGTTGAGATGGTAGGAACACTATGGACAAATGTGCTAAATACAATGTTGTCCAGATCTGTGAAGTTGAGATGGTCGGAACACTATGGACAAATTTCAGCAAGTTGCTCAGTGAAATGTTGTCCAGAACTGCGTAGTTGAAATGGTAGGAACATTATGGACAAATTTCAGCAAGTGTCAACCATGAAGTACTGTTATAAACAGTTCATAAACAAGGTCTAAAACGTGTTTGATATAATTGCTAAGTGAAAATTTGTCCAGACCTACGTTGTTGAGATGGTAGGAACACTATGGACAAATGTCAACTATTTTCAGCCATGAAATACAGTTATAAACAGTTAACCATAAACAAGGTCTGTTCGATCCAATTGTGTTTGACCCAATTGCTAAGTGAAATGTTGTCCAGACCTACGTTGTTGAGATGGTAGGAACACTATGGACAAATTTCAATTATTTTCAACCATGAAATACAGTTTATAAACAGTTTCAAATTCCATATAACAAGGTCTATCAAGCAAGGTCTAAAACGTATTTGATCCAATTGCTAAGTGAAATTTTGTCCAGAACTGCGGAGTTGAGATGGTTGGAACACCTATGGACAAATTTCAACAAGTGTCAACCATGAAGTACTGTTATAAAAAGTTCATAAACAAGGTCTAAAACGTGTTTGATGCAATTGCTAAATTTTGTCCAGAACTGCGTAGTTGAGATGGTAGGAACACTATGGACAAATGTCAACTATTTTCAACCATGAAATACAGTTATAAACAGTTCATAAACAAGGTCTAAACAATTGTGTTTGACCCAATTGCTAAGTGAAATGTTGTCCAGAACCTGTTGTTGAGATGGTAGGAACACTATGGACAAATGTCAATTTTTCAACCATGAAATACAGTTATAAACAGTTTTCCATGTTGTCCAGTGTTTGATCCCAATTGCTAAGTGAAATGTTGTCCAGAACTTGTTGAGATGGTAGGAACACTATGGACAAATTTCAGCAAGTTTCAACCATGAAATACAGTTATAAACAGTTTTCCATAAACAAGGTCTAAAACGTTTCTAATTGCTAAGTGAAATGTTGTCCAGAACTACGTGTTGAAATGGTAGGAACATTATGGACAAATTTCAACAAGTTTCAACCATGAAATACAGTTATAAACAGTTTTCCATAAACAAGGTCTAAAACGTTTTGATCCAATTGCTAAGTGAAATTTTGTCCAGAACTGCGTAGTTTAGATGGTAGGAACACTATGGACAAATTTCAACAAGTTTCAACCATGAAATACAGTTATAAACAGTTCTCCATAAACAAGGTCTAAAACGTGTTTGATCAATTGCTAAGTAAATACAATGTTGTCCAGATCTGTGAAGTTGAGATGGTAGGAACACTATGGACAAATTTCAAATTTTCAACCATGAAATACAGTTATAAACAGTTCATAAACATAAACAAGGTTTGATCGAATTGCTAAGTGTTTGTCCAGAACTGCTAAGTGAACATATGGACAAATGTCAACTATTTTGAACCATGAAATACAGTTATAAACAGTTTTCCACACAAGGTCTGGTCAAATTGTTTTGACCCAATTGCTAAAATTTCAATTTTTCAACCATGAAATACAGTCCAGAACTTTTAGACCTGGACAAACACTATGGACAAATTTCAATTATTTTCAACCATGAAATACAGTTATAAAAGTTTTTGTAAACAAGGTCTAAACAGTTTTGATAATTGCAAGGTTGTCTAAAGATGGTGTTTGGATGTTTATGGAAAACTGTTTATAACTGTATTTCATGGCTGAAAATAGTTGACATTTGTCCATAGTGTTCCTACCAACTACGCAGTTCTGGACAAATTTTCACTTAGCAATTATATCAAACACGTTTTAGACCTTGTTTATGAACTGTTTATAACAGTACTTCATGGTTGACACTTGCTGAAATTTGTCCATAGTGTTCCTACCATCTCAACTTCGCAGATCTGGACAACATTGTAGGCAGAACACGTTTTAGACCGTGTTTATGGAGAACTGTTTATAACTGTATTTCATGGTTGACACTTGCTGAATTTGTCCATAGTGTTCCGACCATCTCAACTTCACAGATCTGGACAACATTGTATTTAGGAATTGCATCGAACACGTTTTAGACCGTGTTTATGGAGAACTGTTTATAACTGTATTTCATGGTTGAAACTTGCTGAAATTTGTCCATAGTGTTCCGACCATCTCAACTTCACAGATCTGGACAACATTGTATTTAGGAATTGCATCGAACACGTTTTAGACCGTGTTTATGGAGAACTGTTTATAACTGTATTTCATGGTTGAAAATAGTTGACATTTGTCCATAGTGTTCCTACCATCTAAACCTACGCAGTTCTGGACAAAATTTTACTTAGCAATTGGATCAAAAACGTTTTAGACCTTGCTTATGGAAAACTGTTTATAACTGTATTTCATGGTTGAAACTTGCTGAAATTTGTCCATAGTGTTCCGACCATCTCAACTTCACAGATCTGGACAACATTGTATTTAGGAATTGCATCGAACACGTTTTAGACCGTGTTTATGGAGAACTGTTTATAACTGTATTTCATGGTTGAAAATAGTTGACATTTGTCCATAGTGTTCCTACCATCTAAACTACGCAGTTCTGGACAAAATTTCACTTAGCAATTGGATCAAACACGTTTTAGACCTTGTTTATGGATAAACTGTTTATAACTGTATTTCATGGTTGAAAATAGCTGAAATTTGTCCATAGTGTTCCTACCATCTCAACAACGTAGTTCTGGACAACATTTTCACTTAGCAATTGGGTCAAACACAATTTTCACTTGTTTATGGAAACTGTTTATAACTGTATTTCATGGTTGAAAATAGTTTGTCCATAGTGTTCCTACCATCTCAACTACGCAGTTCTGGACAAATTTCACTTAGCAATTGGATCAAACACGTTTTAGACCTTGCCTTGTTTCTCCAACTGTTTATTTCATGGTTGAAAATAATTGAAATTTGTCCATAGTGTTCCTACCATCTCAACAACGTAGGTCTGGACAACATTTCACTTAGCAATTGGGTCAAACACAATTGGATCGAACAGACCTTGTTTATGGTTAACTGTTTATAACTGTATTTCATGGCTGAAAATAGTTGACATTTGTCCATAGTGTTCCTACCAACTACGCAGTTCTGGACAAATTTTCACTTAGCAATTATATCAAACACGTTTTAGACCTTGTTTATGAACTGTTTATAACAGTACTTCATGGTTGACACTTGCTGAAATTTGTCCATAGTGTTCCTACCATCTCAACTTCGCAGATCTGGACAACATTGTATTTAGCAATTGGATCAAAACGTTTGACCACCAGTGTTTATGGAAAACTGTTTATAACTGTATTTCATGGTTGAAAATAGTTGAAATTTGTCCATAGTGTTCCTACCATCAACTACGTTTCTGGACAACATTTTACTTAGCAATTGGATCAAACACGTTTTAGACCTTGTTTATGGAAACTGTTTATAACTGTATTTCATGGTTGAAACTTGCTGAAATTTGTCCATAGTGTTCCGACCATCTCAACTTCACAGATCTGGACAACATTGTATTTAGCAATTGGATCAAACAACGTTTTAGACCTGTTTATAACTGTATTTTATGGTTGAACTAGTTGACATTTGTCCATTTATCTAAACCTACGTCAGTTGGACAAATTGTATTTAGACAAAAACGTTTTGACCTTGCTTATGGAAACTGTTTATAACAACATTTCATGGTTGAAACTTGCTGAAATTTGTCCATAAATACAGTGTTCCTACCATCTCAACTACAGATCTGGACAACATTGTCATTTAGCAATTTGGGTCAAAACACTTAGACGAATTTGGATCAACCTTGTTTTATGGATGAACTGTTTATAACTGTATTTCATGGTTGAAAAGGTTGTTGAAATTTGTTCCATATTGCTAAGTGAATCTAAACTTCACAGATCTGGACAACATTGACAAATTGCAAACACGTTTTAGACCTGTTTATGAGAACTGTTTATAACTGTATTTCATGGTTGAAACTTGCTGAAATTTGTCCATAGTGTTCCGACCATCTCAACTTCACAGATCTGGACAAAATTTCATTTAGGAATTGCATCAAACACGTTTTAGACAGTTCTTATGGAGAACTGTTTATAAACTGTATTTCATGGTTGAAAATAATTGAAATTTGTCACAATTGGAGTTTACAAACAGTTGGAGAACTGTTTATAACTGTATTTCATGGTTGAAAATTGTTGAAATTTGTCCATAGTGTTCCTACCATGGTAAACACGAGTTCTGGACAAAATTTCACTTAGCAATTATATCAAACACGTTTTAGACCTTGTTATATGCAATTCTAAATACAATGTTTATAATCTGTATTTCATGGTTGACAAATAATGAAATTTGTCCATAATGTTCCTCAGTGAAATTTGTCCAACTACGTAGTTCTGGACAACATTTCACTGAGCAAATTTCTGAAATTTCAACCATGAAATACAGTTATAAACAGTTTTCATCTCAACTTTGATCCAATTGCTAAGTAAAATTTTGTCAGAACTGGTACAAATTTAATTTAGGAACACTATGGACAAATGTCACTATTTTAGACCATGAAATACTTATAAACAGTTCTCCATAAACAAGTACTTCAATTGGTTTGACAAACAAATTTGTCTAGACCTGTTCCTTGTTTATGGAACAACTGGACAAATGTGCTAAATAAATGTTGTTCATGGTGTGAATCTCAATGGACAACACTTGAACAAATTTCAGCAAGTTGCTCATAGTGTTGTCCTCAACTACGTAGTTCTGGACAATTTTCACTTAGCATTATGGACAAACACAAGTGTTAACCAGACCTTGTTTATGGAAACTGTTTAAAACAGTATATTCATGTGAAAATTTGAAAATAGCTTGAAATTTGTCCATAGTGTTCAACCATCTAAACCTAGGCAGTTCTGGACAAATTGTGTTTGAGCAATTGTAAGTGAAATGTTTTTCCAGACCTAGTTGTTGACATGGAAACTCTTGTCATAATGTTCCTACCATTTCAATACAGTTTGGACAAACATTGAGCAACTTGTTTGTTTATGTTCCGCCATCTCAACTTCACAGATCTAAAACGTGTTTAGATTTGTCCAATTGCTAATGGAGAACTGTACTTAGATGGTAGGAACACTATGGACATATTTCAGAACTGTTTATAACTGTATGAAATAATAGTTATAAAATTTGTCCATAGTGTTCACCATCTAAACTTCGCAGTTCTGGACAATGTTGTATTTAGAATTGATCGGAACACTATGGACAGAATTTCAGACCTGTCAAACATGGAGAACTGTTTATAACAGTATTTCAAGGTGGTTGAAACTTGCTAAGAAATTTGTCCAGAACTGTGTTCCGTAGGAACACATCTCAAATTCACCATGATCAGGACAACCATAAACAAGTCTTTATCAATTGTGTTTGACCCAATTGCTAAGTGACATGTTTTCGAACTACGTTTTGAGATGACGTGTTTATGGAGAACTGTTTATAACCATTTACATTTGAAAAGTTGGAGAACTGTTTGTTTTTATGTAAGCAAGGTCTAAAACGTGTTTGATACCATGCTAAAAATTTTGTCAGAGAGTTCTGGACAAAATTTCATATTTCAGCAATTGGATCAAACACAGTTCTCCATTTTAGACCTTGCAATATCTCCATAAACAAACAGTTTCAGCAACAAACATGAAGTATAAACAGTTCACTGGTCTAAAACATGGTTGAAAATAATTGCTAAGTGAAAATTTGTCCAGAACTAGTGTTCCTGCCACTCAAATGTCAACTATTTTCAGCCATAGGTACTTATAAACATTAAACATAAACAAGGTCTAGCAATTGGGTTTGACACAATTGCTAAGTGAAATATTGTCCAGACCTACGTTGTTTATGGTTTCAATTATTTTCAACCATGTTTTACAAACAGTTGGAACTGTTTTTATGGAGATTCTAAAACGCTTTGATCCAATTGTAAGTGACATTTTGTCCATAACTGTAGTTTAGATGGTAGGAACACTATGGACATATTTCAGTTTCTGAACAAATTTTCACTTAGCAATTATAATTCCTAAATACAATGTTGTCCAGATCTTTAGATGGTCGGAACACTATGGACAAATTTCAGCAAGTGTAAACATGAACTGTTATAAACAGTTCATAAACAAAGGTCTGACACTGTTTGAAATTTGTCCAAGTGTTTGTACCATCTGCAAGTAGGAACACTATGGACAAATGTCACTTTTTCAGCCATTGGGTCAGTTATAAACAGTTAGATAAACAAGGTCTGTTTGACCCAATTGCTAAAAATGTTTATAACCTGTTGATTTAGGAACATGGTTGAAATACAATGTTGTCCAGATCTGTGAAGTTGAGATGGTCGAACATCTATGGACAAATTTCACGCAGTTGCTCAGTGAAAAATGTTGTCCACTTTGAAATGGTAGCAATTTGTTTCAACCATGAAATACTGTTATAAACAGTTTTCCATAAGACCAAACGTTTTTTGATCCAATTGCTAAGTAAAATTTTGTCCAGATCTGGACAGATGGTAGGAACACTTAGAATTGCATTTCAACCATAAAATACAGTTATAAACCGTGTTTATAAACAACTTGTTTATAATTGCTAAGTAAATTTCATGTTGTTGAGATTGAAACTTGCTGTGCTAAATACAATGTTGTCCATAGTTGTTCGACCATATGGACAAATTTCACAAGTTCTGGTGACAATGTTGTCATTGTATTAGCACATTTGGACAATAGTTTCAACCATGAAATCAATAAACAGTTTTCCATAAGCAAGGTCTAAACACGTTTTGATCCAATTGCTAAGTAAAATTTTGTCCAGAACTGCGTAGGTTTAATGGTAGGAACACACAAATGTCAACTATTTTCAACCATGAAATACAGTTATAAACAAAAACAAGGTCTGTTTATAACTGTGTTTGACATTGCTAAGTGAAATGTTGTCTATAGTTGATGGTACACTATGGACAAATGGTAAATAGTGTTGTCCAGATCTGTGAAGTTGAGATGGTCAGAACACTATGAACAAATTTCAGCACTTGCTCAGTAATTATATCAAACTACGTTTTGAAATAGTAGGAACATTATGGACAAATTTCAGCAAGTGTCAACCATGAAGTACTTATAAACAGTTCATAAACAAGGTCTAAAACGTTTGATAATTTAAGTGAAAATTTGTCCAGAACTGCGTTGTTGGTAGGAACACTATCAAATGTCACTATTTTCAGATCATGAAATACAGTTATAAACATTTAGGACCATAAACAAGGTCTTTAGATCCAATTGTGTTTGACCCAACTGTTTAAGTGAAATGTATTTCATGGTTGAATGACTTGCTGAAAATTTCCAAGTTTTCAACCATGAAATACGCAGTTTACAAACTGGACAACTGTTTGTTTCACTTAAGCAATTGGATCAAACACGTGTTTGATCCAATTGCTTGATCTCCAGAAACAAACAGTTTAGATGGTAAACACTGGACATATTTCATGCAAGTTTCAACCATGAAAATAATTATAAATTTCCATAAACACGGTCTAAAAGTGTTCCTGCAATTCCATAAATACAATGTTGTCCAGATAGGTCTGGAAAACTTTCAAATTTCAGCAATTGGGTCAAACATGTTGTCAGAGCAGACCTTAGTTTATGGAAAATTTCAGTTTCATGAAATACAGTTATAAACAGTTTTCCATAAGCAAGTTAAAACGTTTTTGATCCAATTGCTACATTTGTCCCGGAACTGTTCCTACCATCTAAACTACAAATGTCAACTATTTTCAACCAAAATTTCATTTAGCATTCTCCATAAACAAGGTCTGTTCGTTTGTGTTTGACCCAATTGTTTATGAACTGTTTATAGACCTACGTTGTTGAGATGGTAGACACTATGCTGAAATGTTGTCCAGATCTGTGAAGTTGAGATGGTCGGAACACTATGAACAAATTTCAGCAAGTTGCTCAGTGAAATGTTGTCCAGAACTACGTATTTAGGAACATTATGGACAAATTTCAGCAAGTGTCAACCATGAAGTACCGTGTTATAAACAGTTCATAAACACGGTCTAAAACTGTTTGATAACTGTATTTCAGAACTGATTGTTGGTAGAAATACAAATGTCAACTATTTGTCCCATGAAATACAGTTATAAACATTAACCATAAACAAGGTCTGTTCGACCAATTGTGTTTGACCCAATTGCTAATTGAAATGTTTTCAAACACTACGTTGTTGAGATCGAACAGACCTTGGACAAATTTTTATTTTCAACCATGAAATACATTTACAAATAGTTGAACTTTTGTTTATAGTGTTCTAAAACGTGTTTTGATCCAATTTGGACAAATTTTGTCCAGAACTTAGCAATTAGATGGTAGGAACACTATGTTTTAGTTTCACCATGTTTATAACTGTTTATAAACACGTACTTCATGGTTCGACAATTCCCTAAATACAATGTTGTCCATAATTGAGATGGTCTACCAATTTCAGCAAGTGTCAAACATGAAGTACTGTTATAAACAGTTCATAAACAAGGTCTAAAACGTGTTTGATATAATTGCTAAGTGAAAATTTGTCATTTCACTGAGCAACTTGCTGAAATTTGTCAGCATAGTGATCCGAACAGTTAACCATAAACAAGGTCTGTTCACAATTGTGTTTGACAACATTGTGAAATTTTTCAGACCTACGTTTTGAGATGACATATGGACAAATTTCAATTATTTTCAACAAACAGTAGGTGTTGGACAATATTTTTGTCCTTAGCAATTGGGTCAAACACAATTGGATCGACCAGACCTTGTTTATGGAAAACTGTTTATAACTGTATTTCATGGCTGAAAATAGTTGACATTTGTCCATAGTGTTCCAACCAACTACTCAGTTCTGGACAAATTTTCACTTAGCAATTATATCAAACACGTTTTAGACCTTGTTTATGAACTGTTTAAAACAGTACTTCATGTTTGACACTTGCTGAAATTTGTCCATAGTGTTCCTACCATCTAAACCTAGGCAGTTCTGGACAAAATTTTACTTAGCAATTTGTCCATATAGTGTTCTCCTGCGCCCCGGTTCATGGACAACTTCACAGATTCTGGATAAACCAGTTTGTATTTGTATTTAGGGTTGAAAATAATTGAAATTTCCCAACATGCTTAGACCGTAGGTCTGGAAAACATTTCGTTTAACTGGAGAACTGTTTATAACTGTATTTCATGGTTGAAACTTGCTGAAAATAGTTTGTCCACAGTGTCCTCACCATCTCAACTTCAAAGATTTTCGACAACATTGTATTTAGGAATTGCATCCGTGTTTACACGTTTATAGACCGTATGGTTATGGAGAACTGTTTATAACTGTATTTCATGGTTGAAACTTGCTGAAATTTGTCCATAGTGTTCCTACCATCTCAACTTCTGATCTGGACAACATTGTATTTAGGAATTGCATCTAGACACGTTTTAGACCGTGTTTATGGAGAACGGTTTATAACTGTATTTACCTTGGTTGAAAGAAGCTAGTTGACATTTGTCCATAGTGTTCCTACCATCTAAACTACGCAGTTCTGGACAAAATTTCACTTAGCAATTGGATCAAACACGTTTTAGACCTTGCTTATCTCCATAAACAAACAGTTCTCCAACTGTAAACTGTATTGCATGGTTGAAAATAATTGAAATTTGTCCATAGTGTTCCTGCCATCTCAACAACGTAGGTCTGGAAAACATTTCACCTAGCAATTGGGTCAAACACAATTGGATCGAACAGACCTTGTTTATGGTTAACTGTTTATAACTGTATTTCATGGCTGAAACTTGCTGAAATTTGTCCATAGTGTTCCACCATCCCCAACAACGCAGTTCTGGACAAATTTCACTTAGCAATTATATCAAACACGTTTTTTTAGACCTTGTTTCCATGAAACTGTTTATAACTGTATTTCATGGTTGAAAACTTGCTGAGAAATTTGTCCCGCCAATCTTCCACCTACCATCTCGACTTCGCAGATCTGAGACAACATTGTATTTAGCATAGGATCAACACGGCAGATGGACAGACCTTATACACTGTATTACATGGTTGAAAATAGTTGACATTTGTTCCATACCACCTGCATGCATAAAAATTTCACTAGCAGTTCTGGACCAAAATTTTACTTAGCAATTGGATCAAAACGTTTTAGACCCGCCATTTATGGAGCATATTACTGTATTACTTCATGGTTGACACTGCTGAAATTTGTCCGCCCACGAGTGTTCGACCATCCGGCAACTTCGTCAGATCTGGACAGACATTGTCACTTGTAGCGCATGGGATCAAACGTTACAGGCGCTGCTTATATGGGGAAAGGCAGTTTATAAACTGTATTTCATGGCCGAAATAGATCGACATTTGTCCATAGTGTTCATCTACGCAGTTCTGGACAAAAATTTCACAGATCTGGACAACATTGTATTAGCACATTTGTCCATAGTGTATTTCATCTTGAAAACGTAGGTCTGGACAACATTTCACTTAGCAATTGGGTCAAACACAATTGGATCGACAAGACCTTGTTTATGGAAAACTGTTTATAACTGTATTTCATGGCTGAAAATAGTTGACATTTGTCCATAGTGTTCCTACCACCTACTCAGTTCTGACAAATTTTCACTTAGTAATTATATCAAACACGTTTAGGACCTTGTTTATGAACTGTTTATAACAGTACTTCATGTTTGACACTTGCTGAAATTTGTCCATAGTTCCGACCATCTCAACTTCGCAGATCTGGACAACATTGTATTTAGGAATTCATGCATCGAACACGTTTTTAGACCGTGTTTATGGAGAACTGTTTTTAACTGTATTTCATGGTTGAAACTTGCTGGAAATATGTCCATAGTGTTCCTACCATCTAAACTTACGCAGTGCTGGACAAAATTTCACTTAGCAATTGGATCAAACACGTTTAGACCTTGCTTATCTCTCCATAAACAAACACTGTTTGTAAACTGTATTTCATGGTTGAAAATAATTGAAATTTGTCCATAATGTTCTACCATCTCAACAACGTAGGTTCTGGAAAACATTCTTCACTTAGCAATTGGGTCAAAACACAATTGGATCGAAACTGTATTTCGACCTTGTTTATGGAAAACTGTTTATAACTGTATTTCATGGTTGAAAATAGCTGACATTTGTCCAGTGTTCCTACCATCTAAACTACGCAGTTCTGGCCAAAATTTCATTTAGCATTTGGATCAAATTTTCGCCCACGTTTTAGACTTTGTTTATGAACTGTTTATAACAGTACTTCATGTTTGACACTTGCTGAAATTTGTCCATAGTGTTGACCATCTTCACAGATCTGACAACATTGTATTTAGGAATTGCATATGGAACACGTTTTAGACCGTATTTATGGAGAACTGTTTATAACTGTATTTCATGGTTGAAAATAGTTGACATTTGTCCATAGTGTTCCTACCATCTAAACTACGCAGTTCTGGACAAAATTTCACTTAGCAATTGGGTCAAACACAATTGGATCGAACAGACCTTGTTTATGGTTAACTGTTTATAACTGTATTTCATGGCTGAAAATAGTTGACATTTGTCCATAGTGTTCCTACCAACAACGCAGTTCTGGACAAATTTTCACTTAGCAATTATATCAAACACGTTTTAGACCTTGTTTATGAACTGCCATCTCACAGTACTTCATGCTTGACACTTGCTGAAATTTGTCCATAATGTTCCTACCATTTCAACTACGTAGTTCTGGACAACATTTCACTGAGCAACTTGCTGAAACGCAAACCGATAGTGATCCGACCATCTCAACTAAACAGATCTGGACAACATTGTATTTATCACATTTGTCCATAGTGTTCCTACCATCTCAACAACGTAGGTCTGGACAACATTTCACTTAGCAATTGGGTCAAACACAATTGATCGAACAACAGATGTTTATGGAGAACTGTTTATAACTGTATTTCATGGCTGAAAATAGTTGACATTGTCCATAATGTTCCTACCAACTCTGCAGTTCTGGACAAATTTTCACCTAATATTATATCAAACACGTTTTAGACGCTTGTTTATGGAACTGTTTATAACAGTACTTCATGTTGACACTTGCTGAAGCTAGCCATAGTGTTCCTACCATCTCAACTTACGCAGCTCTGAGACAACATATTCGACAGGAATTGCATCAGTACGTTTTTGATTCCGTTGTTATGGAGAGCTGTTGCTAACTGTATTCCATGGATTTGAATCCTAAGACGTATTCTACCCATCAAACACTACTTGGCTCAATTGGATCAAAAGCGTTCGTCTGCTATATGAAAACTGTATGACTATGGTTGAACTGCTGAGCAATTGTCCGTGAATGTTCCTACCACTTTCAACTGCGTCTGAGACAACATTCCACTGAGCAATTGCGTCAGAACGACAACTTGTTTATGGAGAACTGTTTATAACTGTATTTCATGGTTGAAAATAGTTGAAATTTGTCCATAGTGTTCCGATATCTCAACTTCACAGATCTGGACAATATTGTATTTAGGAATTGCATCGAAATACGTTTTAGACCGTGTTTATGGAGAACTGTTTATAACTGTATTTCATGGTTGACACTGTTGACATTTGTCCATAGTGTTCCCATCTAAAATAATGCAGTTCTGGACAAAATTTCACTTAGCACTGGGTCAAACACGTTTTCGAACAGACCTTGTTTATGGTTAACTGTTTATAACTGTATTTCATGGCTGAAAAAATAGTTGACATTTGTCCATAGTGTTCCTACCAACAACGCATTCTGAAGTTCTTGGACAAATTTTCACTTAGCAATTATATCAAACACGTTTAGATCTGGACAACATTGTATTTAAAGTACAGAACATTGTTTATGGATTAACTGTCATACTTCTATGGATTTGAAAATTGACTGAGTTTTGTCATAATGTTCTACCTATCAACTACGTAGTTCTGGACAACATTTCGACTAGCAAACACAATGCGTCGAACACAGACGCTGTTCATGGATAACTGTTTATAACTGTATTCATGGTTGACACTAGTTGACATTGTGTTCCTGCCATCTAAGCCTCACTGAGTTCTGGACAAATTTTCAAATGCATTCGACTGCTGTTTGACGTAACGGTACTTATGATGTTTCATGGCACTGTGGCACTTCTTGTCCATAGTATGTTCTACCATCTCAACTCCGCGATTCTGAGACAAATTCTTACACTTGGTAGATCAAATGCATTTGAACCTTGCTTTATGAAACTGTTTACAACTGTATTTCATGGTTGAAAAGTGAAATTTGTCACAATGTTACCATCATCAATCACGCTGGAGTCTGGACAACACATTTCCTAACAATTGGAGTCAAACAATTAGCCGACGCTGTTTATGGTTAACTATTTATAACTGTATTGCACTGGCTGTATAGTGTTCCTACCAATACATGTTCTGGGCAGAATTTTTAGCGCATTATATCAAACGCGTTTTAGACCTTGTTTATGAACTGTTTATAACTGTACTTCATGCAACACTTGCTGAAATTTGTCCCATAGTATTCTACCATCTCAACTACTAGTTACTGGACAAACATTCACATGAGCTGGCTGCATCGAAACTTTTAGTGTTCCTATGGATTCTGAATCTGGACTTTGTATTTGCACTAGGTTGAAGCATATTGAAATCCTGTCCATCCAAACCAACGCGTTCTAGACAGCATTGTTATAGCAATTGGATCAAACACATTTTAGACCTTTATGGAGAACTGTTATAACTGTATTTCATGGTTGACACAAATGTTGACATTTGTCCATAATGTCCCTACCATCTCAACCTACACAGTCGAAGTTCTAACACTAAGTATTTAAAGTAAATCGGACTAGCGTTTTAGGCACCGTGCTTATGGAGAATGTTTATAGCTATGTTTCATGGGTGACAGCTAGCTGACAGTTCTAACCTCGCAGATAGCGAAACGAACGGGCCCGGCATTTCGTGTAGGAGAACTATTTATAACTGTATTTCATGGCTCCCGCCATGTGTTCGACTCAACTTCGCAGATCTGGACAACATTGTATTAGAGATTGCATCCCGGAGCACGTTTTAGGTTTTGTGTTTAGGCTGATGAGAACTGTATTTCATGGTTGAGCTTGCTGAAATTGTCCACTCTCTACCATTTGAAAGTTCTGAACAACGACTGACAGTGGAATCCATTGTGATCGAACAGGTTATGTTCATGGATTTTATAACTGTATTTCATGGTTGAAACTAGCTGAAACGTGTCCATAGTGTCTACCTACCATCTGAATTACGCGGTTCTGGACAAGAAAATTTCCTTATCGTGGATCAACCGCGTTACAGAACGCTTGTCTTCCGTAGATAGACGGTTCTCCGGTGTTTTGTAAACAGTACTTTCATGGTTTGACACTAGTTGAGGGAATTTGTCCCTAGTGTTCACTGTCATCTCAACAGCGTAGATCTGGGCGGCATTGTCATATACAGCATGGAGTCAGAACACACACTGAATCGAACAGACGCTTGATTATGGATAACTGACATATAACTGTATTTCATGGCTGAAAATAGTCGACATTTGTCCCTGAGTGATATTCTACCAACAGAACCTGCACTTATTCTAGGGGCAAATTTTCGCCCAGCGGCCATTGGATCCCAGGCGTCGTTTGGGCCTTGCTTATGGAAAGCTGTTTATAACAGTACTTCATGGTTGAAAACTTGCTGAAATTTGTCCTTAGTATGTCCGACCATCTCAACTGCATGGATTCTGGACGAAACATTTCACTGGGCACACGCTGAAACTTGTTCAGGAATGTTCCGACTCATCTCGTACTTCGCGGATCTGAACGAGCATTGAAATTTAGTCGCATTTGTGGATGTTCCTACCATACTCAACCTACGCGCAGGTCTGGACATGCACTTCGCCTTGGCCAGGTCAAACACGATTGAATCGAATACAGACACTTGCTTATGGAGAACTGTTTATAGCACAAAGTTGACCATACGAATTGACTGTCCATAATCGTTCGACCGTCATCAGGAAGACCTACATGATTCTGGGCACAACATTGTATCTATAGCAATTGGACTCAAAAGCGTTAGGCGACCTTGCTTTATGAAAACGACGTAACTGTATTTCATGGTTGAAACTAGCTGAAATTTGTCCATGGCTATTCACCACCCATTCAAAACCCTAAACACTAAAATTTCACTGGACAACGGCTCGCCGGACAACATAACGCTATTTCATGAAAACTTGTCCATAGTGTTCCGACCATCTCAACTTCGCAGATCTGGACAACATGTGCTTAGCATGGATCAACGCGTTTTTTTAGGTATGGAGAACTTTGTTTATGCTTCATGGTTGAAAATGGTGAAATTTGTCCCATAGTGTTCCTATACCAAACCTAGCGCAGGTCTGGACGACATTTCACTTAGCAATTTGGATCGAACAAACCTTTGCTAGCATGGAGAGCTGTTTACAACTGTATTTTTACTCGGTTGAAAACTAGTGACATTTGTCCATGATGTTCCTACCGTAAACCAACACGCAGTTCTGAATTCAACACTTCGCGGAGTGTCAATATTGGGCAGACTTTAATTGGGTAGGACAGACCTATCTGGAAAGCTGTTTATAACAGTATTTTCATGGTTGAAGCTTTGCTGAGATTGTCCACAATGTTCCTACCCATCTCAACTGCGTAGTTCTGGAGCGGCATTTTCGCGGAAATGCGTTACCAACAGTAAGCTGGTTGGCGCTGTGAAATCTGTCCGCCAGAGTGTTCCGACAAACATCCGTGCTCGCGAGTTCTGGACAAATTTCTTAACAGGTAGAAATACGTGCTTATGGAAAATTGTTTATAAACTGTATTTCATGGCGTGAAATTAAGCGACATTTGTCCATAGTGTTCCCTACCGTCTCAACTGGCAACGTAGGTCTGAGACAACAAGACAGGTCAAAAAACTAGCAATTGTCGAGCCAGAGCAGACTTGTTTATGGTTGACTGTTTATAACTGTATTTCTGAGGCGAAAAGCGATACTTGACATTTGTCCATAGTCCCTCCACACCAACTAGCAGTTCTGGACAAATTTTCGCCCTAGCAATTATATCAAAACCAGACGCTAGCACATGGCTGTTTATAACAGTACTTCATGTTTGACTTTGCTGACAAGTTGTCCGTGTGTATCCTGCGTAAACCCAACTCAACACAGACAGCTTTGAATTGCATGTTTACCGTGTTTATGGAGAACTGTTGCCATACTTGAGGAAATTTGTCCATCGTGTTCCGTTCATCTCAATTCATGTTTAGCACATGGTATCAAACAGAGGGCTGTTATAACTTTGTATTTCATGGTTGGCACCTATTGAAATTTGTCATAAGTGTTCCTGTCATCAAAACCGTGGAGTCTGGAAAACATTTCGCTAGCAATTGGATCAAAAACCTGTTTATCGAACGGGCCTTGTTTATGGTTAACTGTTTACTCGCTTTGTATTTCATGGCTGAAAAATAGTGTTCCTCATAATTCTGGACAAATTTTTCGCTAGCAATTATATCAAACGCGTTACAGACAGGGCTGTTTATAACAGTACTTCATGTTTGACGCATTGTATGTTCCGACCGATCTCAGCTTCATGGATCTGGACAACATTGTATTTAGAAATTGCATCGAGACCGTGCTTATGGAATAACTGTTTATAAACTGCTGTATTGTCCATAGTAGTTGACCATCTAAACTAATTCTAAAATTTCCTTAACAATTGGATCATAGTGTTCTACCATAAACAAACAGTTCTCCAACTGTTTCTGGACAAAAAATTTTCCATGTATTCTTAGCAATTGGATCAAAAACGTTTTAGACAAACACAATATGGAAAACTGTTTATAACTGTATTTCATGGTTGAAAATAAGTTGACATTTGTCCATAGTGTTCCACCAATAGCAGTTCTGGACAGCGCAGTTCTGGACAACATTGTCGCGAGGAATTTGCATGCGAGGCTGCGTTTTTAGACCCGTGCTTATGGAGAGCTGACTATAACTGTATTTCATGGTGAAAACACTAGCAGGCAATTGCTCCATAGTGTTCGATTATCTCAACTTCTGAATCTGGCGACAGCGTAGATCCAACCTGCAGACGCATGAAACTGTTTATAAACTTGTATTTCATGTTGAAAACTAATTGAAATTTGTCCATGTTCTACCATCAAAACTACGCGAGTTCTGAGACAAAGATATCGCCAGTGTTGATCAAAACGCATTTAGATTGCCCCACTTAAGCAAACAGTTTGCCAACTGTATTTCATGGTTGAAACTAGCATAGTGTTTCCATCTAAACTTCACGAGATCTGGACAGCATTAGCACATGGATACATTGTAAATTTCATGGTTGAAAATAATTGAGAATTTGTCCATAGTGTTCCTGCCATCTAAACCTACCTCACTAATTGGATCAAAAACCTTTTAGATTTGCTTATGGAAAACTGTTGCTGCTGTATTTCATGGTAGACTTTAGCAGAAATTTGTCCATAGGTCTACCATTTCAGCTACGTAGGTCTGGAACAACATTTCACTGGCCAATTGGAGTCAAAAAACCTACAGAATCGAGCAGACCCTAGTTTACATGGTTAACTGTTTATGCTGTATTTCGAATGGCTGAAAATAGTTGACATTTGTCCCATAGTGTTCCTACCAACTAAGCTGATTCTGGACTGAAAATTTTCACTTAGCAATTATATCGAAACTGCGTTTAGATTTGTTTATGAGCTGTTTCTTGTACTTCATGTTTGACGCTTGCTGAAATTGTCCACACATATCCCTGACCATCTCAACGCTTGCTAGATCTGGACAACATTGATATGTTAGAAATTGCATGTTTTTTGCGTTTTAGTGCGTGTTTATGGAGAACTGACTATAACTGTATTTCATGGTTATGGATCGACAATATATCCATAGTGTTCCTACCGATCATCAAAGACCTACGCAGTTCTGGGCAAAATTTCACTTAGCCAATTGGATCAAACACTTTTGGAGCTACTAGCTCTCTTCCATAAAATAAGCAGTTCTCCGGCTGTTTGTAAACTTATTTCATGGTTGAAAATTTGCTAATTGTCCCATGAATCTTCCTGCCATTCTCAACTTAACGTATTAGGTCTGGATAACTATTTCACTGAGCGAATTGAGTCAGGTCAAACACAATTGGATCGAACAGACCTTGTTCATGGATGAACTGTTATAACTGTATTCGTGGACGAAAAGAAATAGTTGACATTTGTCCATAGTGTTCCTACCATCTAAGCTCGCAGATTCTGGATGAAATTTTCGCGCTTTCCAACGTATATCCAGAGCGCGTTGCGGACCGTGTTTATGAGCTGTTTATAACAGTACTTCATGGATTGACTTGACTGAGAAATTTGTCCATAATGTTCCTACCCATCTCCAGCTCCGTCACTTAGCAATTGGATCAAATACGTTTCGCTGGGCAACTTGCTTATGGAGAACTGTTCATGAACGTATCCGACCATCCGACGTTCGCTAGTCTGGACATACGTCACAATCATCTCAACAGCGTGATCGTCCAACCGCCAGCAACAGGTCGAGACAACATTTCACTTAACTAGTGGAGTCAGAACGCAGTTTATGGAGAACTGTTGCAACTTTAATATTTCATGGCTGAATAGTTGACATTTGTCCATAGTGTTCTACAGCATCTTAGGCGCGCAGTTCTGGAACAAATTTTCGCCGACTAATTGGATCAAACGCGTTTTAGACCTTGTATGGATGAAACTGTTTATAACAGTACTTCATGGTTGACACTTGCTGAAACTGTCCTTATGTTCCACTACCCATTTCCCTTTACGGATTCTGGACGGCCTCATGAGCCTTTGCTGAAATTTGTCCATAGTGTTCCGACCGCTCATCAACTTCACCCGAATCTGGACGACACTTAAGTGTTTACAATTGCGTCGAACACGTTGCAGACGTGTTTGATGGAGAGCTGTTTGTAACTGTATTTCACATGGTTGAAACTTTGCTGAAATATGTCAGTGTTTTTTTTTACCATCCCAAACTACGCGAGTTCTGGACAAAAATTTCGCCTTAGCAATTGGATCAGAGCACGTTTTAGACCTTTATATCCATGAATAGGCAGTTTAGCCCAACAATTTGTAAACTGTATTTCATGGTTGACACTAGCTGGAAGTCGCCATGAAGTTCCTGCCATCTGGCTTAAAACTGGCATCAGGACTGAAACATTTCGTAACTAGTGGTACGTCGAACGCAATCGGACAGACACTGTGTATGGTGGCCTGTTTATAACTGTATTTCATGGACTGAAACTTTTGCAGATTGACATGTGACCATGATGGTTACACTGATAGCTCGACTTCTGGACAGATTTTCGCCAGACAACTATAGCGAACTGCGTCTTGAACCTTGTTTATGGTGGTAGAACAGTACTTCACTCGTGACGCTTTGCTGAAATTTGTCCATGAGATGTTCCAGCCATCTCAGCTGCGTAGATCGAGACGGCATTTAATAACGCTGCTCAAGCATGACTCATGGCTGAAAGTAGTGAAATTTGTCCATGAGTGTTCCGGCCATCTAGACCTACGCGCAGTTGAACAAAAACGAAATCTGGATCAAGAACATTTTAGGTATATATAGCGCGTTCTCCGAAACTTGCTGAAATTTGTCCATCTCAACGGCGTAGGTCCTAGACAACATTTCAGCTTAGCAATTGGAGTCAAGACAACTCGATTCGAACAGAACATGTACGTGGATAAGAATGATTTATAACTGTATTTCATGGTTGAAAATAGTTGACGTGATGATTTTTCAAAACGTTCAGATTTTGTTTTATGAACTTTTTTATAACAGTACTTCATGGCGCTTTTTCAGAATTTGTCCCATAGGTGTTCCAACCATCTAGGCCTACATGCAGTTCTGGACAAAAATTTCGCTAGCGAGTTGGATCAAAACGTTTTAGACGCATGCTTATGGAGAACTGTTTATAGACTTTGTATTTCCATGGATTGAGAATACTTGCTGAGGGAATTTGTCCCGTCTTCAGCAATGTTCCGGCCCATTTCGGCTCAGCAGTTCGGACAGACTTACAGTCGGGTCGAACTGAACTGAAATTTGTCCGTGATCCTACGACCATCTCAACTTCACGAGATCTGGACGGCGTTACTATTTAGCGCATGTGTCCATGAAGTGTATTCGACCGCTCTCAACACTGCGTGGGTCTGGACAACATTGTATTCACTTAGCTGCATGGATCAAACGCATTTTAGACGCTTGCTTATGGAGGCGGGCTGTTTATAAACTGTATTTCTATGGTTGAAAATAGTGGACATTTGTCCCATAGTGTTCCTACCAGCTAAACCTACGCAGTTCTGGACAAAGTTCACTTAGCAATTGGATCAAAAAGCTTGTTTTGAATTGCCCCTATATGGAAAACTGTTTATTAGCAGTATTTCATGGTTGAAAACTGCAATCGCCACCATTTTCGGCTGCGTGGATTGAACAACCATTTCAACTTACGTAGCAATCTGAACGGTCGACCGCAATTCCGAGCGAACCGGATTCGCTCGAAATGGATCCAACTGTTTTGTATAACTGTATTTCATGGTTGAAAAATAGTTGACATGTTGTTCCGACCATCTAAGCTGCGGAGTTCTGGACAAATTTTCAAACACGTTTTTAGACCTTGTTTATGAACTTTTTATAACAGTACTTTATGGTTGACACTTAATTAAATGTTACATCAACTCCGCAGTTGGACAAGAATTCATAGCAATCGTTTAGGTACCTTATGGAGAGGGCTGTTTATAACAATGGTTGAAAGCAATTTGACATTTGTCCATAGTCTATCCTACCATCTCAACAACACAGACAGCATTTCATAACGTGGAGTCAAAACACGTCACTCGGCTAGTGTCAGACTATGGTTAACTGTTTGCAGCGGCATGTATTTCGTGGCTGAAAATAGTTGACATTTGTCCATAGTGTTCCTACCAATAGCGCAGGTTCTTGAAGCCTCCTTAGCCAGTATATCAAACACGTTTTTAGACCTTGTTTATGAGGCTGTTTATAACGGTTATGTGGTTGACACTTTGCTGAAATTTGTCCATGAAATACAAATCTACTAACCCAAAAATAGTCCTGAGACAACTGCTTTAGGTACGTGTTTTTACGTTGGGACCGTGTTTATGGAGGAACTTTATTTACTCTAGCTGTATTTCACATGGTTAATAATTGAAATTTATCACGTCTTCGGCCATCACAACTTACGCGAATTCTGGACAACATTGTATTATAGAAATAAGCATCGAACCGTTACCAGACCCGTGCTTATGAGAAACTGTTTATAACAATTGCTACATGTGGTTGACACTTTAGCTAGTGTCCATCAGTGTTCCTACCATCTCAACTTCACGCAGTTCAGAGACAACATTCGCTGAGCTGGTGGCATCAGGCTTGCGATTTAGACGCGCTGTGGTTCTATCCGAGCTGTTTGTAAACTGTAATTTCATGGTGAAAATCCATCTCAGCAGAGCTGAGACAACATCGTAATGTTAGACGCTGCCATCGGCTGGCGTTACAGACGTTCATGGACGGCCATTTCGCCCAGCACTATTTCGTGGTCGAAACGCTGAAATTCTAATGGATCGTGCAGATTTGTTAGACCTTGCTTATAGCGTGTTTATAAACTGTATTTCATGGCTCGAGAATGGATGACGTTGTCCATGAGTGATTCCTACCACGGCCTGAGACAAGCGCTGATGCTGAAGACTGGACATTTTAGACGCTGCTACTATTTATATCCGTGCGTTACAGATTCCGCCATGTGTATGCACCGCCGACAACGATTTCACTTCATGTAATTAGACCTGGCTTTAGATTTGTCCATGATGAAATCGACCATCATCAACTGCGTGGTCTGAAAACGGACAAGCATTTGTTTCCTACCATCTAGGAATTTCTCGCAGTTCTGGACAAGTTTTCAGAAACCGCTGTTTATGGAGGCTGTGCATAACAGTACTTCATGAGTTGAGCACTGTTGAAAACGATGTTCTACACACCGCTAAACTCCTAGATTCTGAACAAAATTTCGCCCGGCAATTGGGTCAAAACACGTTTTAGATGCTAGCTATCTCCATAAACAAACAGTTCTCGAAAATGTTTGTAGACTGTAATTTCATGGTGCGAAAATAATCGAGCTTGTCCATGTGTTCCTGCCATCTCAACAATATAGGTCTGGACAGCATTTCGCTAGCATGTAGGTCAAACACCAATAGGCGGAGTCGAACAGACCTTGTTTATGGTTAACTGACTATAACTGTATTTCATGGCTGAACTAATAGTTGACATTTGTCCATGATGTTCGACCATACAACACTCTGAGTCTGGACAACGATATTTCGCCCAGCGCAATGGGATCAGAGCCTGCGATTTGGACCGCGATGCTTATGAAGAACTGTTTATAACACTTGCTCATGGTTCACGCGTTAGCTGTGAAATTTGTCCATAGTCGTTCCTACCATCTCAACCTGCACGGACAGTTCTGCTGAGCAATCTGCTTGATAATTTGGATCAAAAACGTTGAGACGGAAACCGTCTACAACTCTATGTCATGGATTCGACACTGTATTTAGCAATTTGTCCATAGTGTTCCTACCGTGTCAGCGTCGACGTCTGGGCAAACATTTCACTGAACAATGGGTCAAGCCTGCGGGCTCGAACAGACCTAGTTTACGAGAGCTGACTATTGGCTGTATTTCTAACCTGGTGCAAATGAGATTGACATGTGGCCATAGTGTTCCTACCATCTGGGCCTGCGTGAGGATTCTGGACGAGTACTTAACAGTGAGGATCAAAAACGTTTTGAATACTGCTTATGGAAAGCGACTGTTTATAACAGTGCTTTTCATGGTTGACACTTGCTGAAATTTGTTCCATAGATGTTCCTACCCGACCATCACGCAGTTCTGGACGGCATATTTCGCTGAGGGCTGGCTTGTGACATGGAGAACTGTTCACGACCGCTGAACTTCGCATGGTCTGGACGGCGCGGTAGTATTTGAACGCATTTGTCAGATGAGTGTTCTACCGTCTCGTACAGCGTAGGTCTGAGACAACATTTCGCAACAGGTCAAACACAATTGAGGTCGAACGTGGACGCTATGGTGTATGGTTATAGCGACATAGCAATTTCATGGCTGAACAAGAGATGACATTTGTCCATAGTGTTCCACGCCAACTACGCAGTTCTGGACAAATTTTCGCTAAGCAATTATATCAAACGTTTTAGACCTTGTTTGCAGACTTTGACACTGAGTTTTCATGAGACGGCGCACTGCTGAAAATTTGTCCATAAAATAGTCGCAGATAACAACTTTACGATATATTTAAGTACATCAGTGGATGTTTATGAAACTGCTGCTAGATATGAGGCGAAAAAACCTCCGCTAGTGTTCCAACCCATCGAAGCCAACACAGTTCTGGACAAAATTTTACTTAGCAACGGATCAAAAACGTTGCTTTATGAACTGTTTATAACGAGTACTTCATAGTTGACACTTGTCAGTCCTACCATCATGAATCAGAACAACATTATATTTAGGAGTACATAAATAAGTTTTAGGCCGTGTGTTATGGAAGAGAACTGTTTACAACATACCAATGGTTGAAAACTTGCTGAAGCCATCTCCAACTTCTGAATCTGTTTCTTTATTAAAAGATGCATGGAAGCATTCTCTTCTCAGTTTAAAACTTTGCTGAAATTTGTCCATAATGTTTTTACCATTCAACTAAAATGGTTGCAGACAACATTTCACTAGCAATTTAAGTCAAACGATTCACATGGACAACAATTTCATGGTTTAATAGTGAGACAAAAGTGTCTACCATTCGTTCGTAGTTCTGGACAAACACAAGAACACGTTGTTTATGAACTTTTTCTTTTGAGTATTGACAATTGTTGAAATTTGTCCATGTGTTCCAACCATCTCAGCTCCGCAGTTCTGGACAAAATTTCCTTAGCAATTGGATCAAATACTGTATTTTAGTTTACTTATGGGAGAACTAGCATAAACTGTATTTCTTCAGTTATGAAATTTGTCGCAGGTGAATACTACCATCTCAACAACGTAGGTCTGGACCTTTCACTAGCAATTGGAGTCAACACAATTGGGTCGAACGGAGCACATGGTTAACTGTTTTATAACTGTATTTCATGGCTGAAAAATAGTTGACATTTGTCCATAATTGTTCACAACTACGCAGTTCTGGGCAAATTTTCACTTAGCTTTATTTTACAGAGCGTTTTAGACTTGTTTATGAACTGTATTTCATGGTTGAAAAGACATTTAACTCTTCAGTTCATCACTGATAGAAATAACCTGAATGGGAGTTGATTTGATAGCAACATTAATCATCTTAGCACCATGACAAAATCCAAGAATGCTGGTTGACACTTGCTGAAATTTGTCCATAGTGTTCCTAAATCTCCAACTGCAGACAACATTATATTTAGAGAAATTTAAGACGCAGAAAACAACATAGCATAACCATGTTTGAAAAATAATTGAAATTTGTCCGCAGTATTCCGACCTTTTGTGGACAAAATTTTACTTGTAATTGGATCAAAACGATTTTGGGAGCAACATGAATGTTTTAACAATTGCTTCATGAGATTTGACTTGCTGAAATTTTGTCCAGTGTTCCTACCATCTCAACTTCGCGGATTAAGCAACATTGTTAAAATTTTTATCGAACTGCGTTTTAGACGTGTTTATGGATGTTTATAACTGTATTTCATGGTTGAAACTGCTGAAATTTGTCCCGCCGACCATTTCCAACTTCACAGATCGTATATTTAGAAGACAGGCCGTGTTTATGGAGAACTGTTTATAACTTTCTATGTTCAGAGCTGTAACCATCTCCAACTACGGAATATCTGGACAACTTAATATTTAGCATGGGACCACGTTTAAACACCTTTATGGAAACTGATGCTGTATTTCATGAGATTTGAAAAATAATTGAAATTTGTCATAGTGTATTCTACCGTAGAAAATTTTGCCAATCGTCAAAAAACATTTTTAGACTTGCTTATGGAAAATGACATAACTGTATTTCATGGTTGCTTTGAAATTTGTCCATAGTATTCTACCATTTCGAACTCGTGGATTCTGGACAACATTTCACTGAAAATAATTGGAGTCAGAACCGCAATTGGATCGAACAGAGCCTTGTTGGAAATGAGTTGTATTTATAGCTGTATTTCATATTTGAAAAAAATTAGTCCTGACTGTTCCTACCATCTAAAACTTCACGCAGTTCGACAAATTTTCAAACGTTTTAGATTGTTTATGAACTTTTTATAACGGTACTTCATGGTTAACACTTGTTAGCTGTCGCCA
Organism: Oncorhynchus masou masou; assembly: GCF_036934945.1. Classification (NCBI taxonomy): domain Eukaryota; kingdom Metazoa; phylum Chordata; class Actinopteri; order Salmoniformes; family Salmonidae; genus Oncorhynchus; species Oncorhynchus masou. The sequence goes on along the minus strand of NC_088221.1, from coordinate 8,329,722 downwards.
AACAGCCAGCTCAAAGTTCTGGGCAAAATTTCATAACGCAATTGGATCAAATGCGATTTTTAGACCGCTATGAACTGACATAGACTGTATTTCATGGTTGAAAATAATGAAATTTGTCATAGTGTTTACCATCTCAACTGGCAACAGGTAGTCTGGACAAATTTCACTTAACGTAAGATCAAACGCAATTGAATCGAATTGGGCTGCTGTTTATGGTGAGAAGCTATTTACTCTTTATATTTCATGGCTGAAAATGATTGACATTTGTCCATAGTGTTCGACCATCAAGGTCTGGACAACATTGTATTTAGCATGGATCAAACGTTGTTTTGCCTTTATGGAGAGCTGTTTATAAACGCTCATGGTTGAAAATAATTGAAATTTGTCATAATTAATTCCTACTCAAACCTAAGCCGATTGGTCAAATTCATATGAAGATTTGGATCAAAAACGTTTTAGGCCTTGCTTATGGACTATTTATAACTTTATGTTCATGGTTGAAACTTGCTGAGGCATTGTCCGCATCACCTGAAGTTCTGAACAACATTTCACTGAGCAATTAGATTAAAACACGAACCGATTCGTTTGACATTTGTTGCCACATATCTCGTCGTGGTTCTGGACAAATTTCAAGAGCGCATTCTGCCTTGTTTATGAACTTTATAACAGTACTTTATGAGTTGACACTTGTTGAGACTGTCCTATAAATGTTCCAACAGTTCTTTATTTCGCTAACCAATTAGACTTGCTAGCTATGGAGAGCTTAAACTGTATTTCATGGTTTGAAAATAATTGAAATTTGTCCATGTTCCTACTCCATCTGGAACGAAGCATTTCCTGCTTAATTAGGTCAAACACAATTGGTCAGTTGAACCTTGTTATGGACAACTATTTATAACTGTATTTATGGCTGAAAATATTGACTGTCCATGAGTGTTCCTACCAACTCGCAGTTCTGGACAAATTTTCGCCTTGTTTTATCAAACGTTTTAAACCTGAACTGTTTGAGCGAAATACTTCATGGTTGACA